>NC_046224.1:64964798-65634058 GCF_009819885.2 Catharus ustulatus
GCTTCCACATTCCCTTGTAAGCAGGGTTTCCAAGATTTTACTGATGGGTCAAAGAACAAACCATTAATTTTCTAGTACATGTGCTAAAGACATGCACTCTGTTACATGTTAAGTACAAAACTATCCTTGATGATAATTAAATTTTCACTAGGTTAAAGCATAGTAAACAAAGTGTTTTTGGAAAGGACTGTAAAATGCCTTTTTAGAAAGCTGCAGAAACAGTAAATGGGATGCTGCAGGACTCAGCTGGCTACTACAGTGAGTAGACAGTTTAATGGTGCTTGCTGCTTGTGTTTTAAATCAAACCCAGACAAAGAAGCCCTCAGAAGCCTGAGCCAGCCATACAACCCCATTGCTAATACTGAAGTAAACAGTATGTCACACTGAGCAATACCCACCTCTGTTTTACATGAAACATGACGTTTTCCGAGAAACACAGAAATAACGGAAGCATGGTCCTTTTGAAAGAAAAGAAAAAAAACCAACAAAAACCCACCAGTCCAATTCTCACAATTACAAGAACTGTTTTCTGTCAGGACTAACAGATGTTGCCACACTTTACTGAAGAGCCTACTGGGGATGGTTTCAAAGGAGGCCAATGCAAGCGCAAATCAATTCTTGAGCTGGAAGAAGCTTTAGACAATTCTGCTGAGATGGATTAATGTCTTTTACCTCGGATTTTATGATACTTCAAATCACAAAGTATTGGTCATCCAAAATAGAACTGATGGCATGTCCAAATACAAAAGCAAAGCAACTACACTTTCTTTAACTTTGCAAAAGTAATCCATTAGCTATCTTTTTATTTTATAAGCCCATACAAAACATCAATCCTGGTGTAAATATGTCCTTTAAAGTCCTTTCAAGTCTTCCCCATGTCATTTTATAAGCAAATTCAGTACATTTGTATTTGTTCAGTGCATGAATAAATCCCAATAACTTCACTGGGACATTCAGGAGGAATGATAAGAGAAGGCTGAAGTATTCACCTTAACTCCCTAACGAGGAACAGGTCCTCTTTTAAATATGATCCAACGGCAAGATCTTTTCATGCCTCCTTCTCAAGCTCTGCACGTTCAGCAATCAGGTCCTGCCCATATTTCCTGGAAGAGTGACTCCAGACTAGCATGTTAACTTCACAGGTAGCAACAGCAGACCTACTGAGGGTGCTGGGATTTCTTATTCCTTTTTTTGGTATTATGCTTTTGTACAAAGCAAAGTAAAACAAAACGTAAACATTGTCAAAGCCAAGAAATTATTGTGAATTGAGTAATTATAAAATGAACAGATTAACTTTTTTGGTTCCATTTTAATTGTTTATGAGCCAGATCCAGAAGTTGAACTTGATGACCCTTTGTGGATCCTTTCCAACTCAGGATTATTCTATGATTCAGATGGAATTTATTTCTGCATAATTGAAATAATGTCACAAACTACTTCAGCAACAATTTTACTGAGACAACAGTCACACATTTTATAAATAAAACCTCCTCTTGATTAAGAACTCTGCCTGAAGAAGATACTCTCTTGAAATCAGAGTATCCCAGACAGACTAAATTATTTCTTATATGCTGAAACAAAACAAAGAAAACAGAAGGCTTTCAGTGATTTATTTAAAAGATTTGGTAGTATCAAAACAAGGGAACCTGTGGCAAGAGAGAAATAGTTTTCAAAAGAAAATTTTTTAAAATACATTTATTCAAGTTAACATTAATTAATATAATGCTTCTATTCTCACTTGATTGTACCCTGGGAAAAAAAGGTGACTATTTCCACAAATATAATTTCCCAGATTTGATTTATTCTTTTAAAATAAGATTGAAGTAGGTTTCTCATCAGCTGTATGCTCTATAATCTCTTTCTTTAATGGGAAGTATAGATAAAGGTGTTCTGGATTGCCAGCCTGTTACAGAGTGGCTAGCAGCACTGTATGCAAATAAAAAATCTGGAAAATATCACTGTATACGAGCATGACAAAGAAGTCTTCTCTGTTTTTTAAAGAGAAAAATATTAACCTAAGGTTTGCAAACTGGTATCATTGAATTCAAATGCTATTCTTTAACAAGACCAGGTTGGACAGGGCTTGGAGAACCCTGGTCTAGAGGAAGGTGTTGCTGCCCATGGCAGGGGGTGGGATGAAAGAAGCTTTAAGATCCCTTCCAAACCAAACCATTCTGGGATTCTATGAGACTGATCAGCTTAACAAAAGAAGCAGGGGAAATCCCTGTGCACACACATTATTGAAACATTTCATGTTTCTAACACTGCAAACCAAAAAGGGGTTTACTTTGGTTTGGAGTCTTTTTCACAGCTTTTATACATTGAGGATTAATTCCTCAATGATTCCAGGATTTTGCCAGTAATGGTGTTGCATTTTTAATCGTAAAAGAAATCTGAATGATGATCTTTTTAACATGGCTCATCATTTTTGACATTTGCCACCCCTTTTGCTGATGTAACTCTAGCTAAAAGTAACCAATAGAGCTTTTCCACTGAAAATTTTTACAAAGTGTGATTCTGGCAGCATAATGTTTTTGCATCTTTTTCCATTATAGTTTTGGAAAGTCCCAAGCTGCCAAACCACAAAAGAATTCAGAAAACAACCCGAATAATACTCTAGGTTACAGTAGTGTAACAGTTTGGTATTTGCCCCCTTTCAGCAGTTACCTACAACCACAGCAATAAATAAAAGTGGAATAAATCCTTGCATATTACATTGCACCCCCATGACCACTGAAGACATCAGTTATCAAATGACACGGTCCACTTGCACCATAACACAGCTCAGATCCACAGAATCACTAACATTGGAAAAGACCTCCAAGATCAAAAATCCAAATCCAACCTGCAACTGATCCCCACCCTGTGACCCAGACCAGAGCACTGAGTTCCATCTCACTGAACACCTCCAGGAGTGATGACTCCACCACCTCCCTGGGCAGCCCCTTCCAATGCCTGCTCATCCTTTCCATGAAGAAATGACTTCTGATATCCAACCTGAACCTGCCCTTGAGCCACTTCCTCTTGGCCTGTCCCTTGCTCCCTGGAGCAGAGCCTGATCCCCACCTGGCTGCACCCTCCTGTCAGGGAGTTGTGGAGAGCCAGAGGGCCCCCCTGAGCCTCCTTTTCTCCAGCTGAGCCCCCCAGCTCCCTGAGCTGCTCCTCAAAGGACTTACAGAATGAATGCCTGCCCCCCACAACAAGCAGATAAATGCACTACTTAACAAACCTCTCCTGCGTGTTGGGAGCTGTTTGTATTCTGAAAACTATTTTCAAGGAAAACAAACTACAGACTAGGTTGGGAACCAGAGAATGTCATGAGGTTTGTACAGAAGCAGGGCACACTGCAGCTTCAAAACCACATGTGGTGACTCAAGAGGTGAGCAAATAAACTTGCAATGATCTGCCAAAGGTTTACCCACATAGAACGTTTTGAGGTGCAGGTCTCCATAGCCCAAGCCAACGGGACCCAAGGTCTAATCCCTCCCAGTGTAATCAAAATAAGTACAATGACCATTATAGGAGATGTAGAATGTAGGCTGGAAGGAAGGACAAGATGAATCAACCTCATCTCAAGTGAACAATACACTAGTGAAGTCTGAAGGCTGCAATGAACTTGGATCAATGCAACTCATTTCAGCAGAGCTTCTGAGTGCATGAGCAGACAGAGCTGGGATGCTGGGATTTGGCACTGCCTTTTGGGTGCTGCTCCTTGCTGCATTTTTGAGATGGTCCCTGGGGCTGCTGGCTCCTGACAATCTGCACTCCTCTGGGCAACACTCAAGAACTGCTGAGCAAACAGTGCAGACCATGGGCTCTTCCCAAGGAAGGGAAGTTTCACAGAAAAGCAGTTCTGTGATTTGATTTTGATCGGGGAAGATTGAGGGGAGGAAGAGGAGAATGCTGGGATGTGCTTGTGAGCCTTGCCAAACTGCAACTTGCCCTCATGGATGGTCCCTCACACACCTGATGCACCCACCATGGACTGGCCCAGCCCTTGTGTGACATGAACACTGTTTCTTTGCTGACAATCCAGACTACAGAAAGCTGAGCAATTATTCTCTGCATTTACCTGAAATTCTAAGAATATACATTTCCTTTTAATGATTCACCAAGCATAACCTTTGCACAGGATCAGATTCTCTTACTAAGATAAATTTAGCCACCTTGTTGAGATTAAGATCAACTTTACATTTAGAAAACAAGACTCCTGATGTTGTGATTTATATGTCTATAAAAGCCACATATATGGTCTGCATGGTATACAATAACTCAGGAATGCATGCTCTAGCACTAAATTTCATGCTGAAAGCTTGCTAATGCCTCAGGCTACTGAGCGAGATGATACATGAAGCTGTACACAAGGAGATTGCATAGTCGTTTCTTAATTTACCTCTAAATTACAACTATCAGAGAGTTTTCTGAGTATTTGTGTCTCTAAATGTCTTGTAGTCTGGTAATAACAACTGCAGGTATTACAAAAGTAAGACTCCCCATTTCTAGCTGAACTCCTGTACGCGTGACGAACAAAATTACAGGTTTTCAAATCTGCAAAGGTGTTGTTCAAATTGTTTTAAAAACTCCCTAATGAATGTATCCTTTCATATGGTTAATTTACCTGAAAATATTATGACACTAAGCCAATTGTTTATACAATTCTGAATGTTCTGTTTTGCATTATTTATATTGTTATTTCTTTTCTTGCAACAGATCATTAATTTGATGACAGCCTATGAAGTCAAGACTGCAAATTTCAACTGAAAAATAGAAAGAGTTCTCGTTTCGAAACCGTTTCATTACTCTATATTAAGTATATATACACTGTGTCATTAAAAATTATTTAAAACAAACCTACCCAAGCACAGCCAACTCTTCCTAGCAAGTCCATTAACAAGAAAAAAAATATCATATGAATAGAGATTGAGGGTACATTTCCATAGATGAAATTTGTACCATAATTAATGCAATCATAAAAATTAGAAACTTTTTCAAAAAACTTTGAATTCTGTAAGTCACTATTTTTTACTATTTTTAAAAAGAAAGAAAATTTCTATAGGAGTTGAATAACAAACACTTTCATTTGAAGTTGATATTCAAAGGAGCAAGTCAACACTTTTACAGAAATGCCTGCAGGAACAAGTTGACAGCAATGGTGGGTCAGAAGGTGAGAGGAGAAAAACCCTTGAATCAGAACCTCAATCAGCTGCCACCAGGTTGATCTACTGTAGGGGAACTATACCCTCATTTTTTTCCCCTCAGCAGCTACAAATTCTAAAAGCACTTTAAAAAAAGTGCATTGAATGGTAAGGTGCTCGTGAATCTGTACAATTCAAGAGCTGCACCTAAGAGGCGACACTCCCAACCACCAAATACTCCATTTGGATTGTAGGTTCCAGAAAAACTGGCAACAGTTAGTGTCCTCTCAAACTGGCTTTGCTTCTTATGCCTGGAGCTGTGGGGAACAAACAGAGCTGAAACAACTAAACAGACCTGGCTGGAAAATACTGAGGGAGTGACATTCAAGTAGCAGGGAACAAAAGTTAGATGCGGGTTAAAGGGAACCTACCAATTTATGACTAATTACACCGAACTGTTTGCGCTTTTGTTTGCAGGCAAAACACTGTTGTCTTTACTATTATTATTTTTAGCTACAATACTGAATAATTGCCTAAAATAAAGGCCTTCAATATTTCCAAATAAAGCCCTTCAGTATTTCCAAAGCCAAATGTGCAATCATACATTTGCTGGACTCAAGGATGAAGAGATTTTTAGAGAAGTTGAAAACTCTCCTATGGAAAATTTCAAGCCCTGAACAGCTCCATGGGTAGCACCCCATATTTTCTAAAAAGACAGGAAAATATTTATTTGAAGGTAAATGTTACAATTTCCCCATATTAAAATTCAATATGTGTTGCCAGTTTCAATATGAATCCACTGAACTTCATAATTATGCTTTAGAACAGTAATTGCTAGACCAAAATCTAAATCACTTTTATTTTGTCATAGGTAAGATTAATGTCAAAGCAAAGCTGACTGTATTGCTAAAACATGCAGAAAAAACAGAGAAAAGACACTTATATTCAATACTTATTCTAGTTTATGAAGAACACAAAAGATTCTATCTTTACAAAATGAAGCCAATCCTCATCACTGAATCATGGAATGGTTTGGGTTGCAAGGGACTTGAAAGTTCATCTCAATTCATTCCCTGTCATAGGCAGGGACACCTTCCACTAGACCACTCTGCTTCAAGCCCCGTCCAACCTGACCAGATTCAATATTTCACTTCAAATATCAGTCAGATTGCAATAATGTAAAAATATTAAAGCAAACTGAAATACTGCACATACAACCTCAAAAATTATTAGACTGAAATGAAGTAAACTGGTTATTTTTGCATTAGAGGTGGTAAACTATGTAAATTTTTTGTCAAAAGCAACAGAATTATATTTTTAAAGTTAGACAAGCAGAATGCATAATGAAACTGAAATAGGAATACTGCACCAGCCTTGGTTAAATCCATTCACACTGCACTCAGATCCTCTGGGCTGGATGTCCTGTTCCACAGGAAACTGTCTTCAGGGGATTATCACTCCCAGAGTCCATATCATGACCTAAATCCCATCCTCAGGGTACACACACCATTCAAGACTTGTGCATTCTTGTACCTGTACTTTTCCAAGTACTGATGACTTGCAAAGAAGATTTTTCAACTTCTGTAAATTCATACAATGTATGGTCATACAATTTTGTCGTTTTTTCCAGTATCAGTATCATTTTCTTTTCCTCCTTTTCCCATCAGTAAGACTGTGCCAGAACTCGTTTTTAAACAAAGTTCATTAAGACATGGCAAAAGACATCACCTTGCCAGTAATGAAAATACGATCCACCAAGATAAATAGAAAATATTATTGGTATTTTTTTAAAATTCAACAGTGCATCTTTTCTCCCAGGAATTTAACAGGAGTTATGATTCTTAATCAAGAGAGTAATCAGGCTCATATTTGAGAATCTCTTTCACAGTATATTTGTGTAACACAATTTGAACTCTGCTTGTGGGAAGATTATCAAAGGGAAGTAAATCCAAGATGTAAAATACAATTAGTTTTAACCAAAAGTAATACAAATCTCAATTTTATCCATCCTGGAGTAGTACATTGAGGTAACTGAGGAGTTTGTGTGTATGTGTGTGTGTATGTGTGTGTGCGCATGTTTTTATACACAGTATAAAAACAGTATGTACAGTAATTTCACGATTATAAGATGCACCTGATTATAAGCCGCACGTCCGGGTGTCAGCAACTGTCTTGGGTTACAATACAGGGTGTGATACAAGGTATCTATTCTATCACCAGTTGTTGAGGGTGGGGGCAGTGATCCTTATCTCCACAGGAGATATTCTGCTAATGGGCCATCCATTGAAACCAGGCAGGGCATTGTTCTTTATCTTTTCACAACCCATCCTTCCTCCAGCCAGTCATTTTCTGCTAATGGCCATTGAGTCCCACTGTGGGACTGATAAAATTACTGCATCCCATTGAAAGTTGCTCCAGCCAGGGGGAAGAGCCCAACATTTCTTACCAAGATAAAAACAGAGGTTTTGGGACACTAAGGGAGCCCCTTTCTCCACTGGACTCCAGAGGAAAACCAGATTTCTCCACATCACCACTGGACCTCCGGAGGGAAACTGCACCTTGTACAGGAGCACTGCTCCAACTGAGCCACATCTGTCACTGCAGGAGGATGCAGCCACCAATTAATGGGACTGCTACCAACACCCTGCCTGATGGGGTGTCAGGTTGTACTCTGACTTTGTCAGGGTTTGGGGTTTGTTTCTTTGTAGTACTGTATTTCTATTTTAATTTCCCTAGTAAAGAACTGTTATTCCTAATTCCCATATCTTTGCCTGAGAGCAGTTTGATTCCAAAATTATAATAATTTGGAGGGAGGAGGTTTACATTTCTCCATTTCAAAGAGAAGCTCCTGCCTTTCTCAGCAGACACCTGTCCTCCAAACTAAAACAGCAACTTTTTGTTCTTTGTCCAATTATCAGCCGCACCTGATTACAAGCCGTACTTTGGGTTCAGACCAAAATTTTAGTCAAAATGGTGCAGCTTATAATCGTGAAATTACTGTACATTAAATTACAGACTGGTTTGGGGTGGAAGTGACCTTTAAAGATCATCTTGTCCACAGCCCCTGACACCTTCTATGACCCCAAGCTGCTCCAAGATCCATCCAATATGGCCTGGAACACTCTCAGGGATGGGGCAGCCACAGCTTCTCTGATCAATCTGTGTCAGGGTCACACCACCCTCACAGGGAAGAATTTCTTCCCAATATACATCTAAACCTGCTCTGTCAGTGGGAAGCTATTCCCCCTTCTCCTGTCATGCCAGGCCCTGGTAAATAGCCTCTCTCCATTCTTCTTGTCAGCTCCCTTCAGGTACTGGTATTCCTGTATTATGTATCTACTGCATTATCTTTTATATTATTTATCTATTATATGTCTACACAGATGCATGTATCTATATATAAATCATACATACATGCCAATATTTATATATTTAATTATACAGCAAGTAAACACCAAAATATCTAACTTGTATTAATTATCAATTTCCTCATTCTTCAGTTAGGAGAAATACTCCATTTCATAAACGAGAACTATAAGACAATAACACAATTCTGACAGAAAGGCAAGCGCAAATAAAATCTTCTGTCCCTCCTCAGATTACTGCTTTTCTACCTCAGAGGACATTTGTGATAACCAGCCAGAATGACTCCACAATAATTATTATACTGAACTTTAATCCTGCTTTGTCTTGCGAAGAATGACTTTGGTCAAAATAATTTGTTACCTGTGTATCACAACTGCCAAGAGTTCCTACACCTATTTGACTCACTTGGAACTAGCACACGGTAGTGAGTTGACCTTTGCAATTTTATTACAGTGAAAGAAAAAGAAGGTAGATTCTGCAGGCACATAAGCTAAAGAAAAAAAAAAAAAAAAAAGTCAACCGGGCTTCAGCACACGTAAGGATTTCTCCAGGAGGCAAACACTGAGGAATCACAAATGCCTCCCCGCTTCCTCTTCTCTACCTTAGCTTTATATATCTGAGTTGACAGTATGGAATAGCCCTTTGGCTAATTTGGGTCAGCTGGCGTGGCTCTGTCCCCTCCCAGGACACTGCCCACTCCCATCCCCTTTAGTGGGGGAAGGAATGCCAGAGGACAGCACTGCTCAGCAATAGCCAAAAAAATGGTTTGTTATCAACACCTGTCCAGCTACTAATGCAAAGCACAGCAGTGGAAGGGCTGAGAATTTACCTCAGTTAGACCCAACGCACTTGTAGACATTTGTTTTCATTCAATCCTCCTCAATCAGTGGTGACAAAGGGAATTTTGGAATTCCAGACTGTGAGGATGTATCTGAAATTTAGGGATTCAGTCTTGCAGACAGGGATTGTTTGGGCATACTGTGTATTACCAAATTCTATTTCCAAGCAGAGTCCAAGGGAGCCTCTATCAGTCCTGGAAGGTGAAGAAACAGATCTGCCAAGCGGTTGTCTGCTCCCTTAGTCTCCCTCAGGCTAAGCCTATGGGGATGTGAATATACCGTGACTATCAGTAAGTGCTTCCCTCTTGCCCCACTGAGTGACACTCTTAGGAGCAAGAAGGAAAATCACACTGGTGGCACAGGTTTCTCTTCTGTTAGAGAAGAATTTAGTGTCAGCATATGTGATGGAAGCAATCAGTCTTGTGGTGTTACCCACTGGAAATGCTTCAGGGCAAGATGGAAGGAATCTTGCTAGCAGTCTTTCATTAAATAAATATTAATACATACAATCAAGCCATCATCTTGGTTTTTGCAAATCTAGCTCATTCTGCATTTCATAAACAGTAGAGGATTAATTCAGTATCTTAGTGCTCTGACTTTCAGCGTATGACTTGACATACTTTGATCTTGCTCCTACTGCTACAATATCTAAATATAGGCCATGCTCCATTCAAGGAACTTAAATCCAATTGTTTTTCTAGTGTCTTTATGAGATCTTTGGTTAATGTCCCTGTGAAATCCTGCCAGCAAACCACTTCTGCCATAACAATCTGAACATATCTGATTGACTGCAATTATGAGGCGAACTTGGAAACTCACAGTTTTAAACATTTAAATACTCGTGAATGAGGCAATTCTTTGTCATTTCTTGATTGAAATACTGAGGTTTTTGGTTAAAGAATAGAAGGCTTTCAAACAAGCACAGTTAACGTGAATTAGCATGCTAAAGGTATCAATAATAGACCATAAAAGGAGTACTACATCTGTTGTCTCTCCCAACAGAGGCAGAAGATCCTGAATATTTATAAAGTCCTTAAACAATGCAGAGGAACTGAAGACACTTTTCTAAAATCTCCTTAAAGACTGCCAAGTTCTCTTGTCACCTGTTCTACCACTGCTTACATAAAAAGCTAAGTAGGTTTCTTCCAATCATTGGCTGAGGATAGCAGGCACATTAAATTAGTTGATTAAAGCATGCAGAAGCGATCACCACTTATTTTTATATTATTGCAACCCTCTTGTAACATTGGGGCTCTTTGAAGAGCCCACATCTCAAGCAGAAAAGATAACTGAATAGAGTTCTGCAAGTAAGACCTGAACAGGCAGAATCTTTGCTTACATGGACTTGTGCAGTCTCATTCCTTGCCTCTTTAAAAATGAGACCAGTTCTTTGGTTCCTTCGGGCATAGGCATGACTAAACTTGGCTCAAGCATTGCCATGCTGAAGAACAAGAAGCAGAATCCTGCAGGGCTACAATTTAGAACAAATAGCATCACCCAATGGCAGAAATGCAAATCTGCAGATGGCTGTCATTAACTTTCTGGCTCCTCTGAAAGACATGAAGTAAAACAGGAGAAATGGGAAAATAAACCCTAATAAAATCAAATGTTTGGTCTCTGTCTAAAGACTAGGTGCTCTGATATGGCCTCACACCTTTCAACAGGAGTTTTAGAAAACAATTAATTAATGATTGGAGCTGTGTCAGAGAAGATATAATTTGGGTATTAGGAAAATATCTTTCCTCCAGAGGATCTGGGGCACTGAACAGCCTCCCCAGGACAGCAGTCACAACCCCAAGGCTACTAGAGCTCCGGGAGCGTTTGGACAATGCTCTCAGGGATGCACAGGGTAGGACTATTGGGGTGTCTGTGCAGGGCCAGGAGTTGGACCGGACGATACTTGTGGGTCCCTTCTACCTCAGGAGAGTCTATGGTTCTAATTTTCAGGGCTGGTAAGAGAATTCAGACTGCTTCAGAGGCACACAGCAGGCAGAGAAAACTGAAAGCTGAAAGCTGCTTTTTGACAAGGCAAAGCTGGGCTGAAGCTAGCATGGCATTACACCTCTACTGAACCTGATAATGCCTGTCCCAGGGGAGGGAGTCAAAACCTGAATGCCACTGTGGTGAAACTGAAACTGGTAGCACATTAGGAGCTTCTGTCTAGCTCAGTGCTTCTCTGATTTTGGTGGGAAAGTTAGCATCAGGATTAAGTGGCATGTGCTTAACATGCAGCCTGCCAATCATTGGAAGGGCTTACACACCCTTACACACGAAGTCTTCCTGGTGCTCTCCTCACCCTGAATGCAGCACAGTGCGCCACTAAAACCAAGTTACTGCAGTAAATTCACCACAAAATGTAGTCTTTCACATCATGCTTCATTATTTCTTCCATCAAACTATTTTATGCCAAAATGCGAACTGAGCTACATTATAAGCAGTGATGGCCAAATCTCAATACTTAAAATAAAATAATCTTTTTTTTTTCCTTCTTGTTCCTATAAACTTCAGGATTGTCACAAAAACACAAGCTGAGAAACTTTAATATCTCACAGTAACCAAAACTTACTCACTTATCAGGAAACAGATGAAAAGATGAATGATTCCTGTGCCTCTCAGCACAACCTCTTTTAAGTGGAATGAGAAGAAAGCTGTATATCCAAAAATGATCATATTCAACACTCACAGCACTACAATGTCAGATCATTGTGAAGTCTGGTGCGGCTTTAAAAAAACCCCAAAACTCAATAAATGAAACACCCTGAAGAGATTGTATGCAGGATGTCAGTTCAGAGAAGATGGGGAAATTCAGGTCAAGTTGAGGTTAGAACAATGCAAAACAACATAGAAAACTGATGACACTTGTTGTAGTACTGGAAAATATATCACTTGTATCTGATACCAGTAAAAGTGGGAAGAACTTGGATTAACAGCTCAGATCTGAGCCAGAGAAAGAGTGTTCAGAAACGCAGATGTACATATGGGGTTCCTGTTTCCAGCAATCTATACCACTGGCAAACCCCAGGAACCACAGATAACCCCCTTCCAGCAATACAGTGTACATTAGATCTTCTGAACTTCTTTTTAAAAAATAACTACATCAGAAGGTTTTATTTTAATAAGTTTTTCTAAAATTGTGTACTCCAAACAAATTCAGTTCTTAACCAGGTAGTAAACTAGCAAGAAATGTTTTTAGTTGATATGGTGGTCCTCACATAACTGAGTAAGATACTAAAAAACACCTATGAAAACATCTCCAAGTATTCCTCAAGCAACTAGAATTTTAATAACCCATGCCTTCCAGAATAATTTGAAACCAAGCTGAAGAAAGGAAAGAGCAACAGTACAAAACCCTTTGGTGAATACCAAGTTAATTCATCTCTGAAGTAGTTACCTTAGGTATGATAACTACTACTCAGCCTGCTGGAAAGGAAAGGAGTTGCAGGAATCTCTTGAGAACTCTTCCATATAAAGGTCAGTTACCTTTTGTCTGGGAAAATGAGTATTTTACACCTTCAACAGGCACATTAAATAGAAATGCTACAGATGCAGTTTCAACACATAGGTAAGTGCTGAAACAGCTGGAAACAGCTGTTTGACACTGGTGTACCAAGCTTTCCTTTAAAAAGGGCTGGAATTCTGTGCTGTACCACTATGATGATAAGGTTCAGCATCAAAGAGGGTTCAAAAAAACCCATCAACACCCAGAGTCAAAAGTAAGCCAGGAAGCCTACAAGTTGGTATAGACTGTTTGGAAATGCATACAGAGTCAGCTTGGTTTATTTTTTAACTTTCCATGCTTTGTATGATCAAGGTTTCAAGTGAAATTGGCCAAACCAGCCAAGTCACAATGAATCAACCGCATCAGCTGTCAACAACTGGAGGGGTAGAAGAGGAAACAGAAGCAGGGCAAGAGGGAACATTAACTTGCTGCTGCTAAAGGGTCAGCACAACAGAATAAAGTTTTGTATTATTCTCTAAGGACAAATGAGTCACGTTACAAAAATAATCCATCACTTTAGAAACAATACTGCACACTATGCATTCATCTCTGACCTCAAGGCAAAAACCTCATACCAACCCTTTATTACTCAGATTGTCTGCCCCTTAAGAGAGAACCTGATTGTCTTTTGTTCACCAGTCTATGCTTTGATGGAAATCTTCGCATTTCATTAAGGATTCATGATTGCAACAGAGCTGAAGATTAACATCATAACAACATGGGACCAGGTCTTGAGACAGTTCCCTTGTATGTCCCAACAGATACTCTTGAGGCACAGACACTTTGCTACTTGGTGTATTTCTGCATTAGTTAGGTAGAGTCCCCACCTCCAGAGCAAAGCCCCAGCTTTTAAAAGGACTTCTGTCAGAAGGTCAATTTTCAGCTTTCCTGCTAACCTTCACAGTGCTGTACCCAGACAACAATTACAGAGCTTAGTCCTGTAACACCCTGAATGTTTTGTCCTTATCTAGTAAAGCATTAAAATGTACAGAGCTTTATGAGGATAGCCCCACCCAACCAGTGGAACCATGCAGATTTTTTGGTAGGTGTGCTGTTTTTGTTCAACTGTAAACCAAGAATCTTTCTTCCATTTTAAGCTTCTGTTTAACATTAGGAAAATATAATAATCACAATGATGCAAGTTTTTACTTAAAAAATTCAAGAGGTTTAGTTCTTCCCCTACCACCTCTCAACAGCATATGCTACTAATTTCAAATCTTTCTACGACAGAATGTAATTATTTTTAAAAAGTTACATTAATCCTGAAGAAGAAGCTCATGGAGTTTTTCTAAAAACCTTAGGTGAGAAAGAACCATTTGCTAAATAACTTAATGTTGTGAAAGATCAAGAGGAATGGCTTCAAACTGAAAAAAGGTAAGTTTAGATCAGGTATTATGAAGAAATTCTTCTCTGTGAGGGTGGGGAGGCACAAGTTGCCCAGAGTAGCTGTGGCTGTCCCATCTCTGGAAGTGTCCAAGACCCAGCTAGACAGGGCTTGGAGAAACCTGGGATAGTGAAAGGTGTCCCTGCCCTGGCAGGGGGTCAAACATGATGGTTCTTGAGGTCCCTTGCAACTCAAGTGATTCTGTGAAAACAAAGCATGTGTCCTTACTGTGAGTTTTTCTATTTCATAATCACTACAGCAATAAGATGAAGTTGAAGAGCATGGTGGCCACAGTTTGATCTAGGGATGTTGGCAACTTTTGCTAAATAAGTGGATTGTACACCTTGCCCCATGAAAAAAAGGATTTGGAAACTGAATTCCAAACAAGTCAAATCTTGTTCATATTTTCAGGCAGAACAGTCTGCAAATTAGGAACCCAGTCGCATATTAAACAATTTGGCTTAGAGATATACATATAAATATATAAATCTAAGTTAATTTAAACATGCTAAATAGTATCCAGATGTTTTACTTGCTACTTTTATTAAGAATAATTTTAACAGTAGAAGCGTTTTCCTTTTCCCTTTTCTCCCAGAAGACTTCCTTTTTTCATCTCTGCATTAATAAAAAACAGCATTACAGCATTAGAGAAAGCACTGCTGCCACCTCAAATAAATACAGGCCCATGAAAAAAAGTATCCCTCATAAATTGTTCATCATTGGAGAGACTCTACCTAGGTAGAGTGCCAGTACCAAAGACAACTATATTTTTATTATTTTCCCCCTATATGAATAACTGAACAGCTTTATTAAAGAAACAGAATTTAAGATTAGGATGCTATGATTCAGTTCATGGGCATCCACAGTACCAAAAATGTCGTTGGTAGCTTTAGGGACAGGAAATAAGCATGTGCAGAGTAGTGTTAGGTGTCAAAAAGCAGAGATCAGTCATCTCCCTTTCCATGCATATGATTCTTGTAAAGCAACACAGAAACACAGATTAACAGCTATGACCTATTTTGTATTTCTACATTAAAGACCTATTTCATTTCTACAATAAAGACCTATATCCTCTGTAATTCATTCATTAGGTTTCTTTTTTAAGTTTTACTTGTTATTAAACAGTTCTACATAAAGCAGCAGAATGAGATGAATTAATCCATCACGTCACAGCTCTGAGAGAGGAAAGTAAGTATCTAAAGCCTTCCCCCAATAAACCAGTATAAATTCTGTCTGGATGATAAATGTGAGGTGTTTAGAAGGCAAGTCTAACAAGGTAATGTGAGTATGGAAGAATTTTCATTTTTTCCATCTGATAGCTTCATTCATCACCTACCAGCCAAGACCTCCAATGCTGGCTCAGCCTGAGAACCCACCTCCTTCCTTCTGGTGTATTTAATAAAAACATACAGGGCATCTTTGTGAAGGAGACATAATACAACACAAGTCAGGAGATTGCCTCCCATGTATGACAGTAACTTGTGAAAGCTCTTCATCCTACACAAAAGGAAAAAAGAACAGAACTGCACATCTGTCGCAGGTTCTTGGCAGGTCTAACATGGAATGAGTTCACCCCTTGGTGTACTAAGTACAGCACTTTTGTTGTTCTCTCCTGGATGTCACTTCACCACACCCAAGAGGGTAAGTAGCCTGGGTGTCACTTCACTCAGGAAAGAGCTCCGTGATGCAGTGATCCAACTCTGTTCCATGGAGAGTTTGGCCCAAGACACTATTCAAACTCCAGGTCTTTGGGGACTTTGGGGACTTTTGTTTTCAGAAAAATCAGTTGCTTTTTATTGAATACAGAGAGCAAACTGGGTTAAACTGGTGTAAACCAAACAATAGATACAAAATCAAATGTACATTGTGAGATAGAAGTCTGAAGAGGGGTGGGAACTCAGTTCTCGGTCTGAACCATGCACCACTTTGAGCAACTAACTCTTATCTCAGAACTCTTCTTATCTGTGCAATGACAGCAGCTGCTTGCCCAGCCCTCGCAAGCAGGTGTTTATGTATGAAAACTGCCTTACAAATGGCAAGTGCATGTATGTGAACAGATTTAAATATATTAAATAAACTGAAAGTACAGACAGGATATGATACAATTGGCATTTCTGAAGTTTCAACAGCACTTCAATAATGTACCATGACATCACACACCAGAATCTAAATAATTTTTAAGACAGCATAAGGCAATATTATTTTCAGGCAATTTATACCAAATAAATATGCAACTTCCATTGAAAACATTAAGCCTGCATGCTTAATTGCTCCAGAGGCCTTTGAAAATCCCAGTAAAAAGGACAATAAGCTGTAAATAAACACTTCCAAAATGAAAGCAACCCCTTTCCCTCCACTATCATTAGGTATTCCACAAAAATGTATTTCACTTCCACAAACACATATTACATCATAATGGGTCAGAGACACAGCTAAGCAAGAGTGATTAACAGTATTAATAATATTTTTTCAGACGTATTAAAAACTTTGATTGCATACTCCTAATATGAATGGGAAAATGGAAGACCATTCCCATATTATCCATCCAGAGGATCATATTACTAGAATCTGTCAGAGAAAGACACTTTTGGAAATTTATTTCTTCCTGAAACCAAGATTGTCTAACAAATCCTGGAGGAAAACCACATCTTTTATCCCCAAAACAAAAGAGAAACAACAAAAAAAATTAATATTTAAAGCTTGCTGCTGTTTCCTATATAGGAATTATTGCTTTTCTATACAGGAATTATAAGATAAAGGGTTGCAAGTGATTTGATAAAGGCATTCCTGCATTTTTAAAATGACATGAAAAAGGAAAAAGAAGCATTAGACTAATTCAGAGATTTAAAATTAAGTTCATGCAACAATGCACATCCATTTCCTTCAAAGTGAAGTGGAAATTTAGTTTGAGACTTTTCAAAGAAAGTGGAAAAGTGAAAACACAAAGGAATTGGCACTGGCTTGCATTCTACAGGACTGAAACAAAAGGTAGGCAGGCAAACATTACACTGTTTTTAATAAGTCAGCATAATTGTGATAGTAATTCATAGATGCTAAAAAGATGTCTGCTTTATACAATCAATTCCACAATTTACAAATAAATTTCTAGACTAACAATATATTTCAGTTACCTTGTAGTCAGGCATCCGTTTACCCATCAGAGTTCTGCCAGAAAATATATAAGCTCACCTTGTCTTGGTTTTCCTTATTCTTGTAACACAGATTTCCAATCAAACGAATGAGATGAGATTTGAAACCCACGGCTGGATGTGAAATTTCTTCCTGTCCTGTCACAGCATGTGTGGCAGTGAAAATATTTACAGCCTGTTTCCCAGCAAGGTGAGTTAATCTCAGGGTATCTAAGAAAACATTTGAATACATTATCATTAGAAAATCAGCCTCTCTTGGCACAGAGCTTTATTATTATTGTTGAGCTCAAAGCTAAGTGACATAATTTCTGATATTCAACATCATGTCAGAGCACTTTGAAAGTTTACCTCATTGTGTGATTTGGGCTAATGTAACCATCCATAAAAGACCAGCCCAATATCAGAAGGTATTTTTGTGTAATTTTTACACCATTACACAGCTCATACATGAAGGTTGAAGGCTGTTGCTATTGATCTTCACTTGAAGAGTCAGAATTTGTAGCTGTTGAGAATTCTGGCACCATAAATATATTGTTAAAACCAAGATTTTTAGAAAACTTCCTGTAGTTTGAATTTGTCACAGCAATACATACTAACCACAGAATCACTTTTTCCTCTCTTCTTTGGCCTGTTCCTGGCACTGTAGTATGACGAGAAATTTCAAGTACACAGAATTACAGAACAGTTTAGGTTAAAAAGGTCTTTAAAGATCACCTTATCTCATCTGCCATGGGCAGGGACACCTTCCACTATCCCAGGTTGCTCCAAGCCCTGTCCAACCTGCCCTTGGACACTTCCAGGGATGGGGCAGCCACAGCTTCTCTGGGCACCCTGTGCCTCACCACCCTCACAATCTAACCCTACCCTCTAACAGTTTAAAGCCATTCCCTTTGCTCTGTCTCAACAGGTCCGTGCCAATAGCATCCCTCCATCTTTCCTGTAGGCTCCCTTCTGGTCCTCAAAGGCTACAATCAGGTCTCCCTGAAGCTTCTCCAGGCTCAATGATACCAATTGTCTCAGCATCTCCTCACAGCAGAGTTGCTCCATCCCTCTGATCAACTTTAAGTTTCCTTAACACACACACACACACACACACACACACACACAAGCACAAAATAAATCCTGTTGTTAGTCATCTTACTGTAAACCATATATCTAAGAACCTGTCTGCTTTTTTTCTTTTGTTGTTGCTAGAGGTATTTTCTTTATTTGTTTGTTAGGGCTTTTTCAATAAGGATCCTCCAAACATCTCAAAAGAACCACAGCTAACAGCCATTTCAGCCTTTTTTTTTAAATTTTCACCTATTGGTCTTAAAAATACACAAACTTTTACAATTTTCTCACAAAATGGTAGCGTACCTCAGTCCCAAAGTGCAAAAAATAAGATCACGATATGTATCATCCCTCCTTCCTCCCTTGAGCATTTTTGGAACACCTTAACGTACTTTCTTAGTGTACAGTCCTTTCCTTGCTCTTAGCCTCTTTAAAACTGACCTTTAAAAGTCACTGGATTGGGTTAACAGCATTCAAACTGCATCTAAATTTCAAAAATTTGGGAAACAGAAGGGAACAGGCATGGAGGAAAAGTCCTGTTCCTATTTCTTGAAGAAACTCTTCTACGCATTTAGCCAGTGATAGAACATAGGAAGCAGCTGTCCCATCCACCACTTTCCACAGGAAAAGAGCATTGCTGCTACTTGAATTGAGGCTCTGTTGGGCAACACAGGCCAACAGAGAAAGTGGAGAAGCAGAAAATTTCCAGGAACAAATCAAATATTTGAAAATGCAGATTAACTCCATCTCCTATTTATTTATCTTATTCAAAGGTCAGAATGATAATTACCACCAGTTGGGAAAAACATGTTTTTGTTCACAGAGCACCAACAGTTAAGCCTTGTGGCTGTTCACTCACCTACAGCGGTTTCAAGCAAACCAGGGAATGCCTGCAGATGTTCCAGCTGGCCGTTGTTTGAGGTCATTTCACAAAGAACATCGAGAAGACGAATTGTCACCAGTGCTTCCTGGAATGAAAACTGCATTTCTGAAAATGGCTTATGGAAGCTATCATAAAAGCATAAACCCAAAAATGTAAATAGGAGATAGGAACTCTCAGCTCCTCAAGTTCTGTACAGGTCTTCCAAACTGCCAAGAATAAATTTATATAAAATTAGGGAAACTTTCTAAAATAACAATAACGTATTAGATTGCCATTTCTTTTCTACAGTTAGTGTTACATCTGCCTGAAAAATCATGGGCAAACCAAAACAGAGCCATAGGGGATAAAATTTTAACAAAAACACAGTAGCTTCCAAAAGCAGAAATACAGAAAATTACTAGCTGAGAAAATTATTTCTGTATAAATGTTTTCTTTGAGTTTATTCATTCAGAGCAGTCCACTTTAAAGACACAAACACCGCCTGCAAGACACCAATTTGTTATCCGCAGGAATTCTGTAAAGTTCTGTGGTCAAACAAACTGTGGCTGTGAGAATTTACATTATTCTTGGGTAAACAGGATTGCAATCAGAGATGCAGCATTTTGGTTAGGTGCACGACGCAATTTCATTTACATTATTATTTATTCAGACACAGAACTATTTTTTCTCATGGAATATATTGGTCCTGCTTATAATGACAATCCAGCACTTACAGAAAATACCTTAAGAGCACATGACAGAATTTGGAACACCACATATTCCTCAAGAGCCAGGCTGATGAACCCACTCCAGGTGTGTTACATAAACTGCAAGTAGCCATGAAAAGGCTGAGACATTGGTCACAGTAACTATTCCTGCCTTGTCTGGTCCAGGAAAAAAAAAAGGTTTACTTACCAACAGTATAATATTTTGGATCCATATCATCAACAGAGTGTTATTCAAATCATGAACAATAGTGTTCAGTAATTAAGTAGTACAATTATATTCATTCATTGCTCCTTGAATTGCTATAGGGTCCAGATACTAAGGTTGTATTTTCATTTTTTGACCCATACAGGTTAGCAAAATGCAAGTCTTGTCCTAAATTGTTCAATAAACTGCTTTCATCAGCACAAAGACAGACTCTTAATACATCAGCCATTATCCTGTTACAAAGTAATAATACCCCAACTGTATTTCAGAGACACTAACCAGCTTTTTACAATTTTAAGAGGAACAGATTATTTAAAATATAAAAAGACTCCCAAATTTTCATGTATATTTGAAACTTGCTAAGTTAAAAAAATTGTTCCTTCCCTGCTGCTGACTTTCCAAATTGGGCTTTTTTTTGCCCTCCACCTGTACAAAAGAAAGGCAGTAAAGGAAAATACTTCCTTTTGAAAAAACCCAAAACAGTTTGAACTCTGACAGACATCTTGATATGGATATGATCTGAAAAGTAAATGAGGAAATAACCGAAGACTTTTAGAATAAATATATTTAGAGCAAGATGCAGAAAAGATGTTCCTTATAAAGAGATGAACTAAATCCAGGGAAGGGTTTTATTTTGCAAGTATGGTTGAAAGTTAGTGCATGCTCAAGTCAGGCTTTGAATGGAAAAGCTATTTTCAACATTGGTTTAAGCACTGCAAAAGCATATGATTAGCTTCTCATGGGTTTAAGATGCAAGCTACAAGACCTGATGTTCCTTAAGAAAACAAGGCAGCATCTACATATAACAAATTAAACAGTGGATGGGACACCCAGACAACAGTCTGGGAGTCAAGCCAGCCCAAGGACTGCTCCCAAAAGTTTTCAAATGTGGCCTCAGAATTCTGGAGTCCAAGGCAGCTTACTACTACAGACATGGCCTGAGCAAGGCACTTGGCTTGTGGGCCACAGAAAAGGCCAGGAAAAGCCAACTTGAGTATCACAGATGTTGCCTAAAGCCTTTTTAATGACAGACTCTACATGCACAACTACATTTTTTGCAGATAAATACAACTGCTACACAAAATCTAAAAATACAAATGAGGAGAAATTGGTGCAATTCTTTATAATTTCTTTAAGAAACAGTTTTATGAATTTAGACTGGCATTTCTCTTTTTCCATGGTAAGCATATGTTGTGAACAAATGTTTACACAGATAGCATGCACACATATTGCCCTCTATTTATTCACCTGTCAGGACTTATATTTTCTGCTCATTCAGTGAGCCCCACTTTTTCACCATTGATACTCAACTTGTCATATATCTTGTTTATATGAGAGAAGAATAAGAACTCAGTGTCAAGCAGGGCAAGTTATGGAGTAATATTCACAATACTGCTGTCCCAGCACCTTCTGGTTGGACAGAGACCTCCTTCTGGTGGGTGCAAACAAACAGTTTTTTATTCCATGAACTGAAACCACAGAAAGTGGTTTGGAAAGTACCACAAAGGACAAAAAAACATAAAAGGAAGGCAGAGGGAAAAAAAAGTAAAGATGGAATTGTCTCAATTTATGTCCTCTCACTGCCAAGTTGGTACCTTTTCCAGAACTAGTCAATTAAGTTATCTGACATAACTTAGACTAAACAGTTGGAGTAGTGGGGGAGACTGTGTTTCTTGGACAGATAAGAAGAGATTGCATGCTTGTTGGTTTGTGTCTTTTTTTAACACATGCAACTACCACCTCCTCAAAAGTGATTTACAGTATTTTTTCACAACATGTCTCAACCTACTTTTACAATTCTTGTTACTATTTAAACAAAAAAAACCCAAGCAAGTACAACACATTTAAATATTATCATATAGAAGCATTTAAGATAAATGTCTTTTCTACTTTGATAATAAATTATTTATGATGCTTCTTCTCTGGAGTTTCTAGAAGTGAAACTATTGCACATTAGTTTTGTATTAACAAGAAAATTATTCTGATTACACGTACATTACTGTTTCCCATCTATGAACAGAATAAGTATTTTAATTTTGATTTGTATTTGAATCATAGGTTCATCACAGAATCACAAAATATTCTGAGCTGAAAGGCAGACACAAGGATCAAGTCCAACTCTTAGGTGAATGGCCCATATGGGGATCAAACCCATAACCTTAGTGTTACCAGCACCATGCTCTGATCAACTCAGCTCATCCCAAGTCATGGTCTGAGTTGGAAGGGACCTTAAAGCCCATCCTGTCCCACATCCTGCCTTGGGCAGGGACACCTTCTGCTATCCCAGGCTGCTCCAAGCCCCATCCAACCTGGCCTTGGACACTTCCAGGGATGGGGCAGCCACAGCTTCTCTGGGCAACAAGTGCCAGGGCCTTACAACCCTCACAGGAGAGAATTTCTTCCTACCATGTAATCTATCTTTACGTTCCTTCAGTGTGAAGCCATTCCCCCTTGTCCTGTCACTATACATCCTTCTACGCTTGAAGGAATTACAATTCACAACTCAAATAAATTGTAGGAGTGATCCTTGGTAAGATAATAAATCACCCAAATATGTGACAACTTGAACATCTTTTAGATTTTGAAATATTTAACAATGGGGTAGACTTATTTCGAAGTACCATATCCTTTGCCATCCTCAAATTCAAAATGAAAGTTGGCTTCTGTCCTACAGACTCTACTATGGGCTCTGCCACCTCTTTCCCAACATAAACTGGAAAAGACACTGTTAACAGTGGGACTGATTTATCACATCACATTCTAGTACATAAACGATTATCACTCATACCTCATCTTCCGCATCTCCTGCAGCAGTTAGCTTGAGCACAGCTCCACACTTCTCTTGGAAACAGACTGCGAGGAAGTCAGCATGTCTGATGAACACATTCATTTCTTCACTGTTAACTGAGCTCTTGTCACTGACTTTCACCATCATCAGGTCTAACAAATTAATTCTGGAGACACAGAAAACAATTTGTTATGCAGATTCACTGAGCCACACAGCATTATCAGTAGAATAAGCAGCAGTTAAAAAACGATAAAAACAATTACCATGCAGGTAACAGAGAGGACTTTTAAAAATTAAAAAGCCTCATGAATACTGGCAATCAGTTTCTGTCTGCAGAGTTTTTTTCTGTACAGAATTAATTTAACTCATCATTCAATTAATACAATCTGGCTGGAAAGTCAACAACTTTCTCAAATCTATTTCAATTTATAATTTCTTATGTCCTAACAAAACATTACTGAGACTGCATATTCCCTATATCTAAAATTTCCAGCAAACCAGCTCTTACAAGCTGTTAAACAAAATAAGCAGAGACTATTTGACAGGTTCTGTTTAAAAAATACAGGTTTTCACAGCCCTTGCCTTGCCCGCAGTCCTTCACTAACTCTCCTCCAAAACCCCAAACCAGTTCTGAGTCCAAACAGAGAAAATAAAAATTGATAGGCACACTGTTCTTTATAGTAATTTTATAATTGTTACTAGATGGACTAAGCAAATCCAAGTTCAATGTATTGAGCTGGCTAGTAACTAGATACATAATGAAGCTGCTCTATGAAATCTACTTGAGTTGGGTTTTTTAACAGCTTTAATGTAATTTTGTTTCCAATGTCCTTTCACGTTGTCAGGGCAAACTGGAAGCATTTTGTGGAAGTAGGACTTGTACATGGCAGAGGCTCTGCTACAGGTCCCTGCTCCAGTCCAGCACACAGGGACTGGTAAAGCCTCACTGTCATTCTCTCAAACTGAAAGAATACTGTTTATTGAACAAATTCAAACAGAATTGCCACTCAGGATTTTCTTTCAGTGAAATATTTGAAATTCAGATGGAAGGACTGACATTTAAACATGTGGAATAGCTCAAATGCATTTTCCTTTAAATTTACCAAGCAGGCTGTCAGAAGAGGAAGAGAAATGTCTTTTTCTGTGGAAAAACCTCGGTCATTGCTTTACTGACCTCCAAAAACCCACCTCTATTAATCACAAAACAGCTACTCAGTCCTTGCTAAACTCAATTCTCAGTGTTATTAATAAGCTGCATTAAACTATTATCTGAAGGAGGACAAAAAGCTTTTTCAGCATGGCAGCACAGAAGTGCTGTTGGCACATCTGGCGAAGGGTGGACTCCAGGCAGGAGGCTGAACAGCCTCTGTCAGGGGCTCTGCTCACGGTCTGTTTGCTCTGCAGGTTACAGCCAGGTGCACCCTGCCATCTCCAAACGCCCAGAGCCCAGCTCCCCAACACCCTACACTGACCAAAGGCTTTCCCATTTGGCACCCCATACAAAACCCAAATTTGTCATTTGCCCCTGACACAGGGCTAGACTTGATAGGTCAGTTTTCACCAAGTTTAGAGTCTTTCAAGCCTACGCTCAGCTCACAGGCTGGTCACAGACTTGATGAGCAAAGGAATTATTCCAGGACTGCAGTGGGTTCAACCCGGTCAAGATGCCAGGCACCTACCAAAGTTGCTCTCACAATTCCCTTCCCTCCCCTCTCACCATTACCTGGACAGGGGAAAGAAAACTTCACAAAGGGTTCATGGGTTTAGATAAGGGCCATGACAGATCACTCATCAAATACTGTCATGAGCAAAACAGGCTCAAAGATATACAGAGGTATAACTTAAATTTATTGCCAACAATATCAGAGCAGGGTAATGAGAAATAACATAAAACCTTAAAAACACCTTCCTCCCATCCCTCTCCTTCCCAGCTCTACCTCCTACCCCAGTGGTGAAGGGAGACAGGGAATGGGGACTATGGTCAGTGCATCACCCACTGTTTCTCCTGCTAGTCAGGGAAAGGAGTTGTTACCCTGCTGCACCCAGGGGTCCCTCCCATGGGAGACAGTTCTCCATGAACTTCTCCAACCTGAGTCCATCCCACAGGCAACAGATCCCTGCAAACTGCTGAGTCCCTCCTATGGTGAAAGTCTCCATCAAACTGCTGCAGTGTGGGTCACCCTACCATGGGTACAGTCTTTCAGGGACAGGCTGCTCCACCACAGGCTCCCACAGCCTCCCACAGGGTCACAGCCTCCTCTCAGGCATCCCCCTGCTCTGGCATGGGTCTCCTCCACAGGCTGCAGGTGGATCTCTGCATCCCTCATGGATCTCCATGGGCTGCAGGGGCACAGCTGCCTCACCATGGTCTGTGCCATGGGCTGCAGAGGAATCCCAGCTCCAGTGCCTGGAACATCTCCTACTCCTCCTTCTTCAGTGACCTTGGTGTCTGGAGAGTTGTTTCTCTCACATATTCTCACCCTGCTCTTCTCTGGCTGCAATTACAACTGCAAAAACTTCTTTTTCCCTTTTTTCTGATGTATGTTATCCCAGAGGAGTTACTACCATTTCTAGTTGTCCCAGCTTTGACCAGTGGCATGCCAATATTTGGAGATGCCAGGGATTGGCTCTGCCAGACATGGAGGAAGCTTCCAGCAGCTTCTCACAGCAGTCACCCCTGTAGTCCCCCCACTACCAAAACCAGGCCATGCAAACCCAAAACAAATACTATCTTCTGCTTGACAGGATTCTAGCCAGTGCTTCTTGCACCAATAACCCAAATAATAAACGCTTAAAACTGAGAAGCAATCCTTTTGTAAATAAGTTGGAGAGTCACCACACTTCCATAAACCCCATTAAATAGATTAAATGGTTGAAAATAGGGAAATTTTTTTGCACTACTCTTCCCCTTGCAGTAAGAATGGATGCCTTTTTCAACAATTGCAGTTCTTCATTAAACACCACCTGAATGTAATTTCTTTTGAAGTTTTCTGGTCTCTTTAGGCATTCAAGTCAAACTGTTTTCCTGAGTTTTCTTCTAGGCCCAGTCATTCAGGACATGCCCATCTTCCCCTGAATTTCAAGCAAGCCTTACCATTCAGCCAATAGTTTCCTGAGAGCAATGTGCTTTGTTCTGGTGCAAGTTCCCTTACATTCCTTTTTCTCCTCTCAGTTTTTCTTTCAAGACTCACCTTAATTTCTCCAAGTTAGTTCTCCCAGACAATGCAATTTGCTCATTTCTTTTAAATGATCTCACAACTGTTCAGCCATTCAAATGGCAGCACTTCTTCCTACTTGTTTGCCTGCAGCTAAATACAACAAATATGACAACTGCTAGTACCAGCTGAGTTTGTAACACTCAGTTCAGTATCTCAAATCTAATTCTGTGCATTATATTTACAATTTACAATTAAACTTTTGTTTGGAAATAATCATGCCATGTCATCTTCCTTTTCTTTAGGCACCATTGACAAAGACCTTTTGTGAATCCCTTGCAGTTTTTTTCCCCCAGCCAAATTTAAACTAGTTCTTCCTGAAGCTGACTAAATTGGCATAAACTTAGAACAGCCAGTAGAAGGTATTTGCAGTCATCAGTAAAACAAACTTCTGTCTCCTATAGTCTGAAAATAAACCACAGAATTCAAATGCAACTTAAATCTGGAAGCTCATTACTACACAATAAAATGCTGCCTCACTAAGCCTAAAACTAGCAGTGTAAAATTCTACTTTCTTAGCATCAAACATCGTTTGCATCAAATGTGTTTTGTTTATAACCTCTTAGCAAAGGCCAGACACTCGGGACATTCTTCCTCTGTGACTTAAGCTTCTTCCTGGAACACTTCCCTGACAGCAATGGTTCCATAAGACAAATTAGGCCCTTCCTCAAAACTTTCACTTCTTTCATCTTCAAATGATACTTGCAAGCATCATATTCAATTAAAATTGGTAAATTTGTGAGCAACTGTAGTTCAGTGCTACCTTCAGCTACTCTTATATCTATGAGCATTGTCAGGAACAAAACCATCCCAAGCACTGACAATGGCAGCCCTGTAGCTGAGCCTTAGCAAGAAGGGCTGCTGCTTATTTGAGTGCCCTTTTCCTGGCAGGCAATTCCATCAGTGGCTGCATCCTTCACTCAGGACACTTCACCTGACAACACTAAAATCAAACCTAGAGATGAAAGTACTTGAGCATCTTAAAAACACCTGAAGCTATTCAGCTGCACTTTTTCATGCTGTTAATTAAAGCAAAACCCCTTCTTAGGAGGGACAACAACAGATGTGCTTACTTTTTAAGATTTTATAACATAATTAAGACAAGCAAGGCATGAACTTACAGTGTCCATGCTCAAGGCTAACTTGCATGAATGCAAACCAGCTTTTTCTAAATACTTCTGCCAAATACCTGCACACACATGCAGGAGAATCTCAAATCTGGCAAAGAATTCAAGAGTACACACTCTTTTAGCTCAATGGCCATATCCTTCTACAATAATCCCTTTCAGAGAACCAGCAGGCATTGTCACAACACAATACACTTCTCCAGGTCAGAATGCTACTAAAAACCTGATTGCATTAACACAGGATTTATTTCAGGCCATTTGCACACTCAGACATGCAACACATTAAATTTGTTAGGAAATGAAAGAGAAAGTTGTCCAGAACTCAGGAATTTTATTTTAATTGAAAATTCAAATTTCTGATCCACTTGTACAAGAACTGCATTGAGGCAGGCACCATGGCCACTGTAACACAAATGCACTGGATTTCAACTGCAGGAAATACTTTGGATAGTGCAAATACTGTGAATAGTGCAAATAACTGTGGTTACATAGCCACGTACGCTCTGAGCATCCCAGGCAACTGCCAGCTTTGGGAGTCACCACTACTGGGCATATTCACCAACTTCCTCAGCACAGCCAATTTCATTTCAGGAAATACATTTAAACTACCTGTATTTAATGTGTGTGACAGAGGTTACTGTCACTGAGGGCTACCATATATTCATGAGCTCCTGCTGCCTTCCCCAGACACCTCAATACCACAACTGTCCATTCTTCATTTATAGCACTTGGTCAGCCTCACTGGACACTTAACACGACAGTGCTTGTGGTGAAGACTTCTTGTCTCATTCTGAAACAATGGATTCCCTATTCTTGGAGTTTATGGCTGCTTTTCCTCCAGTTCATGACAGTCAAAATGGTTTTATCTGAACTGTATTTGTCTCCTCATGTACCTCAAAAGAATGCATTCTCAAATATGCTAACACTACCCGGGAAGATGCCAAGGCAGGGTATTCTTCTATAGCTCAGATGCAAAAAGATTATTTCACAGCACTTCCATATGTTTGTCAGTAAATTAGCCAGTGTCCAACTCATAACACACTGTACTGTGATTATGTCTTTGAAAAACTTAATGGAGCTGACTGGCCGAACTCTTGGCATTGATAATAAATTCAGGAGTTATGCTCTAACTAGTGATCACACCTGTGATCATCTATGTCACGTCTACACCAAAAGCCTTTGAGGTAAGGACTCCGATGAGCATCTGTTGTATGCTGAGACCTTCCATAAAGTGGTAACACCTACTGCTTTAAGTACACCTGAACACCCTAACCCAGCCCTGGCTATCCTCAAAGGCATTATGAAAACATGCAAACTGCCATTCATTATATTCCCCAAAAGAACTAAATCTAGCTCATACATTTAAAACAGTTATACAGCACCTACTTCCTGGTACATTAAGCACACAGCTCAGATTTGTTCCCACTTGGTCATCCTGAATTACGAAGGAAAACAGTTATTTCCCTCCTTATCATTCCCATCCCATCTTCATACAATAATGATATTTTATTCATGGTTCAAATCTACTGCATATTCTTTCTTTGTCTGATATCCTTTCAGTTTTCTTGTAATCTCCAATTAGTGCCTGAACCCTCACCTGTGGCAATGCTGGAAATAACACAAAACAAAAAAATGCAAAGGCACTGTTTTATTTAGTGCTTTGTCTTTCACCTGCAAAAACTAGAGAGGAACTTGCATCTTCCGTGGGTGGATGTGGAACAACACAGACATTAAACACATACATGAGACCACAAAATCAGCAGTTGGAAGAGCTGTAGAATTCTAGCAGTGTTTCCCAAATTTGATTGCCTTAAAAAATATTTTTTTTAAATCTTCCTCAATTCTCTACTAAAGCAATGAGCATTTTTCCATTATAGCAGTGGCCATTTCCCATCAATTCAGCACACATTTAACTCAAATGCCTGAAGCAAAACTATCAATGCTTCTTCAAGGTGAAGGTTTGTTGGAGCTTTTCAGCAGTGGAAATGTTGAAGATTAAGTAATCACAGCCATCTGCTCATCTATGTTCTGTAGGTTCTGCTAACCAGTATGAGACACACTTCTATCCTTCTTAAAGGCTACCTCTTAATTTCTTGACACAACAACAGAAGTATGAAGAGCTGAGGACATTTCTAATCAAGCTGCAAAACTCGGCAGGGTGTGGTACTCTTATGAAATCAAGACCCAGGCATGAAATGCTGTCCTTTTTTTGTGAGTGAAGTATTTCTTTACCGAGTAATGGCGCCAACCTGGATTCTGCAACCCTACATAAATCACTGCCAGTTGTGGCTAAGCTGTAATGTTAACCAACCAATTTAAAACCATTACTGACATAGAAACATGTATTTAGAGATTTTGTGCCAACTATGAAACCACACAGTTTTTCAATCATGTGAACAGGATACTCTATATGGAATGCTAAATACTAAAAGCCACACTGGTTTTGGGGTTACCTTTCTTGATTGCTCAGTTTGGCATAGATGGCTTTTACCAGCTCTGGACATTTCAGCAAATGTTCTGTAACAATCAGGAACCTAAAGGAAAAGAAAAAGAAAGTCATAGTGGTGCTGTAAAAGCAGTACCCATGTTTATTCCAAATGGTGCCGGTTAGTTTTATTTACAGATGAACGCGTGTTGTGCTTTTGGTCCTACTCGCTAATAGATACAAATTGGCACAAAATAATTGCCCATTGTCCTGTAGTTTTTCCCCTAACATAGAGATGACCATTTCTCATCAGTTCAGCACACTTTTACTCACACATTTGAAGGAAAGCTGGCTGGAGTCTTAGGCCAGTTATACACACCACAATTCAAACAATGAAACACTCATCCAGTGGTTTATGCATCCAAACAAAAAGCCAAAGTTCAAGCTTGAAAATTATTATTCTATTCACCACAACACTGTATGTAAGCCCAAACAGTCAAAAAAGTGCCCAAATAATATATTGATTTTTCTTTAAAAAACACAATTTGATAAAGGATCAAAGCAAATGGGAACTTCTTTGTCAGATGCAAGGCAGCAAAGTACTTTTCTCAACTTCACAAACATGTCTAACAGAAACCTAAGCTGTGAAGCAATTCTAAGTCCTTGCTTTACAAGGCAGGTAGATACAGAATCACAGAGCCTCATATTCAGGAAGGGACCAACAAAGATCCTGGTCCTGCACAAAACATCCCAACTTTAACACAAGGATCTTTTCAGCCAAAATACAGTTAAGTATATTATGTAATAAATTATCAAGCTTTATTCTTCCTCTCCTTTTTGCCTTCCCTTTCTCACACCATATTCGGGGTTTCTGTCTGGAATACAAAAAGACCAACAAATGACCAAAAGTTCACAAACTGGCCACTGGTTCCCTCTTTCTCTTCACCAAAATGTTGCAAGGGACCTATGATACCAACCTACCTCAAACAAGAGTCTCTTTAAAAAAAAATCTATGCAAAACTGGCAAAAGGCTATTCTTTCTTATCAATACTTTCTCTGCAAAATATGGTCAGCCTTGGCCTTGTACTAATGCCAGTATTTACACCATTTACTTTCCCAAGTACCATCCACATCAGTCCATAGCAGGTGTTGGTCATTTAATTTTAACCCAGATTCATACTACTAGCATTATGGGAAAAAAACAAAGTAGGTAAAAGTACTTTGCTCTTCAAATCACATTCCCAGGAGCACTAGCAGTGATATTTATGCTGCACAGGTACACACAAACTAGCTGATGCACTTTTGAAGTAGCATGTCTGGGCTGCAATAATTACAAGTTAAGTCTAAGAATATTCCTCTGAGCTGATGAAGCTACAGAGAAAGAACAGCTAAAATAATATAAAAACCAAGCCATTTCAATACTTCCTCCACCTCTTCCCTAGTTTTCCCTTTGCTGACAGTCTTTATTTTGCACAGCCATAACCTATTACACAGCTAATAAGACGATCCCAAGGAAGACTTCCAGCTGCAACAAAATATTTTTGGACAAGTACTCAATGCCAATTGGGCAAATAGGAGAATAAGAGGTCCAAAAGAGGATAAGAGGTCCAATAGCTATTGTATTTCTAATCATAACTGTGGACTTAGCCACCATCTGCTTGAGTTACTTGACATTTTTAAGAGGAGAGGGAAGAAAAGCTATTTTCTACTGCACTTCTTTTTTCTGATATTTGCGCATTCTTTCATGAAAAAAATATGCAGAGGTGTAAGGAATCATCAACTTAAAACTGACATGCTGAGGATTGTAGTATTGATCTAAGAATTTTTCAAAACCAGTTCAAAAAACCACAAAGGCTCGCCCAAAGTCTGCAGCACAAATGCATCCAACTGAGCTGCACAGACTCAGTTGTAGCACCCAAGTCAAGCCATCAGCAGGGCACTCAAGGGCAACTCTTCTACAGTTCCTCAACTAACAACTCACAGCTATCCCCAGTTAAACCTTCAGAATTGTCACAACCAACTTCATTTTCCAGGGGTTTAAGCAGAACCACAAACTTCTGCGTGGAGCTTCAGAAGAAAATAGCACAGATCAGTGCTATGCAGAACACAGAACTTGGCCTAAGAATGTACAAATTTCAGCTGACAGTGCAGTACAGTAAAAAGTGCATTTGAAGAGACAGCCTGAAGCCCAGCTTTTCCATTTTGCAATTGGGGCTACTTCATTTAAAGCTTAATTTTCATGTTAAAGACTACGCTAAGGAAATCTACTTGACTATTTGTCTTGTAATTAAAACGTGCTCAATAATTACCACAGAAAAAGATCTGCTGCTACTAGGTTCACTACTGCTAAGTGGAAGGCCCATTGTTCAGCTGTTACTTGGGTCTGTACTCCTGTATTTCCTCACACACATTCTGCACATTCTGTGGACTAGAAACTCTACTGTTTGAGGAGCTTGGAGTATTTTAGACTAAAATTTCTGATTCTTACCTTCTGGTTTCATGATGTGACACAACACTTCAGAAAACAAAATGCTGTGGCTGCCCCATCCCTGGAAGCATCCAAGGCCAGGTTGGATAGGGCTTGGAGCAACCTGGGAGAGTGGAAGGTATCCCTTGCAGAGGGTGGAAGGAGATGGGCTTTAAGGACCATTCCAACCACACCAGTCTGTGATTCTATAAAGTATCTACTTCTGCATTTAAGTGTCCCTTTTACTTTATCAATTTTCTGCACTACTGTATCATGAAGAACAGAGCACAAGCATCATCACCAACAGAAAACAAGAATTAACAGTGGAGTAAAACACTTCTAACTCCTTCACCACACCCAGAAATTTTGGCAGTAGCTAAGCAAGGATGCAGCAAATTCAATATACTATCTTTAGTCCTCTCAGCTCTCCTGTTTCTCATTTGTGACACAGGAAATTAAGAGGAAAAGTAAGATCACCCACAATTCTGAAATACAAAAAGATATTCAGTTTTGGGTTACTGACTGAACATGGCATTTCAAATGCACAGAAAGGCTTTGGTAGGAGACCTAAACTCTCCTTGGGGGCCAACAGCAGAACCACTGGAATAAGTTGAAGACCACTGTAATTTAGTGAAGGAAATTGTGAAAATTAAAGCTGTTATGCAAGCGTAACACAGTAACAAATGAACAGTGTTAAATATGCCAATTTTCTCAACTCTTTAAAAATTGTTTGGCTAAAGTCCTAAAAAAAAAAAAATCAAGTGCTTCCATAGTAGATAAATACAGGAGGAGATGTTCAAATACACAAGGGCTGTATTGTACCAAACTGAGATTCAGAAGCAGCCAAGACAAAGTGCTATGAGCTACATTTGCACTCAGTACATTCCAGATGGCCACTAAGCTTGCTCCAACCAAAGCTGGGTGTAAGCAATCAATTTTATCATCAAATGTCATGCTCCATATTAAGTTGAATTTACCCCATTTATTTAATGTAGGGAAGAGTTTCCTCAGTCTCAGAAAAAGAGGAACACAACCCCACATATGTTTTCCAAGTACAAAGAACAAGACATGGCAATTCTCTACTTGATCAGCAACCTTCTTTTTCAATCTCAAAATCTCATTTTTCATCACCCTACAATAATGCCACTCTATGCAAAATATTTAGTAAGAACTACATAGCTATCTTTTCACTGTAATTTAACAAACAAAAGTAATAAATCATCCACATTTTGAAGAAAAGTAAAGAAGAAAATTCAGCTACTTTCAGCCAACTTTCAAACTCTTATCACGAGCATTTTTAGATGCTAAAAAAGCAATACACCTCATGAAGAATTATTTGGAATCAGAACATATTTTAGAAGCAGAAGTATATTTCACCCTTCCACAAAACCAGAATATCTTACCAAAACCATTTAAATAAACAATTACAAGCATAAAGCTATTTAATAACAAATGGAACATGTGCCATCATAAAAGAAGAGGTAATTCACCCTATTCCCACACCAGCACTTCTCACTCAGATGAAGAATAAAGAAACACATTTTCACATTTAAGGCTTGGTCCTAGTAACAAACATCACAATACTCCTCTCCTGTGCTGAACCAAGTACAACAGTGAACATCCTTCCATCTTCCAAAGGCATTCCCACAATGAAAGCATCCTCCCTACTGGCCACAATAGCCCCCACCAAGTAAACTCTGAAGTCTAGAAGACTAAATTCAAATTACGTGCAGTACTTCTCTGATTCAGAAGATACTCCCACTCAATTTGACAGCTACATCTGAAAGGCACTAAAGAGAGATTTAAACTAACTTATATGTAAAATTGAAATAATTTTTTTCTGAAGAGCTACCAAGAAAAAAATGGAAGATGATTAGCAATGGCTAATAGCACTTCCTGCTCCCCCCCCTCCACAATATACACAAGAAGAAAGAGGTGACAAGATAATTAAATGTATGAGGCTGAGCTTTGAAAGACTGAGGAAATCTGTGCCAATTCACTGCTACTGCAAATAGAAAGTAGAAGCTACTCAGATTCCTAAAATTAAGAAAACTTTTCCAAGTGTCAGTACTATTTAAAACCACAGCTGAACTTGGAATCTGCATTGTAACTTCAACTTCCCTGGAATTAAAAAAAGAATTACTTTCTGGAGAGATGAAGAAGTGGGTGGAGGACATCCTACAGTGTGAGACAGAACAAACTGAGTTGCCAGGCCAATGAAAAATAAAAGTTTCTTCACCACACACAGGAATTAAACAAAAAGAGCAGTACTGAAGAGTTCTATCCTCACCTTAAATCTGTGCCCATAGGCGAGACTCCTTGCCACAGGAGTACCAGTATCTGTCCACACATCTTTCCATACGCCAGGACAAGAAACCCAAAGGCAAAAAACTGGGGAGGGGCAGCCCCACATCCTAATCTTCACAGTAATCATTTAGCTGTGGTTTCAAAAAGAGAGTGGAGGTTCAGCAGAACTTATTTCAATGTCAAACAGCTGAGCACACTTCTAATATCATTTTTCTGAAAGCCAAAAGGCACATTATGTCTCTTATTTTAAAATGGAGGATTTTTGTTCTTTGCTCTTCAGGAATCAAAAATACAACCTGTTTTTCCTGTCTATATTAGGTGAACTGCCCCACGCACACATATGGAAAAACTGATGACACAAGCTATGCTCTCATCTCTAATGGAGCCAACAAGGTATTTCTAAAATAAACAGAACACACATTGATCTTGGTTAGGATGAATTATAATGTAGTTTTTGTACTACTTTTTCCTAATTATTTAAAAAACCATATTTTTCCAGGTTCACATTCTAAAATAGATCTTATGTGGCATTCTCTTGGTTCCTCTTCTAAATACTGTACCTTCTACACTGTGTGACATATTTTGCTCCTGATAAACACAAAGTCAGAGGGAGTGGATGCAGATTTATGTGGAAACACAGAGAAACAACTCTTGAAAGGCTCCACAATTTATTTTCCAGAGCCAAAGACTCTCTGCATGTGTTTAGGAAAAGCTATTACTGAAAAAAAACCAAGATAGAACATTTTGGAACTGCAAGAGAGTTTGTAACAGAGGGCTCTTCAGGCCTTGGTAGCATTAACAGAGAACAGAGTAGAAAATACATTTCAGTTATTGAACAGGAACACTCAGTTATATTCCAGCTTTGTTTCCTAAAGGGTGAATATGTCCAATTTCCTGGCAGCATCCTTTGGTAGGAAGACAAGAATCAGATTATGGAGCAAGTTTGCTTGTGTGTTTAAAATATTTAAACATTAACACATTTAAACTGTTGGAGCAAGTCCAGAGGAGGCCACAAAGTCGATAAAGGGATTGAAGCACTTCCCTTATGGAGACAGGAAGACAGAGTTGAGGCTGTTCAGCCTGGACAAGAGAAGATGGTGTGGAGACCTTAACAGCATTTTCCAGTATCTGAAAGGGTTTCAGGGAAGCTGGAGAGGGACTTTTCATCAGGAACTGTAGCGACACAACAAGGGGGAATGGATATAAACTAATAGAGAGTAGGTTTAGATTAGATATAGGGAAGAAATTCCTTCTGTAAGGGTGGTGAGGCCCAGGCACAGGTTGCCCAGGGAAGTGACTGCCCCATCCCTGGCAGTGTCCAAGGCCAGGCTGGACAAGACTGGAGCAAACTGGGATAGTGGAAGGTGTCCCTGCCCATGGCATTGATACTGAAATCAGCCCAATAGAAACTTTCTAACACAGTCTGAGTACTAGAGAGCAGGAATTCTTCATGGCAGCACTGGGCACCCACGGGGATACTTCTTTCAACTGAGTGCCCCTAGCATCAGGTGAACAGAATTTTTTATCACTTACTCTGATTACATATTCATGAGCAACTTCCCTGACTTTATTTGACACAGCTGCACTCCTTATTAGAAGTCCTTTTAATGGTTTTTTGGGAGTCTCCCCTTCAACATTCAGTGTCTTTTTTTATGTAGCTGCTCCTTGACCCCTACTTTTGAATAAGTGCAATATCATTGTTTTGCATAACTTCCACTTTGTCAGCCTTGCAGAGCTGAGCTGGCATCCTGCTTGCGTTTTGCATGAATTCTGTTTCTCTGCTTCTCCAAAGCTACACTGTTCCCTTATATGACTAGGATAAAATGTTGTTCTGTTCTATCATCCTCATCAATGAGTAAAATGCTGTTCAGTTCTACTGTCCGTATCAGTAGAGAGCTGGAACTGGATGAGCTTTAAGGCCTCTTCCAACCCAAACTATCCTACAATTTTTTGTGTTCAACTCAGTACATTAACAGCTCAGAATTAAATCTGTGTATCATTAGAGATACTTTGGAAAATGGAAGATACATGGAAAATTACAGTAATTTCACGTGTATAAGATGCATCTTTTTGACTGAAGTTTTGATCTGAACCTGAAAGTGCGCCTTATACTCCGGTGTGCCTTACACTCATGAAACTACTGCAATTACTGTCACACAAGGTCTTGAAAACCATGCTCATCTCTTTGAACAGAAATATAAGATGGAAGAGAGAGATGGAAGAAGCAGACCCAAAAGATGCAGAAAAACCAGTAAGAGTTTCAGAGACAGATCTGCTGCTGTTTAGGAACACATCAAAAAGAAAAAAGTGACACTAAAAGAAATGGAAAATAAAAGATCACAAGAAGGGGGAAACAACTGAACTGAGAGGCTTGAAGACTTTCTATGTATAAGGAAGTATTTTAGAGGGAAAGCTAATCCACAACCATGATCTTGAGCAGAACAAACTAGAAGAAACCTGTCCCAAAAAGGGGAAGCCCGCCTTAAAGAGAAAAATTACAGGTCTAAAGCTAGGACATGAAAAGTCCCTGATGCATAAGACTGGCGTTTTCCACCACAGCTAGGAGGCATTAATTCCTGATCTAAAAGCTCAGGCAGTAGCTCACTTTTTGCAAAGAACAGCATGTTTTCTAGAAGACAACTGCACGACAAAGAACCCTCAAGGAGATAGGATCAGTTAATTAGGGTATGCCAGAAATCAGATCCAAGAAAGGAAGCAAACTTGTTTCTGCGGCGTTAGTGTCTTTGCAAAGACTTACTCTTTGAAGTACATTCTGTAACATATACCTTGCAACTTTCCAAAGCCACAAGCTCTGGGCAATCTCCACAAGCCCAGCTACAAAGGGGTACCAGCCAGTCAGACAAATATTTTTAAGAACCTCAGCTGGAGATAGACACCATCTGCTTCCTCAGATCGCTGCTCTTGAGAGTCAGACCAGGAGCAGCAACTTCAGATGACCTCCCAGCACTCAAGATTACAGGACTGCTAGCCTGACACAAGTTCAGGAGCTGTACTGAATAGAATGTAAAAATATACTGCCTAATATATGTTAGTTAACATTATTTTAATATGCCATTCAGCATCTATCATTAAAAATGGCAGATATCAATATGTAAGTAATCCTGGAGCTGTTGAGAAGATCAAGCTTCTAAAAGAGAAAGAGAAGGATGCATCAGTTCTTAAATCATTAGAATATTTATTAAATGTGTGTATTACATTCTCCAGCTTCACAGATTACAGAGATAGAAGCATTTCCAAGGCTGACAAGCAACTACAAGCTTAATGAAACGAGCCTTCAGACCATCTAATCTGGAGAAACATGATCACAGAAGAACTGAACACAAAATTTGACCATGGCATTCCGTATAAAATTGACTTCCTCCTTTATTAACTATTTCTAAGCTCACAGCACACCACAAAAATACTTAAGAGAATGTGTATCACTCAAGAAACACACTTCGATGTGCATCATAACACTGTTACCTCTCATTATTTCAAGTTCTAAGGCAACTTTTTGTTACCTTGTCAATCTACAAACACATTTTTAACTTGCATCAGCACTTAGTCTAGAAATTCCACTATGCTGATCTGCAAAGTAGCTCTTCTTTGTTTCAAAAACTGCTTAGGAAGTTAATGACTTGGCTTTCCATCACTGATTAGAATTAGAAGTTGCTGAACAGATCTTAATTCCCATGAACCACCCCTCTCAGAAAGCAGAACCAACACCTCAGATATTCCCTCTTTCCTGACCCAAAATCTTAGCCTTCTACCAAACGTCTTGTGACTCAATAAGTAGGCAAAAGTGACAGAAAGCTACACCCAGCCTTTAAACACCCTTCCTCTGCTCTCTCTAGCTGGGAGAGGAGTTTATGGTACACAGAAGAACAGCAAAAGCTCTGCTACTGATTGCTGCCTCTAAAAAATCTCTGAGGAACTGCTCAGAACAATCTCAGATTTCCTCGGATAGAAGCTGTCTACAAAACTGCTGAGGAAGAGGCAAAAGGCATCACACTTAGAAAGAGGCTCCTCCTGAACTTTTCCTAAGGACTTTTCCAACTTGAAGATTGGAAACTGGACTTTAAACATGAATATAGGATTATTAACAGAGAAAGAACTGTCAGCTCATCAAAATAAAGACTTGAAAGGTGTGTTTGCATTCCTGTGATGGGTGAGGAACAGAGAACCCAACATGTGCTAGCTGACTGGAGTAGTGAGGACTCCATAGAAGAGACTACATTTCAGCCAGTGGCCTTAAATCCAAATATCTATCCTGGATATCCTCTCTCTGTCCTAACAATTCATGGCAGCAGCTGCAAAAATAGTTTGAGCATCACAATTGTTTAGTTGCAGAATGCACTGGATACTGTCTTAGAGGAACATTAATTTCATAAATTTCAGTGCACAATAAAAGGGAATAAAATAATGAACCAAAGTTCTGCCTATGACAAAAACTTCCCTAGTTATTCAAACAAAGAGTTCCAATACCTAAAAGCAGCAATTGACAGCAAGAAAGCCCAGTCAAGAGGAAGACTAAACAAACACATGGCAAACACTTCTTATTTGTTGTAACACTAAATTAGATGCTCCAGCTCGGAGACAAGAAGGTATGCAGGAATTAAGTAGTAAGAACATCTTAATTGCAGTTGCTTGTGAGTAAGTAGTGAGCATATCCTCCAAGAATAATCTGTATTTCAGTCCAGCCATATAATAACATAGAACGGTTGCTGTGTACTTTTGCCAGCTGTAGCACAAGAGACCCAAACCTTTCCAACAGGACACTGGCACACTGCAAATGCCACAGCCATGTAAATTCCTTTCAGTAATTCTACTGGAATGTAGATGTACTTCAGTGAGAGCTGTAGCACAGCTGCAAATTTTCAGTGTTAGAGTTTGCCCCTTTTTCATTTCAATACTACCCTGAAATGAGACCACTTCCCACCCACATCAAACATCCACATTGGAGGTAAGACATTTTCATCATAACATCTACTTCACACTAGAGACATCAGGGAAATGCATCCCTCAGCATTTTTTTTGATGCTGCATTTTTTCAGCATTTACCTTTAAAACGTAAATTTACCACTATGACTTTGGTATCTCAGAACAAATTTCACGGTATCTTCAATACATTAAAAAAATTAAGGACAATCAGGATAATTATCTGAAAAGCAACGATTTACACATGTGTTACTGACAGATGACAAAACTAAAGACTCAGTTTGTCACTTCTGAAACAGAAGTCTCATCGTCTGACCTTAAACTTACAGTTGGCTTTTTGAAAACTATTTATGTGCTAAGCAAATTGCCCTTCCCATTAAAAAAGCCCAGTCACAAACAAATTTTAGATAATTTTTCTCAATACAAAAGCAAACTATAAAATGACATTTCATTCAATCATCTTAAGTCTGTGTTGAGACTTTCCATATCACTTCTAAAACACCAACAATTCTTCCTCATTAAATTTTGAATTTAAACACAAACTTAGAAAGAATGCTACAAAAACATACAAACAATTTTTTCCCCTTGGAATACACGGTGTAACAATTAGCTGAATGTGCATCCTTGCTATGTAGGGCAGCACATTTATCAAAGGCATAACTGACAACAATATTTGGAAGAATGGCCATTAGTAAAAAATATAAAGTTCAAAGAGATAAAACCACTGATTAGGTACTCTTAAAGTATGAAATGAAGATCCACAACAAAAAGTCTTCCCTGTTCTGGTATAAAAATGACTGCATGTTGCAGTAGAAAAGGGATATGTTATAGAAGTAAATCAGGAAACCCCCCAGGTTTTATGCAGCACTCACAAGCATTAGACATACAAATCTTCTTAGCATGACCCATCTGTGAAACTATTCTGTGCTAACTTTAAAAAATCTCCACAAACCAGCACACAAGTATAAATTGGTTTGCATTCTATTAATCAGTTTGCAAACTGTTTCATTAAGAAAAAAATTCCATGATTTGAAAATTCCTATGTCCTCAACAAAAAAGGAGTCTTATTTTAGCAGCAATCAAAAGAGTCATTGAAACTACCATGAAAATGATCTCTATTATAACCTACTAATTTCTTATTAGATCTTCATTTACTACTTTGCAGTGTCACAACTTCAGACATTTTAATACAGTGATTTACACCAGAAAAAAGAAAATGTAATGATACATACGACCACTCAGAATCCAACTGTTCTGTGTAGACTCTCAGGACGTGAAGAGCCACAGTTAAGTTCCCTGGAGCCAGGAGTTCTCTCACTCGCTCTGAATTCAGGCAGGTGAACAGGACCATGCAGCAATAGGTGACAATTTTCTCATCTCTGTATGTCAGGTATGTCCTTCAAGAAAAAATAAGGAGTTATGGGCAAGTTAAAACGGATCCTAGAAAAACAGGCTGGTGGCCCTGAGCTCGCTGAGCTGTCCTTTGCTGTCTTTTAGAGAATGACATGTTTGTCATTGCCTAAGAAGGATAAATATCCTGCAAGGAAAAATACCCAACTCACAGCTGAAGGTCAAACTTCACAGGAAGTTTACAAAATTAATGCTAAATTGGAGCTGCTTTTCTTACCATAATGCCTTCCTACACCCAGTGCTGACAAGTGGGCTCCAAAAACCCACTGAAAATGATTATCAAATAGAATCAAAGTGCCTTTGTTACCAGCTTACTAGAAAAATTCTGGCTGAACACATCAACAGTGTTGTCATGTGTCTGCACAAAATAGTTTATCCAGTATTTCCTTACAGGTATGTCAACAAATCCCCAGGAAGATATTCTGGTGAGGTTGGGAGGGGGACAGAAGGATTGAAAGAGATGAAGATGAAGGAACTTTTATAGATTAATCTGAACCACGAATACTGACAGGTCTGCACAGCAGTAACATGAGAAAAAAAAAAATATTGTGTTCTTGGAAATGAGTGTAACTACTTAAAAACACATCTGAAATAAAGATTATGCTTGAAGCTCATCACCCAAAATAGTTTTCTTCCAGTTTCTGTTAAATTAAATCAATTTACTGTTAGTTTAGAACAAGCAGGTTTTTAAAGGTTCTGACTCCTGTGGCTGACTAACAAAAAACATCTACAGGATATGGTCTCAACCAGCCCATTCTCACCAAAGTTATTTTTCAGTTTCACAGTGCTAGCAAAGGCACAACTATCATGTACAAAAGATTTGAATACAACCACAGAAATGACACTAGAAAAAAAAACCCGCATCCATGCTTACAAGAAGAGATCTGGGAAAGCACACTTCCAAATGCTATTCTGGGAATCTCCATTTCCTGCTGCAATGTTTCCAAGAAACTGGAGACTACAACGAAGAGCTGAAAGAAATCCAGAAAATAAATTAACAAGAATTCAAAGCAACACTTACAAATTTCACAAAAATTACATACTTCAACATTCCAGATACACAGTGCAGAATCCATCTCCAGGAAGCTTTAGGTACAGTATTTCACTGCTACTATACATAAATACTTGCATTTTCTCTTTTAATGCAAATAATTTTATGAAGTACTTCAGAATTACACCCAAGACGTGTCTGAGTATTACACACCAGCTACTAGTGATTACAAAAACTAATTGACAGGTCCCTGCTCCTCACATTATATTCTGGTTAGCTGGACAAATCACTATAGACTATTGAGAAGGTGCTCAATACCTTCTATTCCAGAATTTCTATCCCAGAAAAATGAAAGCCAGCTCTCCAAACAGTTCTGCTTCCATTTTTGACACTGAATTTAATATGGCCCATTTCTGCTCTTATTCCAAAGGATTTATTTTAGCCTCCTCTCAATACAGATTTAAAACATGAGAAGATGACATTTCACCACACAAGGTAATATTCTAGAGCAGTCATCAAAAGGTGTAAATTCATAAAAAGCAATAGCATGAAACCAGAGAATTCACAAAATTAGAATTTTTTTTGAGCTTATCAACAGCTCTCAATAGCCTAGCTGTTACTAGTAAGTTGGCAAAGAAACTTGAAATTATACGTTCAAATTCAGTTTAACAGATAATACAAACAGTCTAATACATATGGAGGCAGATAGTATTGCCAGGTTCTGCAAATCTAAAATTAGGTCTCTTGGAAAGGTGCTGTGCTGTTGTGCCAGCCGGCAGCCAGATTTCCTACACAGGTCCAGGCATATGTCCTCTTGAAAACAAGAAAGCAAGTCTACAAGTGGCCACTTGGGCTCAGAAAAAAAGTAACTTTTTTTGCCATATATATATATATATGCCCAAAATATATATGTATTCTCCATAATGCATCCTGTAGTTCTTAATACCTCTGTTGTCTTCCCCTAAACATCTGCAGTGATTTATCATTTTCTGCTCATCATTGTCCCTCCACTTCTCCTGTCCATCTGGTTCCCATCGTGCTGACTAAGGAGTTTCTGAAGGACAGCAAGCATGGGCACACCAGCAGGTATTTTATGGAAACATTTCCCTGATAGAAAAAAAATAACTAGGCAGTAAATTCTACGAACAGGGTATTATTTCCCTTGATGAATTCCTTACCTATACATCAGTAAGAAAGTTCTCCGAAAGAAACATAAGGTTGGTTGACTATATTCCAGTTTTTCCCTAAAATCTGCTTGACCTTTTTCAGCTATCCATTACACCTTGATTGTTAGAGATTGGTCTACAGACCAAGGAAAAAAGTTCAAGATCTTGTAAAGTTACCATTCTTACTGTAACAAAGAGAAAATGCCATGAACACATTTCCAGTACAGTAATAAATAGCTGTGAATTCTCCATTAATAATGGAAGGAAGACACAGGAAAAGGTGACAATTCGGTGGATGCACCCATGGAAAAAACCAGTTTCATCACTAAGTGCTTAACTGTAATCAGTAAGAGTTAAGATTTTTCTTTTAATTAGAGAACACAAATCAATATATAGGCAAGTGGATACTCTGTAAGACAAAACCTATCACATCTATGCCTAACTAAGCAGAGAAAGAGGATGCCTTGGTAACGCAACACTTTGCCATACAAGAAATCTCACATGATGACTCTCAGCAATTTGGAAGATGTGATTCTACAACCAGAAATGAGCACCCAAGGCAGCTGAGCAAAACTCAGGGTCCAGGTCATACACCAGGTCCAGCAGTCACAGCGTGAAAAGTCATCACACCACACCTAGAGTAGCTCATCACAGCGTGCTCTCTGAAGCACATCACAGCAGTATTTGTATGGTTGTGTTTAAAAAACCCGAAACATCTCCCTCAGAACTCCACAGGTGGTGGCCTTGGAATACGTCTCATGCAGTGCTTCTCACCATATATAAATCCACATAAAATGTCCTAGCCTAGCACCAAGCTACCAAGGGACAGGGAATTTGGAAATAAGCATTGCAAATCTATACTATTGTATTTATGCTTTAAGAAAGAAACTCCCCAAAAATCCAACTAGAGCCGTTGATTCACAGTGAGGTATGCATGTGTTTAAAAAAGCAAACACTACAATAGAAAGGACGTATTGCATTTCAAACTATTGAGATATTTTCTTAGCATTCAATTTCCACGTTTTTCTTTTCTGTTTTACCTCTGTTGGACTTGACTGCTGCAATATATGATTGAATTATGCTTGGATATCTGTACAATATAAATACTGCTTTTCTCCTCCACAAAAATTTCTTCATCATGAAATCACAGAACCCTGGAACTATTAAGCTTGAAAAAGACCTGTAAGATCATAAAGTCCAACCATCAACCCACGATTATCATGTTTACCACTAAAGCATGTTCTCAAGTACCACATCCATACCTTTTGTGAATACCTCCAGAATGATAACTCCACTTTCTCCCTGGGCAGCCCATTTCAATGCCCGTCCATCCTTTCCACAAAGAAATTTTCCCTGATATCTAGTGTGAACTTCCCCTGGCACAATTTTCCATGGTCTTTCCATGCTTTTACAGCAAAAGAAAAAAAATGTAGAAGCTGATGAAGACAAGCTTCCATCCTGCCATCCAATCAATAAAAATGTGCATTCTGAAAGACGGGAGGGGAAAACAAAAAAGAGGGGGGAAAAAAAAAAGACAAGACCAAAGTCTGAAAATATACAGACTTTAACAAAGCTAAAAACAATTGTCTTAATTCAGTAGCTAACAGCATGACTAAAATTTACTTTAAAAAAAGGTTACCCTGTGTGTGGTCAAGGTGAGTATTTTTAACCTGCTGTTCAACCACCATGAAATCACGTGTTCTAAGATGTAACTTCTGATACACAAATCAACCCTGGAGATGAAGAGATTTCCCCTCACTGAGATTTCAATAGCTCCTGTAAAAGCTCGTGTTCTTTAGCAAATACACAGATTACATGTTACTTTCACAACCAGTCTGCAACGGCTTAAGGAACTTCTCCAGATAATAAAAATAACCTCTTTATACAACAGGGCAAAGGGTACAAGCAAAATTCTGGTACCTAAATGTCTTTCCACATGTAAACTGAACATTTAGTTGCTCAAGGCCACCCATAACAAAGGTGAGGCAGTTGATACTTGATGGTCCTGTATGAGGATGGTTTAAATGCACTCCAGTAGTTCAGTACCTTCAAGATCACAGCTCTCTTTCTTCCTTCCAGTCCTTTATTAACACAGAACAACTGAGCCAGGTTCTAGTGCATGTTTTTCATTTAATTATTATATTGACATTATCTCATTTAACAATTACATTATGTGGTCTAAAGGACCACAGTGGATCATCTGGTCCCTGCTCCAATGCAGCAATGCCAGAGCACAGGGCACAGGGTTGTGTCCAGCTGGCTCTGGAATATCCCAGTGAGGAGACTCCACACCCTGTCTGGTCTCTGTTCAGCACTGCCCAGGGAAGAAGTTGTGCCTCCTGTGCAGGTGGAACCCCCTGGGCTCAGTCCCTGCCCGTGGCTCTGGTGCCATTGCTGGGCCCCCGGAGCAGAGCCTGGGCCCTGCTCGGAGCCCTCCCTGCACACAGGGACACCCAGGGCTGAGGGCCCCTCTCAGCTGGGGCTCCTCTCCAGCCTGGACAGCCCCAGCTCCCTCAGCCTTTCCCTGCCACAGATGCTCCAGTCCACACAAAGACGTCATTTCACAGAACAGGAATTGCAGAATCAGATTGTGTAGTAGATGAAAATTAAAATCTCTGAAGTTCTGAGGACAATGACTTTAAGCATTAAGACTTTAAAACTCAATAACTTGTTTCCTTCTGTTCCGTACAGTCAGAACAGGAGCCAACAAACAGGTTCAGCAATCATTTCAGAAAACTTTGACATCAACTGTAAAGGCTTAAAACAGTCCTAAGAGATTTCCATTCTCTTTATTTGGGTCAGACAACACAGTGACAGTTTTCAGTACAAGCCTCTGCCTTTACTGGAGTTATAAAACAAATAGAGATATAAAACAGATCCAACCAAAGCCCATGCAAAACTGTACAACTTTCCTTGTCAGACTGCAAACATAAGGCATACAAACTTGCATCTGTCTTAATGCTCTAACTAGTAATATGCAGGAAAAACAGAGCTGGAGTGTCCCATCTGCATTGGGGTAGACACAAAGTCCAGTAAGTCCTGCGACCACAATCCAGGCTCTCGCACACTTTCAAACTTTTGCCTATGAACTTTGCAAGTCTAAACTGTGGGGTGTGAACTGTCACACAGCAGCTCTGGCTGTTCGTAAACAATGGCAGAATGCTTTGTGATAGACTGCCTCAAAAACATAAAACCTCCAACTCAGCATAAGGTGTAGACCTCTATTACTATAAATGTGAGTTTCCACCACTATCATCCGGTCATTGACTCGTTTCCTTGTGGCTGCAAGTTAAAGCAACTTCCAGTCATAAAGAGTTATTTGCCTCTTCACCACCATGAATCATACCACAAATACTGATGAAAATGTATTTTCCTTGGAAAACAGTCTGTCTAGACTACTGAAATTGAATGTACAATACATATATGGGCTCTGTCATTTAATGTTATTAAAACTGTACTTAGTATTTTATTGCAGTAAATAAAATTATTGTCTACCTACCTTTTATATTTCCACCTTGGTCTTACTGCACTTGCTGCAGTACAGACTAGCAACCCATTTTTACCCTCTGTGGAATACCAAAAATGTAGTGTTTAGTAAGTTTCTGCTCCCCCTCCCTCCATCTCCGAAACAGTTGCGCTCGTACCTTTTTTTCTTTCCTTTCAGAAGTGTCAACTCTACTTTTAACAGACCATTATGTGCATTTGATTGGACAACCCTTGTATTCTTGGAAGATAAATGTTCAGGCAAAATATCAACACTCTGTCTGACTTAAAGGAGAATTTGACTTAAAGGCAAGCAAAATTCTTCCCACACTATTACAAATGTGGAGTTACAAATAAATTAGAAGACAGGTGGAAGAAACCATCAGGCCACACATCAAATTAGTCTCTGATGCAAATTAAGTTCCAATGAGGTCTCCTAATGGGAGATTAAAAAAAAAAAAACAACTTACTTGTGCATTTACTAAGGAAAGAATCAGCTTGACAGAACTCTCAAGATCAGGGTCAAACCAATTCTGATTCACACAGCAGTAACAAGGCTTATTAAACATAGTACTAGAACTATTTTCTTTATTGCCTGGTATTTTAATTCCATCATTGCATTTTTAGAAAGTTAACAAATTTGCGCTCACTCCTTTAACAAATTATCTGTTAAAATCTAAAGGCATATGAAATTGGACTCATGTTACATCCCCACAAATAGCAAAAACACATGCCTGAGATACTCTCCTATGTGAAGTAAAATACTTTTAAGTGCTTGCAGACCTGGGAACTCCATTTATTAGCTTCCTGCACACATTAGGATGTAAAATCTTGTTCTTGAATCAGCCCAAAAGCTGAGCCTAAATCTAATGCAATGTCTCTTTAAAGGTCCTGCAGCAGTGAAATCAGCAAGTTTGAAGTACTGGGGAGTCTCAAACCGGGCTTAAACCATGCCAGGAAACTAAGAAAAATAAGAAGGACTGGCCACCCACTATGCACTATTAGTGGTGTCTGACTATGAGACACACTCCTCCTACATGATACCTTGTACAGGTCTGAAAAAAAAACAAAAGAAGAAAAAACTATTAACACATAAAGTACTAACCAAGGTTATGAACAAATTTCTCCAATTACTTTTGATAGCATACTGTGCATGTTGTTTCATTTAACCCAAAATTTCCACTGAAGTGCTTATATTTGCACTCAAAGAGCTGAATGATCTTTTACTGTAAGTCTATGGAACAAGTATTAGACTTCCCCCCACTTACTTGTACCATTTATACTCTGTACCTGGTTAATAAATGGACCACAGTTCTTTCGGAATACAGAATTACAAGCAAATTTCGACTTACTATTTTTACTGGCATATCCACATTAACATACAGCAACAGTTTTATCATCAGCCTTTTTTGGGCATTTTTCTTTAGTTTAATACCTGTAAAGGCAGCTTACCTCTTCTCATTGCCACGTTATGGTCCCTTTTGCACCACACGTGGTATATGCCCAGAGGATGAAAGAAAGCGGAAGAACTCGATGTGTCTCACAAACTTACTTGATGTCTCCGCACATTATGTAACTTGGCAATGTTCCCCAAAATTCTCAAAAAGCGAGAGACACGTTTCTCTCCGTGCCCAAAGCTGCTAAAAAAAAAGTGTGCTGCAGAATGGGAAATAGAAGTCTTGTAGCTTTGTGTCTGGAAAGTCATGGTTGGACAACTCCCTCTTTTCCACCAGAACAGTGCTCCTGCAACTGGAGGATATGGAAGATGTGCCATAGCAATGACAATCAAACGGCTGAGAGAATGACATGTGTAACCCCTACACAATTATAAGCACTTGAATTTTTATCCCAACAGACAAAAACAGATGCTTCCCATTGTTCCTTCTGCCCAGATCTTCCTCTAGTTTCCTTCTATTCTCCTTCCATCTTCACTTGCCCAGGAAGGCCTTCACTTCTCCCTTGGGGCCTCTGTGGGAAGTTCTTTAGAAGGGATATTTCCTCTCAGCATACATGAAAAAAGTTAAGTTTCTTCTCCTTGCATTAAATTATTATGCTCTGTCTTTAGGAAGCTCTCTGCAATTAAAAGGTTGGTTTGCCCCATTCTTCCCATTATCTTGAGATCCTAATGTCTCTGCTGCAAAAAACACGGTGACCACCTTAAATCTAGGGATGTTTCTGAGAGGTTTGATTCACGTTTATTTGTGCAGAACAGAAACCTGCCTCATTATGAATCTTGCTGACATTATTTGCTGGGGTAGGGTAGCGGACACTTAAGAGCAAGGAAGGAAGGAAAGGACTTACAGAACACTGTATTTAGAGATCCGCAGAAATATAGGCATTACCATTCATTTCAAGCCTCAACCAAAGTAACCAGAAACCATTCTAATTAAATAGACATCAGCAAACTCCTATTTCCTTTGTGCTCCAAGTGGATATCAGTCCACATTATAAAACCACTATGCATGTGGCATAAATCAGCAACATCTTGGCAGGCTATACTAGAAAGCCTCCAAATTGCAGGAGCAGGAAAAAAACAAACCAGCTCTACACACTGTCTAAAAGCTGTACCAGCAACGAGAGCAGAGGAGCCCACAGGGTAGCCCATTGACCTACTGATTGTTCTGACTTACGGATATTTCCTCAGGTTACTCTCTCTCTCCTAGAAGGAGCAAAATGATTTACACTAACACTGAGACAGTCACTGCCTCTGCCTCCCAGTACAGCAAAACATTTTTCCATGAGCACCACAAGAAGGACAGTTTGAACCATCAGTACAAGTAGCACCAAATTGGTAGGAAAGCACCAGTTTTTTAATCACTATTTCAAAGTCAGCTTCCAATGCCATCCATGTCATTAGCACATGACAGGAGAACCTCATTAGGCAGGATCTGGTCCACAGCTCAAATCATGCCTTCACAAGTTGCTGCAATAAAACACTTTTATACTCACACATACATAGCCAATAAAATAATTCAGTCAGCACAGCTTAAACAGAGAGAGGCTATTTACAAGGGCCTGGACTGACAGGACAAGAGGGAATGGCTTCCCACTGCCAGAAGGCAGGGTTAGATGAGATATTAGAGAAACTCTTTCCTGGCAAGATGGTAAGGCCCTGGCACAAGCTGCCCAGAGAAAGTGTGGATGCCTCAGCCCTGGAAGTGTCCAAGATCAGGTTGGATGAGGCTTGGAGTTCCTGACATAGTGGAACCATGGCAGGGGGTGTGGACATGATGATCTTTAATGTCCCATTTGGAGACATAGGCCATTCTGTGATTCTAAATCAGACCTCTACTGCAGAAGCAGCAAGACTCAAGGAGAGAACCAAGCCCACAGTAGGACAAAAAAACCCACTACCATGAATCACTGCATTCAAACAGTAGGACATTTAGACCAGAGTAAGAAAAAGGTTTAAAATTAGAGGAGAGTCTTCCATGGGACCAATAAGGGACAAACACAGCAAACTAGAGCTTACTATATTTGGACACAAGCCTACAACTGCAGTTGCCTGTAATGATGAAGATCCCAGCCCTGCTGGAAGTTGGAAGCCCCACTCCCTCTTCCTTTTCTTTTTGCCATTAAGGTAAGAAAGTGCTGCATTTAAGTAGAGTCCTTGGTCCTACAATGGATCCTACAAAGCCCTTCTTCAGTGGATGTAAACTCTTTCAAAACCCCATGCCACTCCAAATGTTAAAAAATGAAAAAAGAAATTAAGGTATGTGTAAAGTTTCCATATTAATACCAGAAGTCACAGCCAACATTACACAGACATGTCAGGTAGAAAACATTGGTAATACTGGCCTTTACTCAAAATCTCAGTTCCTGCTGTATCACACAAATGTACACAAATAACCCCAGACCTGCAGGACACAGGGAGCTGTGCCTGTATGCACTGTGCAAGATCCAAAGTGTGGGAACTCCCAGTGAATGGAGCAAACAGGGCCAGTACTACATGCACAAGAGCTAAAGAGAATTCTGTATTTGCTAATTCAGGACAACTCATCAGTTTGAGTGCTCTTGGTGTCCAGGTTTGGTTCTTTTTCTTTTGCAGACAGAGGCAAGTGGTGTAAAGGTTGGTTCCCTATTTTTGAGTTTCTGAAAAAAGGCCAAAGCACAAAGCCTTGGAACAATGACCTCAACCAGACTCAACCAAATCAGAGTCTTTCCACAGCCTTCAATGAATTTTGGACCAAACTACGAGAACCAAGAGAATGTTCTTGCCCACAGGAGGTTGCATCAGGTTGGCATGATTTGGGTATATGAAGTTGCACAGCTGGAATCCTTGCTGTAGGTGTTCTGAAGACAGTTAATTAAAAATCTGTGGCAATAATCACTGAAACACAGCAGAGACAGAATAGCTGCACAGTTAAAACTGCGCATCTGGTAACTTCCCATTGCCCAGCAGCAAGTTCTGCCTGTACCTTTAACCAGCCAAGGGACATGTGCCTATTGCTAGAAAACCTCACAACTATTTCTTACCATACATATTTCTGGGACATGTTCACACACACTTTAAAGAGGAACTCAGACACATTTTAAAAAAGGAAAAATAAAAAAAAGAGTTAAACACAAAGGAAGTAGAACAACAACAACAGGGAAAAAAAAAAACGGTACAGAAGAACAAACCAATTGCTTAAAACTATCCTGTTTGGTAAAGCAGTAAAATGCTCTCAGCTATAGTAATTAGGGGATAGCAAAATTCAAAAAACCAGGATTTTCTTAAGCTATGGAAACATGAAACCAAAATCCCAATACAAGTGCAACTAGCAGTTTACTCCTACCAGATAGCATATCAACTGATTGTTAGGGCACACACTCTGCAAATGCTAGAGACCATGAAAATCCCAATATTATTTTTATAGATTGGAAAAACACAAAGGCCAAAAACAACACCAATAACTCAAATAAAAAACTCATGCTTATGTTTACATTAAAGTTTGATGAGTATAATATATTCGTCACAGTCCCACAATTATTCCCCAAAAATACTATAAATATTATTTTGACAATGTAATTATAGTTTTTACTTTAACAGTGGAAGCAAAGTATTGGCACCAGTCCCCATACAAAAATCCTAACAGACAAAGCACAGATCACACATTGAAACTGGCAACTCTCAAGGTCAGGGCTGTCCTTTATTCCTATGTCTAAAAAAAGTCTGTTTAAGTTAGCAGTTGGTTTATTCAAGCTGTAATACACACATAGTTTTAATTATGCTAGCTGTAAGCAAAAGGAAACCCTAAATACAAAAATAAATGGGAGTGCAGATTTTTAAATTATCTTTTCTTCCATGCAACTGAGGCATGTTCTTTCATGCTGCTTTTTGGCAATTAATCCCATGGACTTTGGGTCCACTCAGGATCTGCTTTCTCCCTGTTCCTCTCCCTCAAAAGAAAAGCTGATGAACTTACATTGAGAAACATCACCTATCAACAGTTCATGATGACTGTATGACAGTTAAAATGATTCAAGCTTTATAACCACTCATTTCATGTAAATCAGCATGTAACATGACTTGTACAAAAAATCTGCAACAGAACAATTTACTGTATTTGGTCACAAACACCCCCAAGGTCTCTAACAAAACAGTGTGTCTTTTCCTTCATAAACAAATAATTGGGGCACTGATGTGGGAAGAGAGAAAACTTTCCTTGCTTAACCCTGTTGGTTTAAATTTAGTAGCCATTGTCTATGAGAGTCTCCAGGACACAATTTAGAAATTGCATCTTCTCCAAACCCCTCTAAACAAGCCTGTGTGAAAACACATGTTCAGACAGTTACAGACCTCTGTTTATAGACAATAAAACTTGGCAGTGATTTCCCAAATGCATTAGCTCTGCTATGATGTCTGCCAAGCAAAAAGTTACTACCTGTGTTCCATCACACTTTCCCATGCATGTTTTAAAATATTTATTTTTTTATATAGAAAACATTAGCAGCAATTTGGAAATGAAACCATTCAGTGCAACATGATTAAAGAAGTGAAAGCAAAATGCAGGTTTTTTAAAGAATCAAACAGAAGAATGAAAAATAGTGGACAAGCGATAAAAGGGAAGTACAAAAGATGAGAGTGACTCTTTTGGTCAATATTGGCATTCATTACAGAAAATTTAGGTTCCATAACTGACCAGTCTGTTTCTTTTTCCTGTTGATTTAAAATACTTTGCTGAATGTCCAGACATTTCAAATAATTTCAAGAATAGGTGAAAACTAGTTAGACTGTGATGCCAGTACATAAGCCTCTAATGCCCATATTTTTCTGCTCACTGGTTTTACAAAGGTACCACTCCAGTGCATTCCCAAAAGTCAAAGTATTTATTTCTAACTCATTTTCCTACTGCCAAAATAGCCTTCTTAAGGGGACCATAGCCTTCTAGGGAAGAAAATAAATAGAGATAAATAAATATTGACAAGAAACAGTAAACAGTTAAGGACACATGGCTGCCCATTTAAGAAGGAATACAGGAAAACCAATTCAGTGTGCTTTGGCAGGTTTGAAAGCATTTCCTTCCCCTGCTCTTCTAAGTACCTTCAAAATTAGCCAGTCTTGATTTTCCACTGTAATTCCAAACTGCCAATCCTTGAGTGCAGAAATGGAAAAAGGCAGAGCAAAGAAACATCTCCTGGTTTTTTTTCACTGAGTGAGGACAGAACTGAAAGTTTTGTTTCCCTACATCCTCTTGAAAAAATAAAATCACTGGTATTTCCTATTTTTGTTTTAAGGAATACTTTTGCAAAACTAACAATTTAACCTTGTTTTACTCATGTTCTTCTTCAGAAAAACAAAAACATTTGATTAAATATTTCCTTTTCTGTAAATCTTTGAAAAGTACTTTGAATTAACAACTTTTAAGAACTGTGAAAGTACCCACTGTAGCTGCTGGAAATTTATTTCCTCTTGCCATTTATTTCTGGGGATCTCTCCTAACAAAATGTCAATGTGATTTTCTAGTACTACATGAGCACCCATAGCTTATATTCAGTGGCTTTTGAAACCCAGCATATCTTCACCTTCAAAAGCTTACAAAGAAATCAAGTATCCCTCTTTGATCAGTCGCTTGATGTTCTCCTGTAGACCTCAGGGGAGCATTTGTCTTCTTACTTCATCCAAGATGAAATGCTTCCTTCCCATTTGGAAACTATAGATAGGCCTAGGTCCCTTACATCTCATTCTTGAAGCACATGCACACCCTCATGCTTTTTTAAATTTCTTTTTAGTGTATACAAAGGAGTGATATTTATACCAAGTTCTGAATTCAAAGGTTATTCATTGCTATCACTTCTGCAGAATGCTTCTCTTCCACACTGATAGATTAAAAAAAACTTCCCAAGGCACTATCTCCCCAGATCATGAGCAACACACAAAGCACCAATGGGTCAAGAGCAACTGGGTTTTCATTAACTGGAAGAAAAATATGCATGAGAACTGATCAGATCCAGAACAGTTGGAGTAGTTCAACAACACTGACTGAGGCTGAACCCATGGTACTATTAATGGTCAGAGGAGAGAGGGGAAAAAAGGTGGCAGAAAAGCAGAGAGAAAAAAGGAAGATAAAGGAAAAAGGAGAGAGAAGAAAAATAGGAGAGAGAAAAAAGGTAGAGGAAAAAAGAGGGACAGAGGAAAAAAGAAGAGACAAAAATAAAAAGGAAAAAATAGAGAAAAAGGGAGAGAGGGAAGAAACAGGGGAAAAGAGGGGGGGGAGAAAAAAGGTTCAAAGAAAGGAATGTTTTTTATAGTTCTCTTGTAAGAACATGGCATTTGTAGTACTTGAAAAATGCTTAAAATAAGGTATCACATATTTTCCCACACATCCTCCCTCACAAAAGGAAGCATGAACAGGTGTTAGACATATGATACTCATGTTACTGAACATCCTACTAGAAAAGGCTCAAGTTACTATAAGAAATGCAGTATTAAAAAATTTACATAGAGTCATCTTTCATCACTGCTTTTAAAGGAATGCTGTAAGTTCTGTTCTGAAGAGAGTATCTGTAGCTGTTTAACTACACCTAAACACTTAGTAGAAAATTGGAAGCAAGGTCAAATTCCTGTTCATGGCTTCAAGCTACATACCACTACAATTTAACCAAAGATTCTAGACTTTGTAGAATTATGAGCAGAGAACACCCCAAACCTTGCTCTAACAGGCAGCACACCTGGACACAGGCTTTGGCTGAGATCCCCAGCAGTGCCTGTGACATGAACCCAGGCTCTTAACACTTTGTACCAAAAATATTCTGTACCAGTAATAGTACGGCAGCAGGACCAGGGCAGTGACTGTCCCCGATGCTGGCACACTGCTGAGGCATCTCCAGTCCTGTGTCCAGCTCTGGGCCTTTACCTAGAAAAAAATAAGACTCTGAAGTGCTGGGAGCATCTCCAGGGAAGGGAACGGAGCTGGAGAAAGGTGTGGAGCACAAGTCCAATGAAGAGCAGCTGAGACAGCTGGAGGGGCTCAACCTGGAGAAAAGGAGGCTCAGGGGGGATCTTCCGGCTCTCCACAACTCCCTGACAGGAAGGGGCAGCCAGGGAGGGGTGGGCTCTGCTCCCAGGGAAGAAGGGACAGGATGAGAAGAAATGGCCTGAAACTGTGCTAGGGGAGAGTCAGGTTGGACATTAGGAGGAACTTCTTCACAGAAGATGTTGTCAGGGACTGGCAGGGACAGCCCAAAGAAGTGGAGTTCCCATTCCTGGAGGTGTCCAAGGAATGGTTGGACATGGCACTCAGTGACAGGCTGGACACAGTGGTCTTGGAGGTCTTTTTCAACCCCAGTTATTTCACAATTCTGTGATTCTCATGTTAACACATTTTTATGCAGTTTTTTGGGTTGTTAAAACCCCTAAAAACTATGGAGGTCTGGCACCAGCACAGCAACAATACCTGTGCCAGTTGTTTTAAAGCAAGGTCAGTATCACCAGTGCCTGGACATGAGGAATACTGGTGGGATGCTTGGAGCACCTCTCAGGCAAGCACTGCAGCTGAGATGAGACCCCAGCTCTGCTCAGAGAAGACAATCACCTCATTCAGAGAACTCACACAACAAGTTGTCTCAAGCAGGGCAGCTATGAGGCATTCAATGCCTTTTCACCCGAGAGGACAGAAATGTATTTTGGCAGGACAAAACTGTATTTTGGCAGATAAATCCTTTTTAAGCAATTATATTGGAATTCAAAGAGCATTCTTCAGCATCAGCAGTATTTTGAAGTGGTGAAAGGTTTGAGAAGATCTGTTTACAAACAAAAACATTAAAGTTCCTTCTGTCCAAGCTGGAGTGGGAATCAATGAAAGGCTCAGATGGGACACTGCCTATAGAAAATGAGCTTGCTGCAAAACAGGCACGTCCTTGCTTGAAACTTACCCAGGAGACAGAAAGCTATTCTTTGGGTTTTTTCCAGATTTTGGAGAGGGATTCTAAATCCAGCTCTCACATTCTGGAATCTGAAGATGCATCATCTCAACAAACCTCAATGTATCTTCCCAAAGATCTGCTGGATTCCACTGGAAAGCTTAAGATTTGCTATAGTTTGAAAAAATAAAAAAAAAACCAAACAAACTTAACCCCATAACCAAACCAAGGCACATGCTGTGAAGTGAAGGATATTTTCTACTTGGGCTTCTGACAAGGATATTTCCTACGTCTGCTGCAATCCCAAACATACTGAACTACTTCTGAGCTCTTAAGAGATCTGGGTCTGCTTTAAGTTCAGTTAAAGTTCATCTGGCAGCTTCATCAGCTGCTCCTCTGAGGCAAGTGTTCTTGGTCTTCATACCCACAGCAGAAAAAAGCTGCTATGATGAGACTCCTCTAATTAAAAAAAAATAACTAAAACAAAAGGGATGTGGAGAGGGTACTTCAGAAATTTCATTAAATCTATATCCTGCAGGGAATTTTTTCCTTCAGATCTAAAAAATTTAGTATATTATTATCTATTTGTTGGAAGACTGTGGTCTCAAATCAGTTAAGAAACTGATAAAAGAGCTTCTTGCATGCAGTGTTTCTGCATGAGCAGGTATAGTTTCTGCATCTTCAATCCCCATCCAAATTAATTCTGAAATAGGCAAAGGGGGCAGCATTTATCAGTTTGTCTCTCTTCCCACGAGGAATATCCAAGCTCTGTAGTCTAAAGCATTAAATACCTCCTTTCACATTCATCTGCTTCCTAGACTTTCAGCATGTACAGCTTTAAGAACACTGGGGCAAAGTCCAGGCTTTAGATACTGTCCAAGAAGTGCAGCACACAAATTTTTCTCTCCTTGACCGAAAAGTTCTATCCCTTGAAGAAAAGAAGAGGAAGGACTGCTGGAGCAGTAAGAACAGGGAGCACATTTACAAGTAGGTGTGAATTATCTGTCACAGGTAATTCTTACTCCTGCCCAGAAGAAGGACTACAAGCTGTTTAGCATCATTGCATATCAGCCCTGGAAAGTGCCCAGCAGGAAAGGACCTGGTGCTGCTGGTCAGCTGTGGCTCAGGTGGGCAAGAACGCCAATGGCACATGGCCTGTCACAGCCACGGTCTGGCAGCAGGACCAGGGCAGTGACTGTCCCTGTGCTGGCACTGCTGAGGCACCTAGAGTCCTCAGGGCAGCTGTCACCTCAGGGAGGACACTGCAGGGCTGGAGCATACCCAGAGAAGGGAATGGAGGGAGGGTGGGATCTGGAGCACCAGGAACAGCTGAGAGAGCTAGAGGGGCTCAGTCTGGGGAAAAGGAGGTTCAGGGGGCACCTTTTGGCTCTGACAGGAGGGGGCAGCCAGGGGGGTTGGGCTCTGCTCCCAGGGAAGAAGGGACAGGATGAGAGGAAACAGCCTCAAACTGTGCTAGGGGAGAGTCAGGTTGGACACCAAGAGGAATTTCTTCACTTTAAGGGTGGTCAGGCATTGGGAGGGACAGCCCAGTGAGGTGGTGGAGCTCCCCATCGCGAGAGGTGTCCAAGGAATGGCTGGGCGTGGCACTCAGTGCTCTGGTCTGGGTGACAGGGTGACAAGATGGGGATCAGTCACAGGCTGGACACCGCGGTATTGGAGGCCTTTTCCAAGCTCAGTGACTGTGGTCCTGTGAACCCCAGTAGCAGTCATCCAGCAGTTGGTATCTTCATGCAACTCCTCAAAGGAGGTTCCCTTTGCCAAGCAGTACAAAATACAGATTGCTCAAGACAGATTAGCTGTAAGAAAGATTAGTTTTAAGAATGTCTTTGATTACGACAGATGTACTATGTAAGCAATTATGGGAAATAAAACTAGACTATGGAATTCAACTCAAAGTAAATGGGAAGTAGGCAAGGAGGAAGAGTGGGGACAAACATCTAACTGTAGTGATACCATAAAAGAAAGGACTAAAAATCTTAGTGGTTTTTAAATGCAAGCATCAAAAAGAAAGGAGACTCTTATTATGAGGACAGTTGGCATGTATGTGGGATTGGACAATCCCTGAATGCTGTATGTATGAATTAACTATTTTTGAACCTACCTGAAATTTCGAACAGCTATTTCAGGACAGACATCCTAACTCACCTGCAAGGATTCTGGCCCATTGCCTTAGTGGTATATCATGTACCTAAAACATTAACTTTTTCCATACTTGGCTGAGACAAATATTACAAACATACAGGAATTTATCTAGTTTTTTAAAGCATTGAAAAAGAAGAAAGAGATGTATGGTGAAAACATGCAGTAGAGGTTTTTAATAAATATACTCAATTGAGGAGCCCAATTAACCATGCATATAACCTCTGGGCACGTATTTTTAAAGTATTACTCCTAGCAGAGAGGATGCAAAGGAGTCTAGATTTATTTGAATAAATATTAGCAACAGTTTTTAGCCATACCACTTTGTACAACACCACCTTTTATGTTTCTTTGATCATGTCCCCTCCCTTAACCATCACATGGGTCACAGCAGTAGCCAAAGAACACATACTTTCATTTCATTTCACATTTTATCCATTTGAAATTTACTACTGAACTTTCTTACAAAAATTACCACACCACTCACTCACTAGCCTTAACAGCTACTAGTGGATTAGAGTGCAAACCTGCCACACATCAGGTTAAATGAATATTTCAGTCTGCAGAAAGAAGTTTCAGTCTTATCTTTGTAAATACGGTAATGTTGGAACTTCAAGTTTATTTAGCCTACAATGATTTGTTCTGGGAATTTTTCACAGGAACATTTAGTGCTGTTCACCCTGCAGCACAGCCTTACCTCCTCCTCCTTGTACTTCATTGCTATGGAAGCAACATGAAGGTATTTTAAAAACCTTAAGAATTTACACAGGCACCAAGAGGGATCATCCAATCCAAGCAGCCATTCGAGGGAAGAAATGATCCACACCCAAATGAACAACCTGAAATACTCCACTTAACACCTAATTATCTGCAAGAACAAAAGGCACATGCTACTCAAGCCCTGTGATCTGATTTCCTATACAAAATATGAGAAGAATCATGAAACAGAATTACAGTTAATAAACACAGTACCATTTACTAATTTCATGGGTCTCTTTCATTTCAACAGTGCTATCTAAATCTAATTTAGCAATTTGCTTTGGTACAACTAATAATCCACAGTCAAATGTAACTGTTAACTTCTGAGTAAACCCTGCAGAAGGAACCAGTGCTCTAGGCACAACATTAATTTCCACTTAGAATAAAGTTCATGAGATCACTCAGCAAGAAATTAGCGACATTTTCTTGTCTACAATTTTTCTATTGCACTAAAATATGTGGAATACATGAGCCATGCTCATCACAGAGGCTTCCCAAGGAGATCAATGCTACCTACAGCATCAAATGAACCACCTATCCTGGGTCAATACAGCAAATCTGAGTTACAACTCAGATGTATTTACTGAGTGGTTCTGTAAAGTAACAGTCACAAAACAACTTTTAGTGAAATGCTGTAAAAACTGTCTTGTCAATGTCACCGTTACCGTCAACATTGACCAGCAGAGATTTTACACCATCCTCTGGCTGAAGTGCCAGAAGCAGATAATCAAATTTTATCCTCCTTCGCTTTTTGCTCAAACTCGTGAGCAGAGAAGAGCCCTACACACATGGCCTAGTAAGGATGAGCCAGCAGCCACGAAGCCAAAGGGAAGACCTCAGGCCATTCCTGTATCCAACAATGAACCATCCTGTTCCCTTTCCTGCAGGTGTTGGGCAGCCCCTCTGGCAGGTGGCATTCTTAAACCACACCTCCTGATGCTTTGAATGGGCTGAAAGTGGAAGCCCACTTTCCCAGTACAGCTTTTTGAGCCCACTACTGTCCAACGCCCCAGCAGGGACAGTGACAGGCTGGACAGAAGCAACATTTTGGCTTCTGTCCCTTTTCCTTTTATCTGCTGATCTGCAAAGCAGTTCACAACTGTGGGGCAGGATGCTCTTGTCCTCCATGATCTTTCCCAGTCCTTCCTGTAACATGGTTTGAAAGTGATTCCTGTGCACCATCAGTTCCTCCTCTTGAGGGCCGCTGAGCAAGCCCTTTTAGCCACCTGCAGAGCTTATAGTTCAGCTCTTCCCACACTGAAGGGCTGTGCTGGCATCACCAACCCTTCTCAGGCAGCAGGATTCCAGCAACAGGTCCAGGAGTGAACCTGGCTTAAGCATAATACCCTCACGTGCCCACAGGGCTTCAGTTTTAGCCAAACACAGCAGCAAAAGGAAACCCAGCCTGGACTTCATTGCCCCCTCACAGCTTCATAAAGGTGTTTGAGAGTAAGTTACTGCATGACAGCTGTTTCATCTGCTTTCACAGAATGACAGAACAGCAGCAGCAGACATGCAGTAAAAAACCCCATCTGAGAAACAAGAATGAAAAGATAACAGACACACAAGAAAACAAACATGCTTTACTGTCTGCAACCACACACAGTCACAACTGGAGTCCATTGTATAAAGCTCCACATGAACACACTGGGAAAAATAGATTGTGAGGAGAAAAACTGAAAACCCTTAATATCCAGTGAAATGAATAGAAATAATTACCACTAGGGAGGAAGGGTAACACATTTTCTCTTCACTGCATTGAAAGAAAAAACTCATCTGCTAAGGAAATGTGAACACTACTCAAATCAGTACTCAACTCTTGGCAGATAGCATCCTGACTGGTCAGCAGTCGTGGTACCCAAATGAAAATTAAAAATAATTTTTAAAAAGTCACAGCCAAAATTTGCTTCCTGGAATCAGATAAATTATTTTAAGTATCGACAAATGAAAAGACAGTAAAACAGCAGAATGTCTTTTGAATGAAGCTACTACATGAATTTTTCCTTTTAGAAAACCAAATATCCTGCTTCATATTAAAGTTTCCACACATCTTTCCTTTAGCAATCTATAAGGAACAGATCAGTGAAAATAAAGCTGAACTAGACTTGAGGCTGAGACCTTTTTCAAGCAGTCCAAGAGAGGGCAAATTCCTAACTGCAATTCAAGAAAGAATGAAGTTTATTTATAAAACAAATGCAACAGTAAAGTGATATCATACTATCCATGTAAAAAAATATAGTGCAGGCTATACATTTAACAAAATCCCCAGCCTTACCAGTCAGCAACAATTCTTCTTTGATTTTTATTCCATGAAGCAACTCTATCAAATGGACAGATGTAGAGATGAGACCCAAGTTCCTATCATTAAAGTGAGAAAAAAACCACAATAATTTATTTGATATGAAATACACTAAAAAAAATTTAAAAGGCTTTTCACCAAAGTTAACAGGAAAACTTTAGCATCTTCAGGATCTCTGAAACAAAAATAGTTTCTCCTACATTACTGCCTGCCTATTAGCAGCCACACTACTACCATCAGGAGCAAATCAAAGGGGTTTATTGCATCATCCTGCATTTTACCGAAATTGGGCACACAACCTTCAGAGTCAAGTACCTTTTCCTCCCTTTTTGCTATTCTTCCTATCAGACATTAAACATTAGCAAGTTATTAATATAATTTCAATAGTTTTATTTGTGTAAAAACTTTGCTTTTTCTAAAGGTGAAGCATCCAGGACAAGAGTCATGTATCTTACTTCATAATAAACTTGGAGAATTTTCAATGCCAACAAAGCAATTAGTGACAGCTACCAAAAAACAACAGGGTCAGCTGAAAGGGAAACATACACAAAGAGAGAAGCAGAGAAGGCCAAGTAATCATTTAGCCTCTCTCCAGTGAGGAGGAATCATAGGTAGACTCTCAGAACGATTTGCATTGCAATTTCTCTGGCATTGACAGAATTCTGCCCTAGCACAGAAAGTAAGACTTGGTCCCATGTCAAAATTACATTTAGTCCAATAAATCAAATTTGACGAGTCCTAAGAAGCCAATTTTTAAGACTTTGATATAAACAACTTGTGACAAGTTCAGGGGGTTCTTTGGTTGGTTAGTTGGTGTGGGGTTCTTGTGGGGCATCTGGGAAAGGAGAATGTTTGTTGCTATTTTGCTGGGTTTTTTAAAAACATCAAGCAGATCATCAGGTAACTACAGCTGGTTGTACCACAAGCATCCCTCAATATTGCAACAGACACAGGCAATGAATAGAGAGGCTAAATAACTTAAGGAGCCAGATTGACTTAATGTCCTTTAAACTCAGCTTGCCTGTATATATGCATCAGGATTAATATGCACAGTTCTACGTGCCGTGTTTTCCTAGGAAAGCCAGACAGATCTAAATGAACCTTAAAAGACATGTTATCCTGTAACCGATTTTTAAGACCATTTACTTATTCATTATGTTATAAAAAAAAATTCAAGAAAGAGAAAAAAAAGGATAGTTCAACAGTCAGGCTTCCAACAGGTTTATTTCATTTGTGTAATTCAACTCGTATTATGGACCCAAACACTTTGTTCTATTACTGAGCAGGGCCCCAAACTGACCTACAAATAGGTCAGCTATTTTTGTTTCCAGCATATTTGAATTCAATGATTGTATCAAGCAGGAAATGCCAGTTAATAAATCAACTAACACAGTAGTGTAAAATAAGAATCTCTTTTATAAAACCACACAAACATCAGAAGCTCATAATTGGGTATGGGCTAAAAGGGATCATAACCGTACCTCATGACATGTTGATTCTTGGCACACTCAACACAGGCATTCCTCAGACATCTGAAGCACTCTGCTATGAGCAGGAGGCAGGTATCCAGATCTGCCAGTCCACAGGAGTCCTTACAGGTCTGCTCAATGGCACTTGAGGTGTTTGTCAGGATTTCCAGGACATCCCGAAATGTACTTTCTTCTGCTGCTTCTCTGAAACACATATTTGTGATGAAAAAAAAACCATAAATGCACTCCTACCAAAAAGCCTATGACATTGACACTTACTGTAAACCCAAAGATGTTTCTGCAGCAATCTTTAGATGTTTCTTTAGCAATCTTTAGCTATTCAGAGTATTCAACTACTCACAGTCTTTCAAGTAGAAAGAACAAAAATCTTCCGATTAGCCTTTTTAGAAAAGGGGCTGTCGGAGAGTTGTGTTGCCTTAGTATTCCTCATGACTTTTCAACAGCTATTTTAGAATTTTACTAAAAAGGAAAAAAAAATTCTCCCTAATACACATAGTTGGCAGATTTATGCATGATACTGCGTGCTGCTTTAAGAGGAATTGCTTTAGTTAATGAGCACAGTTTACATGTCTAGCATTAGATGTTTCAGAAGAATAAGGTACCAGAAGCTCCAGGTTGCAGCAGATTTCCTCAGAAGGACAAAGGTCATGGAGAAAGCTGGTGGTTGCACGAGCACCATTCTGAAGTGTGTGAATCACAGTCGAGGGAAAAAGCCAACTCTGTTCCACCTCAGCAGACAACTACCCAACACAGAAGGTACCAGGCCACTTCCTGGAGCACCCAGACCAAGGAAAACAGCACTACCAAACCAAAAGTATATGCAGAAAACCATATGACTGCATGACAGCTGATGCTACTGCTCCATGAAGATTCACCAGTTTCCCAGGACAGACACACATATCTACAGATGATCTGTCACACAGAGATAAACAACATTTCCAAACTACAGTTATTCATCTACACTGTGCCCTGATCTTATGTCCATGAAAGAGATGAGGGCAACGTGTGACAAACGTTGCTAAATCAGCTCTCCACATGCTGGTGGAGAGAAGCCACGCCAGAGAGTGTTTAAAGCATTGCTACAGGGAAGTTCAATAAATTCGCTCATCCAATACTTCTGACTGGGATCAGGAAAAGGAAATCCAGATGCAGCCTCTTTGAACCTTAAATAGGGTTGTCATGTACCCAGGATCAAACAGAAGAAAGTGAGATGAGAGGAAATGTAAAGTACCATTAAATAAAATGTTCACACAGAAAACTCTTCCTGAAGAATTAAAAAACTTTTTGATCAAACACTGCTGGGTGGTATAGTATTACCTGCATTCTGCTGCTCACTTAAATGCCTACATATTTGCATAATTAGAAATTCTACCTTCTCTTTTGTAAGTGATCATTTCCATAAATCAAACCACAGAATCACCAAGATTGGAAAAGATCTTGAAGACCATCAAGTTCAAGATTAACCAAACACTGCCAATCCACCTTGTCCCTAAGCACATCCTTAAGACATGTCTGGAGATGTTATTTCCCACCTCTGCTCCTGCCATGTTTTCTTTCCTAGACTAAACAAAACTCTCAGTCTTTACTCACAGTTCACATTTTCTAAGTCCCTTATCAGATTTGTTGCTCCAATAGTGACACTTTATGCTAGGCTACATCTTATTGACAGTACAGTGTCATCAATTTTGAGGTCTGCTAGGGCATGGAGGAGACCTACAAAGAAGGTGCAGTGCTGTAAGAACTACAACAACATACACAAATATCACTGAATTACCACAACATCAGGTTTCAGATTTCCAGGAAGTATGTATTTAATTCTGCAACCTTGATCAAATATATTGATCAAGACCAATATATTTACACATTCTCCATATACACCGAAACATTAAAAAACCCACCACTGCATCATTGAATTATGGAGGAGAAGCTACACTTTACAGTGGTGCAATACTGAAGGGAAAATACCAAAGCGGCACAAAAAACAAAGACCAAAGTAGAGCTGGCTCTCAGTCATAAAGGAAACAGTGGAGCTTACATAACCAGAAAGAAAGTTTGGAATTTGGTTTTGGTTTCAAGACTGAAGAAAATATATTCATGGAACTTGAACCTTCAACTTACAAGAAGCAGTGCAGCTCCTTCACATTGTGCCAAGAGAAGACTTCAGTGGCCGATGTACCACATTCCCCATGGGAAATGCACCAGAGACAAGCTTTTCTAAATGTCAGAAGAGCTATGGCCTGGTAAGGTAGCTCCCAGTCAGGGAGTGCTTTCTGCATTGAGCAGAACCATTAGCAGTTCTGATTTCTTAAACTCTGACATTACTCTGAAATGGGACCACTCAGCCCACTGTAGTTTCCCTCATATCAGCCTATGCCTTTTGTTGGATTATCCCATGAAACCAGTCATTTCCTGACTCAACTGCAAAATACAGAAACCAGTGGTCAGACAAGACATACTACCGTACAACATTCACTTATTTAAATTGGTGAAAGAAATGAAAGAAGCCAGAAGAACTTTTGTGCACATTTTTGAGACTCCATGGGTAAAAGGACACCTTACCCATTATTCCTGTGCTGGAAAAGCCCCCCTTTCCCACCAGAGTTATGCAGCAGAACAGAACTTTTAGTCAGACACTGGATCAGAAGCATGCTGAGCTGCTGTGACAATTTTTCTTTTAAAATTAGATTGAAAGTAAAAAAAACCCCAAACCTAAGAGTGAAGACATTTCCAGTAAAATACAAAGATTAAACCCTTGTGTGTCCTAATGGAGCAAGTGTGGGGTTCACAAGAATGCGTGTGTCCTCGTTGTAAATGTAGAAGGAGATGCTGATTTATTTACATTTATTTACATCGAGGAGAGACTGAACTCCAAACCCGCCTCTTGAACACTATGAAAGAAAATCCAGACTTCTCAAGACAGACCATTCCAGGCAGAAATCAAATCTCAAAGCCTAAGTGAGCAAGTAAATGGTATTCCAAATGAAGATGGACTGACTTAGATGTTGTTTGATAAAGCAGGGCTCTGTTCTGAGAAAAGTTACATGTGAGTCTTGTACCTAAACATTCAAATGGCACTGCAATTTGAGTGTGTACTACAAAGGAACCCTAATGAAAAAATCCTCAAATTAACAACAACAGCAGAAAATATTTAGTTGATATTAAGAAACCAGCCCAGACTGACTTCAGGAAACTGTTCCACAGCAATGCTTACTAACAGTTTTTAAAAAATAATCATTTTCCAGCAGTACAACAAATATTCATATACAAAGCAGCAGCTATAAATATTAAAAACCTATTTTTGAAATGGAAAATATTTTCCTTCCATAATATTTTTCCTAATTTTTAATTTATAAAACTGCCAAAGAGCCTCCTAAATGGATTTTAGATTAAAATAATGCCTTGCATTGTAAACATGCCTTGAAATCCATCCAGAATTGCTTTGTGGATATTCCACAAACTTCTGCTTCCTGTGACTGGCTGCCTAACACAGCAGCTCCACAATTTGCTATTGCTACCCGTCCTTCATCTCCACATCAAGTTCTGCAGGAATACAAAAGGATGCAGAGGCAAAGGGTACAGCAGCCCAGCTCTTGGACAAGGAAGACATGCACAATTTCTTGTTGAGTCAAAACAGAGTGTCAGAATTCCTGCACCCGTGCCAAAAGGAAGATTACTGTCACTTTTTGTAAGACCTGTTTGATTGTTAAAAGCAGAAACTACAAGATAACACTCTAGTGAATACAGTGTTAAAAACAGTAATGAAACTCTGTTCAAAAGCCCAGGGTCCAAAAAACCACAAAACTAGTTATGAACTATGCAAACAAATCCACACATTTACAATTCTGTATTTCCACTCTAAGTTTTAGGTACTTGCACAACTTCATTCCTGTAAGCAGAGTCTGTAAAAAGCCTTTAAAGTACTTATCCTCACAACATTCCCAGGAACAAAATAAAGCCATTTTCTTGTTTTTGTGGCTTAGTAAAGAAAGAATAAAGAAATCAACTAAAAGCACAGGAAGCCTCAAGTAAATCATATAGCCAAATGTAACTCTCCCAAATTTCATATCATGGTCTCATAGTAGGAGGGCATTGTTGCCTTACTTTATTTCCTTCTGAGTTACAAAATACCAGAATTCACATTTTTAATGTATTTTGTTTCCACAAACACTGAACAGTCCTGTAATAACAAAAGAATTGCCACTAAGTATCACACCTTCAAACATAAAACATCCACTGGGTTGTGTCTTCCTGACTGAACAGCACCAACAACAGGATTTGCCAGAGTTGGCAAATTTTCTGCCAGAGCTATCCTAGATCCATTCAGCCACATCCTATGGGATGTAAGGTAATGCTACAGCTTTGTCCTTCTGGAAGGGCAACTACAGTGTCTCTCTTTCAGCCCACCTGTACCCACAAAGCTTGGCTGTTTTGGGGAATAGCTACTCTTCTTTCAAACACAGTGGCAGAGGTTTTGGGAAGCAAGACCGAGAAAGTATCAGCCCATAAGCCCAAAATTTCTACAGGTCCTCCCTTCTTCCCAGGGAAACGAAGATGAACACCAGAACAAGGTTGCCTAGGTCTCCTGCACCCCCATGGAGATCACAAAAAAAATATTTGTGAGTACATCTTGCCCCCCCTCATTCCCTGACTTTTAAATGTGGATTTGAAAAACAAAACTGTATTGGGAATTTAAACAATCAAAACAAAACAGCAGCAGGATTTTACATCAAGCTTAAGTCTGGTTTCTTCACTCTCAGGTGTCAAGACCTTCAGACATCCAGTGCTAGGAGTGAGCACAAGCTTCCCACTGTGCTGTGCCTTCTCCCTCCTTCCAGGAAGAGCAAAACCCATTCCTCTAACCCCAGACTCCCAGCTGAACCTCTGCAAGCCCAGCTTCTGCCAAAGCCAACAGTGCTGTGTGGTATTTCAGAGGTCTCCCTGACCTTCACACAACTTCATACCAGCCCCATTTCTACAGCAGCCCTATTCTGTCTTTACTCATCTTAAACCTCCTGAGGGGCATCCAACCTTCCCTTCCATGAAGCCAGTGCAGCTCACCCTGCCACACAGTGCACGCTGCCTGTCCCTAAGGCCCACAGTCACCACCCTTATCCAAAGCTTTGGCCTCACATGGGAACGAGACCATCACCCAGAAGGGCCTCCCAGAGGCACATCTCACCCTTTCTGCTACTCCCACAGCTACATCCCACCTAAGGAGCCTGTTCATAAAGGCACCACAAGCCCCAGAAATGGTACATGGAAATCCCATGAGGTTCAACAAGACCACGTGCTGATACTGCACCTGGGTCAGGAAAACCCTCTCGGGAGATTAATCCAGGCTGGGGATGAGCAGGTGGAGCAGCCCTGGGAGATGCTGGAGGATGAGAGCTGGACATGCCCTGGCCATGTACACTGGGATCCTGAACCCCCCTGTGCTGGGCTGAGAGCTGCCTCCAGCCCTGGGATCCCAGCACAGGAGGGACATGGAGCTACTGGGGACAATTCAAAGGAGGCACCACGTTGTTTACACAGATGGAGCAGCTCTGCTATTAGGAAAGGCTGGGAGACTTGGGAGTGCTCAGCCTGAAGAAGAGCAGCTCTAGGCTGACCTAACTGATGCTTTCCAAGCACCTGAAGGGAATCTACAAGAAGATGGAGACAGACCAGAAGCGACAAAACAAGGGGAAATGGCTTCGGCCTGATATATTGCTTTAGACTGGACGCTAGGAAGAAATTTTTCCCTGTGAGGCTGGTGAGGCACTGGCACAGGTTGCCCAGAAAAACTGTGGCTGCCCCTGGATCCTTGCAAGTGTCCAAGGCCAGGCTGGATGGGGATTGGAGCAACCTGGGATAGCGGAAGGTGTCCCTGCCCATTGAAGGAGTGGGATGCGATTAACTTCAATGTCCCTCTAACCCACGCCATTCTGCATCGCCAGGATATTTTATGCCACCCACGGCTAAGAGACAAACACCCTTCCTCCGTGCTACAGGCACAAGGACTGCAGCTCCTCACGGACCCCCCGGGGCAGGGCAGAAGGGACAGACCAACCCCCGCCACGCACAGCCCCAGGAGAAGGCTGCGAGTGCAGAACCTCTCCAGGAGGGACCAGACCCACAGCCCTATGGGGATACCGAGGGCCCCTTTTCCGGCCCGCAGCCGGCACACGAGGGGCAGGACCGCGCTGGGAGCCGAGGCGAGTCCTGCCCGACATCCGCCGGCACCGCCGCTCCCTGCTCCCCGCTACCTGGGCTGCGCCTCCCGGAACACAGCAGACAGCGCCCGCAGCCTCTCCAGGCGGGCCGCGGGCACCGCTCCCGCCGCCGCCATGGTCCGGCCCCGCTCCGCCCCCGCCGCCGCCATGGCCCGGCCCCGCTCCGCCCCCGCCGCCATGGCCCGGCCCTGCCCCGCTCCGCCCCCGCCGCCATGGCCCGGCCCGGCCCCGCTCTGCCCCCGCCGCGCGGAAATGGCGGCGGTGTCGCGCCAACATGGCGCTCTGTCTCAGGGACGGATTGCCTTTCCGTGTCTTTTTCCTCACCTTTCCCTTGTTTTTCTCTTCCTCCCCCTCCTTACCCCAGTAGGGAGCTCACCGCGGCACCGGCTCCCATGACGCCGCCGCTGCTGCGCGCCCCGCACCTCTTCGCGTGTGCTGTCGGAGATACGTGTCTCTAAACAAAATAGATGTTAAATGAATATAAAAATGCATGAATTGCGGGAATAATTATTTCATGCTTAATATCCTAATGATCTCCCAGCCTGTGGCAGGGGTGCGGAACCAGACGATTGCTAAGGTGCTTTTCTGTTCAAGCCCTTCTGTGATTCTCTGAAGTAAATACTACTTTGCTTCAGGTTTTAATTTTTTTTAACTGAATATTACATTTTTAATATTTATTTTTTGAAAATATCGTCCAGCATTTTTTAAACACGTATTGAAAGTTGATCTGTATGTGTGTGGGTGGGAAATTAGCTTCCAATAGATAAAAAGACTAATTGTGGCCAAACACTGTAGAAAGCTTTATTAGACAATTGTCATCACATCACAGCCTGGTTTGGGTTGGAAGGGACTTTAAAGCCCATCCAGTGCCACCCTCTGCCTTGGACACATCCCACTATCCCAGGTTGCTCCCAGTCCTGTCCAGCCTGGCCTTGGACACTTCCAGGTATCCAGGGGCAGCCCCAGCTGCTCTGGGCACCCTCACAGGGAACACACTCTTAGAGTCCAGTCAATTCTTATATAGATTATAAAAATTAGTGTTTTTTTCCAGATTACTCACTGATGTATCTTAAGCTCATCTGATCAACCTGTGAGCAACAGGCAGATCCCTTAAAGACTACAGCAGAAAATAAAACTATGTAGAACTTGCTTTTAAGAATTCTCCATCAAATTAAGAGGTAGGCTATACTCTTGAGGCAACAGTGCTTGAAGCTGGAAACAGAGAAGGACGTGTCTCAGCTCAGACTCTGGTAGACCATTGCCCCACTCCACCGAACGCTGGCTCTGCAGTAGGCAAAGCAGGTCAAAGACGATGAATCCCTCCTATCTGAAATGTTGTGAGAGGGCCACTTGTTCTAATCAGTGTGTATACTGACTGTGCTCCTTTTTTATTGGGGGCAACTTCCATCAGAAGATAAAATTTGGCTCTGGAAAAAAGTTACTTTACATTAAAAAAGCAAATCCTGCAGCATAAATATTTTATATATTTCCAGCATAAATACTAGTTTTCTGACGCTTATTTTGGGTCTGTGTTATATTAAGTATGACTTATCCACACAGCTTTGAAGCTGTAGACCACAAGCTTTTATTTTTGTTCTGTTATTTAGTAGGATCTAGTGGAATTGATCGATGCAGTTGGAAAAATGCGTTTCATTAGCGTCTGTTGCTAAGTCTGTGGAGCACACCCTGCCAACGTGCCCTCAGTTTCCTGCTTACACTGTGCAAATTACAAGCATTCTTTGCCTTGCCAAGGAATTCTGAACACCTCTATTAAGATGAGGAAGAACAGATCTGAGAGGAGGTAGCATCATCTTTTTAAACACCAAAGGTAAAACAGAATCCGTATGAAATGGATACTGCAGACTGTCTCAAACCCAAGAATAACTATTGCAATCTGAAGCCAACTACTAAACAGAGTTTGGCTTCAGGTGAGATGTTACACATGTGTCTGAAGGCCATAAAAGAGCAGTTACATTTGATGTTGAGATTTATGTGTCACTTGTTTTTTGTGTAGTATCATAAATAAATTTAATTCTTTATAAGAAAGAAATCCCTCCATCTGGAAAAAAAGCTCGCAATGCCTCAGAGGAGATGTTCAAAGCCCTTACATTTTGTCCTGGAAACAAATGATGTCTTCTGAGAAGCAGACACAGATGAAATGCTGTCAGCTGCACAGTTGTCAGGCTCTGAGTCACTGCAGGACTCTTGCCTCATTTGTTAGATGCAGTCCAGTTTCTAGAGGCAATGAGGAATTTTGTCACTGTCGTCTACCCTTCACAAAAGCTTTATTTGACATTTGCATGGAGTGGTTTTTTTGGGATCAGCATTATCCTCATCATATTAGCCAATGGCATAAGCATGTGGAAAGACACTATGCTTGCCCTGGCCAGCTGGATCTAAGAGATGCTGCTTAGGATATCTGGTACCCAAAAAGGTTCCCTGGTAGCCTGAGGAATTTCATGGTACACGAATTTCACAGTACACAAATTTTGCCTCAGTCATGTACCAGCTGATGTATAATATGTAGAATTTAGAGTTTTGTCTGGTTTTGTCTGGTACAGAAGAAAGAACAGCTGAATTGTAAAAGAATAGTGCTGAATTAAAGGAGGTTTTGTGTATGTTAACTTGTGTCATCCTGCAGTTTTTCCCATGCTATGAGGTGCCAGGGAGAGGCCTCCTTCTATTTAGAAATTTATTCTCATGAATAGAGAATGTCCCTGTTACAGAGTTAACACAAATTTGGATAAAACTAAACCTTCAAAAAGTCATTGATTTTTCTGCTTCTTGAATGCCAGGTGATGCTGTATCCCTTGAAGTGTTCAAGGTCAGGTTGGACAGGGCTTGGAGCAACCTGTTGAAGAGGAAAGTGCTCCTGCCCAAGGCAGGGGAGTGGAATGAGATGCTCTTTAAGGTCACTTCCAACTCAAACCATTCCATGATTCTATGATTTAGAGTAATATATAGTTTAACACCGCTGCAGGGGAAAAAATAATGGTTACCACAGTTTAATTTCTGTAGGAAAGGACAGGGATGCACAAGGCCCTACACAAAGTAGGGAAGGACATTTCTCTCCACAAGGCAGGCTGCCCTTGACACCAGTCATGAGGCTGAAGGGAGCATGATGGATGTGGGGAATGTGGCAGTAAGCAATGAGCTTGAAGAAATGCTGCATAGAGACAACATATCTAAAACAAATTCTAAGGATTTTGTTTAAGGTTTTGTGGTAAAGAAGGATTCTTGAGGAGGACTGTGAAGGTGAGAGCATGCAGTTGCTAGTCTCTTCTTGTAACCTTTTCCACTCTCCAGTGTTAAAGTGCTAGTCCAGTGTGAAAATGCTCTCACAAGCAGTCAAGTGGGAGCTAGATTTGACAGTTGTGTAGATTTCCCACACAAATACAATCAGATCTCATCTCTCATGTGAAAATCTTGGGTTTTCCTGCTTTTCATTGCAGCAACAGCTTTTCTGGACTTCAGCAGCCCAGACAACTGAGCATCCAAAAAGCTGCTATTGAGCTAGTACACATAAATCACCTCTGTGCTTTGTGCTGAGCTCACCAGGCTTTTGTGCTTCTGAGGAGTCACTCTGTGGCACAGAACAGGGAGTTCAAGCAGACTCATTGCTTTTCCACAGTGTGGAATCACTCTCCACATGCACATTAAACCTGCTGGGATTGCTCCATATATGCAGAGCTCCACATGGGAATCTCACCTTTTGGGGACTGTGGCAGCCACTGGTTAGCATGTGTGAGCAAAGTCTTACAAAATCCTGTGTACTGTCCTGGAAATGCTATCTGCCTTCTATTGCTTGGGAAATTTAATTCATCTGCTAAGCTTGGGGGCCAGCCTGGCTCCTTCAGATGTCTCACAAAGATGCTGTTGGAGAGATGGGAATATACTCTCTGAAATTGTATCTCATTCACAGAAAATAGAAATAAATATCCCTACTAAGGAGCAGAAATAACTGAAAAGTTCCCCACCACCTGGTTGCTGTCAGAGAGTAAAGAGGCACGTGCTTGAATATTTTGGAGGAATTCACCAGTTCTGTAGTCTTCCTGAACAGAAGTGTCAAGCCAGTGAATGGAGGAGCAAAGGGAAATGTCCACAGGGCATTGGCAGTGCTCCCATTTACCAGCATTGGTGTACCTTGTCAACGCTGTGAAATTTGCTGCAGGGAAAAAACAAGGTCTAAAAGAATGAAGAACAAGAAAAACCCATATAGTGACTCAGAGTATCTCCTATTTTGGGTTACTGCTTGTGTTTGGAATTAGAGAATTGTAGCTGTGATCCTGACCATGCTTCATACTGAGAAATGGAGAGTAAACCCCTCCAGCTCTGTCAAAAGCCTGACATCTAGTGGAGGTAAAAAGTGGGCAGCAGAACTTAGCCTAAAACCATCTGACTGCAGAATTTGTATTATTCACTGCTGGTATAGAGTCCATTTAATTTGTTAATTCCATCTGTGAAATAACTTTATTGTACACTAAAAACATAGGATACATGTCCCTTCCAACTCATGATAATTTAGGGTTCTGAATCACAATAACCTAAGCCTTTAGAAGGTTTTCCATATGTCCAACACCTGTCAGCAGGTAAGCTTTCTAAGGTGAGAGCAGTAGGCTTAGGATTGGTATCTTCATGTTAGGAGACAAATACCTACAAAGTTTGCTTTTGCAGAATTCATGAAAGTCAGTCTAATGTCATCTTAAGAAATAATATTTGAGAAGATGATATTGGTACTAGAAGTTACTACATACGTTATCTATTTGTCTCTAAGAAGAAAATAAATACTGACAGAACTGAGAAATAAAGGGTTAAACTTCAGTTCTCCAGAATCTTTTTCTTTAGATCTTTGTCAATTTTTGCAGCTATAAGAAAAGCTTCAATACTTACAAGAAAAATATTGAAAATTGTGAGCATTCATTTTGATATAATACTATGAAGCTTGTAATGTTCTAGTTAAAATCTCAGAACTTGTTTTCTTGTAATTTTCCTATACTAGCTTAATATTCGTTGAAAGAAATATGCAACCTAAACCTTCTGAAAAAGAGCAAATATTTCAATTAAAATAACGTCATCAAAGGATTTCAGAATGTTCAGATATATGGATATTTTGTTGCTTTTTTATTTCAAAACCTTAACCCATTGAAGAAATATCTGATGAAACCAGTATGTAAAGGCTGTCCAAAACCATTTGTCTAATTATGTATCTGAACAAAAGCTTTGATCCATTCCTGTTTTATATGTCTTTTTCCACAAGTTCATGTCAGTATACTGAAGTGATAGGTTATTAATTTTTTTAAACTAACATCTTTTTTAAGCTCTTGAAAATATAAGTTAAGTTTGGTAGTTTCCTTCTGCATCAGCTGATTATAAAATTTGGCCTCTGAAGAAGTCATTATTTGTATGTATATGACAGGCTTCTAAATTCATAAATCCCACATTCTTTAATGACTGGAGTAATAATACTTCAGAGCTATAAATTTCCCAGCTCACATGGAGATAAAAGCAGATATTGAAGGAGGCATTTGTCCATCTGTTCACCTGTGCAATGTTCTCTTTAAGTCCAAAACTCATCCAAATAAAATCAGCCCCCTGTGTCTGCATGGGTGTGCCACATGTTATCCATTTGCTAGATAGATGCTGTGTGGGCTTTGCTAGCCTCCTCTCCCATTCTTTACCAGTCTCTGAGTGTGCCTCATACCCCTGTAACACAGCATGCAGTTATTAAGTCATATAAATTAATAATTAAAATATTAACTAGTAATTCCATGTTCAAGACACTGTCAGGGATGGGTAAGCCTGCTTTCTGATCTGAGCAAGTGCTAATATTCACAGAACACAAATTCTGGTTTCACCAGTGGGAGAAACAAGGAGAAAACTTGTGATGAGTCAGAAGTGGAGCCTCAGTTGGCAGGAATTCGGTCTGGTATCTAACTTCTCTTTTCCCTTTTCTCCTTACCATCATTTTTGTGACTCTCCAACTGTACAAAACTCTGAGTCTTCCATTAGCTTTGGGAAAACATCTCTTTTTTTTCTCCCTTTCAGAGTGGTCTGGTTTAAAGGCAGAACTAAAGGGAATAAAGCACAATGTGGTGTTTATGTTTGCTAGATTTTGCTTTTGTCTCTTACCAGTGCTTGCCCCTCACTGATGGAACAGCTGTCCTTGGCTCCTCCTGCCCCCCAGCTGTATCACAACCACCAGGCATCAGGAGTCACCTGCCCGATGCTGGGAACATGCAGAGTGAGATATTTGCATATAATTAGAGCAGCCCTGTGCACCACAGCCTCTGCTCCTCTGCTTCTGTTTTATGCCAGCGTCATCAACAGCCAGGGTCACATCTTAGACAAAATCTGTTGCATTGTTTTCACAGCTAAAAACTCCATCCAGCTACATCTAACTTCCCAAACTAATATACTCTTACCTCCTAAAATGCTATTCACACCTGTGCCTGCCTGATTTCTAAATGTGCACTGTATTTCCCAGCACTATCCATTCATGGACAGATGGGGAGTCAGTTGATAAGTCAACCACAGGTAGCAGTCAGTTTTTCCTGCACAAGACAAAGATTTGTAAGATCATCATGTTAGATGAAGAGTCTGAGTACAGTGTGCAGCTTCATTCCTGAAGCAAGGAGTGCCTCTGCTGAGGAATCTGTTATAAATCACATTTTTAGTGAGACTGGCAAAGCCGCATAACTCTGGCCTCAGGGAACCTGTCTAATTTGTCAGCTAAAATTCAGTCTCCTGATAGAAAACTAGTCCATTCATGCTTTGTGAAGGCTAATTGCCCATGGAAGGAATCTGCTCAAGGAACTGTCAGCAGTGATGTGGTGTAGCACCATCATCTGGCTGGAGCTTCCCAGGGAAGGTCGGCAAAGCTCCCCTTCCTCTTGTGCTGACCTTTAACCGTGCAGCTGCTCTCCCTCAGAAAGGCATGTTTGGTCACACCATTAGCAGAGTTGCAGGACCCAGAGGAGTTCTTATTCACCAATATCCTTCTTCAAACCTGCAACAGAAGTTGCTTAAACTCACCACCACTTGAAAAAGGACACAAATAACATCCAGCAAATACGAGCTTCCAAAAATAATCCTTGGAAGAAACACTACTTCAGTTCTTAAGAACTTATGCGCTGTGAACTGCAAAAACTCCAGCATTTGATAAATTGCCACAGATTTAACACTTCCTATTTCAGAAAAGAGCTGAGTTTCTTTCCTGGACTAATGAAAGTAGTTCCAATGATTTTCTAGCTGCAAGTCAGATTTTAATTCCCTTCCATAATGTTAGACACACAGTATGTTTTTTCTCTTCTGGGATATTATTCTCTGTTGTTTGCCCCAAACTTCAATAGCAAAGTAACTCCATTTGTTCCAGCTTAGTGCCATTGTTAAATGACTGTGTTTTATTCCTACTAATTATGAAGCCCAAACTTTGAGTATGTCCCTAGAATAGCAATGAGGATGGGAAGAGATGTTGGGAAGAATGGTCAGATCTTGGGGGAAGAAAGCAATCATTCACAGTTACTAGCAACTGTTAACAAGTAGAGGTTCAATACTTGCCAGGGATAATTTAGGATCCTGTAAGAGATCTCTTCAATTCATTTAACTTACTCTTACACTTATTTATCATGCTGCTATGAACAGGTCTCCTGGACGGAATTAATTGTATTAGACAAAGAAAATAGGTATGAATAACAAGATAATTGCTTGGAAAACAGTTACATGAAGCCCCAACCTATCTATAGCCACTCTTTTCCTCTACTATAGAAAGACTTAGTTCAAAAATAGTTACCAAGAAATGTTCCTTGTAGTTAAAAAGTGCAGATTGACCATGTAAGTTTGAATTCAGCAGGGTGTTAAATGCAAGTTTGCAAGAAACAGGATAGTCCTGGGATGATTACCAACCTTAAAATAATGCCCATGTTTAAGTTTCTTGATGTATCAAGACCCCTTTGTTCTGTTTGACTCCATCAAATTTGTGTGTTTATTCTATTAGATGGCATCAATGACTAGTCTCTTTTCTAAGTGCTTTGTAGAAAAGGGGACATAATTGCCTGAAAAGAGGCCTATTAAGTGTTTGCTTTTAAATCAAAGAACACTTTTGAAATATTAAATAAAGAAGGACTACAATATATGTCACTTCAACCCATCTCAAATATACTGATGCACATTAATTATTTACTTTGGGCTCATACATCTATTTGGTTTTGCATTCAAAACTTTGTTACCCTGGTAACCCAAACATCTCACAGAATTTAACTTATTCTCCATCTAAAGTACACTCTCTTAAGGAAATTCATACAGGTTCTCATGAGAGCTCTTTTCCCTTTTTTCCCCTTTGTTTGTAAAGGAAGAAATAGTGACTGGTTTTGCCATGAATGGGTTGTTTTTGTCTTTTCTGCCTCCCCTCTCCCATCCCATTAATGACTGCAGAGATTTAAACACAACAGTACATTCAGCCTGTGTTCATTGTTTAACAAAGATTCCAGTCTTAAACAAGTTGGATTGCTTTACTCCAGTATCAATATATGTTAATATACTGGGAAGAGCCTTTCTGAGGAATTCATTATTTCAGAGGATACCTTCATTCTCAACAGGCTGTCCTCTCATATATTCCTTTAAGGAAGAGCAATGTAGATCTGTTCTGGTGTTTTACTGCGGTGTCACTAACTGGGGTATATTTCAGCACTTGGTACAATGGCAAACATCAAGAAGAGATTGCCAGTGCACCTCACAGCCCTACTTCTACACTGTGGTATTCCCTGGCAGGTAGTCCAGGATGGGGGGAACAGCAGTGAATGTCCTGTAGGAGACTGGGCTTTCAGAAGACAAAGATTACTGAAATAGTCTGCCCTCGAAGTGGTCTGGCCTCCCTCCTCCAGTGGTGATTGCTGGTGATGTGGCTCAGGGAGTTGAGCCAGGTGCACATGATGGCTGCAGACTGATGGAGCTGACAGGTCTCGGAAAGCAGCAGACCTGCTTTGCCCTGGGGGCCACTTCCCATCCTTGCTCCATTGTTTGAGGTCTAACAGTCAGTGACCCAGTAGAAGAACAAGCTGATTGAGAGGGCTGATCCAGCAGGAAAGCTGGAAGTTGACTCCAGGACTTTCTGCCCTGCTCCTTCCTGCCTGTTCTTGGTTGCTGGTGTCCCACACCTCATGCTGTGCTGCTGTGAGTGTTTCTGTGGCCACACATCCCTGTGGTTTGGTGACTTGATTCAACTGCTCCAATTTTGTGTTATCATATTCTTGCTATTACTTTTATTAGTTCCTGATGCTGATCCACTATGGGGTGTTCACCATGTGGTTTGACAAAAGGCAGGAGATGGGGGCCTGCAGGAACAAGGGACAGGAAGCGTGAGAGGGCAGAATGTGATAATTGGCATTGCCACCTTCCCACAGAGCATTGGGCAGGTGATTTTGGGAAGACAAGTCAGAGCTGGAAAGGAAGATACACTTTGCAGTTTGTGCTGGGCAGATAGCACAGCATCTGTAGTGTTGTGACAGCTCAGAACTAGAATGCACCCAAACTAGACCCCAAGGAAACCACAGGCAGCTCACGAACAAAGAAGTGACATCTGCATCCAGAAGTCCCCTCCAGGGACAGAGCAGCACAGACTGCCCATGCCTACCTGAGCACAGGGCAGAAAGATGCAAATCATGGATAGCTCTGGAGAATTACATCCAAGGGAAAACATTCACAAGAAGGGGTGGATGGACCAAACTCTACAGAGTACATCGTCCAAGCAGGAACAGCACAGCCACAACCACACGCTCACTCTGCTAAGGCCAGAAAGAGCAAGAACATTTGTTGAGCCCCATGGTCTACATGACAAATCAGTATTTGTTTCAGATTTTGATTTTTTTGATTAAGAAGACTTATTCAGACCAATGCAGAAGAAGTAAGTAAGTAAAGGAGTAAAGGAGTAAACACAAGCTTAAAATTTCAGAAGAGTTTCAAACTCGTTATTCAAGATTATTTGCTTGCTGTGTAATCTCTTCCTCATCATTCATTGACCTCTGGCAAATAAAGAGTTGAGCTGACAGCAACTTTTTTTTCCTCAAGCCCAAATTCTTAATAATACCTTCTATTTAAAGTTGTATATCAACCTCCTCAGACACTCTGTTCAATAATCTCTCTTAAAACCACCATCCTACTTGTCTTTCACGTTTAAGAAACTTGCAAAGAGGATTTCACAGTAAGCCAGGTAGGGAGATTATTTTTTCTTATTGGGAATAAAGGGGGGAAAATTCTAAAGGAAGTAAAGCCAGTCTGCTTATGGAAAAACAAAATCTCTTTTCTTGATTTTTCCCCTTTGATTTAGAAAAACATCTTGTTAATCCCTGCAGAGTTTCTGAGAGAAAAATTGTCTAAGATCCCTACACAGTGATAGATGTTAGATACGAGTGAAGCAGAAAAGATTGACTGATTTAATGATTAAACAAAAAGCGGAGGTATAAATGACTGAGGAATCTATCAGGGAAACATATTAACTGCAGTTTCCTGATTTTTCTACCTTTGCAGTCTTAATAATTTACTTAGAGGAGATGCTGAGGTGACTCTCTCAGTTAGCTCTTCCTAACCTTAAACATAATGAGGTTTTATCCATTTCAATCACAGAACCCCCCATCACACTCTATCCAGTTTGTTAGAGTTAATAAATCTGACTCAGTTCTTTGGAAAGCTTTCCAAAATTTGGATGATGTCACCTTTGCACATTTTTGAATTTATATCAAATAAAGAGTTTTTCAATTTTTTTTTACAAAAAAGTAACATTTTTTTTTCCTTCTTGGGTACATTATTCTCTGAAGTTTTGAAGTGAGGATAAAAATGTTTACGAGCATTTTAATTTGAAGGAGGATAGAAAAGTTTATTAAAAGATTTGCAGCATTTAGATAAAAGAGGAGTAAATAGAGTGTATTGTAATCTGGATAGGAATGACAGCACACAACTACATTTATAATCACAATATAAGTACAGAATACTGCAAATACTAAGTGCCAGCATTACAGTCTCAAGGAATATTGTAAAAAAGATACAGACCAACTCTGCTGATTTAGCAGCAGGAATAATACAATTAATTGCTCAAAAGGATCTAATTAGCTGAAGTGACAGTATTTTTTCCAGTCACACTGCAAATCAAGATACTTTGTAGGAATTACCTCCAGGAGATGAACAACATATTTCTGAGCACAGGTGGAAAGCAGATGACTTTGAAAACAAAAGTTACTAGGGCATCAAGAAGCTGCCATGGCCTCAAACAAGGACAAGCATCTCCCTGTGCACAGGAGCCATTCCCACCTCTCAGCCCAATTGCTGCAATACCGAGCATCTCTGCCAGTGCACAGGGACTCAGCCTGGCACTGCTTGCTCTGCAGTGGTCCTTGGAAAGTCCTTACACCCTACAGACATGATTCAAATATACCTATACAAATTTCATCTCCTCTTTACATCAGTCTTCATTTACTGGAAAAAAATGTCTGGGTTTGCCCCTAGAATGAGCACAGCACAAATACCACCTAGGCAGTATCTCAGGAGCTTTTCTCACGCCAATGGACAGAAATAGCCTGCTTGACTGGCACTCAGTTTCCAGCACTGATGTCCCTCAGCAAAGGGGGAACTACAAGATGCTGCCTGTTGAAAAGGGATCAATTCTTGGCTCTGTTGGTACAGTCTGTCTCTGGGAAGTTACCAAGCAGGGAGTTGTTGTTTGTACTGGATGTTGGAGTGCAGTGAGAAAGCCACAATTCCCTGTGAAAGGCACCCAAGAACAGGAAAGTCTGTTTAGGGGAGTTTGGGTGGTACCAGCTTGGGTGAGGCCTGAGGTGATGGCCATTGAGTGAAAAGGTCTCATGATTCATTCCCTGCTCCACATGCCAAACTGCTCTTGTGGCATTTCAGATCAACCTTACTGCAGAACACGTCTTTGTATAATGCCGTGGAGCCTTGCTCATCCCAGCATGTGAGCTACTGCTGCCTGGGGCTGGGAGCAGGGCTCCTCCAGGAGCACACCAGAGACAAGATTCAGATACAGAGTTGTAACTGCCTCCTTGGAGAGATCCATCCACTGTGTTCTGGTTGGGAATATGTTCAATTACTGCCTATATTAGGGGCATATAATAATCTTTTCCATTAAAGTTTAGTTGCGTTGGCTCATGAATTATTGGAAAAGAAAGCCCAAGTGCCATCCATGTATGGCCACTTGTATCTTCCTCCTCTTGTACCCGAGCAAAAGCCACCTCACAAAACTTGCTCGTGCAGCCGTGCTGGTCCCCAGCCCTGTGAAGGGACCTCTTGTGTGCATGCCAAGAGAGTGAGAGGAATTTGTGACTGCAGGTTGCAAAGGAAAAGCCTGAAGGGTGTTTTCCCCCTTGCCTTATTGGTTTGGAAGCAGAAGGAGAGGGGAAGAAGGTTTTTCCTGATTCTAGCACATATTTCCCTAGTTCAGCGTAGCTGAAGTACACATGCTCATGGTTCATCCTCACAAATGCCATGTCAGGCCCTGTGCCAATACAAACACCAAGTCTGTCCTCAATATATGCAGGGGGAAAAAATAGCTTTAGCTCACTCCAGATTAGAGTATGTTTGCAGAGAAAGGGAGGAAATGAGGAGGGCTCTGATAGTTGTAGCTGAGTAATGCTGATCTCTGCCCTTAATTGGTCCTGTTGAGGAGGGCTCAGCTATTTCCCTTGGCATGCTTTCAAGTTGATTATAATACAAATAAAAAGGTGTTCAAACATACCAGGAAAAGATCTCAAAGGAACATATCTTAATTCAGTAGGATAAGAGGTTTGGTAGGGCTGGTGAGCTGAGGGAGATACAGGTGCCTTAGGCCACATACCAGTGTGAAATCTCCAGTGTTGGTTCCTTACAAAGACATGGGACCAAGAGACATGAGACTTTTGATTTTGTCTTTAAAATATTCCCATGCTATAAAAACCTGAAAAACTTTCTCCATTTGCAGGTGTTGGTAAAAATGTTTGAAACCAACTTTAAAATAGACGGAAGCCTTTCACTCTTTTTAGATTTCTTGTGCCTGGAGAGCCAGTGCTATTTCTGCATGAAGCAGAAATAGCATGAACAAAATTAAGTTGATCAAAACAAGAACTTGGCAAGTATGGCAGCAACTGAAAGGGATCCTGTTTGATCACTACTGAAGACTTTATGAAGGAAGGAAAAAGAGAAAAGTTAACTTTGTTTGCAGGTGGTCAGTCACTAAAAATGAAATTGAAAACAAATGAGTTTAATAGATTAATATAAATTAATAAATTATTCATGGCAATTAGTTTGCCAAGCATCAATCCATGCAGTTTTCATAAAGAATAAAGATCCTAGCCCAGTTTCCTGGCCTGGTAATTACATTGTCCCTACTTAAATTTCCCCTTCAGTTCAACATTATGTACGTGTCTTCCTCTTTGAAAACTGTCTGACAAACCCGAAACCTGTCGCTTGGCTTTTGATGCTGGGTAGTAGCTTTGGGTTTTGCTCCTGGACTCATTATTCCTCTACCCCAAGTGGCTCTGTATTTCTTTAGGCTCAGAGCACTAAATGGAAGGAATTTAAGCCATAGCATCACTAAATCTAATATTTCTAAGGCTTTAATACAATTAAGTATCTTACTACCATTGAGTGAAAAGGTTTAACCATGTCAAACTCCACCCAAATCAGCCCAGAAAGGACACTGACTTTGCCCGGCCTTCAAAAGCTGCTGCAGAGGTTTTCATCATTAGTTGAATTTCACCCAAGCTCCCTCTGCAGCTATGAACCTTGCATCCAAATGCTTCCTAATGCTGGGCTGGGGATTATCCACATGGCTCAACCTCAGGGTTTGGAGAAACAAACAAACATTTCAGGAGCAGCTGAAGGCTGTTCCTGCAGCTCCACCTTTTGGGAGCTGGGGATCAGCCAGACTGCTTGAGATGGTGATTTCTTTACATGAAAAGGACTTAACCTTGTTGCACTTGTGGCTGACATTAATCTCTAAAATATAAAGAATGAAGCACCTTGGAAGTTTTAAAGATGCATTGATTCCTCTCAGAAAGCTCTGTAATGTGTTAGGCTAGAGATATTTTTATTCCAAATAGTTTCTGCTTAGTATCAGCAAGGAACCTGATTTAGTACTCACAAAAGAATGTCTCCTTTCATTCTTTCTGCTTAAGATTCACTTGGATTCTTTGTGCTGGATTGAGAGGTGCTCAAAGTATGTAATGTCAAATATGACAGTATCTGGTCCACATCAAATTCAATAGCATTTGTGTATGTTTGAGATGGATTTGGTTTCTAATCCTCCACTTGCAGCCTCAGAACAGACTACAGCTCAGAGACTTCATGCCGTGAGGTGTCAAGTACCCTTAGCCTGTGATTAGGTGATTTTTGTTCTCCAGTGAGAGGTCAAATTATCCTGTTTCTTTTTGAGAGAGCCCAGCACACAGCATGAGGAGATGCTATCCTGTGTTGGTGGGTTGAAGACATTTGAAACATGCAGAAAGCATCCTGGATGCAATCAACTTCCAAAAGACTTGGATCTGGACTACAGTACAAGTCTACCTCTGCTGGAAAAAGCAGGGATATGTTGGTGACTGACAAAGGGACTGATCCAGAGTCCATTGAAAGTTATGATACATATGGCTTGCACTGGGACTTGAACCAAGTCTGTGGTGGGTTTTAAAGTGAAAAGATATTGTGGCAGCCAAGAGTGACCTTTAAGAGAAGAGAATTGCCCCCCAAAAAATGGCCTCACTTGTTGGTTCCAGGAACTCAGGGGATGAGTGAAAAAAAACTAGCAACTCACAGATCAACAACATAAACCCCTTTTTACCTCTTTTTACTCTTCTACCATGGATTAAGTTGCTTGATGAATATCAGACATGTATTTGCCTTTCATCACTTTTCACATTCTAAATCTTGCCCTAGACTCAGCCTCTCTGTTTCAGACTACTGAATATTATATGTGCACAGGAGCAATTTGGTGTCTATAATGATAGGCATGATTGTTAAATTGGTTTCCAGTGTCTTTGAGGCTGCATCCCTGCAGAATTGCAATTAAACACTTGACAAACCACAAGGCCATTCTAATCCCACTTCAAAAATTTCTGATGCAAGGATGGCATTCTGCCTTCCTTCTCCACTGAAAGATGGGGAGACCCAGCATTACTCAGGCTCTTAAAAATACTCTTTTTCACCTTCGGTTCGGTGGCTCGTGTTTCAGCTGTAACATTCTGCCTCAGTTGGCCATTGCTGTGTAACAAGCTCCTCTTTGTTCAGCCCTGCTACCTCATTTCTTTCTATTAGCCTTTAATCCCTGTCAGGGTTTCACCTTTGCAGCGATGAGGTCACAGCTCATGTTGATTGGGAAAGGAAATCCTGATGATTGTTGCTGACAGAAAGCTGATAATGCTGGTTTGGGCAGCAGTAAATTCTCAGTCTCTAAATGAAGACTAATCTTTGAGCCAGAAATCACCTCTTTCAGTAGTTTTTTTTGGGCCTCATTCACAAATATTTTCCCATGCTCATGTTGCCTGACCTTTGGAGCATTCAATGCACCTATGTTATTGTGCAGAACTGTTTTCCAGGGACCAAAATAAGCAGGCATCTATCAGTGAGAGGCAGGTGAATTTATGAAATAAATCAATAGTGTTACCCTCATTGGGAATGCAGCACTTGGAGCTCTCTGTAGCCTCTGCAACCTTAAGTCCAAATTGCTCTCTGCTGCTGAGCCATCCTATAAGCATTTTCATTTCTTTAAATGATTGGTGTTGTTAGGACCACTTTTTTTTTGTTTGTTTTTTTTTGTTTTTTTGGTTTTTTTTTCAGGACAAAAGCACAACATGCAGAGAGATAAAAGAATTTTAAAAAGGTGAGCAGGAATGGCTTGTGCTGTTAATTTCATATTGTTGTTCATATTGAACCGTGATTCAGTAAAGACAGTTTTTAAATAACTCTGAGCAATGCAGATGCTTCTTTTACAAAATTATAAATCCTGTCTTTGGTATGGTTTACTACCTTAAATCAAGTGAGGCCATTGAACTGGTCCTTCTCTGCTGCAGTAACCATCACATGCAAATTCCTTGCACCTCCTGCAAGGGCACAGCTCCTTGCCAGCAGGGAGCAGCAGGGAAGTTCACCCATGGCTGGACAAAGACAACTCTCCTGAAAATCCAAAAATTCGAATAATTGACAATACTGTCAAAACCTTATCTTCTGCACATTATATTGTCTTTTTCTTTCTGTTCCTCCTGCTTTTCCCCAAAACACATGTTCCATCAACACACTGCAATCTAATCTCCTCCTAGTGCCTTATCTACCTAACAGAGCCTCAGTGCCCCCAAATATAGCTGCTTTGTGCACTTATTCACTCCCAGACAGCCAAACCCAGGCTCAGTGCTCCCAAGATATGAGAAGCTGGTGGCTGAAAGCTTTGGCTCCCTCCCTGCCAGCCCAGCCTGGCTATTGTTTTTGTCTCTCAGCAAGCTGTACTTACCCCTTTGATCAAAATAACCCTGGACTCTGGTCTGAATGCAGATTTGAACTTTACAAATTGGGTTTTCTCAGCTAACAAAGTGGGCATTTTTCTCCCTTTTCTCTCTGCAGTAACAGAACTCCCTGCTCCAACACACAGCTGGTAGCATTTTAGTCTGGCAATCCCTATGTAATCCATTCTAATTTTTTTTCTTCCTTCCACAGTTGGTCTTCCCAAAGGCAAAAATCCACTGTGGTCAAAATTTTCTCTAAATACAGGCTCCAGCAAGGAAGCAATTCAGGCACCTGAACACAGATGTGCAGTAGGTGATTTGGGCTAGCTGTAATACCCACATCAGCCTGGCAGAGATGATATAGGAGCTGTGGAAGAAGCACAGCTTTCCAGAGGGGCAGACAAAGCCCAGGCAGGCTGTAAAAGAGCCTTAAGAATAGGTAAGTTTGGGGCACACATTTTCAAGGTTCAAAAATTAATCATTATGTGATGTATAGAAACCATCACTTCAGTGTTTGTACTAGCATTCCCATATTTGCAGGGAGAAACCTCAGTATGTTTGTATGTTAATCCTTATGCCTACAGGTAACTACTTCATGTATCTTATACGTGTCTGCATCTGTCTGCATGTATCAGATTTTCCAATCCTTCTGTCAACTAAATCTACTGGCCTGTGGGTTAAACTCTTCAGAGGAGAAAGGGAAACTTTGTTCCTTGAATTGTTTTGACTTCAGGATTCTCTCCTATCTTGGTTTAGCAAAAATGCTGGCATTAGCTAGACTTTGTATACAAGACAAATTTTTCATGAGAGGAATTAAACCGGACTAAGATTCCTGAATAGCCCCACTTTTCTTCACATCCATATCCCACTGTCAGGGGCAGCTCAAGAGCTCAAGGACAGCAACAAACACCTGTGAGGCAGACCAGTGCTCTGTCTCAGAGCACTGACCAGTGCACAGAGAGCAAGCAGACACCTGGAAAATGCTTAAGTAAACAGAGCCCAGGGAAGGGCTGTCCTTGGAGCGCAGAGGACGAGGAGCGAGCACACACAAAGTGTATGTGTGATGTCTCCTTGGACTGGGACAGCAGCAAGGCTGAAACCAAGAAAAGCTGCTGCAGTATGGAAAGCAGAGCTGCTGGCCTGCCTGACCTGGTTTCCATTACCTGCCTGGGCTGAGGTGAGATTCCTTAAATGCAAGAGCACTGTCTCTGCAATGATTGGGATGGATAGTCCAGCTCTTGTTTCTGCCCATAATTTGTCAGCCCTGAGATGTTGGCGAGACAAAGCCTTGCATAAATGCACGGGAAATACACTGCAGTGTAAAAATCAGACTCAGTGGGACCACAGCATCATTCCTCCCACAGTTCCAGGGCTTTACTCCTGATTGATTCCTCTGGTTTGTGCTGGCTCCTTCAAGCATCTGGCCATGTTCTGCCATACTGCAAGCTCCATTTCACAGGAGCAGAAAATGGGCACATCCTGGGAGGGAGATGTGTGTGGAGATACGCTAATTGCTGATGGATGAATTCCCAGTGGATGGCACTTATTTCTCCCAGACCAGATCAAGCTTCCTTCCATGTGCTGCAAACAGCTTTTTATGTGCATCCCTTTACCAGCAGCTTTTAACAACACACTACCCTGCTTTTCTTACTGATCTGCTGCTAAAAAAGAGAACATGTATTATGGTTTTAAGGTAGGTTTTTTTGTTGAATTTGTAAAATTCATATTTCATATATCAACATTAAAAAAGCTAAAGAAAAAATATTGATAATATTGATGCAACACATATCTAACCCACCCAAACTAGCATCGAACTCTTGCCATAAGTAAATTTAAAAAAAAAAAAAAAACAAACAGCTGAAGGCATGGAAAACCCTTTAAGGAAGAAAAATTGGGATGTCAAGTACAGGTCTATTGTGCAATGCCATTTAAATCCAATTACACAGCTAGAACCAAGTAAAGTCACACAGCTTCTCCAGCTCTACTCCAAATTCATTACTCCTATTTCAAAATATATTCTCAAAATAAGCACACTTACAGCTCTATGCTGCTCAGCTCGGTAGGATACCTTTAATCTCTCAAGCAATACAGCTGAAGGCAGACTTGCAGCAGACTTGCAGCCACCTTGGAACACAGTCACCTTGGATTTGGGAGATTTTGTATTAATAAATGCTCTTCCTTGGAACACAAACAAATAATTTCATCAGCATTATAATGCCATTAGCTGCAGACACTTTTTGCTTCAAACTCCCTTTTCCATTCTAAGATTTCATGTCTTTTTATCACCCTTTTGTTCCAAGTTTGTATGACAACTAGAATATTTAGTTTATTCTAGAGATAACATTTAATAGGTCTAGTCTAGTGCCTGAGAAGCAAAGGGCCTGACACACCTGACAAACTGGTGAGGGAACTGAGAGGCTGCAGAGATGCCTGACCCATGAATCCCTCATGATCCAAGGCAGTAGGTGGGAATTTTGAAGGTCAGGTTGACACTTCAGGGCATGCTGTTTGGCAGAGAATTCAGCACTTGATAATGAAAGTTTATAATGGTTCAATACCAAAGAGCCTTGGTGAGATCTGATGGTTTCACCTAAACGTGTGCACCTAAAGTCTACCTGCTTAAAAAGAAGCTGCTGAGGCCTAAGGTGTCCCTCTTGTGCAAGCATTTTCAGGCTGCAGGTTTTTAAGACTGTCACTTCTTGTATTATTATGGATTTTCTTGGAGATGGAAGAAGTTGCCTGCATGGCAAAAAGGCCATTCCTCCTGGGAACTAGGGAGCACTTGCTCAGCGTGCCAGGAAAAAAAACCAAAACCCAAAAATAAATAATTTCATGCATGCTTTAATATAGAAACAGTGCAAGTTTAGACTTTTCCTTAGCTACAGGCAGCACATCATCTGCTCCTCCATGGCAGGAGGCATGTTTACCCTTCCCCCTCTTCTGGCACCCATCAGCTCAGGTCAACACTCACTCTGATTTGCCACTACTTTCAGTTTGAGAACATAAGCCTTGTTTAGGCTAAGAGACAAAAAACTGACTTGAGATACAGAAAATTTCTGCCCAAACACTTAAGTTTTTGCCAAAATCCTAGTGCTGAAATGAGTCTTACGCAACAGGGCAGATTGAGAAGAAGCGTCATACTCTGCTTGTCCTGTAAAGCAGAGAAGACAAGCTTGGAGTTTGCCTTTTGCTTTTAATTACCAGATTTTTCCTCTTTTGCATCCCAGGGTGCTTTTTATCTGTACAGCAATTTCCATCCTTACAAACATACCTCTGATGAAAAACCAGAATGAAACAAAACAGTGTTCTTTCAGGTAATTTAGAAAATGGTTTAACTTTCATCTCCGTTTTCTGCAGAAATTAACAACTCTAAATGGATGGGACAGGTTTTTAAAAAAATTACCCAGGTTTTATGATCTAGGAGACTCACAAGGTTACATGATTGTTTCTGAAGTTTTGTTATAACTTCTTAATCCCTAGGATGTAATAGATAGTGCTACTTGCTTCATTTCTATAGATGGAACTTCCTAGTCATTACCCTCAGCAAGTTTTACAGCTTGGGACAGACAGACCCACAAGAAAAAAGAGCCAGATCTTCCCAGTCTATGGAGAAGGGATGAAACTGTATTTCCTTGGAATCCACTCAGGTTCAAGCCACCCTTGATAAGATGTCCTCATTTTGAATTGGAAAAAGAACATAACTGTGTTTGGACTGTGCTGAGCAGGTCACACATAAATGAATCTCTGCATTCCTTCTGAGGCTCTGGGAGTAACTGGGTGACCTGTGGGCATTTCAGTTTGCACCATTACTGCACTCCTGAAGCTCATCTGCCAGGTTGTCTTCAGCTACTGTACCTTGGGGTTTACTGCAGAGAGATCACAGAGTAACAGCTGGATTCAACTTGGGTGAAACTAGAGCAAGATGCATATCAAGAGAGCACCTATTGTGCTTCAGCCTCAGGAATGTTCAGCACTATTGATCAGACTAGACCTTTTCTGGGGAAAACCCCTCAGCTGGAGAGCTTGTGTGTTTGTGGGAGGTGAACATCAACTCCTTATCCTCAGCAGTCTCCACATGTGATCCTTTTATGCTTTACTGCTTTGCTGGTGTAGACAGAGCCTACACATCTTGCTCAAGGGCATAAGGAGCATCAGGGGCAGTGTGATGACAAAACTCAGCTCTCTGCTGCTGCTTCTTGAGACACGCAACACCTACATGTACATGTACAGCTATAACCCACTGCAGCCAGGCAGCTGGGGCTGCCCATGGCCTCATATCAGGATGCATGTCTGACCTGCCACAAGCTGCACTCAGACAAGACACCAGCCATCAGATAGGCCCATCCCTCTCATCTTTCTTCCCCACAGAAAATATTTCTGTTTCCATCAATGAGCTCCACAGCTGGGACAATTCCACCCACTGGCTTCTGATAAAGCCTAGCCATGTGTGCTGATATCACATGGCTAATAATAGGCCAGCAGGACAAATCCTGTGAGACTGGGAATAATACAGCTTGGTGCTGACAGGATAAGTGGCAGTATCACTTTTCAAGTGAGATTTATTGACTGCAAGCTCAAGGTGGAGCTCATTCATCAGTGACTTTCTTCCACTGTTTAAGGAGTGACTTTGCTGTGTAGGTTGATTGTATTTATTTGAAACATACCACCTTGGACTCAAAAAATACTGGCATTTCTATTCTTCAGTCTCAGCTGAAGGGTCATACCATGCTCAATTTGCTGCAAATTTTACATGCATAATCTCTGGTTTAAATTTAAGGATGGACAGTGAGAAAACACAAGGGTACTTTCTAGCAAGTTCAATATATTTTTCTTTCATGTTCTAGTCACAGAAGAATGGCATTTTAAAAAATGCCTTTCTGTAAATACCTTAGCACATCCTTTTTTGTTATACAGCTAAATTTTGAGGAGATTAAGGGATAGATAATAAAAGCATTGACATACCTAAATACCACAGATAGCTAATCTGTCTTGACTCTTATGACAATGTCACTAGGCATCTGCAGATCTTCAGGAATCTGGCCATGTGGGAAACAGCTTTGGATCCATACAGCCTGTCAAATATTTCTTGGGCTCCCCCCTCTCAAGAGTTTCATTTATGGTAAATAAAAAATATGGTTGATGTATTATAGAGGATCTAATGCATTAAGCATTGTAGAAGAATCAAAAAGAAAACGGAGGGTGGGGAGAGAGCTAGCAAAAGATGTTCAGTCACTCATGAAATTCACTAGTCAAAACTAATGGCAATGCTCCATGGACTTCAAGAGAGCAAATTCAGACCATGAACAACAACTCAAAGAGAACAAAAAACTTGTGTGGATAAGACACATGTGCAGTGTAACTTCAGCCACAGATGCTACTCAGTTATTTCAGAGCGCTGCATTTCTGAGGCAGACCCAAGGCTGCACTTACCCAAATGCTCTTTATTTGCGCATGAGTTCAGTTTCATGAACAATTACCAGCTACAAAACAGAGCAGTTTACATCCACCCAGTGGCTTACATGATATTCCAAAGAAACGCAAAAGAGCCTGGCACGTGCCAAACAACTGTAGAGGGTAGGGAGGAAAACGTGTACTAATAGAATTGCAAAGGAGGTTAAATAAGCAGAACACAGCTGCAGATAAACAGACTGCTTCTACAAATTCCTTCAAAAAATCTGATGTAAACTCTTTCACATACTGCAAGTAATTAATTAAATTCTTGGATTTCCTTTAATCTCATATGTGTGAAACTTACAGCCTTGAGTGAGGCCCCTGTGGTTTGAAGGTGATTTGTTGAACTTCTATGTATCTGATAGCCCCCAACACAGCATTGTAAATTAGTCATGGTTAATTTGGTTATAGCTATGCTTTATCTTTTTTTTTTTTTGTAATGACATTTTCTCTCCCCAGTCATAAGGAGAAAACTACCTCTCCCACCCCAAAAGTAATTATTTGTCATTTTAAAGGCTTCTGACAGTTCAAGGAAAGAAGGACCTAGGGACCAAGAGGTGTAGGTGGGAGGACTTCAGGGTACCAAGCCTTTGGACTAGCTCTGCAGGATCAAACCAACCCTTCAGGATCCTCCCAGCTCAGGATATTCCATGGCAAGAGCCAATAGGAGCCACCCTGTGAGCACCCCCCCTACAACATGGGGGCAGAACTGTGCTCTCTGCTGAAGATATTTTCCCTTCTGACCTCCCCAGTAATTATTGCCACCTTGCAGTGGTCCCAGACAGCCTTTCTACTCTTTCTGTCAAGTGTCTGGGTTATGAATTTAAAACACTTCCAAAACCTCTCTTAACATTTTTATAGAGCTGAAGATACATATTAAAGACAAGCCTGTTAATAATATTTCCATGATTTCTCAAAGTGTCTGCCACCCAAGGGTTCAGTACAGCTGGTTTTTATTTACAAAATATCAGAATGTGGGTTTTTCAGATAACCATCTATATAATCTCCCTACACAGAAGGAATGGATAAAACATGGAGAAGTAAAATGTTTGCCCAAGGTCTCTTTGAAATGCTGTGTGCCTGATGAATCAGGAACTCTTCATTAACTTCAATGGACACCAATTTAGGCTTTTAATGTTACTGCCAGAGAACATGTTAATGTTATTGTCATTGCAAGATGAAATGAATGAAATCGAAGTCAAAATGTCCTGAATCCAGTGCAGTTGCAGAGAATAATCAGATGATTCTGCTTTAGATCATTTTGGAGCCCCCAGCCCCTGGAGCTCCTTAGCTGGTCCCAGAGAAACCAGCCAGCCCTGCCTCAGCCAAGCAGGTGGGAAGGCAGGCTGGGAGCACTGAGCCCAGTGAGGAGCTCGTGCTGTGTGAGAGCAGAGGCTCAGGAGCCCTTCCAGGACATTCCTCCCCTCCATGGGCTCCCACAGGTGCACTCAGGCTGCTGGACATCCCTGGCTCCGAATGGCACACGGCCTCTCCATTTCACCAGATCATACTCAACCACCATGGAGAAGAGGATGGACCAGGTGGGTCCCATTCCTTCTTGTCAAATGCCTGCCTCCATGTTTCAGGAGAGATGGGAGCCCAGAGAATGGGGGGCTGAGCTTTGCTGCAGAGACACCAGAGAGGCTCTGCTGACCTAATGGAAATGCTCTTTTCCCGGTTCTCTCCCAACAGAAAGGTTCCTGCAGAGGCAGCCTCTATTCCGAGCATCAAATACACCACCACCAGATGCTGCCTCAGCTGACCACGTGTGCCTGGTCAGAGTCCTTGTGCCCCTACCTATGTCCATAGAACTCCAGTTTAGCAGCTTTCTAACCTCATTCCAGTAAACAGTGCATCTGCAGAGCTGGGAAATCTTGTGGGTTTAGGGGAAAAAAAACCCATCTCATTTTCTCAGTGCCCTTCAATGGGAGCAATCTGGTAGCCACCCACACCTATCAGATAACTGTGCTTGGCGAGTCATCAAAACCAAAGAGAAGCCTCAGCCCTCAGTGATTTCAGTGTAACCTTTGCCTGGCAGGAGCTTGGGATAGCCCACATGTTCTCAGACTGCATTAATATTCCCTTCCCAGCTTGCTAACACAGATGCTTTCCTGCCTCTTTCTGCCCATCTCACCCCAGACCACCTTCTCTGGTCTCTGACACAGAAAAAGAGCTCCACAGCACAATAACTTATGGAGCAGAACATCTCATTTCTCTTTGACTGACCCAGGCATCTGCAGCTGAAATACTCTTTCCATGTTCTCAGCTGTTCCCCATCTGAGAAACTTAAGGAGAGGGAAATGGAATAAGAGCTCAGGTGTAAATCTTAGTCAGGGGAGAGGCAAAAGAGAATTGTAATTATAAACATTAAAGAGCTTATTAGCCAAAGATTCTTCTACATTGAGGATTCTTTTACAATGAGTTGCTTGTATGAGTTGAAGAAACATCACTAAAATCAATCAATGCATATAATTCAAGACCAAATGAATGCTAAAGAAAGCGAAGTTTTGGGACTGATGGGGTCTGATTAAAAATAAAGTATGAGATTTAGTGGCTGCAAATGAGAACCCTAATCAGTAAGATGTAAAATGCATAGGTTGAAGGCTAGACTGTCCATTTTTCCTCAAGCTTTTTGGCAGTTGGTTTACAAACTACTTCATCCTCTCAATACCACAGAAAATCCAGTGCTTCCTGGTAGAGCTGGACAAATGGTCACCAGCTCAATAGGTACAAATGCATACAATTTTTCCACTTTGGTAGAGAAAAACCCCATTTTGTTTTTCTAATTTCTAGCTTCTATACAGCTGCCCACAGTTCAAGCTTTCTGGCTAGCCTTAAAGTTAAACACATATTTGCAATTTTCAAAACCTAAACTGTAGTTACAGAGTTATGATGGTATCTATTACAGTGGTGCTTTTTTATCGTTATTACAATTCCTGCTGAAAATGTTGGCAGTATTAGGACAATTCAGCAATGTGTAATTTAACTTACCTCACATCCAGAGTCAAGGGTGGTTGTTCTCATCAGGTCCAAGGTCACTCGTGGGCTGGGTTCACATAAAGTTGGTTTTGGCTTTGCCTGAGTGGAGGAACCCAAAATCTTTTATCAGCTCTCCCCCCATCACTGTATGACCTCCACCAGATCTCACTTGTGTGAGAACCATCAGCTAATGTCAAAACAAAAAGCCCTACCAGCCTATGGGGATCATCCTGCTCTGTGAGCATGGCCAGGCCAAGAGAGCCATCACCTGTGGTGTGATGCACCACAGCTGCTCTCCTTTAATGCCTATTGGTTTTTACCTTTTTTTCTTTTACGTGTTCTTGGTATTCTTTACACACTTATTTGAAGCTCTGTAGCTTATAATGCATTAGTAGTAAGTCTTCCCAGCAGTTTTCCCTGCCCTCTCCCTAGGCAGGAAGACAAAACAAATTCCAGAGCTCCAAGCCCCAGAGGTACAAGGCCCCTATCCTATCTTGGTTCTTACTGGGAACCAAGGCTGAAACCAGCTCTTTGGGACACATTTTCATAAACAAAGTACAGCTAGTACCAAGTTGGGGGGAGTGGAGGGGTGGAGCTCCAGAGAAGGGGCTTGGCTTGGGGGGAATTGCATCACCTAATTGGTACTTTTTATCAATTATGCCAACTTCCTGAAACCTATAAAAATGTATGCACCCTTGTGAAGGTGGACGTTTGTGGACGTTCTTCCATAACTGCTCCTGGAGCTCCAATAAAGATGCACCTTTATATTACCTCCTATACTAAAACTATCTCAAGATTCATTTCTAGGTTGAAAAAGGCATCACCTTCTATTTGATTAATTGTTTTTTAATTTTCCATCCAAGCAATACCAAAGCCAGACTTAAGCTAGGTGTGATTGTGGGGTCACTGTGCTTTACCCTCATGGGCTCTCAAACACCATGTAAGAATCATAGAATCCCAGAATGTCTTGGGTTGGAAGGGACCTCAAAGCTCATCCAGTCCCACCCCCTTCCACTAGACCAGGTTGCTCCAAGCCCCATCTAACCTGTCCTTGGACACTTCTAGGGATGGGGCAGCCACAGTTTCTCAGGCAGCCAGGGCCTCCCCACCCTCACAGGGCATAATTTTTTTCCTAATATCTAATATAAACCTGTTTTCTGTTCATGTGAGGCTATTCCCCCTTGTCCTGTCACTCCAGGCCCTTGTAAATAGTCTCTCCCCATCTTTCTTGAGGGCTCTCTTCAGGTACTGGAAGGGGCAATTAGGTCACCCTGCAGCTTCTCTTTTCCAAGCTGAATAATCCCAATTCTCTCAGCCTTTCCTCATGGAAGATGTGCTCCAAGAATGAAGTTTAAAAGAGAGTGGCCAGATACTGTCCCATAAAAGTGTCCCTCCTGGCATGATCTTGATGTGATTCAGAGTAACATGATAAAACATTTGGATATGAAAGCAAACATGGCTTTGTTTGTCTGAAGTCACCCCAGGATGGGTTTTCTTTCTGCAGCTGTTCAAAATCTCTCTCCTGGATCTGGTGATCATGTTTAACTTCAATTGCTCAGTTACAAGTAAACACTCATTGATAGAAAAAAATAAGAATATGGATGCAGAGAATAAAAATATGGAGAGGGAGAGGAGAATCCAAAAAAGGAAAGGAAGAGGGGGGAAAAACCCAATGAAATAGGATAAGGTGAAAGCAAAAAAAAAGGGAGCTCATTACAGAAGAGATAGCACATTCTTAGCCACAGAAGGAATAAAAGATCTTTCATCAAATAAAAGATTTTTCATCAGACCAATGTTTTGGAGACTTGGTGGGTGTACTTTATGTCTCTGTCTTGGAGCAGCAATTTCCAGGCAGCCTCACACCTCCCACTCTCACCACAGGCAGCAGGAACAAAGGCACTTGGAGAGCAGAAGTGATGTGGGAAGGACTCTGGCATTTCTTGCTGCATCAGAGCAGAGAGCCCTGCTCTGGAGAGACCAGAGGGGAGCTGGAGAAAAGGCATCCTCCTGATCCTCTGCAGGGAGCCTGGGAGCCCTGGCTGGCAGCACAGGAGCTGAGGGTGCAGAGGCAGATGGGGCGTGCTCTTTCTGCAGGCAGGTTGGAAACTTCAGCCAAACTCGGGACCCTGCAATGTAAATCACATTCTGGCCTTCTCCCTTTCCCCAGGGAAAACTGCATTCCTTATCCCATGGCTAGGCACGTGCTGGCCTATCTGGAGAGGCTCTGACTGCTCCATCCAAACCATGCTCACTCCAGCCTTGGCCGAGAGAGAACAATTAACTGCTGCTTTTGAAAGTGTCTGACTGCAAGCCCTCGGAGTGAGCATCCCTGGGAGACCTGATACCTTTTGAAGAGCCAGCAAAAATTCCAGCTTAGGGAATAGAAGGATTTTCTTTTGTTGTTTCTTTCAGAGGCAATGCCTTTTCTACAAATCAAAATAATTATGTTTAATTAGTTACCATAGAATCAGAGAATATCCTGAGCTGGAAGAGACCCACAGAGGGCCCCTGGCCCTGCACAGGACACTTCATGGGCCTGAGAGTGTTTCCAACACTCCTTAAGCTCTGTATGTTAAATGTTCTAAGAAATCAAAAGGGAAGAGGCAGCCAATGGACCAAACTCAAATCTTGCTATAGAAAACAGATGAGAAGACACAATATCAAGACAATAGATCTGCCCACAGTAGAAAAAATTGCAGAATGCTGTTATTTGCAGTTTGTTTTTTAAATTATATTAAGGAACACACTTACTTTGGTTCCACTGAATTTCAACAGCCTTGTCTCACATTGCTACTTAGAATCACCTCAGAATAATTTTGAAGCCTCCCAAAGGAAGTTACTCTGCTGTCCTTAGCATCATTTGCTTATTTTGAGATCACTGTGCAAAAAGTAGATGAGTGCAGGTTTTCCGCTGCGTTAATATTTTCCCTGTTCTTGTGAGTGCTATCATCACAATTCACAAGCACAAAAACCACGGCCAGCCACCACCAGCTCTGTTTGTGATTTAGCCAATGGCAAAAGCAACTGATGCTTTGCTTAACCTCTGGGAAAGCACATCCAAGATGATGAAAGCACCCCGGTGGTGGGTTCCTTGTCCAGCTGCATTAGTGACCTCACTTGTGTCCAGAGAAAGACTTGAGAGATGAGTTGTCAAGCTCAGATGGGTGAGAAAAAGGCAATGGGGGCATGGCATGAACACCTCCATCCCTGCCCAGCACGTGAATACAAACTGAAATACTATTTTCCTGTACAATGTGGCTTACCACCACCACAGAATATAGAAAAGTCATGTGTCAGCATCCCTGTGAAATAGTAAATGCAAACTGCTGAAAGTCCAAGAGGGTTGCTATGGGCTAGTGCTCACAGGAACATCCCTCAGAGCCCACACTCATTTTCTGCCACAGCTGGCACCTGCTATTTTTGGCATCAATAACATCCTCCTGAACAGACCCAGACCACAAACACTCATTTGAAAAGTAAAGGTAGCAGGATCACACTGACCTTAAAGCTCACTCAGTTCCAACCCCTGATACCTTCCACTATCCCAGGTTGCTCCAAGCCCCATCCAGCCTAGCCTTGGACACTTCCAGGGATGGGGCAGCCACAGATTCTCATGGCAGGCTCTTCTATGCTTGGTGCTAATAATGACCAAGGAAGTCTGGTTTGACTGTATGTATATGATGAATTTGTTTACAGAAGTTGTATCATATAATTCTCTTGGCAATCAGGCATCATGGCATATTTTGGAGTATTTCCTATCTGACCTTCTTTATTCCCTCATATCTTCACAAACAAACTGAAACATGATGTTATTTCTTTTCTGTTCTGTAATAAAAAATATACAGTATTTTGATGTCAAGAAAATACATTAAACATTCATTTATTTGTGAGATTTTCATTGTATTATTACATATGCCTTGGTTTGATGCATAGGAAATATACAGTTTAATATGCTAACAACAGACAGGAGATAAAGTCTGAGTTTCCCATCTATTGCTGAGTACTGGTGAGATTGGAATTTAAACAATATGCTGCGTTCCTGTAACAGAATAATTTCAATGAGAGGTACTTGTTTGATTAGAATCAAACAATCTTACAAATCAAATAATAAGTACCAAAGAAAAAAAAAGTATTTTTTAAATATGTGCAATAACTTGTTAGTCTCTAAGTATTTCTGATTCCTTTTGCACTTCCTCTGGCAGCTGCAGCTGAATGTCACTTAAATATCCAGGCTGAACTTTTCAGGAATGATTAGCAATTATGGGGGCCTATTCAGAGGGCCCAAACCTAACTATTTATCATTCTCTGACAATCCTCTTCTAGACAGTTAATTTGAGGTGAAATTATTAATCCTTATCTAACTTCTTCCATCCAAAGACACCATATACTCATGCCAATGAGCTCTGATGTCTATTTTGTTCTATGGCCTGTCGCTCAGGTTATCTGGCTAAGGAGTAATAGTTGAAATCTGTCCAAACATCCAGAAAAGTTTTAAATTTCACCAGGCAGCTGAGGAGTTTTACACACTATATTTATACAAACAACTACATCAGGCTCATTTAATTTGCTCCTCCCCTATGTCTAATCAACATAATAGTTTGTTATTTGTCTTCAACTATATACCAAATATTTTAAAAATTAAACAAAAAAACCCCAAAGAACCCTATTGGGTTTTAAAAACAAGTATATGACAAAAGCTTGTGGTAATGTTTCAGGCTGGAGCACTTGTTTTGGGTGTCCCTCAGAACCAGTACTCAGACACGAAGATGTGGACATTGACGATGTTGCGGTGGGACACCACTCCGCCCATGACGTAGTTCATCTCCAGTTTCAGGATGGCATGGAAAGGTCCAATTATGGGCCTCACCTGGCGAACTACACCTGTTGGGACAGAAACAGGTTGCTGAGATTAGCAGGGGAAGTCTGGGGGGAGCCAAACCACCCTTGGTATTTGGTACAGCCCAGGGAAAGGTATTTTATCTGTTGGGTCTATAAACAGTTTGCAAAAGAAGGATAAAATACAGCTTTTGAGTCAAAATACCATTAAGATCTATAATGAGCACTCAAGTGTTGCAAATGGCAAATCCCTCCTATATATTCTGAAATCACTAATTTTTTTTACCTTTTATTTGGAGAAAAATTCAATAAACATGCTGTGGCACCAATTTACATAGAGCAGGAGGAGATTTCCCTGGGTAACCCAGAATACACATTGCTTAGAAGAGCACATGAGCACACCTGGGAACACCATGTAATTCCTCATATTGTGTTGAAAGCCCCATTTCATTCAGAACAGTAAAAATTATCTGTATTGCATCAAACCTTCCCCCGTGAATATCAGATGATAGCAATCTGTAAATAATTAGTGTGCTGAGTCATGGGCGGACAATCCCACTGGACACAATGAGAATAAAGTCTAACAAGGAAAGGGAGCTATCTCTGCATCTGTACCTATATCATCCTCATGTGAATGGGATTCCTTCTCCAGCACTGGGGTTTGGGTAAGAAAGGAAGCAGTAAGGGAGAAGTTGTGTCTTCCAGGGCTCCAGGGCTGTGGCTGGACCACCACCAGGCACAGCAGTATAAGATTCAGAGGGTGGTGGGACAGGGCTTGTCCCACTCCCCAGCCAGGCAGCAGACCAGGGGCAGCCAGAGACCCACATCCTGGCCTGGCTCATGGATGATGCTAGGCCAAAGTCAAAATGAGGAGGTAACATGCAGGGCGGGGTCCAGAACAAGCAAATCCTCAGCTGTGCTACAGCCAGAGACCAGCTCTCTTCCAGCACTGCTTGGCAGGGACTGACGCTGACATTGGTGTTCAGGGCTCAGGCAGGGTGTGGGAGAGGACCCTGGGGAGGCACATCTGTGTCACAAGCAGTTGTCTGTGCCTTGACGCAGTGTGGCTACAGAGGACAGTGGTACAGTTCCAGACCTACAAAACAAAGTCAACTCAAGCTTTACCACTGACTCCAAAGGTTCCAGATCAGGTCCTAAACTCACTTCTTGTTTATTTTCTAGCCCCGGTGTTAAAGAGCAGGCAGCTAATACAACAGACCTCTCATTAGGGGTAGAAGTTAGCCAAGACACAGAATCTCATTCAACAACATGAAAAGAATTCCAGCTTATTCTTCTTTACAGCTTTGCCATCCTGACTCTAACTACAGCAAGCTCCTGTTACAGGATCCAACTGCTGGCTACAGGATCAGACTGCTGGCTATTTCCTGCTGGACTATGACTGCAAGTATTGGCTTGCAGACCACAGGCTTTCACCTAGCTTGACTCCAACAGCAGCTCTGTCTCCATCAGAGCCAGACTGACCTCACAGCAGATCCTTTATTGCAGCAACTCTCTTCCTTGTTTTGTTCTTCTTTGTGTCTCTCTGGATTGGGCCTCCTTCCTCCAAGCCAGCCTACCTCCTCCAGGTCCTCTTCCTCCAAGATTTCCCACTTCCACCCCCACCCCTTTTATCACACTTATCTTTATTAGTCACAGCTGCAACCCATTAAGGGCCAGGCTATTCCTCTTCTTTGGTAATTAGTACTGATTTATCAGGGGCCAGGTCACCTATACTCTCTTCTTCTACACCTGCAGGTGGCTACCTAACTGCTCTCATCTGAAAAGGATGTCCCCAAATGTCAAAATCACGTGAAGCCAAGGTCAGCTGGCAGGCACAGGGAGTCTGGCGGGGATGCCCCTCCCCAGACACCGCCTTCTGACAACAGATTGTTCTGCCTGGGTGTTTGATTCAGAAGGAAATGCACAGTTTAAGAAAGGATGGTTTGAGATGGGGATTATGTTTCACAAGCAGGCAGCACACCCGTACCATCATGGAGTCCCAGCCGAGCTGGAGCAGCCATTCCCTACAAACACAGTGGCCTGAGATCTGATGGGAGGCATAAACGTTCGCTTATTCAGGCTGTCAGCACCTCTTCCTAAGGCAGTGATGACATTATAGTTCTATCCTGTTCAAACACTAATATCTCCAGCATGCAGTGAAATTGCAAATTTCTCACCACATTCACTTTGCCTGCCGTATTTGATGAATACACTTTTAAAACATCCAGTCCCCTACAATTTATATGCATATACATATATATGCATTTAAATTGTAGGGGGCAGGATGCTTTAAAAGTGAATATATATATATATGTATACACAGAGTAATTTCACGACTATAAGGCGCACCAGATTATAAGGCGCACTTCTGGGTTTCAATCAAAATTTTAGTCAAAAGCATGCGCCTTATAGTCATGAAATTACTCTATATATATACACTTACATTTTTATTTTCTTTAGCTTTCTTGGCTATTCTCCTGTATCTTATAAAAATGGGCTTGGCAAATGATGTATTGAAACAGAAAAGCCCTGCTAAAATTGTCCACCCTTTAGGGTAGCATTTAAAGTGTTTTGCTAACAACACATCCCATTATTGCAGGCACCACTCTGAGAACCACGGAAATGCACAGCATTGAAATCACTCAGTGCTGGCAATCTTTAACCAACCCCGTGAGCAGCTCCTGCAGTCATCACCAAGCTCTAGAAAGCAGAGGCTGCTGGTTTCATTTAGCAAGCCTGTTATAGCATTCTACACTTCCTGGGCTACTCCAACATTCTACACTTCCTGGGCTATTCTACTAGTTTGCTCTACTCTAGACATGGGATTGCAAATGGTATTTTCTCTGTATGTTTTCACAGTATGGCAAACATTCACACATCACTGATGCAGCACTCAAAGCCATTAGAAATGTCACTCCTGTTGAGATGCACCCTGCTAACAGGCAGGAGAGAAATGGTGCAAAGGGCGAACACTGCAGTCCATGTAGCAGTGTCTTTTCATACGGTTCTCTTTCTGCAGTTTTAAAATCCAGCCTATAAAATTGAGAAGTGAATGCCATGCATGCTGACAGCGGTATTGAAGAAAGAAATTGAGGGAATGTAGAAAGAAACAATGCTCTGACAATAATTACTTCTACAGTTTGTTATGCCAATGTTCTAGATGGTCCGGAAATCACCACCACTGCAGGAACTACTTTTCTTCTCTCCCATTAAATGAATAAAGATAATACAGGATGATACAGGCAGGTGGCTTTGTGCTACAGCATATGTATAAGATGTATTCACTCTGAATGGGTAGAATGGGGAAAAAAAAAATAGAGAGAAAAAAAGAGTTAGGAGAAACCCTTAAAATGTTCTTCTGGAGAAAACTGTGTGAGAGATTTGCTGCTCTTGGCAGATTCACTCCTTGAGAGCCTTTTTTGAATTTTTGTTTTGTGACAAGTGCTAAAATGGAAAACCTGAGTATTTTTCTCCACCAAACTCAAGGACAAATGCAGGTGGAAACCATGAAAGATGCTTTCGGTATCTGATTCTCTCCTGTGTCTAACCTTTCACATCATCTACAAGGGAGGCATAGTTCTGCTAGACCCAAACAAGGCCAGCAGTGCCTTGGGCTGACTCACACAAAACACTAAAGAAAATTCTTGAGATCTAGGCCTGGCCCATATACTTCACATACGTGGCTCAACAAATCAGTCAGTATCTCAAAAGCATTTAGCCCAGGACATATTTGAAGAAGCCACATGTAAAATATTTCTGGGTGTTTTTAAGTTACAGGGATTTGTGAGGCACTGTAACATTTACATAAACATGGCAAACTAATGGGTCCAGATTTGTGGTCTGGCAGCTGTCAGCATTTATAGCTGAACACCAAGTACAAAAACATACCTTATAGTAACAAGGTTACGATTTTTAAATGTAACTTCCTGAGAAGTCAGGAAATGTAAAAAATTACAGCTGCTTTTTGATCTCTTTTTTTACCCATCTAAATCCAAAGTAGCTGGATGGAGCCACTCATATTTGCCGTGGGGATAATTGCAGACTGGGACTCAGTCCTGGAGCACTGTAGCAGTGCCCACTGTTCTGAGTCACTGCCTGCAGGATGCCATGAGCACCAGTGGGGCTGCTCAGGAAATGACTTGAAAACAGAGGGCTCTCAAATACCACCATTTGTTCTTCTCAGGGACCAAAGCTACAGGCTCTACAGTTGGCAAAGAAGATGAGTTCATTTAAACAAGTTCACCTCAATTTTTTTCCAACGATATTAGACATCAGCTAGGTTAGAAGGAGGAGAAGGAGAAGGAGAAGGAGAAGGAGAAGGAGAAGGAGAAGGAGAAGGAGAAGGAGAAGGAGAAGGAGAAGGAGAAGGAGAAGGAGAAGGAGAAGGAGAAGGAGAAGGAGAAGGAGAAGGAGAAGGAGAAGGAGAAGGAGAAGGAGAAGGAGGAGATTCCCCCTGCTGCTGAATCCAATGTGTGAGGCAACCTCAAGCATCTCTGTTGTCTTGTCTGCAGGCGCATCTACCAGTGTTGGTACCCTCCAGCATGATGAGCTGCTGGTGCTGTTCATTCTCTTTGGTCCATCATCTGTGACCTGAACACAGACTCAGCCTGGAGAAAATGCCATGTGTCATGGGCCAGGCAGAATGCCTTCCATGAGCTCACCAGTTCTTGGATTTGCTGTTTTGTTAACCAAGCATAGATGTCATTACATGTCCCAAATATGTTTGTGTATCTTTATGATTTGTTGTCCTCCTTTTAAAAAACAGCGATAAGATTTCTCTCTCTTGCACACTTTACCCTTCTTGTAAACAGAATCTATGGCAATTCTTTCCACCTGCTGATCTGTGAAAGCAAACAACCTCAGAGTGAGAGGCAGCAAGATTTTGGATGTCACAGTAAGTCTGACCATGGCCCAGCTCCTAAAGCACTATAATTAAGACACTGAGCTACTGTCCTCTCCTGTTTCTTATTTCATGTTTTGTATTTTAATCTTTTCTAAAGTAGAGCACGCCATCATGTGTAGTGAGGACAATAACCTAAATAATATATAATACATACTTTCAAGTGAGAGCAATGACAATACCAATAATCTCAGTAACTGTCACTGACCTACCGAAGCTTTGCTTATCGGAGAAGATGGGATAAATAAGACAGTAGGGATAGTATTGTTAATATTCCTAAGCCTTTCAGCAGCATTTCTAGTATTTTAATCAGAAAGAATCATAGAATTGTTTTGAATAGAAAAGGCCTCTAAGATCAAGTCCAGCCATTAATTCAGCACTGCCAAGGCCACCACTAAGCAATGTCTCCTAGTGCCACATCCACCCAGTGGTTAAATCCCTCCAGGGTTGGTGCCTCAACCACTTCCCTGAACAGCAGCCTGTTCAAATGCTTGACAATCCTTTTAGTGAAGGAATTTTCACTAATATCCAATCTAAACCTCCTCTGGCACTACTTGAGGCTGTTTGCCTTTGTCCTGTCTCTTGTTCCCTGGGAACAGAGCCTGACCCTCATCTGGCTACACCCTCCTGTCAGGGAGTTGTAGAGAGTGAGAAGTTTCCCCCTTGTCCTGGTTCAATTCAGCATCATAAAGTCACCCCTGAATCTCCTTTTCTTCAGGCTCAGCTCCCCCAGCTCCCTCAGCTGCTTATAAGACATGTTCTGTAGATGCCACAGGTATTCCTTGGCTCGTCTATACCTCTTTAAGGTATCATTACACTTCTCTGCTTTGAAATATGAGACCCTCAGGCAATTCACCTCTGTGTCTGGGTTCTGCATTAGGCAGCTGATTTGCTGCGAAGCACCATTTTCAGCTGAGGAGAAGAGCTGCTGTTTTGTTACCACATTAACCCCTTCTGTCATGCACTCACATCTTGCCTCCAGACTCCTAATTCTGATTTATAAGCTCCTTACAATACTCCTGTTTAAAAGAACCTTTCTTCCTCTTTTTTCACTGTTAGCCATGAAATCTGCTGTAATTACAATCCCAAGGGATCTGGGTTGTGGTGTTCTTCACACTGCATTTGCACTTCCTCTAAAGGAAGTTCCTCTAAGAGGGATCACCATAGTGTGCAAAAAGCAAAGCAGACCAAGCAGCTTATTTTCATACTGCCATAAGAAACGACTGGTTTGGGTTGGTAGAGAGGTTGCACTATGTTGCATTTTATGGTTCAGAGGTGAAGCTCATAGGATTTTCCACAGGGATTGATTCTTGAGTCTACATCCATATCATCATTAGGAGCACAGAACAGACATAAATTGCACTCATTCCTCAAAAAGAGAGCTTCAGAGAACCTAAATTTTTAAGGATCCCCAAAAACTCAAGCAGAGAAATGTTAGTGGAGCAGGCAAGAAATCAGAGGCTGTCAGTGGGGCTGTATCTGGTGACTGCTGGAAGAGGGGATGTGCTGCAGTAAACTCCTTTTGCCTTGCCTGTATATGCAGGCGCATGTATTTGTATATATATAAACAATCCCAGCTACTGCCAAATCAAAAGTTATTCTTCCAAATAACCTGTGGGCTATGCTGAGGGAAATACAACACAGTTATCAAAATTAGGATCAATTCCCTCAACCACATTTCAAGTTTTGTGTTAAGTAACAAGCATGAGAGCTCTTGCTCCTCTTGTCCCCTTCCCATTGCTTCTCCCATGGGGTTACAGCTATATTGTTTCTTTTCTTGTCACTGCATACCAAAGGACAGCTAGAAACCACCTTCTTTCCTTTTGTACTCACAGCAAGCACACAGTGTCCTTTCTGTATAACTCTTCTCGGGAGGCAAGTTAACAGAGAGATGTGTGGCTGGTTACTACTGGGTGGATCCAGCAGTATCACCCCATTTTTCACTAATGCAACACCTCAACCTTGACCTTATTACAGGCAAGTAATAATTTAGCAACTTTTTCTGGGAACTAACAAACTATTTAGGATAATTTGCTATTTTTTTAAAATCATTGTTTAGTTGTATGATCTGTGGTCAGCTGAAGACTGACCATGAACTGAATAAATGTGGGATGTGTGGGAAGGAATTACTGAGAAAACATGAAGTGATGAGAAGAAGAAAATCAATTTTTTCTGAATCATTAATCTATAGTTAACTTATTCATGAGATCCTAAATAGAACAAGATACATATTTTTGTTAATTCTAAGATCTATTTTAAATTAAACACTCTGTAAAAACTATGTAAAATAATATTAATGGGATATATACTTGAAATACCAGAGGCAGTCAAACAAATGCCATGGTTTCGTGGTGAATGTGGAGGTGGTGCTGGGTTGATGGTTGGACTTTATGAGTTTAAAGGTCTTTTCCAAATTTAAGTATTATGTGATGCTACAAAGTCTGACCATAGCTCATCATTTGCTTTTCCTTCAAAATAAGCACACACTGCTATTCAGGCTATTTTGGGGTTTGCAGTGGCCATTCACTATTAAAATTAACTTCCATGAATTGGAAACTAACATTGGTGGCAACATATGGATGCCTAGTCCTCATTAGATAAATAAAATTCTGTGTGAGATGCGGCATGTCTGGTTTTCCCCCTTAATTTCCTAACCTTGGGCTATGACAGGCCTGGCTGTAAGTGAAAGCTTAAGTCCTTCATGAAACAGAATCACAGAACCATAGAGTGGGCTGGATTGGAAAGGATCTTAAATCCTATTGAGTTCCTTCTCATTCCACTATCCCAGGCTGCTCCAATCCCCATCCAACCTGGCCTTGGACACTTCCAGGGATGGAGCAGCCACAGCTTCTCTGGGCAACCTGTGCCAGGGCCTCATCACCCTCACAGGGAAGAATTTCTTCTGTATATCCAGCCTAAATTTTCTCTCTTTCACTTTTATACCATTGTGAACCCATTGAAAATTTCCCCCATTGAAAAGCAGTGCTGTCTGTTTTCAGATTGAACTTTTGGGATGAGCTGCTTGTGACGCCTACATGAGAGATTTCAATGACACAAAAAAATCCACCCTTATAATTTTTCCTCCAGTTATTTTCCATGTGCTTTAAATGGATACTTGGAACATTAAATGATCAACTGGGAAAAATTCAAGTATAAGAAAATGTGACAAGAGCTGTGGAGATGGAACCTAAACTCGGCTGAAACTCAAATAATTTATTTGTGTTTATATGAAATTCCAAATAATCTCAGCCTATGTTCTGAAGTCCTACATTTGGCTGTTCCTGGGTCTCTGTTTCTCCACAAAAAACACTCTGGTCCTTTTTAAAGCCTTGTCAGAAATGAAAAGTCCTAACTATCACAACACAATAGTAACTACCCCCTTTTAAGTGATGGATCTTCGGGAATCACAAAGGAGGTCGTTCTTCCTGAAATCTACAGCCATTGTGTTGCTGTTAAAGATAAGCAGCCCAAAACTCTAGCACACTGGTGGTAATGTGTGGTGAACAACTTTTTGAAGGGGAAAAGCTTGTTTATGAGTTTCACTTGAGCAATACAAGACCAATCTACTGATGTTAATGTGAGATCCTGAGCTATAATTTCTAGTTTTCTTTTCTCCTGAAGGCTTTTTTGCTTTATACTGCAGGCCAAGATTTACAGAATTGAGAGTAAACATCTCTACTGCATCAGCGTTACTTAGGAGTATTGTCATAGTTTCAGAAGAGATGTTCAAGCAATTAGGAAATTTAGGACGAGGGAAATGATCTTGGCAGAGATTATTATAAAAGGTAAATTGATAGCATCATTCCAGAAATGGGCAAGAAGAAAACAAACCCAGTAATGAATTAATGCTTCTTTGGATCAAATCATAGGAGCTGCAGGTTAGGCTTGAATACCAAGCTCTCTCAGTCTACAACATGTAAATACATATCTATAGTGTGAAGCTAAAATTACATAGCGAATTTTTGGTTTTTCAGATCTTAGAAGAAGTCATGGTCAAGTTTGTAATTTCTTATTCAGTATTCATTACAAATATCAGTAGGGTTGGAAAATGATTATTCACAATCCTGGTCACAAACAGAAAATATATATTTTAGGGTATTTTAGCAATTTTTTTGTTCTGTAAAAAGCTTTGCATTAAAATTTAATTAATTTTTTTCCTGAAGGCTTTCATTTATTACACAAAAGGTCGTGCCAGAGTAATGATTTACAGTGCATAATTTGCTTTGCCAACATAATTACTGGAGTATTTACTGACCTATACTATGCCAAGAAAGTGAATTGACTTCTAACTGCCTAACGTGTCCTACCATTAAAAACGCAATGCTCAAACGTGGCACATCAGGAAATTTGTACTGCACCTAGAAGAGTGAGAGCTGCCTTTGCTGGGCTTCCCGAGGCTCCTGTCAGCCTGTTCCTTCAGCCTGTCAAGATCCCTCTGTCTGGCAGCACAACTCTGGTTCATCACCCCTGCCCAGGTGCCCTCTAGCCCATTGGCCAGGCCTCTGATGAAGAAAGTGGCCCCAAAATCGACCCCTTGCATGCACCACTGGTGACTGGCAGTGAGCTGTGCTGCTGATCTCTACCCTGTGAGCCTGGAGTTCAGCCTTTTTCCAGTCTACCTCACTGTCCACTTATCTAACCTACATTTCCTTGAGTGGCCTGTGAGAGTATTAAGGGAGATGGTGTTGAAAACATTACTAAAGTCAAGATCAGCAGCATCAACTCTTCTTCTCATTAATCCAGCCATCTTTTTGTAGAAGGATGAGGTCAGGCATAATTTCCCTTTCATAAAATCTTACTGACTGCTTCCAGTGACCTCTTTGTCCTTATGATGTTGGGAAATGGTTTCCAGGTAGATTTGCTCCATCACCTTCACAGGTGAGGCTGACTAGCCTGTACTTCCCTAGATCCTTTCTGGCCTTCCTGAAGATTACAGTGACATTTGCCTTTTTCCATGGGAACTCTTGATCACCACAATCTTTTAAAGATAGTTGAGAGTGCCTTACAATGACATTGGCCAGTTCCTCCAGCACTTGTGGCTCAGTACCCCACCAGCACCCATGGACTTTGCCATGCCCAGTTTGTTCAAATGTTCCCAAACCTGAACCTCCTCCACTGTGGGTGAGTATTCATGCTCCAGAGCTTCCTCTTGCTCTGAGAGCCCCAGGACTCCTGAAGGCCAGTTTCATCAGTAAAGAATGAGGAAAGAAAGCATCGAATACTTTGGCTTTCTCCATGTCTTTTGTCACCAGTTCTCCTGCCCTATTCCTGGCACCATAGCCAGCCTCACAGGCATTATTTTCCTTCACTCCTCTCCAGTTCATGACTGCCGAACAATCTAGCTGTCAAACTGCAGGCATTTCCCAAACCACCAGATATGTGTCTGCTGGCTTCAGAAAGTTAATGTATACTTGAGATTCCTCCATCTCTTGAAAGCTGAATAGTCTTTTTCATTTTTATTTTTTTCTGTGTGTGCAAAAGCTATCTATATTTCTCTCAATTATCTGTCACAATAACAATGTGGCTCCTGCTATGTGGTACTCTATAGTTTCTGATATAATCTGTTTTATTAATAAGTGGCTGCTCTTTGTAAAATGAAATATTTCTTGGTAATCATCACTTCAGGCATCAAATCATATACAGAAAAATAGCTCTGAAGATATCATTAATCCTGAAGATGCCACACCTGACAAACATAACTACAGTGAAAAGATTCAGAAAACTCATTAATCAAAATACAAGTACCAAAATAGATTTCCTCTTGCTTTGAAGTATATTGCCCTCATAACATTGTGAATTAGACCTTCATTCAAGTTTGATGGTGAACACTTCACAAAAGAAAAGTCTTGGCGAATAAAGTTAGAGTTTGATGTTAACAAGGTTTCCATGCCGATGGAGAACTGCTTCACAGGAATGTGGCTGGCTATACATTTCTTTGCTGAAGTACCTGGGGACAAGATTTTCAAAAACATACTTTTCAAACATGAACATCCCAGGTCTTTATTTAGGAAAAAGGCCTAAAAAAAGTTTTTCAGCTGTTGAGAAACCAAATGCTTTTAAAATACTTCAGAATAAAATTCACTTTTATAAGTTACATGACACTCAATGTAATTTCACTGTTGGTTTAAGGTGATCAAAAGTAATGGTCCTGTTATATCCTCCACCCCTTTCCTTGGATAAACACCTGAAAGAACCAAAACCATATCTTGCCACACAAGCACTCATCTGACCACAGAGTGTCAGAGGTGGATAGAAGGGGATTTCTCTTTGGAGCACCAACACAGCTCCATGACACTGAGCACCACCTCCTGTCCCTCCTGTTTGGAATAGAAAGGTAGCAGGGATTTGGGTACTGCCACAGTGAGTACTGCACAGTGGCATGAACAGGGCTCCTAATGACCCAGGCCCGCTGCTGCAGTGCTGACTGCCACAGTACATTACCCTGGGATATAAAAATAATGTGTGTGTGTGTGTGTGTCCCTGGAGCAGATCAAAAGCCATTATCCAACAGTGCAGCTTAAGGCAGTATTGGATGTTTCTCTGGGAAGTGTCCAAGAGGACAGGGGCATGTCAAGACACCCCTCAGAAAAAGAGTGTAACCAGGCAGGCCATGCCTAGAACCACAACCACCACCTCTGCTCACATCTCTGCCACACACAGAAGATCTGTGGCCACCAGAATAATTTATAAGCCATGTAAAGGCAAAGCTCTCTTTTAAAGACTGCTTGAACAATTGCCTAAAACTCTCCAGAAACTCACAGCCTTTGAAGTTTCCACCCAGGGTATGAGTGTTAGTTTAAGTTTAGCTAAAACTGAATATTCTTTTCTGTTCCCTTTTGAAATTACAGTACAGGAATTGCATTTCAGCATGGAAAAAGGATATTTCTGGATTAGTCAACAGAGCAGAAATTTGGGCATCAATTTATTATAAATTCAACGACTCCATGAAGTTTAATTTCATGAACACTTGGGCTTCTCTAGAAAGCTTTGATTGCTGAAATGCATCAGATAAAGAGGCCATAAAGAGGTGTCATCACATTAATGCATTTTTTGGCCAATAATAAATGCTGAATATTTTCAAAGCTATTATCTGTCATGTTGGATCATATGGAGACTCGGTATTATGAAAGGATTTTTATAATCTTTGATTTTACTGAGGTTTGGCTAGTTTACAAATACTATGGTCTTTATTAAGGATACTAAATAACTTCGGAGAGATGTGCTCTTATCTTGGTTTGGCAAACTTGAAGAGCTTTTAGATGTATGGTTTGCCTTCCAGCCAAACCTTGCAATGGGTTTCAGTGTTGACAATGCTGTGAAATTACTCATGCCTAAAATGCAGTAACTGTACTTGAAGTAGCCTCATTAAAAAATAGTTTCCATAATATATTTTTTAATCTTTCCTGTTCCACCTTTAAGAATGTGAGATGTTCTATGCATTGGAAGAGCCTTACATATGACAAAAACAGGTGGACAAACTTCAGCAATGGATGTCCAAAATGTGCAAAATCATGTATATCAGCCTCCTGCTACTTTATTCCCAATATCCTATTTACAGGGGGCTTCATGTAAGAGTGGCTATGTTTACCCTGCCTGTCTCACAATTGCATTATTCTGATTCAGCCACACTTAGGTCCACAACACCAGGGTAATTAATTATTGCAACCCTTGAGATAAAAGCATTTCTTGGCAAAGAGCCACAGTTATGGCACACAGCATGATATGGCTCTGTGATTAGATTTAGCATGGAAGAAAGAGTACCTGATCCTGAGGCTTTGACAGAAGCCCCTATAGAGTGCTCAGTCATCACCTTGAGGAAACAGCTCTACTGTATCTGTTTGCAGAGTTCTGACAAGGAGGCTTCCTGAGCTTTAATGTGTGTCAATTCGTGACCAGTTCTGAATATAAGGGTTCACTTCACCACATTTGGCCCCTTTAAAAACAAAAGTTAAGGCAGGGTTGCTTTTAAGTGAGCCAGGCATCTGCGTATCATACTGGCAAAGATTTACAATATGCCTTGGGTCTTCTCTTCCTTTTCCATTTTCATAGTTGTGTAGGTGTTGCTGCAAGAATAAGATGGTTGCTACCAACACACAAATTCAGATACAGCAGCAGAAGCACCTGAATCATAGAATTATCAGGACTGTAAAATATTTTCAAGACCATTGAATCCAACCTCTGACCAAACACCATCTCAACTAAACCAGAGCACTGAGTATCACGTCCAATCATTAATTAATTGCACATATATTTCACACTTGGAGATCATCAAAAAAGCAGGTCTTTGACTACTTTGAACTAGGGCAGAACACCTCAGAAAGCTGGATTCACACAGACATCTCTCAGAGGAATTGCTATAGTATGTTTCTTGGTGTACTGGATTTCAAATCTGGCTTTATTTGCTAATTTATGCAGTATCTTGGCCTGCTGTTTAACATGAATACCAGAAAATGCATGCTATGCAATCTGAATCAAGGACTTTGGTGCCCTTTGCTGTCCCTAACTCAATTTCTTTCCCAATTTGTCAGGTTTTATGCTTCATACCACAGTTCACAAAACGTCATCAGACCTGCAGTATAATTTGTCTGCCTGCTGAGCCTTATGGAAGCTGTAACCAAAGGTGGCCTGTATGAATGGTTTTATAATACCTTGTACTACCAGAGAGGTGATATGAGCACAGATCAAGGAGGAGAGTTGGATTAACCAGACACTTGTAATGTGCTAGAGTGAAATTTGGCATTAGGAAGGTTGTTCCACTTGAGATCATTCTCACCAGAAAAGCACCTTCAGCATTTCTCAGATATGAAATGAGAATTTGCCTCCTGATCAAGGTGCTCCTTTGCCCCCAGAAGAGCTCTCCATCCTCATTTTTTTCTGGAGGGGAGGGAGGGTGTTGAGCGATTTGACTGCTGAGCAGTGCAGTCAGCAGCATCCTGAAAGGGCAGGTTGAGGCAGTAAATCTAGGATCCCATTTACCAAATGGCTTCTGGGCACCCTCATCTCAAATACACAGCTACTAATTTCAACTGGGCAACCTGGCACAGAGAAAAACTCACAAAATATTCTTTTCTTGTGAGAGTGGAAAGCCTAGGTATGAAACCAGAACAAAGATACTGAAAGGGACCGTGTATTTTTAATTGTACAGCTGTAAAAAGACTTTGCCACACTGTGAATGGCCAAACTATTTATGAGATACAGAACTACTACCCCTGTGCTAAGGACAGGGCTCACAAAAGTCAAATGAGCCTCCAGTCTCCTTCTCTTGCCCCACCTAATATGGGATCTCACAAACACAATTGCTCAGGGTAGCTGGTTTTGTTTATCTTCTTGATGATTTTTGGCAAGTCTCTCCTCAGACTCTGGAACATACTAAACAATCATGATACCACAGTAGAAATTAGACTAGTGATAAACCCAGCATGGTGCTATCAGTAGTTGAGACACTTTAATGGTTCAAAGGTAACATGATGAACTTTTATGTGTCACCCACGTAAAAGAGGCTGGAAATTCGGGACAGAGACAGCAATGTAAGCCTTGCAAATAACAATGGAGAGCAGTAGTACATATCAGTGTAGATATAAGTGCATTCAAGCACAACCAGCACAATCCCCCACTGAAACTCTGTAGTGACTTTTTATAGTTGTATTGGCTCTGGATGTTTTCCAGAAGAATAGCACCATTCTGCTTTATAGGCAACAATATAGGCTTTGGTTATTACCAAATGCAAGATGGAAGATTTCAGCCTATCAAAACTACTTTTACCTGTATTATGAAATTTTAAAACCCTCCTGAAGTTTACCAGACTACAAGGTGGGATTACTGTTTTAAAAAATGAATGCATAGCTGAAGGGGAAAGTGTTTTATAGCAACTGATAATACCTTAGGCACTGATAGGACATTTTTGCACAGGTTGAAAATGCATTCTTCATTTTTCACTGACAGCTAGTTAAAGGAGGAATGCAGTGAAAAGTCTATAAAACTTAAAAAAACTCCCAAACCTGGATAGGTCTGTACTTCTGTTTTTCTCCCACCCATGCTAGTATGTGATGTTAGGTTGCTAACTATCATTTAGACTCATTGCCACCTTGGCCTGTAACCACACTGGGAAACAAGGAGTCTTCATCACTTCCTGAACTGGGGAAGATTGGAGATTTGCATCTCCTTTTAATATAACAGGGTAAAAATATTGGAAGCAACTTTTTATACAGTTTTTTTCATCATATTTCATTAAGTCTATACACTGCCTTTCCACAAGTCTACCTTTCATTCCTCCTCTTCCGCTGGAAGATACTTTCTGTGGGTCAGCAGACCTACTTTTGGAGTTTGTTCTTAGTTATTTTGGCTCCTCCCTGTCTGATAGTGCTGACCATTGATTCCTGTTCGATATGTTTTCTTTCCTTGATTTTGCAATACTGTCCTTGCCTCTTTCTTCCCCTGCTTTTGGGCCTGTTTCTTCTACATGTCTTTTGGGGGACTGTGTTCTTTCTTTTTGTAACATTCCCTGGGGCAGCGCTTTCTTCTGCTCCTATTTTCTTCTTTCTCCCTCACAGCCTACTCCTTCACACTCATCTCCTCCAACGACTTCAGCTGCAATATCTCCATCAACAAAGCACAAACCAGCCTGATCAGCCATTCTCCATCCCATCTCACACATAATTCAGCTTCCCTAACATCTCCCTGAAGTCTCAGTGTCAGCTTAGAGGGATAATGGCTGAAAGTGGTAACCTGAAACCTTTCAGCCCAAAATTCTGTGTTTAAACCCCCACTTCTCTTCTGTAACTTCATCTTTAAGACCTCCTCTCACTCTTTAAACCTTTCCCCAAAGAACTGTGCCTTTTCGCTTTTTTTTCCCCCAGCTGAAGTTTTGAGAGCATCTTTTGCATTCACACAAGCACAGGTAACATCCAGGTCCTTCTTAAGGCATCATCTCTGTCCTTGTTAGTGACAGCCTAGCTAAAACTGTGTTACTAATGAGGGTCTTCCTGCAAGTGCATCTTCACTGGCCTGTCCTTTCTCCCCCTCTTTTCCCAGTGAATCCCTTCACTGAATACCTTCACTGGCGTCCTCTAGTCTTATATTGAGTCAAGTTTTATTACACTGAGGTGTTTCAGTAATTCTAGTAATTATTTTCCTGCTTTTTTTCCATCTACTCTTATGCATTTCATCATGCTCTGAGCTAGTGTCTTTAAGAGGAAAAAAAAACCAAAACAACCAACACAAACCTTAGTGAAGAAATTTTCAATCTTTTCTCTTGTAGAGAAAATTACATAGTTATGTAAAAAAAAGAAAATATATTTGGTGATCTAATTTCCATTAGCAGACAAAACAGCTTTGATATTCTGGTCATTTCTCCTGAAACAGTACAATAGAATGAAGCATGCTTCTTGTTTCTTTTACCAGTGCATTTATAATTTATTATCCAAATAAATTTATTCTTTCCTATATAGGCAGAAAAAAGACATTAAAAAGTATGTATTAAAAAAAATTTAAAACGTGCTACAAAGATCCCAGTGGCATATGTGGTCATCCAGCATGATGGTCCTGGTATGCTCTCCCAGAAGCACATGAACTGCTTTTTGCAACAAGTTGGAACATTGTAATTGCAGAAAGATTCCTGAAAACCCTTCTGTTACTGGCCTAGTTGGGCATTGCTCCACTAGAGTTGCTATATTCCTCACAGCTCTGGTGTTCCTGTAACTTAGTGGGATAACCACTAAAGCTTTCTGATACTGTCTATGCCCTTTGGGGTTTTCCTCCCTTATACAAAGCCTTCTCTTTCTTTACAAGAGGGACTTTGTGAATTCTCATGGACTAGGATCCCATCTGATTTGTGTTGAAAACTTCCCAGCACTTTTTAAATAAACACCTAACATTCTGATTACTACTACTAATAAAAATTATATTATGATGAGAGCAGCAGAACTGCTGCAGGCAGAATTATTTGCAATCCTAATATCACACAGACAATGTGCTGTCCTGAACCTCTGCCCCTCCAGGTAATATCAGCTGGGGGGTTATTTTGATTTTCCTTTTCCAATTCAGCTGCAGGCAGTTTTCTTTGCAGCTTCCATCCATTAATCTCAAAGTACTTTTACATAGAGGAATTAATTAAGAGTCTTACATATAAGAATTAATTAAGACAGTAGTAGGCATGTTTTATCATCTCCATGTTGCACAGGGGGAACTGAGGTGAAGAGTTGCCCAATTCTTTCACAGAGCTGGGAATATCATGCCTTCTCAACTCAGTGTATAAGAATATCCTTCCTCTCATTACAATGTGAGGCAAATAATCCAGTTTACCGAGTAAAATACCACTTACACACAGTCCTGTTCTTCAAAATGAAAACCCTTCCCTCAGGCAAATACCTTGGCCAGTTGAATTTCCAAACACATCCTTCTTTCTTATTTCAGACAGAAAGAAGCACATGGCACGAAAAGCAAACTACTGTAACTCCAGTGGGATCTGATAACATTTATACTCTGCTAAAGAAATGCCCCAATAACTGAAATCTGTAATCTTATCATCCTTTTTAGCAGACTCTCCCTTTTTCTCAGCATTCACATATATTCCTCTGTTTGATCAAGAAAGAAATAGAAACCTAATGACTTAGGATTTTTATCTACAGTTCATAAAACCTTTGCAGAGCTGACGGTGTGCTATCCTGCTTCTGAAATGCACCAGTGCCACCTTCAGACCACGTGAAATAAGGCTTTTTCACAACCCTTCATGTGAAAGCTGCAGTGATTTTTCTTTACCTCCAGACAAGTCCTGCTGAAGCACATGTATGAACCTGATCAGAATCTGCACGTTCACATACCAAAGCACAAGAGTTCACTGGGAACAGTAGTCCTTTATTTTCATAAATAAACATTCATAAAGAGCAATCAAATACTACTTTTTAATACTTTTTAATACTACTACTTTAATACTTCTTATACTGCTACTACCTGGCATGAAAATTCCGGTGTATTCCCCTGCTACTGCCCAAGCAGCTCCCATTGGGCTGTAACACATCAGCTGAGACCTGCTCCTGCCCTCCACCTTAACATCATTTCCCAACTGCTCCTACTTACATTAGGTCCCTCATCAATTTAAAATTAAGCCATTTGCACTTTTAGTAGAGTCAGTTCTGAAAAAAACAGTTTAAATACTTCTTAAATTAAAGAATATTGAAATATATCTCTGGTATTTTGAATAAAAAATTATCAGGCATATTAGTTAAAATTACACATATTAGACTGAAGAATATGAAATCAACACTGGTTTGAAAATCAAGATAGGAATTAATTATTTGAAGTAATTTCTTTGACCTTGTCCTACAGTATAGTTGAAAGAAGAAAGTAGGCATAAAGCACTACTCACCCACTGTCATACCATCCATGTAACGCTTGATGATATCAAATGAATCTCTTAAATTTCCTTCTGTAATGTCAAATATGATATCTGCCTGGTTGGCCGGATATGTAGGTGTAATGGCACGAAGAAAAATAATCTCTGCAAGTAAAGAGTATCACAGAATGCACTGACAAGTATTTGAAAACAACACTGAAGCATCCAACAGAGTTGGATCCAAAATGACTTGTCCTCAAAGTGGTGGAAGACATTCCCCTCCCTTACCACTCCCAGTTTGTCCTTTAAAATGGAAAGGCAGAAGATCTAAACGAAGCAAGGATTTAGATAGATTTGTTTTCTCCTCCTATTTCCACCATCCAAGGGCCCTGAAGCCAAAACATTCCTACTTTTAAAATCCAAAAAGATTGTTCTCAAGAAGCCAATTGGATTTCCAGCATGTACCCAAAGAGGACAAGACCAAGGATCCACAGGCTGGGCTGAAGAAGGGACCAAACAGATAAACCTCTCCACTCTGATTCCCCTAGGCAGTTACAAAAAGTATTGCTATTACAAATTAAAGAGTCCTTTGGAGTGCTGGTGTTCAGGTTTAAAAACAAAAGTGAGACTATTTTCAAGTCCCTTGTGAGGGATGGAGATATTATTATTCTCATTATTATCCTCACTCTACAGATGATGAAACTAGACTTGGAGCTGTAAGAATTCACCTGAGGCCATGCACTGAATTACAGTTATGTCTTCTGGCCTTCAGTAGTAATCTAAGATCACTAGGTCTCATCTCTTCTTATTAAAACACAAGGATGGACTAATGAGGTTTGGGAAGCATCCTGGGCCAAATCCTTAGCTCTGCTGCCAGTACATCTGGTGAAGCTGATGGGGTGTGTATGGGAGCAGAAGTGGCCATGGGGCATTCCTCCATTCCCTGTGAAGCAGGGCCAGCCAAAGCCTGAAACAGGCCTGACAGAACCTACGGGAGCTCTACATAAGTGGTTAAGTTGTTCCTGTCTGGGCAAAGACTGGGATGTCTTTTTCCCCACTCCTGCCTGGTGCAGATGGGAAGAATCAGCTTTGGCTTTCATTTAGGACAACTTTCTGAAACAGCAAGGCTGAGACTTTGGGTATATCAGAAATGGGAATTTAGAGCCCTTGGAAACCCCTCTGAAACAACCTTTCTTACCTCCATACCCTTCTCTCTATGTCTGTGACACTCAGTAAGGTGCTGAGAGCAGCAGGGCTGCAGGCAGTCATCCCACTGATGGATGCATTGTCAGAATATCCATACAAATGGCAAGGAGCAAAAACTGGCTCTTGATCTGTAAGTTTTTAGTTTTTATGTGAACTAAGAAAGTGAGTGAAAAGTGAGTATGAAACTCCAGGACTTAAAAACTTGTAGGTACTGCAGAGGACAGCCACTCAGGTGTTTTTTGAAATTCTTGTCTTAAAAACTTTCTGCCCAGTCCTTGGAATTTCCTTTCCTTTAATCTATAACAAACAACACTTTGTTCATAGGTCAAAAACCAGCCAGTCATCATATACTCAATATAATTGATTTTGTGATTAATGTCTGTCTGCATGTAAGGTTTTTATTCTTGGAACAAGTCACCTCTCATAGACAGATGAGAGAAATATATTTAGTACCTTGTTCTTGAAGCAAAACCTGCAAACAAGGAAGAAAAAATGTCATGGGGCATATGGCTATTGTGTGAATAAATATGGTACATGAGAATTCAGAGTCAATATTTCCTTAGACTGGGAAGCAGTATGAGTTAGAGCTCAAAATGGCTTTCTTTCCTCCATAAAATTAAAACTCCTGGATATTGAAGGTTTTAATTAAATGAACAGTAAACTATAATTTGGAGCTGTGCAAACATTTACTGCCCCGGTAGCGAGTCTGGCTTTAGGCAAGGATTTCCGGTGGAGGTTTTTATGCTGTAGTATATTAAACAGAATAAGGAACAAACCACTTACCTTCAGGTCTTGTAAATTCTCTGAACGTGGGCAGTGAAATGACAGTGTGGGAAATTGTGTGGACTGGATCCAGCAGACAGCTGACATCATTTGGTCGACAAGACTTAATGCAACGGATGGTATCTGTCTTTTCTAGTCTGACTCTAAGAGAAACCAAAAAGAGATTCGTATATAGATTGAGTATTAAATACTCTGTGTTTTGCAATCTAGAGAGCTAGAAATTGTGGTCAATATAAGTCTTGATTCTTAACCTCAAAAACTTAAGACAAATGCAGATCATGAGGACATTAGGACCCCTGAAGAACCTGGTTTGGCTCAGAGTTGCAGTTAAAACCCCGTCTCAGTTCTTCAAGCCAGGCACAGGAAAACAAGGAGAATTGTAGTGACCAAGATGCCATGTAATGTCCCTTTCCAAGGACAAACAGGACCAAACAAGGAGACCCACACCCTCATCTGGCCTGGTCTCAGCAATTTCAGTGGAGCTGCTTTTACTTGCACCAGCCTTTTTTACTCAGTCATATAAAGCAGACAGAATTGTTTCTATTTGAGAAACCTGGCATTAATTGTAAAGGGCCAACTTTCATGATTTTCAGTGTAGCAAGGGCCAGAGGAGCCTCTTTTAAGTCTTTTTTTCACACCCTCCCTTTCCATCTGATAGAACTGGGAAAACAGAGAGGCATGGAAGCTAGGGGAGGAAAAAAATTAACCACATTATTTGAAACCTCAAAAGTTGAATTCTGAGTTTAGGGAAATGGTAAGGGTCATTTCATATTCCATCTCAACCAGCTGCTCATTTGGCCTTGAAAGTCTATTAAAAGTTAAATGACTTCTCACCCTTGTCCACTAGAGTGAATTTAAAGTCACTTACAGTTCAAGAACTTCACACAATGCCCACTCTGTGTTCATGAGAGATGAAAGGGCTGTGCTGGGACTTAAAATATGACTAAGCCCCACAAATGATCTCAACTTTGACCTGCCCATTTCTACATATTTCTAAGCGGAAAAAGAAAATACTGCAGTGTCAGAGGGGGATGGGAATTAAAAGATTAAAAGTGAGAAAAATTTACCAAGTTAAAGGGAAACAAAAAAGAGGAAGATTTAGTTTGTTAGATACCTCTAAAACAAATGATTCTTTCTCTTTTCAAAATGTGTTATCCCAATCCACACCTACAAAGTAACTTTTTAAATATGTTCAAAGGGACTTTATGGCTCTATTTATAATCAATATATCAGTGACTTCTTATTGCATCTTCCCACCTCTGCTCATCAAAGAAAATTAAGCCAAACACACTGATACTGTATGAAATTAAATAAGGGAAAAACACTAATCAACATCAAGGAACTCCTACTTCAACAGATGTGAACTGGCGCAGTCCACAGGGAGGCAACAGAGCTGAGTTAATAAATACCAGCTGAGCCTGGTATTCACACCCCGTACTTGATACTTTGAGACTGGCCAGGAGATACAAGCCAGAAGAGACCTTACACTTCCCACCATTATCTGTGTACAAAATCTTGTCCTGTCCTAGACGCCTCACTGTAAACAGTAGCTTGCATAATTTCTTTTGGGACAATAATACTGATGAAGTGCTGTTAAAATACATAGAATATCCTAAACTACCACAGCTGTATTTAGATAACAGAATTTGTATGCAAAAAACATTGTGGTGGGAGTGTCTCAGGCATTCAGTAGTAGTCTCCTTTTGCCTTTTCCTGGGAATAAAAGGGAGCTTTACTCTTGACTTCAGCTGGAACAAAAGACAAATACAAATATTTCTGAAATACTTTGCCAGTGAAGCCATAATTCAGTGTAAGATGAAGTCCTAAGTAAGACTTGCATTCATGATTCTCACCTGTGGAATAAAGCCTTCTGACATGACTGGTACAGATCAGGGGATCTCGATGGTCACAAGTGATTTGTGTTAGCTCTCATCTAAACTGAGTTTCTAGGATCCATCCAGCTCATAACCGCAAGTGTGACATATAAGTGTGACATTTGTCTGTGTCAAATCTATTTCTTTGTGCCTTTTGTCTCCCTTCTTACAAATCCCACTAACTTGTTTTGGTCTTTTTGTTTTGCATGCTCTGTCCACGCTGCTAAACTGAAATTTGTTCTTTCATTATGCTCACTCTCTGATTTCCTTTCTTTTGCTGTCCCTGCTAATTGCCTCGTGCCAGCATATCTAGAGTGCAGTTGACAACACTTTGATCTCTCATTGCTTCATCTTTTGGACATCTCCAAACTGTAGAACTTGACAAGTAACATCTATTTCAAATCCTGATATTTGCTACAAATTATATGGTCTGTTCTCATAATACTTTATAATTTTATCCTTACACATCATCTTTGCATTTAATCTGATTAGATGATACTTTCTGTTTTGCTTATGCTTTCCTACAGTGGAGACTGTGACTGGCAAAAGTTTCTTCCTCAGTGCTGAGAAATGTATTTCTACCTTTCCTACAAGTTTTCAGCTTTGGAGATCATCTTCCCTCTAGACATTTTCATTTAAAGACAAGAAAGTTAAGAAACAGCTCAGCTGCTCTGAGTATTTCCTGAGTATACTTTTTTCGTTCTTGTAGGGTCCTGGTATGATTATTTTTTGCATTGTCTGTTAGATTCAGCCAGTAAATTCTTTGAACCAGAAGCTGGGATTTCATTTTCATTTGGAAAATCTAAATAACACTATGTAACTACATACATGCTCCTGAAAGTCCCAGTGGCACTGCAGTATTACGGCATCTAACACAGGGGAGCGTGAGCTTTGTGCTCTTGAACTCCTTGCTAAATACAATTAATGTGGCAGCATTTTATCATACAGAGTTCGCGAACTCCCTTCTTTTCCTGCCAAAAAATACATAATAATGTTTGCAAAGTTAAGTTGATTTTTGAATATCTATCCTACTTCATTATGGGCTCATAAGGACCTGGTGGCCAGAGGGCATTGACATATGAGGATCTTTGGTGACAGTAATAAACCCCATAAGCTCAAGCAGCACGGGCTTGCGCTCTCAGTATTTGAACCTTGGGACTCCATCCCCACTGACAACTTCTGGCAGCTTTATAAGGATGTGTCAACAGGCTTATTAAACACTGGCATTCCTTATGAGACTTGAACTCCTGTCAGCCAGCTGGGATAAACTTTGCCTTGGGGAACATGTAATACTCTGGCAGAGTGCTGCGATCATGCCCCGATCCAGGCATTGGCTGATGATGAGCCTGAGAGACTGCAGCTTCCAGCTAATGGAATAATTCCTTGGGCTCAGGTGATTGAGGGTTATGATCTTGGTTTAGAAGGTTCCCAGTTTCTACCCTTGTACCCTGGCTGTGCTGTCAGCACTTACATAGTGAGTTTTTTTTCTACAGGTGCATTCGTATGGATTAATCCCTGTTCTTCTACGGAATGACTGTTCTGCCTGTGTAATGAGCAGCAGAGATAACTGAGGGTAATGTAGAGCTTTAATTTTTGGATCCTATCTCTGGGACTGACCTGCTAATGTTTATCTACACAAGGACTATGTGTTATAAATAAATCTACTTCCAGCTCAGAAAACAAAAGAATTCCAAAGAAATTCCAGTTGTATTGTAAACATTGTTCTTGAAAGTCAAAGTAAAGGAAGAAATATTTGGATATTGGAATTCTGACTGATTTTTCGGACACTTATGGTTTGGTGTGATGGTGGTTGTGGATAAAGTCTTTACAGGTCAAAATTTATCAGCTTTAATATAGAAGCTGGAGAGATAAAAGTGTTATGAGACAAATCAAGTATCTTTTTCAAATGTTCCTGTGGATGGGAATGTTTCAGGTTATAGCTTGTGAAACAGAAAGGAGCTCTGTGCTATTAGCCAAATGCTATTATGAAGTTGATTGCTGTTCTGCTGTTATTAGTTGCTCCATTCAGCAAAAATTCCACAGAAAGAAAGATGAAATATTTCTCAAATAAATATTCTTCAGAGGAGATTAGCTTTTGTACCATCCTTAGAAGCTAGAACTGGGATCTGTACCTGGTGGAAATCAGCATTAGCTCACAGGATACAACAGAGCAACAATAAATAGGACAGCTTGAGAATCTGGCTGCATGCTTTTATACTGACCCATGTGCTGGGGCACCTCAAGGGTCCTAAAGGTCCAAATTCTGCGCTTGTAAGAGATTTTAAGAAAATGCACACTATTTGCTGCATAAATAATGAAATTTTCAAGAGATACCTCAGTTGAGACAGTTCAAAATATGTACCTATTTCCTTTGGAAAATTTAGACTTAAACATATGAAACTGCGCATGATCAGATGACTCCCCTGTGGTGTGAAGTAAGTTAATAGCTTTCAGTCCTCAGTATGTTCAAGTAATAAACTCTTGGACACCAACTTCTGCTTTGTATTACAATGCAGAGTTCACAGAAGAAGCTCCACGAATTCAGATGTTCAGTTATAGGGGAAAGTGGAAAACTGTAATGATGATGCCAAATAAAATGCAAGTGCAGCATGCAACAGATGAACTAAAACTTTATTAAAATTGGGGGGAAAAGCTACTCTTTGAAGAGGAAGAGTAGCCAATGATGACTGTAAGTTAGGGATCAAAGCTGTGCAGAGACAAAGATAAAAAGTTTGGCAATAAAAGTGTTGACAGTTCCATGGCGGGAAAGTCGCATTTGAATTGTCAGAAGAAGGTCTCTGGGCTCTGTGATTTGACGCTGCATGACCACAAGGCCACTGTGGTTGTTCACTTTTTTTGTGGTGAAAAACCCCTCCTGGTTCCCGCTGATGATGGACAGCTGAATTTTATCCCCAGGGACAGCATTGGAAGGGCCCATGCGGAAAATGTCGGTGGGTACTTGAATGTTGGTAGGAAAAGAGAGGTGATAGTAGGTTATTCTCAGAGGCAGGCTCTGGCACTCCTTATTTTCATTACAAGGCAAGCGCTCACAGCGACTGCAAGAAAAGTGAGAACACAAGACAAGAGGAATTAGCGCACATTTAGTGAGTGGGAGGCAGAGCAAGGGCAGTGGGGGTGGGAAAACACAGGCTGACTTGCATCCTGTATCCATTCTTCAGCCTGGCACCTCACTCATATTGCAAAGGGGTATGAATTCAATAAGGATGAACTTGCCTGCAGTTGGAGCATTAGGAGAAGCGCTGCCATTGTCAGAAGTGTTGCCCTTGCTCTGCACGCACAGATGGATCAAGTCTGGCACCTCAGCAGGGGTGAGAGTGTATTTTCATTTATGTCAGCCAAGCTCTCCTAGGGAGAACACTGGCACTTTTTTCCCAAGTTTTATTCTTTTGATGGTTGGACATATGTTCAGTAAAGGAAGAGATTCTAAGTGGTTAGGGAGTGGTCTGTGTCCTACTTGGGATGTCTGGCTGTATTTTAAGACTGAGTGAAGTGTTCTGAAAACCATGAATGTCCAAGGAGTTGGTCTCTGAAGATGAACCTTTTCCTGCACAGTATTTCTCTGTACAATCAGAACCAACCAGAGCCAGTCTAACACCCACCTAGGCAAGCACTGAAAACAAGACCCAATGGCCTGATGTCTCCAGCATGTGTTCTACACATTTGGTCCCCTCCTACATATCCCTAAGTCATGGGAATGAGTCTGGTGAGAGAGGAATTTGCCCTCTGGTCTTTCCCTTTGCACTATGTCAGTGAAAAATCCAGAGCACTAGTAAGAGATCACACATACAGGCTGGCAGGAACAACAAACCTCTACATAAGCAGTCACAATCTTCGTGTATTCTGTTCCAGAGAGAAGTGACCTTTGTCCAGAAAATATGGTAGACAGCTATAGGCATCCAAGTCACTGCTGTTTAAGAGTGTCATAGTTTACTAGCACATTAATGAAAAGCTGACATGTCGTGGTACCTGGTGGGTTTGAGAAGTGTGTAAAGGACTGCATACTGGGTAATTTCGTGTGCATTTCAGATTAGAGATATGCCCAAATCACCACATAGGTATCCAAACATCCTTTCAGGTAGGTGTGTGGAAGCAAATAACGATCTCAGCTGGATGATGACTTTGTAAAATTTCATCATGATCAGATTGAGCATTTAACTTCAAACTTGCCTCATGCAAAACTATTAATCAATCAAATTATGCACAAGAGTCTCTCCACTCCAAGCAGTATTTGGTCCACAGGTTGAAGTTTTGGAACCCAAACAATTTCTTTCTTTACCAAGAAATGTTCCAGCAAAAGCATGGTTTGTTTCTTATCACCTCAAGTGAATATGAGTGTCCATTTCATTGCTTTACTTTAATATGACTTTGAGCTCCTATCAGCAGTATCTGCTACCAACAGAACTGTGGTTCATAAGCAAACCCCACTTCATTGCCAATACGCAGTGATCTGAATTCCAGGAACTTCTCATTATATGCAAAATGAGCACTTTCAAGAAGACTAATTAAAAGTACCCGCAGTTCTTCAATTAATGTGTTGCATGTTTTCTTTTAATACTACTTGCAAACAAAAGTGGTTCTTTGAAGCAATTCTTTGAAGATTTGAATGCATTCATAATTTTATTCATGTGTTTAAAGATCACGCACAAGTCCTCACAGGATGGCCAGCTAATTGGGTGTGGATATTCTTGAAGTATTTTCATGTATGGAGAGCTCTGCATTCTTTTCTGAAACGTCATTAATAACTCCACTAAGGAGAATGACTTGTTGCTGTTGGAATCATGAGGCTACTTGGTTTTGCTGAAATCATGCAGCAAGTTGAGACAGTTAATTTTTTAGCTGGAAATGTTTTCTTCAAGTATGATTTCTTGAAAGCATGTACATGACTTTATGACCAGTTACACTCTCATTAAGATGCTCTCCCTTATTATTTTTTTAAAAGTAAAATACATTTTTAAATTATGGCAGAATTTTTTAAGAGAACAAAAAAACCAAACCTTCCAGCTTTCGAAGACTTGAAAAAGGATGTTCTGTTGATTCAGAGAACTATTTGTGAAGATAGATGGGTCTGCAGCTAGGAGCTGTAATTGTTCAAAATTCATCATCTTTTAGCTCATGCTTTGCTGGTACACACTGCACACTGCATTGCAGGTTCAGTTAATATGCAGTAATTCTTCCATCAAACAACCACAAAGGAGAGATAGCAAATATTATTGCTTGCAAGAACCAGAGTTCATTCTGGAGTCACACACCATGAAGGCAAGAAGCAAAGAGCATTTCAACCCCAGTGCACTCTCTAGACCTTCAGGGGCAGCAAGAAGTCCCGTGGTGGGGGAATGCAACAAGCTGCTGCTAATGAGGGAGCAGCCCAAGGCCTGGGTGCCACCCAGCTCTGTGGCTCCTTGGGACAGGTGAGCTGCCTGTAGAGCTCCTGTGTCCTGCCACCATGCTGTGAGCCACGGGGCAGAGCCGAGGGGCCCAGCAGGAGAGGAGAGTGCTGAGCAGGCAGAAAGCGCTACCAGAGAAAACCAGCCCAGAGCCCAGAGGAAGTTGTAGGTGTCTTTGCAAAACTCTGAAATCAGATGCATGGGCTACAAAAGTAAGTGTATACTGCTGCTAAATGCTTATTCCTGCATTTGAACCCAGTTATTTTAGCTCACTTTCGACTCTGTTCTCTTATGTTTGTTTATGTGACTGAAATAATGGTTTCAAAGAATTGCTCCCAGTTTGAATTTAATGTGCCAAACACTGATAAAAGAAAACTACCTAAACTAGAGGGATTCCATTTGTAGATTATAAATACAACATTTTGTAAGAGAAAAACGAGGAGAAAAATATTTTGTGTCTTCCCTCACTTTAACTTCTGGTCAGGTTTTCACTTAATTGTGCTCAAAGGAGCTGAGCGGTATGGAACAATTCCTCATTGAATGAGGATTGAAGAAAAATGAATTTTTTTAGCAAGATTTATTTCCTACAGGGAAACCAACTCAACATGCTGTACCCACATTATACATTCTATGCTGTAGATTTCCAGACCTGTAACAGTCCTCTAGGCCTCCTAGAATATATTCCACTGCAAAGGTTCTTGCCCATTCTATCATCGGTGCAACCTTCTTTTCAGCAGGTTGCACCACACCATGAGGTCCAAGGGAGCCATAGCCACGTCATGGACATTGATGCTAATGATCAGCTGTGCAGGGAAGGTGGTTTTTGTCTTAGACCAGAACTTTCAGGGAATGAAACCAGCTGGTGGTTGGTCTTCACTGACAACTCTTAACCAGAGGAGAATTTGGAGCCTCGCTTCAGGAAGGAAAACGGGATACAGCAGAGTAGTTATGAGGATGGACAAGCACACTGTCTGGAGATGGAAAGTCTCTAGAACATTTCAAAGTGTAGAGGATACAGAACTCTTTGCCCTCAGCACTGATCCTTTATGTCCTATCCTTGTCTCCTTCATCTGTCTTTCCTAATCTAGTTTCTTCTTCCTGTCCCCTTTCCTAGCCTATGGCCCTTGCTGCTCAGTCAAATATTTGGTATCAGGACTGTCTGTCTACTCAGCCAGTGCCAAACCTCCTCTTTGTTGGGGAGGATGAAACAGGAAAACCTTATAAAGATGATTGCCTTGCAAAAGATTTTGAGAATATGGAAACTATAAGCGAGATTGAAATGAAAGCCATCTTTGAGATACCAAACCTTAGTTACTAAATAACTAGAAAACAATAAAATGGCTGGCTGAAAGTAATCCTCTCTTGACTGAACAATTCCCTCTGCTTGCAGACAGTCCAAAGGTCAGAGAAGACCCTGGTAGCTTGGCAGAAGGGGTCCAAAGAGCAGTTTTTGGGGTTTAAAGTGTAACACAGTATGGTAATGTAATGATCCTTATAGGCTGTATGTAATTGCTATAGGATTTGTATCTTGTATTAGATTGGTTAGTGGAAATTGGAATATTCAACACAGAAGAAGATTTATTGTATTGTAACAGGAACCTCGCTCTCTGAACTCTTTCTCTTACCACTCTCTTAGCTCTTTCTCTTACTTCTTGCTCCCTTACTGCCCTGCTCCAAGCTGCAGCTAGCAGCTTCAAGCAGGTTCCTTTCACCCACACCCTTTGCAAAAAAGGACAAGTTCCAAGATCTGGCTTTAGAGATCTCTCTGTCTGTCCCGACCGTCCTGCCCACTACACTCCTCTCGCTCCATTCTCTTCTGGCTGACACTTAGTCCTCTCAGTTTCCACCTCACAGCCCTAGGCCCAAAGCACAGATCCTTATCCTTTCCCTCAGGATCTTTGTGTGGCCATCTCAAATTATTACTTCCTTGATGGTCCTTATCCAAATCGGGAATAGGATCATTAAGGATGGAAAATACCTCCAAGACCACCGTGTCCAGCCAAGTCCCACCTTGTCACCCAGACCAGAACACTGAGTGCCACGTCGAGGCGTGCCTTGGATATCTCCAGGAATGGGAACTCCACCACCTCCCTGGGAAGCCCCTTCCAATGCCTGAGCAGTGAAGAAATTATTCCTGATGTCCCCTTGTCCTGTCACTAGTTCCCTAGAATCAATCACCCTAGACCATAAGGTCCTGACCCCTGTGGTTGCCACCTTTCTAGTTTTACCCCATTTTACTTGCTACCCCAGGCTCATTCTCCTCACCTTGGCACACCTTCAGATCCTTTCCTCCCTACATTCAACCTCCTTTTCTCAAAGTATGCATTTTCTTCTTAGTGAGTTGGCTCCTCTCTCACCCATGCTAGAAACTGCTGGCTTATCCGCAGAGTTGGGGTTGTCCAGGCAGGCAGTACCTGGCCCAGGACAGACAGACAGACAGACAGACTGGACTCCTCTCCTGTGGCTTTATGTGGGAGCAGGCTCAGACAGTCTTTGGAGTTGGACCTGCATGTCTCAGACTGCTTTGAAGAGCAATAAGAAGCTCAGGACCCCTAAATCAGAAGTGAACTCTTGGTTGCTGGGTGAAAAAGACCTCTCTGCTGATAGGAAGAATTAAATTGCAGTAAGGCAGACAGCCAAACACAGATTGCTGCAGAGGCTATGAAATCTTTATAATTCAAGGACTTGAAGCAAAAGTTGAATAAGGAATTCTCAGAAAGATTCCAGGTACATCTGAGCCTATTTTGGCATAGAGGAGTGGACTAAGTTTTTAGAACCCATCAAGGTCCTAATTTCCTAAAGTTTTTGGGTAAAAAAAAAAAAAAAGACTGGATGGCTGGATGCAATTTTACAAAGTTTATAATTTCAAATGTTTCAGAGGATTTTGGTAAGAATGACAAAAAAGCGCAAAAGCAATTTCCTAGCAAATTTCAGATTTCTGCTCCATAACATGGCAGCAAACTGTTAAAATATTTTTTTAAAAAAATCACCCAAATGTCTTTAAAACACACAAACCAGCATGTTCCTCTCTGCACTTGTTCTTGGAAATGGGTGAACTGCTCTGGCTGAAATTTGCCAAAGCTTGACCCTGAGTCAGGCACCTGGCATGTAAAATTTCAGCTACTGGTTACATTTTGGCAAAATTTTAAGGAGTTAAAAACATGTTCTAATGATAAGCACCAGGCAACCTTAATAACATAAAGACATGTCTAGAAAATACAAATAGCTCCCCATTTGGCTCAATACAGCATATGTCTGACATGTTGCCATAAACGCTTCTTTATCTTTTCTACTATTTTTCTTGGCTTAAATATTGCAAATGTTAGACTTCAATGCCATATAAAGAGAAGTTAATTGTTATGCAATTTGAAAACAAAAACTGTTTGGCAAGGCAGCGCAGCAAGTTAAGTTCTCTTATGAGGAGCAGCAGATCTTATCTATCCTGGGAAAAGTACCAAGCCTATAGACTGATCAATGGAAAACAAAAAGCAGAATTTAAGTAGAAGAGATAAGGCATTCAATAAAATTGTTACCATTTAGATCAGGCCAGGCATTTTGCTGTCTTTGGGGAAGATAACACAGACTATTTCCTCCTGGAGCTCAGAGTATCTAAACAGTATCCCAAGGTTTTAGCCCATAGCCTGGGATGATGCTGCAATTGCTTTGCCTGATGGCAATCGCCACTGCAACAGCCACTATGCCAAAACCTCTGCTTTACAGGTATTGGGTAAAGGAGTTTCTGGATCACTGAGTGCTGTTGCCTGCACATAAAGATTTTAAGGAAAAATAAGAATAAAGAAACTTGGATTTACAGGACTGAGGCCTATTAAATTATAGTTATTCCAAAGAAAATAATGGGGAACAGGGTAAAAAATTTTCCTGAGGTGCCAGCTTGATGGGAATGCAAAAATATGCTGTCTTTCTTATGATATGCCAAGTTGCTGAAACTGGAATGTGTTTTGAATAAAAAGGAGAGAAAAAATGGTATCTGTACTTGATGTGATAAGAAGCCAACTACTTTGATTCTAGAGCCTGGGTTAATGCAATTTCATTATCGTTATCATGCGGAATGTAACAAAGATATGCTGGCTATCAGCCCTGCTGGGGTATACATGCAAAATTGATTCAGTCAAGGAGATATAAAGTAGTTTGGATGTAAAAAGGATGCTAAAGAGCTGTTCTTATAAAATTGCTCCCCACTGAGCACCAGTAATCCCAGCCCTAAACCCTGATTCCAGCACACTGAATATCTGTAACCAGGCTAAGTATGAGAGCACCTGCGGAACCCACTGCACTTTGTCAGTGATTGCAATGAACTCACATTCTCTTTGCTTTATGCAAACATGTCCTCAGCAATACATTTATTAACTATCTGTAGCTGTTGAAAGGGGAAAACCTAATAAATCCAACAAGATAATAACTCAAGGAATTAAAATAATTAGAATTTCACTAAGCAGCTGCAGGATTTGTGTCTGACTCAGCCTAATTATAGCCTGAGCACATCAGAAGGATCTCTCCCTGTGAGTAGGTCTGAGTTAGGCAGAGAAAGCCATTACAGAGCCCAACAACCTAGACACAGAAAAACAATTCAGCCATTCTGGTGCTTTCCCAAAAGATCCCATGAAGCTCAAACAGCTAATTAAGTCAAATACGGATAAGAGAGAAAATAAATGGAATGTGTGTACGACAACACAGGAATGTCCCTAAGAGTAGAAATTTGCTGATTCTGCCTAGTGGCCCATTGCACAATGCACTTTTTTTTAAAATTAAGATATCAGTGAATCCACAGTCTTACAAATAAAGAGAATGTCTGCATCATGAGGTACTGTTTGGTCAGTGATATGACAAATATAATTTAAAATTTAATTCTTATTATCCTTCCCAGAACACAAGCATATTTTATGAATAGCTGGGTTTGCACCATGAACTTCCTCTCCAGCATTCTGATAAAATAAATCTGCCACTTTATATGACATTTCAAAGACTAAGACTTAAATGCAAACTAACTAATTCCCACAAAATCCCTGAGATGAAGATCAGTGCTGGCTTCATTCTACAGCAGAGGCACAAGAGTACTCAGGTCTGTCTGACAGGTGGTGGCCATACCAACACTGACTGGGAAAAGCAATAGTGGGCTGATAACAAATGTGATCTGTCAGCTTTCCTCCCTGGCTGGTGGAGCACACACTTACCTGAGTACAAGGTACATGAGGGGACCATGAAGCAGTCTTTGGCAGAATTGCTGGAGCACAGGGCAGGAGGTAAAGCATCACCTTCACTAGCCATAAACTCCAGCTACAGAACTGAAAGTTTGCAACAACTACTTCTCTCTGCTGGCACTATTTGATGGGTATAAAAGAGCTGCTAGCTGCCTCTCCTCCCACAGCTGTCTCCTATTTTCTACACCAGAATGCACAGACTATCTTGAGCTAGTTTAGAGACACAATTATGAGCTGCAGCTAACATACCACTCTTGCTAGGATTCCCAGGTTTTCTAATACAAGTGAAAACTGGATACAGATTGAAAGAAGGGAGATTTATGTAAGATATTAGGAAGAAATGTTTTATTGTGACAGTGGTGAGACACTGGAACAGGTTGGCCAGTGAGGTGGATGGCCCAACACTGGCAGTGCTCAAGGCCAGGTTGGATATGGCCTTGAGCAAACTGGTCTAGTGGGACATGACCCTCATGCACATGGCAGAGAGGGTTGGGACTAGATGATTTTTAAGGTACATTCTAACCCCTTAATATTCTATGATTCAATTAAATGGCACCAAAAATAAGACATTCTTGCAGTGCTTTGCAACAGTACAGGTGAGAATTCAGAGAGGGAGATAAAAAGAACCCTTTAGCTGAAGTGTGAAAGTAAAGAAACACTGTGTGTGATTCTGAAATTAAAGCCAATGATTTCAAAGCCAAATCTAGCCTTTTTGTCATGCTGCCTGCAAGGGAGCCAGACATCTGCTTATGGCTCTGGGGATCATTATGGTGCAAACCACTGACACATGGCGTTTTTTAAGGGAGTATCTTTTTCTTAGAAGGAGAAGCATGAGAAAGAAACCAGGCCTGCCAACACAATACATATTTGCTAGAAACTGCTCTGTGTTCAGTCAGCAGAGGCATGACATTAAGGAGATCATGCCACCAAAGAGCTGTCTGACCTTGGAAAAGAAGGTACTTACGTATCTCCTGACTTGCGGTAATTCTCAGGACATTCCAGAGACAGGCAGCGAAAGCCGCCCTGGATGTTAAAGCAGGTCTCATTGAAAGAGCAGTTGTGGCTTTCTGCAACACACTCATCGATATCTGCCAAATGGAAACAGGGGAGTGGATTAAACACATGCTTTTTCCACTCCTTGCAGGTGCCAGACAATGGCAGTATCCTATTAGATAATACAGAACATGGAGTGCAATTAAACATTACTGCAGGGTTGCAAGGGGAGGGCAGAAGAACAAAAAAGTACACTAACCCAACCAAGCAGCAAGAAGAAGAAAAGGAAGAGCAGCAGTGCCACTAAGTGGACAAGACCTAAATATTTGCTGACATATTTACAGCAGTATATTTCCTTTAAATGTCTAAATTAACTCATAGCACTTCACCAATGGAATCTTTATCATAGGAATTTTTAATAATTATTTAATAATGTTTTTAAAAGCAGTCTCTACTGAATTACTTTGTAACTGAAACTTCCTGCATATTTATTATAGAAGACCGATTTCTTCAGATGTCTAGCTGATGGGTACTGCATTACCTATAATGTTAAAGGAAAGGCATTTTTCAGATACAAAACCTGCTAGAAATTGTCAGAATTCCACAGTCCAGTGAGGTTTCCCTGCACTTATTGAACCCACCTTGGCAGTTGCGTGCATTGGGTGCCAGCCTGTACCCAGTAGAGGGACAAGTACATTGAAAGCTCCCAGGAGTATTAATGCATCGAAAGGAACAGATGTGTCCTCCAGTGGGCAAAGCACATTCATCAATATCTGCAAGAAAAAAACCACCCCTAATTTACTATGTGTTCATGACATTCAACCCAGTGCGCATGTACAGTCCTCCTGCTAAGAGCTTCAAACATAATTTGATGATTCTAATTTCTGGGCAAGGAAGATCATCAGATAAGTGTGGCTCTAGCCAACAACATTTAAATAGCAAAGATTTTCAGGAATAAATGGAACTCTGAAGAAAATTAAAAGCTATACGAAAGCCCAAGAGACTAATGGGCGAGAGCGAGCACTTTACAGTGACATGTATTGTAGTGCTTTATAAAAGGAAGGGAGAAGAATAGTTTTATCCTTGTTTTTACAAAAAATGGAAATCAAAACTAGATGTTCTGGCCAAGGCCTCACTGTTTAAGACTTGGAGACCTAAGTCTAAGTTCAGGATCTTGTCCATGAGATCACACCCACATCCTCCTTGTATTCAGAACCAGCCCTGAAAAGAGGATATATAAAATGCTGCCTAGTAATATCATATATTGCATATGTAACATATAAATATGCTTTTATCTCCACTTGCTGAAGACTAGAAGTTCTGGTAGCTCCTCAGGAAAAAGACAAATTTCTGTCAAGTTGCAAAATTGTGCCAAGCTACAATTCAGTGTAAACAGCAAAAATGACACCACACATGCAAAGAGATGCTTCTAGAGAAGGACATGGGTGGGCAACCTTCATTAAATACAGTTTCACAAGAAATACCAGAGAGACTTGAAAAAATCACATGGAATTGCTCGTGTTTGTTATGGCAGCAATAAGAAATGGCCACCCAACCCTGTCCCTGCAGCACCACAGAGCTCACCTTCACACGAAATGCCATCGATGTCACTGAGCTGGAACCCACGGCGGCAATAGCACTGGTAGGAGCCGTACACATTGGCACACTCTTGGCTACAGGGGTTGCTCTCACACTCATTCAAATCTGAAATGCAAAGTTATACACCTGAATCTCAAATTTCTTGCAATATTCATCACTCCTGATACTGGAATAAGACAAAATTTTGGAAGGTAATTTTTTTTTTTTAATTAAAAAAAGGATAGCACACATCACTGAGTAACCTGGAAACAAGGAGGCTCTGAGTGTGTTACTCTTAACAGGCAGTACAGGTTCATTTTCATTGTGCTATAATATTCTACCGTACTTCAAGGTCTGAGACTGGGAGGGAATCTTTAGGCCAACACTTACATTTTTGTGTCTGGATATCAGTAAGGCTGGTTTTAAAGGTTTTGAACCTGATTGAATTGAATCACCCTTCAAAGTACAGCAAATCCAGACCTGTACACCTCTGCATCACAGGATCACAGAAACATTCAGCTTGGAAAATACCTCCAAGACCACTGAGACCTGTAACCAAGCCCCACCTTGTCACCCAGACCAGAGCACTGAGTGCCATGTCCAGATGTTCCTTGGATACCTTCAGGAAAGGAATTCCACCACCTCCCTGGGAAGCCCTTTCCAATGCCTGAGCACCATTTCAGTGAAGAAATTCTTCCTGATGTCCTTCCCTGGTGCACCTTGAGGCTGTGTCATCTTGTCCTGCCAAATGATCCAGTCTAAGGGGGATATATTCAAGCTGTGGGCTATAGTGGCCTCAACTAAGCACAGCAGCATTCATTTAATCAAAGAGACTGCACTGTGATAATTTCTCATGTCATTCCAGTGCAGTCTTCCAAGCTAAAATAAAATAAAAAAAATAGCTGAAAGAGCAATGAGCTGTTTCTCACACTCCATAACCAAAGCACTGACAGCCGTACCTTCACAGGATCTACCATCAGCTGAAAGTTTGAAGCCCATGGTACAAGTGCAGTAGTAGGAGCCAGGAGTATTCTCACACTTGTGAGCACAGAGGCGGCCTGGATAGCGTCTGCATTCATTGATATCTGTAATGACAAACACACACAGAGGTCTGTGGATTGGCTGCCTCGCTGCTGTACCTGTCTGGACAAGAATGTGGTTATAAAAGTTTGATTGTTATTTTCCAGATTTAAATTTCATATTAAAGAGAGAAGTCCTCAAAATGTTCATTTGGAAGCACCCCAGAGTATAATTGGATTAGATCTATACAGAAGAAAGTTGCTTTGATCTTCCAAAGGAATCTTTTGCTGTAGGTGCTTATATAAAATATCACAGAAAACAATTACACACACTTTCACAACCTTACCTTTTAATAGGATAGCAGATAACATGTTGACAATACTAATGCACCTTCCTTTGAAGTATCAGTTCTTTAATATGGTTTTAAAGTCAACCAAATAATATAGCAGTCAGTTTTGCATTCTGATGACAGGGGGTATGCAGAGAGCAGCAAGACTCTTCACACAGGATCATTTTGTAAGTGCATGGCTGCACGGATTTAGGTTGATGGTGTCACTTACCAATACATGTCCTGCTGATGACATCAAAAGTATAGCCAGCTTTGCACTCACAGCGGTAATTGCCTGGGGCATTGATACAAATGTGTCCTTCTCCACAGGGCTGGTTAGAGGATGAGCACTCATCCACATCTAAAACAAAAAGCAATTTTAGTCAGAGTACGCTTCTGATTATGCAAGTTGAGAGAAGAGTAACATGTTAACATATTTTTTGTCCCCTGATGGTTATAAAGTGTTTTGAAACAGAAAACAAGATGTTATCATACTCTCAGCTTTTACAAGACCAGTGTTGCAAATCCAAACTATTTGTACCAAAGCGGGTTAGCTCTAAGATGTCCTTAATGATGGACTTGAGAGGAAAGTGATGAAGTAATCAGGCAGTCTTTGGAGGAATTCAGGTGCAAAATTGTTTTATTATGCATACTCAGTATTTGTGTATCAGACCTTCATCGAATCTAAGATGTCTGAGGTCCAGAGTCATCACGAGTGCTTTGATAAGCCACTCACAGAAACAGAAAACAGACAAAAAGGCCTCTTTTTGCAAAAACCACCTCAGTTAGCCAGCTAAAGGCATCTATTGCTTTCAATGTTACTTGAATGGCTTCCGTGGCACATTAAGTTAACCTTGTGCTCTCTCTCTGTATAAGAAGATTTGGGACCACAAAGCATTGTTCCATTAACAGTCACAGCCACTGCCATTGATGGGTGCTGATAATCATTACTCCTCAAAACATTGGGTTTCATGAGTTATATGAAGGAGAGAGGGTGGATGCTTGTCACTCTTCACTTGTTGGGACTGCCATGAGGGAAAGAACAAGGTCAAGAACTGACTGCAAGAATGATAAAAACCTGGGCAAAGTGCAATAAACTAGTAAACATAAATTACGTATGTGAGTTCTTTTCTTAGAGCTGCTTTTTCTTCCCGTCACTCACCTACACATCTTGTTCCATCTTCATTGAGATGGTAACCTCGGCCACAGCTGGGTGAGATTCGCTGGCAGGTAAAGGAGCCATCAGTGTTAATACAGATCTGTCCAGCTGGGCACGGCATGTTGGTACTCAGACACTCATTGATATCTACAAGAGCACAAGTCAGTGTAACTCTTTCTGGTCTCAAGAGGTTTAAGGTAAGATGCTCTCATTATGTAACCCTTCAGAGAAAAGTTCTGCCTGTGGGAGGAGACAACCATTCATGACATTTGGCTTCACTGATACAGTGCCTCCAGAGTGAAGAGTGGGGAGGTATAAAAGCCATAGATACCACTGAAAAGCAGTGGAAATTTGATATAGAACTTGTATTTGTTTCAAAGCCTTTAGAAGTCTCTCCTAAACATACAAAGAGCCAGTCAACAGTTCAGCTCACCACCTTAACCAGTTCTGCTTCAGCCTGTATGTTCGGGTTGAGCTCTTAGCTTCTACAGGATGATCAGAGTCACAAATCCAACAACAAAATTCCCTCAGCTCCATACAGAGCAGTATTTGATTCCCACCATGTAAAGTTAGGCTGTGAAACTACCTAAATATTTTGAGCTAATGCATTTTACGGGCCATAACTATTGCTGCTTTGATGTGGCTTTACTGATGTCCATGACAGCAAGTTAATCAGAAGCTGCCATTGACCTGGCACTACTTGTGGCAAGCGTGTGCCTTCAGAGGACTTGCTGTGCACAGGCACCGGTCCCCCTCATTTTAAAGGTTGCGGTTTTGTTTTCAGTCTGTTTCCAGTGTCAGATTTCAATACTGCAGGAGAGCAAGGGGCTGATAATGAGTGCAACTTGGCAGCTGCTGCTGCTCGGCCAGTTCCACAAGTCCAAGACTTGCTATGCCAATGGGGGAATTAAAAGTTGAGTTCAGACTTGAAAATGATACTCAAGGGAATAACTGATAGATTTGTAGGTAACTTTAGACAAATCCATATAGAGTCTTCTGGAAACCAGTAATTTTAATGCACTTATATGAAGGTTATAATTCTGTTTTTGGAGAGTCTTGGAAACAAGGCATTGGCCTGACAAGATTGTAATCACTCTTTAAAGAAAAACTCCTCTCCACAGTATGTTTCCTCCTGCGCAGTAAATTCTTGATGGGTTGTAATGTGGGACAGGTCTGGAAAGACCTACATGCCTGTAAAACCAAGCAGACTAATATCAAAGGGTGTTGCAGAGGATGTCACATTTACAGCTTTCTACACAAAGCTTTGGCTAAAACCTTTTGGACAGAGGTAGATAAAATACATCACAATTTTTTTACAAATTTTGTTTCAGATAAAACATCCAAAGACTTGAGAAAGTTAAGGAAAGAGAAATGCATACAAAGATGAAGAATAGTTTGAGTAGCTCAGAACCCACCCAGTGAAACTACGACTTTTCTGCCAGACAACACAGGAGTATTCCCTAAGATAAGAACATGCCTTACCAATACAGTTGCCTAGTGCATCTTGTATAAACCCACTCATGCACTGTAGCTTGGGGCGGCAACGGAAAGATCCTGGAGTATTCTGACAGATAAAATCGGGGGGGCAGTTATGAGTACCAGTCTCACATTCGTCAATATCTGGTACATCACAAAAAAAAATTGTTAGCAGGAATTCGACAGGTTTTTTTCAACACATTTAAAACATAAGACATAGTTAAAAATCATCACATAGATTAATCTTTGGCATACCTTCCCAGAATTCTGTGATCCAGGATCAATCTGACTTACTACCTCAAAAAAGATCTCTACCCCAAAAAAGATTCCCAGAATTCTGTGATCCAGGATCAATCTGACTTACTACCTCAAAAAATACCTCAGTAAAACCAGGTAGGTTAAGATTTTTTTACTATTTTATTATTAACATTATATATAGGGGTATGTCTGTGCATATTATGCTCCGCAAGTTTAGTTCTCACAACTAAATGATTCAAAACTATTATACAGTACCTAAAGCATCATATTCAGCATTGCTCAGCCTTGATTCAGCAGTGTGCTTAGCTTTGAAGTAAGGAAGATTTAATTACTAAAGTGCAATTTTAATTTTAACTTTAGATGCAATGCAGATATTGTTAATTTCTTTCATAAGTGAATTAATTTGCCTTGATTCCCATCCATATTAAGGCTTGCAATATCCCTGCATTATCAAGCTTTAAAATGTACATAAATATGACTTCTGCTTATTTTAATATTCTACTCCAGGTCAGAATAGACAATAAATATTTATGAATAAATCATTGCTCATGTAAAGCAGTTAAAGGAGAAAATGGCAAATGGGGTTTCACTCACGAATATAGCCCTGTTCACGTAAAGCAACTGAAATTTAATGTTTGCCACCTGGCAATGGGATAAAATCTCCTAAAGCTATCAAAATACAGAAACTCTCCAGCAACAGGATACCTCATCTTTCTCATCCATGCAGTTGATACAACAGTAGCCCTAGAGCTTTGTGATACTTAAAAAATGAGTATGGAGACCATTTGAAGTTTAGGTTGGGTTAATACCGAATTAGGTTTAGCAGGGTTCTACATGTAGCACAACTCAGCCATGTTATTTGGCATTTAAAAACCATACATGAAGATTATTATTTTTTTATTTTTATCACTATTAACAGAACATTAATAATTAACATTAGTAACATATCTTACACAGATAAGAACTTTCTAACATTTGTGGCAGGTGTAATTTACTATCTGTACTCCTTTTTTTCCAACAGATACTTATGTTAATACCTGCCAGTAAGCCATTGGGTGGCCTAAATCTGATGTTATTCAAATCAATGGAAGTGTTACTTCAAAGGGATCACAGTTACACCACGATACTTTCAAAAACATTGCCTGATGTTCTGAAGGTTTTGCATTGGAGTTTGTTCATCAGCTTTTTTACTCAATCTATTATTCATCACTGATCAGTTCCTACAGTAAAACCTTACCTAAAACTTTGGTTAATTTACTCAATGCAATGAGATTAGTTTATTTATAAACCGTTCTAAGCTTAGGGGGAACAGACCTTTTCATAGTGAAAACCAATTCCACATCAGCTGGAGCTGGCTGCTAATTTATATTTCTGAAAAGGCAGCACGGCAGGTGAAGTTACAGATGCACATAACACCATTCTTTAAGCTAAATGGAACTTGAAATAAGTAACTTTTTTATAAGAAGGACTGTCACCTTTCTTTACAAACACAGCCAGTCAAGAGCAGTGGCTTTAGCCCCTTAATGTTTTTAAATCCCTAGGAATGCTGTGCTTAAGAAATTAATCCCTTTGTAACCTCCTAAGGGTAAAAGCTTACTTTCTTTTTCTACCTTCATATTTTCAAACTGAATCACCTGGCTGCTCCACTTGCCATATTTTGCTTCACACTCCAGAATGTGCAAAATTGATTGATTCAGGTGCATCTAAACCATTAGGTATGCTCCAAGAGCAGGACTTAGGCACTCCACTCATAAATGAGCAATCAATTCCACAGAGCAGACTGGAGCTAGCCAGAAATTATCTCCAGGGTATTGTTTATAGTGTGAGTTCTGAGCCCTCGTAATCATCTGTTTTAGCCCCGAGAGCAGCTCCTAACATGCAAAAAAACTGCCAGTGTGAAGTACAGTTATCTCCCCTGAAATCCTTTGCAGCAGCCCCCAGCTGCATGATCTAGTTATTTGCAAGGTGACAGGTGGGAAAGCTGCTGTCCTTGAAGTGTGTGTGTCTCAGTTACTCATGTATTTACCAAAAGCCAAAGAGCATGACATGATGTGTTCAGTTTTTAACTTAAGCCCAGAAGATTCCAGTTTCTCTGCACAGGACATACCTTTGCAACGACTGTCATCTGTTAGTTCGTAACCAGTTCCGCAGCTGGTGTCCCGCTGACAGCGAAAGGATCCTAATGTATTGACACAGGTTTGTCCAATCCCACAGTTGTGCGTCCCAGTGATACATTCGTTAATATCTACAATATGCAAAATTATTCAACAATAAGTAAGAGAGAGAGTAGATAAGAAACATGTTGCTGGGAAGAGATGAGGTCGAAGGCTAGCTGTGGGCACACTTCCAACGAGGCATTCCTCTAAGCATCAGAATACAAAGGTGTGGATTTGGCCTCACACTCACATGTCACTACACAGCTGTTGCCAGCTGTGAGCCAGCAAAGACATTTGGACCCTGTTGGTACCATGACTTGCTGACTCACTGCACTTAAGAAGAGGAAGATTAAGTGAGTGAGAGCAAAGAGCCAACATAATCTGATTGAGTCTAGCAGTAGATGATGTCACTGGACATGTCTAAGGTTGTGGGTAGACATTCTCTGCTGGTGGAGTTTGCAATATTTGGTTTATGTTGGACTCAATGATCCTAAGGGTCTTTTCCAACCTTAGTGATTTAATGGTTGGATTATAGTTGACTATATGAATGAGGCAAATTTTCAGAAATCATCACCTTACTCTGCATTCCACCAACAGATAGTTGACAGGCTCTTTGAGCCAAGTTGTGACTTTCTACTTTACAGCTACTGATAGACATTTCCTTTGTGAATTTTTTTCATTTTAACTTGGAATGCATAAGAAAATCTGACATCCATATGTATTAAATGCAAAAACTCTTCCTTTTTATATGTCCAGCTAGGTTAGTGTTAATCTGACAAATCATCAATATTTATTTTATATTCTTACATTTGTATCTGAGCTACTTAAGACTCCATTTCCAGTCACTGACAGAAAAAGGCACTCTTCATCTGAAGCACTTGTCACCCTTGAATAGCTATGCAGGATGGGCAAGGTGAACAGTGCTCTGGAAGGGCTCATATCCCTCAGCAACAAGAAACCTGGGCTCACCAGCCCAGAACCAAATGTCTCACTGCACATGCCTGAAGTCAAATGCAACCTCTATCGCAGCCCGTTTCATTTGATGTCACAGATTAGAAAATGCTGAGTTGGAAGGCACCCACAAGGATTATCAAGTCCAGCTCCTGGCCTTGCACAGACACCCCAACAATCCCACCCTGTGCGTCCCTGAGAGTGTTGTCCAAACACTCATGGAGCTCTGGCAGCCTTGGGGCTCTGACTATTCCTTGGGGAACCTGACCACACTCAGAGGGAAGGGAAGAACCAATTCTTCTTCTGGGAGAAACTAACAATCCTTCCTTGACAATTTCCATGCCACTCATGGAACATGAGAACATTAATCCTTGCTGTTAGTTGAGTCCTTAACAAGTTAAAGAATCCTACTCTATTTATTTTGTCTGCCTTATTAAAAACAATCCATTTTTACAAGAGAGAATAGGTATTCTATTTTGGTTTCATTCACAATAACAAATTCAAAATCTATTTCTTCTCAATTCTAAATTCTCTACCTTTTCCACTAACCCTCTCAATCTTCCCACAGTTCTCAGTTCAACACTCCATTCAAATCAACTTTTTATGACTTCACCTCTTTCCCCAGCTGACATAAGCATACTCTGGTCTCTTCTCTCTGGGTATTTTTGTATCTATTCTTGATATTTTAAAACAAGAATGTTTATAATTGAAACAATGGCTTTATTTCTTTTACCTTCACAGGTGATACCATCTGGTTGAAGCTGATAGCCAACAAAGCAGGAGCAGACATAACTGGATCCTGTGTCTCTGCACTGCTGAGAGCAGGGACCACCACCTAATGGATATGTTAAAAGATCTCATGTAATTAAGAGGCTCTTAATAGGAACTGAAACAAACCATTAGTTTACAGGATACTGGATTTATTTAGAAAAAAAGTTAATACACATATACAAAATAAAGGGCTAGGCACTAAAAGCTCTAAAAATTAATACAGGAAGGGTTATTCTGACAAACAGAAAGAGAACAGATAATTTACACAAAAATTGGCTCATCATTAAGAAAACTTTTTTTCTGACCTTGTTAAAATAGAAATTAATATTAAAAATTTTTCAAATTCTAAAAATAGGGGAAAGGTTATATACTTCTAACAACAAGTATTTGTTGTAAGGTTGCAGATATTCTTAGTACAAACAGAACCCATGTCCTGTTTTTTAGAATGGCTGGATAGGCATTAAGCAAAAGGTGTGAGACACAATCCACGTGAGCAATTGCAGATGTAATATGTTAGAAATAATTTTCTAAGTGCAACGATTTCTAATGAGGACAGGGCCATTAAGGCATTACTAAAAATTAGACGGAACCACAGTTTTGTGATTGAGATCAACAGCCCCTGCTCTCTGAATCTCTGCTAATACTGTGAGCTCCACCCTGACACAGTAAAACCTCTAGTGGAAGTGTTAGAAGAACAGAATCTATTTCCCCATGTAACACAAAGGTGCTCCAAAACAAATTGCTGGAAGTTCCATTGCCTAGGAAATTTAAGTTTCCCCTGTTCAAGTTCAGAAAAATTACAAATACGTTTGGCATGCCAAGTTCATCAGAAAATATACTGTAGACAGAACCACCAATTGGCAATTAGCAATACCAATCCATCTCCTGCAGGCAGCTGATTAACTGAGAAATACCATAACTGATAACATGAAGACATAATGCTAGGAAAATATGTAACACATATTTCTGTGTCATCTCCTGTAATTAGCAACTGGAGACAAGGAGGAGAGGCACTGTTGACTCCGGTTCACTAATGACTTGGTAGATATTCCCATTCTCTCCAGAGTGTAACAGCTGTAGTAAATTATTTTTCAATTGGAAATAATAATAAGCCTATTAAATTGATTTAATCCTAAATACATTTCTGAGTTCTGAAATGCTGGCAGAAAACAATGAATCACTGCTGGTTTAGGTTTATAGACATGTAAATCACATGTGACAGGCAATAAATCAGAATACTTAGCAGAGCAATATTCCAAATGCACATTTCCAAGGAAACAGAGGAGTGTGAGTAATCAGGACAATAGCCACTTTTGTCTTCCATTTTTTCAGGTGATACATCTCAAACAGAAACAAGTTTAATTTCATATTCAAACACCAAGAGAAGAATAAAAGATGCACATATTTAATATGGGATCACCATATTCTGAAGAATCCAAAGTACTCCACAGGTTCAAGGGTGACAGCTTCTGAGATATTACCCACTAGAATTTAAGTAGAAATTAAATGCATTGTCTTAGCTTCAGTTGGATAAAATGGACTCCACTGTGAGAGACAATGCCTCCCTTGTATTTAGGAACAAATTAGCTATCACATAATGGCCAATTACTCTTTGGAAAGGATCTTCCTCATGTTTTTTTACCCATAACTATCCTAGGCAAAGGGCCTTGGCTAATCTCTAGATCTAATTTGGCTTCACTTTATTGAAAGCAATCACAAAAGAGCTGGCTAGCAGGACTAGTCACCTGACTCACCTCTGCAGCCATCATGCAGATAAGGATCTTCTTGGTCTAGTTCCTCTTTTGAAATTTCAACTAAAAAGAGGAGAGATAGGCATTAGAGGAGAAAGCACTTTTCTTCTCAAGGTTAAACACTGTGCTTGGGATGATACTCACACCAGGGTTTTGGACAAACCAGAACAAAATTAAAAAGCACCATTTACATATTTTACAGCTATTTCTGACTTAAATTTGACATTCAAATGCTCATGGCCATGGGGCATTTTCCATGTGGTTGATTCAATATGAAAGTCACACTGTGATCACAGATTGCATGTGGACTGAGATTTTCAAATGCAGGTTCTTAATGTCAGACTTTTAACCAGAGCTTAACCTCATTTTCATCAAGCATGTTGTTGAGGCATGCTTGCACTGACTTTATAGTAGCTTGGGGTACTCAGAGACTTAATGAAAATAAGATTAACCTCAATTATTTATTTAGACTTCATTTCAAAAGGAACTCCACACCTAAGATTTTGGGCACATACTTATGGCATTCTTTCAAATATAATTATATACATTGGAGAGTTTTGATCTGTGATACTCCTGCCACATGTATGCATCCCAAGGGTCCGATCTCCCCATAAAAGGACATACAAGGGCCAAACACGTCCTGAACCCACTGTTTCCCCAAAGAACCAGCTAATGGGCTTTCTCCATTCCTGCCACTTTGAACACAGGGGCAAAGGTAGGTTGGTAGTGTGCAAAAACATGATCCCAAAATACTCTGTTTGTTGACTAGGATACTTGGGCTTGTTTCAGTGACTGTCCATGAGCCCATTCCACCAGCAGTCACAAGCAACTGATGCATAGAAGATGTGAAAGCAATGTTTCTGCAATGTCATGAGGCTGGGCTGGTTCACGAATCCTCAAGCCACAGGGGCACATTTCAGTTATACAGAGCTGATGAAATCAGTTTGCCCAAGTCTGGTTGGGTTTTGTACAGGCCTCTGGGGACACAACACCATAGATCACAAAATTAATTAGGTCAGAAAAGACTTTCAAGACCATCAAGTCCAATCTGTGGACAACACTATATGTGACTTGGAGAGCCAGCTTGCCTTACCCCTGCAGCAGAATGCCCTTCAGGCACTGCTATGGCACAACAAACACAAGGTTCTAGTCCAAAAATATGTCTTGCCAAATGGAACCTCATCTTCCCTTCACAACGAACCAAAGTGTCCATTTGTGTTGTTTGCTCTGTCTTTCTACGGGTGTTTTTTATTGTTAGGGGTTATTTGATGTATGTTCAAACACCTGCTTGTTTCTTAGTTGAATGATGAGAACGATGAGCTGATGTCCCTGCTCCTGGACACAGCCCCAGCTTTGCCATGCATAATGGCTCTTCTGTGTGCCACAATAACCATACTAATGATTGTTGTGTGTCCCCACAAAGGCAAGCAGGGAAATACTCTATGCCATGCTTGCAGTTCCCATAAGTGACATATTTCTCATACCATACAGGTACACTGAGTATGCAAATTTCTTTTATTAGCAGAGATGTCTGATCTACTAGTCCAGTCACCTCAGCCAGTGCTAATGGACAGGGGCAATTCCCCTCCTGAGACAGCAGCACACACAAACTGCCCGAAAGGGCATTTCCAGATGTTGCCTGATAAGGGAGACACTGAGACAAGCCAGGCTTGAAAGACTTGGAACAAGTCTGATAACATTCTGGCTCAAGCCAGTGAAAGCTTTTGTAATGGGATTTGTATCTAGATGATTGATTAGGATGACGTTCCCCCAAATCTGTTGCTTGTGATCTGTCAGACAATACATTTTCAGTGCTTCAGTGTCGTCCGTGAGAGGGGCAACACAACACAGCATGACTTGTCTGCAGCTTCAGGTCTGTCTGCTAGGTGAAAAAAGGGGAAAAAACCCAAACAAATGAAGGACTATAAGGGTCAGTCTCTACACATTCAATCCTCTTCAGCTCTGTGGACTAGGTATGGATAAGGATATTAGGATCTGCTACCATCTAGGTACCCCTCTTTTTTGGCAGTATCAAAAGAAACAGGTTCCACACTTCCTGGAGATCTTCAGTTGTCCCAGGCAGTCCAGGCATTTCAAATACCCCTGGTTTGTGGGCATTTGCCTCTCACATAATAGGAACATTTGCATTCTGCTGAACTGGCAATGGCCCTCTAGCTTTTCAACACAGTTCAAAGAATTGTTTGTTGATCTTAATTTTAATTAAACATTTATCAGTGGGCAAAATGCCATTAAAATTAATAGCTTATATTCAGCTTCCAAGATAAGATCATGAGTTGCCAAAATAAGCTCCTGTACATTTAAGTTCTGACACCAGAAACTAAGTGACCTCTTTCTGCCTCTTATTTTCAACAATAGCCTTTCAGCAATCACTAGCCAAAAAAATGAGCTCCAAAACATGCATCATTAAATTACACAGATGAGATATCAAATTAGAAGAATTCCAACAGAAATAATTTAAAGTGAAAGAACTCCTTGTACCCTGGATCATTTTGTGTCACTCTTTTAAGCATGCAATAAAATACCTGGCTCTTTCTTAGGAGCATAATCATGGATGGACAGATCAATGCCTTCTTGACCTTTCCCACAGCAGGCTCTGAAGACAATTCCACACTGATATCCCATCTTCGGATTGGGTTCACAACTCTGTCCATGAACTTGGGCAGCCTTTCCCAGCAAACAACAGTGACAACATGTCTGTTAAAAAGAAAATGAAAATATTAACGAAGTCAAAGCAATGTGAGCCTTGACAATGATGTCATTAGTATCTCACCTTGGCAAATTTCTTGCAAATTCTTTAAAACTCCCAGTATACTTGGGCTCAAATTTGTTAACCCGGGGAGTTCAATGAGCTCTGTGTCTGGCCAAGCACACGGTCCAGTTCCCAGAAAAACTGCGTATGTGTGAAGGTGTGAGCAAGCTGATGTTGAGGACCAAAACACTCCCCACATGTATATGGGATTTCATTACCCCCTGCCTGCACAGCCTGGATTCAAACACAAGCTGAAAGTTGGAATTCTTCACACCCCTCCTTCCCATTGTGTCCAGTTTAATCTGAATGGGATACATTCCATGAAGCGCAAGGCTTAGTTAGACTGGAGCTGCTTACTCAATTTCCTCCTTGAATGAACAAATGCCTCGTCCAAGGTTTGTGTCAGTAGGTCATAAAGAGGAGCTATTCTGCTTTGACAAGCATAGTCAGACATTATTTAAAAGCATCACTGTCCTGACATGGCTTCCAGGAGTAACACACGATCTGCCTCTTCATGACCTGCTGAACTGCAGCCCTGAAATACATCACAGAAGCAAGGACAGAACAAGTTGATCCTGTGGAGGCTTCCTTTATTTTAAATTGAGTAGATGATGCTGATTTATTCAGTTTTCTGCCTTGCTGTCAGAAAGCAGCAAAAGTGTTTGGTTCTGTGGAACTGGTGTCTGCCAATTACTACTGTCACATGAAAGTAGATTTAAGCTTTTTTTAATTCCTTTTTTAGTCTTCCAGACTCTGTTTTGCTTGAATTACTACTGCTACATGAAAGTAGATTTCAGCTTTTTTTAATTCATTTTTTAGTCTTCCAGAGTCTATTTTGCTTGAAGAAAATTGCCTGCACCATTAAACAGAACAGATGGAATAACTAAACTTTCAACTACACTGCTTTAAGCACCACACCTGCTGAAAAGGCAGCAACTATGAAATGCTTTTGATTACTTTGAGATGTCTATCCCTGCCTATATTCTAACTTCTCCCTTGTAAAGAATGATGTGTTTCTTTCCCTGTACTGAACTGAAAGGCACTTTTAAAACTTAGAGTAGCATGAAGGAAAGACACAATAGCATCCTGAAGTATGTAAGCATTCTGTTTTGTGTGGTGTCATTAAACACACAACAGAAACTTTTCCGTGCTGCAGACTGCTGTAGGGTTGGAACTCCTCTCTCCTGGCCTCATCTCCTGAGGTGTTGTTTTCATGCCCTCCCAATCTCTAGGATACATGTTTTCCCTTATTTACTCTTGCTTGGTGAGATAGCTCCTACTATCCACTTTTTTTTATTAGTTTCTCCAACTACTTCCATTCAGTGGCAGATGCTGATCGTCCTATTATGTCTGGGATGATTCCATCTTTTCTGGCTTTTTTTTGATGACTTTAGAAATAAACCCTTGATGATTGCAACATTTCTCAATATTTATTCTGACATATCAAGCAATTCCCTGAGGCATTCTTCTCAAAGTTCTTAAATGTGCCAATAATTTTGTTAATTTTCAGTTTTCCCAACCATAAATTAGAAAACAAAAACTGAAAGAGAGCTAAAGATTCATTACTTGACTTAAACCTGCATATTTTTGATATTATTGAATAGGCTGATGCCTTGACAAATTTTGACATTATATAATTCTGGTATCCTCATTGGCTTCTGCTGGGAGACTCAGTCTGCTTCTTTATCCTGTCACAGGACATTCATACTGGGAGTTACAGGGTTTCTCTAGATTTTTTTTTTAAAGAGTGATCATTCATTTTTCCCTTTTTGAAGTGTTTAATAGCCTTATGTTCCTTACTTCTTTCAGGTTGAGTCACCACTTGAAAAACCTCTATCTCCAGCTCATGCCCAACTTTAAGTACAGAACTTGCTAAATCTTGCAATATCTGTGAAACACTGTATCTGCAATTAACATAACTGTGTGCCCTGAACCATTTTTTCTAACCTGTATTTATTCTACCTGTGTATGATGCATCTTTATTTAACATATTGATAATGAGAACAGTTTATGTTTTTATATCTCAGCCAAAATGATGCAGAGAAAGAAAGTGTCAAGTGCTTTCTTAACGGTTGTGTTGGCTCTGCATGGCCTGGCTTTTGGTAACAGGAGGGCCACAGGGGTGGCTTCTGTGAGAAGCTGCTGGGAGCTTCCACCATGTCTGGCAGAGCCAATCCCTGATGGCTCTGAAGATGGACATGCTGCTGGCCAAGGCTGGGCCAATTAGAGATAGTGGTAACGCCTCTGTGATAACAGATTTTAAACGAAAATCAAAACAAAGGATAGAGGGGCAGTTTTAACTCCAGATAGAGAAGAGGAGGAGGTGAGAACATGTGAGGGAAACAACATGGGGACACCAAGGTCAGTGCAGAGGAGGGGCAGGAGGTGCCAGAGCTGAGATTCCTCTACAGGCTGTGGTGAGACCATGGTGAGGCAGCTGTGCCCCTCAGCCCATGGGGATCCATGGGGGATTCAGATATCCACCCACAGCCTGTGGGGATCCATTGGGATGCAGAGATCCATGCACAGCCCATGGGGATCCATGGGGATGCAGAGATCCACCCACAGCCCATGGGGATCCATGGGGATGCAGATATCCACCCACAGCCCATGAGGATCCAGGGGGATGCAGAGATCCACCCACAGCCCATGGGGATCCATGGGGATGCAGAGATCCACCCACAGCCCATGGGATCCATGGGGATGCAGATATCCACCCACAGCCCATGGGGATCCATGGGGATCACAGAGATCCACCCACAGCCCATGGGAATCCATGGGGATGTAGAGATCCACCCACAGCCCATGGGATCCATGGGGATGCAGAGATCCACCCACAGCCCATGGGGATCCATGGGGATGCAGAGATCCACCCACAGCCCATGGGATCCATGGGGATCACAGAGATCCACCCACAGCCCATGGGATCCATGGGGATGTAGAGATCCACCCATAGCCCATGGGGATCCATGGGGATGCAGAGATCCACCCACAGCCCATGGGGATCACAGAGATCCACCCACAGCCCATGGGGATGCAGAGATCCACCCACAGCCCATGGGGATCCATGGGGGATGCAGAGATCCACCCACAGCCCATGGGGATCCATGGGGGATGCAGAGATCCACCCACAGCCCATGGGGATCCATGGGGATGCAGAGATCCACCCACAGCCCATGGGATCCATGGGGATCACAGAGATCCACCCACAGCCCATGGGAATCCATGGGGATGTAGAGATCCACCCACAGCCCATGGGATCCATGGGGATGCAGAGATCCACCCACAGCCCATGGGGATCCATGGGGATGCAGAGATCCACCCACAGCCCATGGGATCCATGGGGATCACAGAGATCCACCCACAGCCCATGGGATCCATGGGGATGTAGAGATCCACCCATAGCCCATGGGGATCCATGGGGATGCAGAGATCCACCCACAGCCCATGGGGATCACAGAGATCCACCCACAGCCCATGGGGATGCAGAGATCCACCCACAGCCCATGGGGATGCAGAGATCCACCCACAGCCCATGGGGATCCATGGGGGATGCAGAGATCCACCCACAGCCCATGGGGATGCAGAGATCCACCCACAGCCCATGGGGATCCATGGGGATGCAGAGATCCACCCAGAGCCCATGGGGATCCATGGGGGATGCAGAGATCCACCCACAGCCCCTGGGGATGCAGAGATCCACCCACAGCCTGTGGAGGAGGTGCCCACACTGGAGTGGGTGGATGCCTGGAGGAGGCTGTGATCCAGTGGGAGACCCAGCAGAGAGAGGGGCTCTGCTTCCAGGCTGGAGCAGCCTGTCCTTGGAGTTCTGCACCCCACAGGAAGAGACACCCACCCTGCAGCAGTTTTGGGAGGATTGCTGCTGGAGAAGTTCACAGAGAACTGTCTCCTGTGGGAAGGGACTCCACAGTCTCACAGGGGAAGGACTCCTCTCCCTGAGCAGTGCAAGAAAATCTTGGGTGACAAACTGATAAAAGCCCCCATACCCTGTCTCCCTGCACTGTCAGTGGGAAGGAGAGAGGGCCTGGAGGGAAAAAGGTGTTTTAAGGGCTTATTTTACTTCTCATTATCCTCCTCTGATTCTGTTAGTAATAAACTCACTTTGTACCTCTAAACCAAGCCAGTTTTTCCCTTGGAGTGTTTTCTCCAGGTCCTTAACTCATGAAACATTCATTAAATTTTTCTCTCCTCTGCTCAGCTGTGGCAGGGGAGAGTGAGTGAGCAACTTACGTGGGTGCCTGGTGTTTTGCCAGAGTCTAACCACAACAACTGGTGTTTTTCATAACTGAGTTTTCCTACTGACCTTCACAGCTTCTACACTGGCAATCTCAAAAGCCAAAATTTCATGACTGACTCACGAAAGAAGATGGAGAAGCTGATGAGGAGCATACTCAGGACTGTAGACCTGGACATGGTTCCACATATTTCACCTGTGAACTTGGAAAATCACCTTTACTTTCAGTTCTCCCACTGTAGAAAAGGAGCAATCCTAGCAGTGATGAGGAGACTTTAACTCATGTTCATGGTGCACTCTGGAATTCCAAGACACAAAGTAGCATGGAACTACCACTAGCATGATAATTTAATTGCAATGTTTCCTTTTTCACACCAACTTTCCTGGCATTTGGCCTGTTCTGAAAGCCTTTGATCCTTTAATCAGGAGTGCAGTCTGAACTTCATATTAGTTCCATTCTTGAGGTGTTTGCAGCCATTTTCCAAGGGCTGCCAGTTGCCTGGAAGCAAGTTGTGATGACCACTTATTTATTTGCTAGAACCATAACTGATTTAATGGATGGTACAACCTATCACTTGTTATTATACCCTTTCACTGCCTGTAAGCCTCTGCTCCTTAAGTCATCCCAATAATAATATCAAACTTTTTTCCCCTGGTATTAGCCAAATCCCATGCAGCTTCAAAGCCATGCCTTGCTCCTCATGTGTGGATAGACAGTAGACAGCTGTGCCCTACCTGTAGTCCCATATTCCCTTGCATGTCTTCTCACAGAGAGGAATAAAGTTACATGTGAGAAATCTGAAGATTTATTTTTGGTGTGATTAGGAAGCACCTGAAGTGCCTTAGATGAATAAAGTCCATTGATTATGTAAAGTTTACAGTAGTTTTACGATATTTCTTATTATTTATGTTCGGATTTAGGTGGCCAGTCTTGGTGTGAATCCTGTAGTAACATTGCTTTTGGTATCTGTCCACAAGAGGTCTCTCCCTCTCTGAAATCCATTAGATGCTAACCAAAAACTCACTAATAACTCAGAAGAATTTTCCAGAACTATTAAAAAGCTAAACAAAAATTTAAAATATTTTCAATATTCCAAAGCAATAAAATTTTTGTGCTCACCTATTGCACACAACCAAATTATTAATGACAAAACTTTTGAGATAAGGATGTATCTCAACCCTTGAAAAGTACATACAACAAATTTTGGGGGAAATGTCCAAGCACCTTAAAAGTGGTTAAATTTCTAGAAGCTGCACTTCTTTCTGGAGGGCTGTTGTGGTGCAGACTTCCAAAAAATAATTTCTACATCTCATGTACCAGCATCACATCTGGAAATTGATTGCTTTCTTCTGATGAAGATTTTAAAGATCAATCATTCATTTTGCTTTTTTTTTTTCCCAAGGCTAGAAAAACAATGCTTCCAAACAACCAGAGGAGAAAATTCTGCCCATCATTTCCTATGCCTATTGCCTTTATGTATAAAAGCTAAGTTTTCAAAATATGGTCTTTTTATCTTCTTTCCAATCCCAAGTTTTGGATTCAAAAGAAGGATTAGCTGCCTCATTTACTGCAAAGGGCTGCAATTAAGCCTACTAATCATTCTTTCTACTTTCTTGAAGGAGATAAAGAAGAACCAAAAGGCATGACCTAAGCTAAAAAAATGGACCAACTTAGGCAAAATGAGATTCAAGTTTGTTTACCACAGCAAGGCACATTCCAGATACTGTATGTCTCAAGGTTATCAAATTCAAAATTTATTCAACAGAAAAAATGACGAATTGTTCACTGATATTAGATCATAAGTCATCTATGTCCACCATGGATAAGAGATTACCTTCAAAGATAACCATAGCATGTGGTTAAAACAGCACTGCTGCTAAAATCCTGTCTTTGGTAACAAGCACTAGGATCTGCAGAGTCCTCACCATCAGTCGTTGTTCATCTGCTCAGAGTCCTTCAAAGTATTGACACCGAGGGTGAAACATAATTTTGTGCCACATTCAGATTAAGGAGGATGTGCTTCCCAGCAGTAAAGGCTGCCCACAGGAATTCCTGTGCCAAGACCAGGGCATTCCCTGGACATCATCAACAAGTGATGCATGGCCCCTCTGGGAGACACAGCCCACCATGGGACAAGGTAATACGGCACGTGCGCACAGATTCAGGAGAACCCTACCATGTCAGCCTCATCAGCATGTGTCATCTCTCTTCTCCTCCCAGTGAGAACCTGGATTACTTCCCAGCCCTGGACTCAGTGACATCCCACTGACAGGAGCAGATCAAGCCAGCATTTTCTAGAATATGAAACTTGTCAGTCAGGCATTGTCTCCCATACTCCGCACAGTGGATTTTTAAATTCTAACCGAATCAACTGCTTGGTGTCTCAAAGCAGTGGGAAGAACTAAAATCACTCTCATCTGTTCTCATCACCATGGAAAAAAATCCATAACAGGATCAAAGCTGTTCACAAGTGGTTCATGGTCAAGGTCATGATCTTACTGGTGGAACTTTCTTCCAAAAATACCTGAAGAAAAGTGTGACTATGCTCCATTCCTGGCAGTGAGAGACAAAGACAGTAATAAAGGTGGAGGGCAGGGCACAGATTAATTTTAGATGCCAACAACAGGCATTTTTATTCTGATATCGAATTCTGTCATGACAGATCTCTCCATCCAGCTGTAAATCAAAGTCATATTAACTTAGAACACTTACACAAGCTAGAATTTTAAGTACCCTGAGAGGATTAACTTCAGTCCTACCCTTTTGAACCACCAATACTGAAAACCAGTGAGTCTGATCTTAGGCCGTGGTGCTTTGGTGAAATCTGAAGTCTGAAATGCGTCTGAGTTTCTCACCCATCTGTCACTACAGCACTGATGGCCTCTTTTCATGCAAAAGTAGTTTTCTGGCAAATTACCCATTAAAGATTTTCTACCTTATTACATTCTCCCCTCTGCCTCAGCTAAAATGCAATGCGACAGTCAGCTTTGCTGAACCGGGCTCCATTTCTCAAAGAGAAGGACAAAGGAAAAAAAACCTTAACAGAGACATGAGGTGCAGGCAGGAAAAAAAATGTACATGTGCAGCAAACCAAGTCTAATGACCTCCAGGGTCAACCCTAAATAACCTCAGTTCCACTTGTTAGAGACAAAAAGAGTACCTCTGATGTCTCACCTTGAAGTATTCGGCTTCACAGGTGGAATTTTTGTCGATGTGCGAGTCACACTCCTCACGCACGTTGGCAAATTCAACCCCATCGGAACAGGACTGCTTCTCCAGCTGGCTGCGGCAGCACTGCGCCTGGGTCATGCTGCCAACAGCAAGGAAGGAAGGGGAGAACAGTGTCACATGTGGGTCAAGAACAGATGATGCAAGATTTGACAATTAGTACTCATACTAGTTATATGGAAAGGGATATCGCTTTGGGAACACTGTTACAACATAGTGTTCTCTGGCAGGAGGCAGATTGTCTGTGTGACATTTAAACAGAGTTTCATTGCTGATTTACCTTACAGTCTGTCCTAACAACCTTTTTTAACAAATCTGTAATTTCAACCATACCTGCCTCAGGGCTCAGAGTTTTCACGGCTGCATTCTGGCATGTTTTGTGACAGCTGGTGGCTAAGGAGACTGATGGTAGGGAAAAGGCCCTGGATCTCGTGAGAGCCTGCAATCCCACTCTACCCTCACACCTGCAGCCCCAAATCAACAGGTATGACATGTGGAAGGAAGATCAGAGCATTGTTCTGTGGGACACAGGAGATAATGAAGAGAAATGAAGATACCGGGGGAGGTCACAGTGAGAAACAGAAGAGTGTATTGCAAGCAAGGGGAAAAGAAAGAAAAGGGAGGGAAAAGTATTACAGGGCAGGGAGATGTGGAGAGAAGACAGGATATAATTGTGCAGGAAACTTAGTCCAGTTACACTGCTTATTAAATCATTCTATTTTATCTCAACATTAATGAGAAAACTGGGGAAAAATCCGCATGAGGAGGTTTTAAACTCCTCCAGTCCAGATGCTACTGTCACACAAATACAAATCCCAGTGAAGACTTTTCTCCACTCTACTTTTATGTGTAACTCTGCTTTGCTGGGTAGTTTTGTGGGTAAAGCTCTTCCACCACTACCTTCAGTTACAGACACTGGGAAACTGAGAAAAAGTATCCTGTACTCCTAAAAATCCTCTATTCCACTGTTGAAAATTTTGATAAGATCAGGGAGTGGGTTAGTGGAACTACTGAACTACAGGCTTCTCCCACCATCACCTGAGATAAGTTGTTTAGCATGCATCCCCTCTGGAGGAGCTTCCTTGCTCTCCAGGACAATAAGATGACCTTTCAGCTGCCAGGCAGTATGAAGGACTCCCTCAGCTCTAAAGTCAGGCAACTAAAAGCAGGTGACATGTGGCTACTGGGCTCAGATTATGCATCTCTACGCATGTGGGTGAGGCCAGGTTGTCAAGATACATTCCTGAAGATTCCAATTACTGTTTACAAGATTTTACATGGGTCAATTCCAACCCAAACCACTCTAGAATTCTGCAGTTCTGTGATTAGTAATGGTCTGACTGTGCAGTTCTCACTTGGATATAAACAGCCATGATATTTCAATGCATAGGAACAAAATCCAGGATAAATTCATTAACAAATTATTCAAAAATAGACTCTAAAATCATAGCAAGAAGTTAAGCCCAGGACAGTAACTTTATTTGGCAGGATATTTGAAGTTTTAGATATCTGATTCAGTTCCAGTTTGGAAGAATATGTAGCTTTTTTGTTGCTGAAATTCCCTCTGAAGCAGAATTTCCATTCCCTGCCCAGCTCTGGGGTGGTCTGACTTTCAGGGCTTTGGAAGCCTCTAAAAACTCAGCTCCAAGCCCAAGAGTGTGGGAGCTGAGACTTTCCAGCCTTTTTACCCCTTCAGATTCTCTTGAGGAGCTAGATATGTTAGCCACAGACAAGCAAACAAATAAACAAACAACAGCAGTCTTTCAGTAGATCTGTTTGATTCCTGGTGTTTCCTTGTTATTTCAAACACAAGCCAACTCTTTGAAATCTCTGAAAAACAAGCAAATTCAACCAAAAGAAGAAAGTTTCTTAAAAGGTTTCCCACAGCTGTATTCATAAGTCATGTGGTCCACCCCAACTGTAATAAGGAATTAAACATCAATTGGATACTAGATTAAAATACCATTTGTTCATTCTGAGAACAACAATAAAATCACACTTCATTGCCCAAATCCTACAGCCAAGTTGCAGTGGTAGCAAATATTGCTTGAGAATTCTAAGCAGTAGAGTGGCACTAAGAGAGGCAGAAGTCCTTGGAAGATGGCAGAGAAAAGTGCTAGAAATACCAGTCTTGGTCTTCTTTTTCCCTCTGCACTCACCACAACCAGCTTGGCAGGCTCCAGGGAGTCTGAGATGAGCAGTGTCTCTCCTTGTCTTTCCTAAGTCACAGGGCTTGTAGCCTCGGCTAATGCATGCTCACTTTCCACTCCCCAGCAAGGTGAAAGCTGTATTCCCTGGCTAACAGGACATTTAGATTTGTCTCTTGGTGTAAAACCTTCCAGGTGTACCATTAACAGTCTGTGGACCATTACAGTATTGGTCTCTAAAAACAGAGAAAGTAAAGTAGTACCTTTCTATAAGCCTGTTTGTTCCTTTTTCAATTAGAAGTAATACTTCAAAAAGCCAAAAGCTGCTTTTTCTTTATCTGCCTTATTCTGACTTTCAATTAAAAGAAAGCAATAGAATTTTTCTGAAAATAAACAAGTATTCACAATGTGGCAGATATTGTGCAACACTAAATATTGAATCTTTAAGACTATGAGGCCTCATAACTGATATTCATTCAGGATATTTCAGGTAAAATAATGCATTTCTGAAGGATGAGTTTTATTCATGGCTCACAAGTGAACAAAAATCACCAAGACATTTAAAAAATTCTTATTCATTGTTTCAGATGTTGATCTAAATGTTATTTCTCTACTAGATAATTTGATTATAAATCAAGTTAAGAAATCCTGTTTTATATTCTCACTTTTCCTTTCGGTTAAAATTTAACCAATGTGGCTGATTTTCATTAATTGAATGAACTAATTGAATTAATTTCTGAATGAAAATCTACACACCCACTTACATCCACAATATTTTCACATTTGTTATTCTCCTGTCTAGACGATGCACAGATTTCATAATCACCTATTTTTTATTTCTTTTCATAAAAGCATTAAAATTTATCTTTTTGCTGAAAACAATTCTTGTCGATCTACTTTTAATACCCTTAGTCTCTCTCATTCTACTTCCTTCAAGCTATGCTAGTGCTATTCATGTGTACAGTGGAAGGTCTTGGACAAAACATCAAAATTAAAAAGAATGATTTTGCAAAAACAAGCTAGGTCTTCCAGCCTTAGATTCTTCAGTCTGCATTCTTGCAACACTAATGAATAATGTTATTCTTGATGTAATTCCAAAAAGGCTACACATTGTTAAAGGCATGCAAATACCGTATGGAGATAGAGTGTTTCTGGCATGGGAATTAAGTTCACTTGCTAAGAGCTCTGTGCAGGGGAAACTCTCCACTTAGAAAGGAAGACTTATTGGACAGGTTGAGTTCCAAAATTAAATGGCAGGTCTTTCCAGCTGTTGAGAGTTTAACCACACCACAAGATAATGAATGAATGGGAAAAGACCCACTGTGATGACAGTCAGAGATATTACTCATTAAAATTCTACACTTGTATTTACTGAGCCACAAAGACACAGAGATAAACACTGACATTGTCCAGAGAGATAATGCAATGAGATAAAATCATGTGTGGGGCAAGAAACCACAGGAGAGATTGCAGACATTGGGCCCAGAGCCTTGTTTCAGCTTAAACACAATGGAATTAAGAGAAGCCAGAGGGACTTTTGGAGCTTGTTAACTTCACACAGGGTCTGGATCACCTTATGAAGGACAAAAAAGTAAGTATGCTTGTAGTTTGAACCACATCACACTCAGTAAGTGACACTGAGACTGATGGCAAATCCCTCAGGAACCACAAGGGACTTCAGGAGAAGAATACTACAAATATGCTGGAACCCAGAACTGTCACCTTTTTTCTGTGATGCATGGCAGATATGAGAATGACAGGGCTGGAAACCTATTCTTTCTTTACTATGGAAGAAATTTTCCCTCTGAGGGTGTTGAGATAGTGTCAGAGGCTGCCCAGAGCTGCTGTGGCTGTCCCATACCTGGAAGTGTCCAAGGTCAGGCTGGATGGAGCTTGGAGAAAAATGGGAGAGTGGAAGATGTCCCTGCCCATGGTAGGAGGGTGGAAAACTGCATGACCTGTAAGGTCCTTTCCAATCCAACCCATTCCAGGATTCTATGATTACTATAGATGTATTTTAAAGGGTTGGGAAACAGCTAAAGGGATGCAATTTTAACTCAATAAGGCAGTTGGTTCTTCACACAAACAACAGACTCTAGCGATGGGCTTCCTTTGAAGAAGGGGCTGAATCTCAGACACCAATAAGTTATTACTATTCTAAACACATAATTCAAAACCAGCATGGAAATTCTTGTAAAATGTACTGGGGAAAGCACTCACATCCGTTCTCTTCTGTGTTGCACAGTCTTTGCACTGTAACTGCAAAAAATCCCCATTACTTCAGGAACTTTATCAAACCTGTTCACTTCAGAATGTTTTCCCCTTATATTCATCTGCTAATCTTGCAAAATGAAGCTGAAATACACAGGGTGAACAACTCCCCCTGGCATCAAGGGATATGGCTTTCTACCCCTCCACTTTTCTAGACCACTCAAGTCAGATGGACAACACTGCATTGCACTAGATGGTCAGGGGATCCCAGCTGGGGTTTAAACAACCACAGGAATGCTGACATGCGGCCCCCAGTAACTCCCACTTCATGCAGGAGTCTAAGTAGGAGTCAAGTTATTTTGAAAATCTGCGACCAATAAGGCATTCTATTTTTCAATCCTCTAGTCTCATTTGCCTAGACCTCAGCAAGGGCAATGAATTCAGGTCTGTTCCCATCTTTGTGCAGCAGGAATAAATGTAGAATATCAGCGTCATTACCCTTACGTGTCTGCAAAAAGAATCATGCTCCCTCATTGCTCCTTCTGGCTCCAGTTACAACAGCAGTTAGGAGTTGAATTTGGCCCTGACCTTTGTGTCTGAAACGGCATCCTAAAGTGATTGATTTTTTTTTTGTACCTCTTACAGATGTGCCAGTTTGCAATCATAACTGGAATAAAATAATATTGATGGTTAAAAAAGTGCTCCAAGGTGCCAATTTTACTGAGTCACTTTTAGAGTGAAACCAAGATTCAGGATGAGCCTGCAGTCATGAATAAACTGAACTGAGTAGTTCAACCAAGGGTTTTGTCAAGAAGTGCTCATACCTCTCACAGAATACGTGCCTTTTATTTTACTAGAATAAATTTCTTAACTAGACCTCAGTTATGCGTAAAAGCTGGATGAATCATTAGTGAGCTCTTTTTTCCAGTTCCTATAAAGTCCTAATGAGTCTCTAAAATTAAAATCTTTTGAAGAATAAATTATTTACAGCAGAATTTCAACTCGCATTAAATCAAATAATGATTAAATCATCAAGATACTCAATAAATCTGATTTCCTGTTTTTCTTGCCTCTGTTTTGTCTGTAATTCTTATGACTCTTCAAGTATTTCCTAAATTGGCATTTATTTTCTATCTGTCAAGTCTTCTGTGCAAGAGACTGCTTTTGATGCCAGTATAAATGCAAAAGTCAGAAAACATGGATAAACTTCCCTGGAAGACACATTTTTTCTGTAATAAAGATCAACCCACCACTTCTACAATTACCAAGGTTAAATCGCTTTGCAATCCATTTGATTAGAGGGGAGCAAAGTAACGTGTTTAAAATGCAAATTTCTCTATGAAGCTGCCTCTCAAACTGCCAATTGTTAGCTCCACTAATTAAATGTAACAAGTGCATGTAGCAGCACAAATAATTCAAACTATCGTTGACATAAAAAGTACAAATGCCACAATAACATAAGAGATACAGTAGAATCAAAATCTTAATTAAACATCTGCCTTCATTATTTCACTTAGTAGATTACCAAACAGAAATATCCTATCAATTCTTCATAGGATTAAGAAATCTGTATACTAACTGAAGGGTTCTATTTTCTACAGTCAAATACATTTCATAGAAACACAGAGTGGTGTGGGTTGGAGGAGACCTTAAAGCTCATCTCATCTACCCATCCTTCCATGGGCAGGGACACCTTCCCAGGTTGCTCCAAGCCCCATCCAGCCTGGCCTTGGACACTTCCAGGGATCCAGGAGCAGCCACAACTTCTCTGGGCAACCTGTGCCAGTGCCTCATCAGCCTCACAGGGAAAAATTTCTTCATAACATCTACAGTAATTTCACGATTATAAGCCGCACGTCCGGGTGTCGGCAACTGCCTTGGGTTACAATACAGAGTGTGATAAAAGGTATCTATTCTATCACCATCTGTTGAGGGTGGGGGCAGTGATCCTTATCTCCACAGGAGATATTCTGCTAATGGGCCATCCATTGAAACCAGGCAGGGCAGTGTTCTTTATCTTTTCACAACCCATCCTTCCTCCAGCCAGTCATTTTCTGCTAATGGCCATTGAGTCCCACTGTGGGACTGATAAAATTACTGTATCCCATTGGAAGTTGCTCCAGCCAGGGGAAGAGCCCAACATTTCTTACCAAGATAAAAACAGAGGTTTTGGGACACTAAGGGAGCCCCTTTCTCCACTGGACTCCAGAGGAAAACTGGATTTCTCCACATCACCCCTGGAGCTCCGGAGGGAAACTGCACCTTGTACAGGAGCACTGCTCCAACTGAGCCACATCTGTCACTGCAGGAGGATGCAGCCACCATTTAATGGGACTGCTACCAACACCCTGCCTGACAGGGTGTCAGGTTGTACTCTGACTGTGTCAGGGTTTGGAGTTTGTTTCTTTGTAGTACTGTATTTCTATTTTAATTTCCCTAGTAAAGAACTGTTATTCCTAATTCTGATATCTTTGCCTGAGAGCCCCTTGATTTCAAAATTATAATAATTTGGAGGGAGGGGGTTTACATTCTCCATTTCAAAGAGAAGGTCCTGTCTTTCTCAGTAGACACCTGTCCTCCAAACTAAAACAGCAACTTTTCATTCTTTGTCCATATATATGCCACACCTGATTACAAGCTGCACTTTTGAGTTCAGACCAAAATTTTAGTCAAAATGGTGTGGCTTATAATCTAAACCTACTCTCTGTCAGCATGAAGTCCTTGTGAATAGTCTCTCTCCATCTTTCTTGTAGGTTCCTTTCCTAAGCTGGACTAACTAGGAATCTCCTCGAATCGCTCTTGAGGGAACTGAAAGTTTGAGTCAACCAAGGACCGCAGGACAATTACCTGTGTAGCAGCACAGAAGACCGCCTCATGTACATACACACACATGTACTTAGTCAAATCATTGATTAGTCATGTGCAGGGTCTGCTGGGTTTCTTTATAAAAGTTTGCCCAGAAATGTGCCCAGATTCACAACCAGCTTGGTGACAGCGCAGCCACACTGAGATGTCCTGACTGCAGGGAGAGCCCAAGCCCTGCGAGCAGAGCACAGTGGGAAAATCTCTGAGTAAGAGACAGTATGTGCCACATGGGTTAGGGCTGGGTGAACCTACACTAGACTGACAGCAAAAATTAAAAGAACTTATGGATGAAAAGAAGGCACTCAGAAGGTACTCTCCCCAGGGCTACACATGGAATTCAAAAGCTGGGATATAAGAGCTGGGTGCTTCATCTTGTAAGTTGGCTTTAATACCTGCCATTCCTATGGTTTCACATCAGAGTATAAACTGTGTGTTAATAGATAATATGTAACTATGTACCTGCATTCTCTAGACTCGGATATTAACGGCAGAGAAGCACATAGTCTGTTTTTATTTGCCCATTCAACACCCTTGTCACAGCATTCTTCCACTGACAGATCTGCAGAAATGAGGAAAAAGAGAAAAACACAATATATTTAATACAACCTTAATAAATGGTATTGCATCTGCCAGTTAAAAAAGCCCAATCAAACACAAGCAAATCAGATTTTCCCTCCATGACTCACACACAGAACAGGGCACCCATACAAAAAGCAGCAATGGACAAACAAAGCACCTGTCAGGACCTTGCAATAAAGCCCAGTGCTGGAGGTTTTCCTTCTTGGTGAAGCAAACGGCATTTTCTCCTAACCTTCCAAAAGACAAAGACACAGTCTAGGGACTGATACACTGGCAGAAACCAGTTCAAATATTCCTGCCAAATAAAAGGATCTTTGGGATTGCACTCCTTTGTTATCAAAAGCAGCAGTAGCAATAAACAACCTTTTAAAATCCTGAAGAATACAGGAAAAAAATCAAATACCTGATATGAAAAACAGATGAATTTCATTACAAGAATTTTTGCAGAACTATTTTTTCCTGAGATTATTATCCAGTTAATCTGTTTTCAATTTTTTATTCAGAAGTATGTCTGTAAATGCAAGAGTAGAGAGGAACAAAAAGGTACACGGTATTTTGATCACTTAACATACAAAAAAAAATTAATCCTGTTAACAACTTATATCAACACTGAAATTAAGGTGAAAACTACTCTGAAGACAATTATTTGTGTAGAGTATATTTTTGCAAGCTTCTAATTTAATAAAACTGAATAAAGTTAATGAACTGAAAAGCACTAGAGGTTTGCTTCATATTCCAAGTGCAAAAGTTCACTGCACAGCAGGTGTATCAGAACTTGGAATAAAACATGAGTCACATTTTTCTATTAATTATCTTGTAGTCTGAGCACTGAACAGCTCCTTGTGTAACAAATATGCAAACTATGTAAAAACCCTATCAGGTTATCCAGAGGCTCAGGTTTCTAATGATTTCCTAAGTTTTTTGACTGATGGCCCTTACAAGTTTCACCCATGAGTGCTGAGGGAGTTGGATGATGATACTGACAGGCTACATACATAATCTTGGAATGCATGGTGAATAAGAGGAGTTCCTGAAGGATGAAAGAGAATAAGTGTCTCCCTGACTTCAAGAAGGACAACAGAGAAGATCTGGGAAACTACAAGCTGGTCAACCTCTTATAGAATCATGGAATCACTCAGGTTGGAAAAGACCTCTGAGATAAAGTCCAGCCTGTGGCCGATCCTCACCATGTCACCCAGACCAGAGTACTGAGTGCCATATCCAGTCACTCCTTGGACACCTCCAGGGATGAGGACTCCACCTCCACCACCACAGTGGGCCATCCTTGCCAATGTCTGAGCAACTTTTCAATGAAGAAATTCCTCCTGATGTCCAACCTGCACAACCCCTGGAACAACTTGAAGACATTCAGCCTTGTCCTGTCCCTTGCTCCTTGGGAGCAGAGCCCAAACCCCACCTGGCTGCGCCCTCCGGTCAGGGAGCTGTAGAAAGTGAGAAGGTTCCCCTTGAGTGTCCTTTTCTTCTGGCTGAGCCTTTGCAGCTCCCTCAGCTGCTCCTGATACTCTAGAACCTTCCCCAGCTGCATTCCCTTCTCTGGTCATGCTCCAACCCCTCAATGTCTTTCTTGTAGTGATGGGCCCAGAAGTGGACACAGAACTTAAGGTGTGGCCTTCTCCAGTGGGAAAAATCACTGCTTTGGCCCTGTTGGTCAAACTATTTTTGATACAGATCAGGAGGCCATTGGCTTTTTGCCCATTTGGCACACTATTCTCATTCTCTGGGAAGGTGGTGGAGTAAATCCTTCTGGAAACAATGTCCAAACACATGAAGGACAAGAACGTGGCTGGCAGAAGTCAGCCTGGATTTATGAAGAGTATATCATGCATTAAGCATGATGATTAAGTACATGATTAGTTAATTATCTCACAGTCTTTGACAAGGAGGTGGCTGGTTTAGGAGATGAGGGAGCTGATGCTGTTTCCCACGACACGAGGCTTTCGGCACCATCTCCTATAACATCATTACACACAAGCTGACAATGGACACTTTAGGTAAGCAGACAGTGAGGTGGCCATGGGGAAGCAGTGCACCCTCCACCAGCTCAAGTCTGGCAGGAGTGGCTGATGTACCAGAGGGTCATGCTGCCATCCAGAGGAACCTCAATAGGCTGGAGAAATGGACCAACAGGAACCTCAGGAAGCTCTCCAAAGGGAAATGCAAACTCCTGCTTCTGGGGAATAAGGCTTATGCAGCAGTGCACACTGAGGCTCTGCCAGCTGTAAAACAGCTCTGCAAAAAAGGACCTTGGTGTCCTGATGGACTCCAAGCTAACTGTAAGACAGCAATGCACTTTCCCAGCAACAGAGGCCCACCCATCCTAGACTTCATTAGACAGAACATTGGCAGCACACGGAGAGATGTGATCCTTCCCCTCTGCAGAGCACTGATGAAACCACATCTAAAGGTCTGTGTCCAGTCCTGGGCTCCCCATTTCAAGAAAGACATGGACTTGATGTACTGAGTCCAGTGCAGGGCCTCCAAGACAATTTATGCACTGGAGTGTATTTCATATGAGAAGAGGCAAGAAGAGCTGGGACTGTTCAGTCCAGAGAACAGAAAGCTTAGATGAGGATCTGATGGTTTTTTATAAATATGTGAGAGGAAGGGATGAAGTGGGAGCCAGACTCCTCTTCATAGTGTTCACTGACAAGAGACACTAGACACAAGTTATACCATACGAAGGTCCATCTGAACACAAGACAACATCCCCTTACTGTGAGAGTGCCTAAACTCTGAAGGATTTCAAGAAGTCCCTTTTAACCTAAATGATCCTGTGAGTGATTACTTAATGAAAAATAAGTAAGATCCTTCCATCTGTTTGTTGCACAGAGGAAGGCAAATCTCATGTACTTGCATTTTATGGAGAAGATAAAGTACAGAAGGATGAAATGACTTGCCCAAATTACATATCAAGCTGGTGGCAGAACAGGAAGCACGTATGATTGTCTCATCTTTAGTTTTGGCCCAAGCACTTCTGAAATGAACACATTTCAACAGGCAGCCACATTATAGACAAGACTACATCTTCACAAATTACTTTCTGCAGAGTTTGGTAAGGACAAGTATCTGTCTCCTCTGGTTACAGCAGTTACAAAGCAATCATTCTCAGGTGCTCCTGAGGTAGGAGCCTTCCATTTATCTACATAGCCACCACCTAACTTGTTGCCGTTATTAAAATAAGTTGAAATACTTAAAACTCTTCATGATCAATCTGACACACATCAGATAGAGTTTGTATCTGCTCAGCTGGCAGATATTCACATGTGGGGAAGGCAAAAGCAGCTAAAAGCACATAGAGAAGGTAATTGCCTCCAGTAATTCAAGGTTTTTTTGCAGGGAACAACTTATATTGCCAACCAGTGATTAAAATTCAAAGCAAAAATGAAAGCGTTAAGCAAGATTTTAGGATGCATCAGTCATTTTGAGGTAGGTACTCTTCAGGCAGTTATCAATTCTACAGTGCAAAGCTCTGTAGTATTGCACAGAATTCTGACTTTCCCTGCTTAGGAAAGATTACATCAAAATGAAAAATGTGTAAATAAAGATTAGGAAGATGACCAGGTGGATCAAAGTCCTGCTAAATTACGAGGAAGTGGGAGAAACAGACCATTTTAAGCATAGATAAGGAAAACCTGTGAAAGGACATAGTTCCTGTCAACAAATATTGCAGTATTATAGTATTATTACAGTAAACAACAAACAGAATTATGGGATCAAGTAAACCAAACATGTTTTAGTAAGAAAATCATTATACTTACAAGCAGAATTACATTTAAGTGTTAGTTTATAACAGTGCTCTGTATTCTATGACCCAGGTCATTCTTCTAGTCTTACCAAAAATAATGAGAAAAATACTGTCATTACTGTGTCAAGGTAGTATTTCTCTTGAATTTCTCAGTGTGTCCAGAATTCATGCCAGTGACTGAAAGCTAAGTGCAATTTATAATACTTCAGATTAAACCAGTCTAGTAAATAACTCCCTGCATGAAATCCATGCATTTGTGTCTAAGCTCTTCTTTGGGAATAGGGACCCTGTCTGGGGCCCTCTGGCTGACAAACATCATATGCATCAAATTTCATACAAAGGATTACAAATAGCCTTATTTTTAGTGCTGCTGTCTGCAATCAATCTTAAGTGTGTTGAAAAATGATACACATTTAACTGAAATGCAGAGCTGGCTACAGGTTTTTGCAGGGCTTTGTACACATGAGTCTTTAGCCAAGTTCCTCCCCAGAAGGACAATCCCTGGCTCAGGACACCAGCGCTTCCCTCCAAGCCCTGGCAACACACCTCTACTCCAACCAAATAACCCAAGAATTCAAAGCAGGCCAAGCTAAGCAAACTTGTCTGAAGGAATGCATCCACACAACGAAGGATCACGGAGAGTTTGTTGAAGGAGAACTGTGGTCCAGACCCATTGTTTTGGTGACATCACAATTCATATCCTCTAAAGATCCTGCCAAATATCTCCTGAGAATAGAGTGAAGTGAAAAACAACAGTAAAAAAAGCACTCCACCCTCAAGGCCATTCTTCTAAAACACAACAATCAAACAGTGAAAAACATTTTCTCTTGGCTTTGTTTTAAAAAAGGTAATTCACATGCAAATCCTTACTCTTTCAAAATCTCAGTGTGTGCCTCACATATTGGGTGTCAACTTCTGCTTGCACTAGAAGTGATTCTATTTGGGCATTAAGAGTTGCTAATGAGTGTTTAGAAACAGGACAGTTTTCCCAGCTGCAGTTTTGTTGCAGATTCAACTATACACATGTGCACATTCATGTGGCTCTCAGTTGGAAATCCTTGAGTAAAAAGTTCATACTGAGGCCATTTGTGCCTTCTTACACCCTCTTCAGGGGACTAACAGCACAGAGGGGCTGTGGCCTCTTTGGAGCCTCTCCTAAGTATGAGCTGGTACTGCAGGGTGGGCAAAGAATCAGGCAGTGGGAGCAGAAGGTAGAAACTACTCCGATTATGACATCTCAAGGAATTTCACTGAAAAGAACAGGTTTTATTTTCCCTTGACTGTAACCATATGTCTCTTACTTCAGCTGGTGGGTTCCTGGCACACCTCAGAGCTGCAGTGCCAATAATGATCAAATAGGAATAACAGTACTACTCCACTGAACCTGGTGCTCCTCCAACAATTTTGCCAAGTGTACAATGTTTCATGCAAGTCAGCCAGAGAAATCTCAGGCATCCTAAAGACAAAGCCCTTATGGGAAATGCTGATGACATCATCTGTGTTCAGATTAAAAGTGCCCTTTTATTTGTGGGGAGAAACCCTACCGGAAAGTTGCAACATACAAGAATACAGCGTCAGATCCATTTTGTAAAATTGAGAAATGCTGGTATCACAAGACAGAAAAATATGAGGATAAACCAGAGCTCTGTTAATAGGGGAGCATGTTAACTCCATTTTCATCAGATACAGTAATTTTGCATGCTAACTGATTCGTTCAGAAAATCCCAGGTTTATTTTGGATAAAATCCAATGCAGCTTTATCACTTCTTTGCTCCTGTACAAAAGTTCATGCAGCAGGGCATCCAAAAGAACTTGAGCTCTGTTAGTATGGTAACAGCAAGGAAGCCTATGCTAATGGATACCTGGTGTTTGATGGATTTTAAGAGAGATTTCAGGAATATTGGGAAGGAGACAGTAAAAACACAGCTGGAGCTAAATTCTCAGATTTTACAAAAGATGTCATGAAGAAAATCTATCAGATAGGGCATGATTAAGGTCCAAAATATTCAAACATTATGTGTGCATGATGCATTCATGTGCTAGTTCTGAACTATATTTACACAGACAGCATGTATACAAGCAAAGGTTGTTTTTTAAAAAAAGGTAGTTTGCTAATTTTAACAGGATTGCCATAACTTGTGAGAGTTCAAAGCAAGAAATGAAGTTAATATCTGCATAACCTTAGACTTCTATGATGCAACAATTGCTTATCAGCTGCTGCAGTGAATATTTTCTGCAACAGAAAAATAAACTGAAGAACATTACCCAAAAGCATGATTCCTGGAATGAGAAACCCTGAATTGTTTCTTGTGCAAATAAGCAGAAATAATGAGAACTGGATACATTTCATAGCAGTAGCATTCCAGCTAGATCAAAAAGGGATTTTTTTTTTTAGGTAACAATCTACAGCAGTAGCTATTCTGCACAGCTGCCTCTAATGGAAAGGCTTATCTACAGTCCAGGACTGGATAGCTGCTCATTACTCACCACTGATATATGGAACATTTATCAACCTGATGGTGAAACCAAACCAAAGGGACACCTGAGCCTAGGTGGACCCACCAAGCCAGTGCCAGTTAGGATTGCCTGTTCTTCAGGGTCAATGATGTGACCCTCAAACTCCTCGATTTGTCAGCCCATATAACCAGTTGTAGTTGGGTATGGATTTGGAAGCGAGTTCCCGTGAGTGAAGTCAAGGGGTCAAAATCACACCTTCTTATTAAGATGTTTATAATCCTTTAAGCATGTGAATTGATTATGTTTGCGAGATTCGGTGCAGATCTTTCTCTTCACTCAATTTACTCTGTAACAGAGGCTCAGCACTGTGGAATGTGAGAAAACAAAACATGATAATCACTTATCAGCATATGAGGATACAGGCAACTGATAGACTCTGTGAGAGCTCAGCACTAATCCAACATGTTTCAGTAACAGTACGTCAGCAGAATTTTTGGAACTCGTGATTACAACTGGTTTAGATTTCCAGTAAGAAAACCACTTTCAACAGTAACTGAGTACCTTTCTGAAAAAACCTCTCTTCCTAGTGATGCTCATCCATCTAAATGCCAGCTGGAAAAAAATTTCAAATCTACTTACAGAATTTGATCCTTAGAATGACAGACTGGCCAGACATAATACTCAGAGTCGCATTCTTTGTCTTCCAATCTCCCTTTACATCTGCATTCTCACAAAACTACAGCAACTGCATATTCCTTTAACTAAGGCTCCCCTCTGCTCAAGGCAAACAAAGTGTGCTTGGCCTGATCTGCTATACCATTAATTCCTCCTGAACAATGACACCTGGCTGCTATCAGGTGGCCAAAGTCAGCTGCTTTTGTAGCAGGGACAGCAGTTAAGTGTTGGCAGCTGGGATTTGTACTCTTCATTTTTTAACTCTTCTTACAACAAACTGTGGAAACGCTGTCTCTGGCAATGCAAACACACTCTGGCTGGCCACTTAAGGTATTGAATAGACCTAGAGAAATGTTTAGACAAGAGGGAAGCCAGCTGACTTCAAAGGTCCAACTGGTAATAGACTAACATGACAAATACAGCTTTGCTGCAACTTCATATTGTGTGTAAAACTAGGGATTAGGCACACAGAGTAAGGGAAAGGGTGGAGGAGACCTGAAACCATGAAAGGGAAATATGTACAACAGAAAATCTGGCCTGAAACAAATAGTTTGAACTGGAAGTAAGGGAGGAATGCAGGAGAGCATTCTTCATCTGAGACAATGTATGTGATGGATCTCTTCAGGATGGAGTTGTAATGAAGATGCCCCTCTTCCATTTTGTATGAAAAGAAAGATGCAAAGTGAAAAGAAGCTCTTTTTTTTCTGCAGAGAAGTGCTGTTTCTCCTCCAGATTGTTCATCAAATATACCAATACACTGATGGGGTACAGTGAACAGACACTGTGGCACAAGTCATCTTTGGACAGTAAGATATTGTTAGTTGTTCCACTCAGTTGTTCTTACAGGCTCCCTTAAAGACTATGACAGCCTGAACCTCATAATAAAAGCATAAAACATGGAGCCAGGACACCCTTTCTCCTAACACCCATAGCAGCAGGGGCCAGGAGGAATTCCCCAATGCATATGTAGTAGGATGTAAGGCTGTGTTCCTCACCAGCTGTCCCTTTCCTGTCCTGCTCTAGTCCCTGAAAGAGGATCTACAACTTTGGGCTTCTCTCCTCCAAGTGTGAGGAGTCATACTGGAGCTTTATGGGGTGATAGACAATCGCAATTCACATGCAACTAAAAAATATAACATCCTCTCTAAACATGTTTAAAGAGTTTGAACCTTTACTTTCAGATGGATTCTCAGCTGAGGGTGATTATTTCAGGACAGCTGAAATCACTGAAGAAACCCCCTTAGCACAGTAACTAAAGCAGCAGCACCCTAAAGGAAATGCCTGGTATGTTAGTGTGTTTTGTGGTTGGTTTGAAAACGGCCAAGATTTTACTGGAAATTTTTTTAGGTCTGGAGAACACTCATTTATGGGGAATGTGACTCTGGTAGCACCAGTAACGGCCATCACACAACTAGGGGATTTTTCAAATGCAGCCAAACCTCATTTTATAAGATATCTGTGTGCAGTTTATAAAACAAGTTCTTAAAACCTTCCAAGACAATAGCTGGCGATGAGGACAGGCCTGATGGAGGCAATGCTATGCTGCAACATCCATTATGTCCCTAGTGGGGAAAGCACATGCTTTACTGCAGCATTTTTATTATGTCTCAGGTCTAAAAAAAAAAAAAAATCTTTTGGGAAAGTAGGCAATTGGTACTAAAAATTATAAAAGACAACTCCATCTATTGCAGGAATGAGGCATCTTAAATGTACATATATATATGTGTGCATGTGTAAATGTATATGTATATATCTCAGAAAAGATGAAGATATAGAAGGCCTTGGGAGTTATCTTGTCTTACTCAGTACTTTCAGTCAGTTGTGGGCAGAGGTCTATGTAGTTGCTCAAAATCAATACCAAGTGAGGCTGATTCCCAACTTGTCTAGGCAATGTGCTGTTATGCTCCAAGATCTCATACATTCAGCAACAACAGAAATTTTTTAATGATATATTATTTCACTGTTCACTCCAAAAGCTTATTTCAATTCATTCTTTTGTTGTTACCTCTTATATACCCAACCTTCTGTGTATCTGAACACTGCTGCTCCCTGAGGATGCTTTTTCTGGGAAGAAATTAACTTAATTTTTTTCATCTTTCTGGACAGGTTATTTTCTGGGCTTCCATGAGGAGGCTGAAGATCATAAGACATTAAGACTAGAAGAATAAAGACTGTTCTGAAAATTTCTAGAAGATATGGAAGTATTGAGAGAAACTTGGAGTCAACTGAATCAGCATTGTACAAACAACTTAGTACACGTAGTTTCTGTCCCAAGCTTTACATACTCACAACAACATGAAAAAAGATGGTCCATTCACAGCTCTGATGGACATAGGTGGACTAAAGAACCCAGACTCACCAAGATGACATGGAAGGACGCACAAAAAAAGACTCATAATTGGAAGAACTGCAACTGCTCTGCCTGACAAATGCATGCTAAATGTTGCCCTCCACTCTTCCCCCATGAGAAAATCATGCAAATAATAAAATAACTTCACAGGATGTTGACAGGAAAAGTGCCACATAAGACTTTTTCATTTAAGAGCAAATTTTAATCTTCTCTTGATTTCTCATTTCAAATAATGAAAAACTGTGTGATTAGGAAGTTTTATTTAGGATATGAAAATTAACCTATTGCTCATTCTGTTCATTTGTATAAAGGCCATGACCCAAAATGTACTGCAGTAAATAACAGTCTTTAGGTAGACCTTTAAGAGCTTTGAATTGAGTCCAGGTATATGTATATATCCAAAATAAAGCTACTTAAATAAGAGGGGTGTGAGAATGTGACAGAGCAGCACATCTCAGAATATTGAACATGCTTGCTCAAGCATTTCTATTGCCGTAAAATGATTTTGATTTCTATTCCAGTAAAATGATTACAGGAAAAATATTTTCACACTGGGATTTCTGTATTTCATCTGACTGGAAAATTAACAATAATAACTATGTTATTATATACTGTTAAAATAAAATGTATCTACTCTGTAGGCAACATGTTTACTGGTGAATATAAAAAAAACTATGGACAATGAGGAAAGATTCTGATATTCTAGTATTGTCATATTTAAGAACAGTCAGGAAACACTAAGCAGATGGGGTAAAATTTATAGCACAATGGGTCAAGGTTCAAGTATGGAAGGAATCACAGACTTTACAGAACAGGAAGAAAATACAGATCCATTTTTTGCATATATATAGCAATGTTTAAGGAAAGGTTTCATTTTAGGGGAAAATATTACTAGAACTCTTACATGAGACTTTCCTCATTTTGAAATTATCTATTCCAAGGCACAAATCAGTGTCTTGCTCTCCCAGATTCTCTGACTAAGCATTTATATTAAAAGTACTCAGTACCTGAAATTTAGCCAGTGACAAGAGCAAAGCTGGAAGGTGGCAGTATCAATGGATCTACTGCGAGTAGCATTTGCACATTGTATCCTTCCAAAGCTCCATAAATCCTTGGAAACACCCGAAAAAGCTGGAATGTATCATACAAAGTATTTCTACATCTGTACACTTCAGCACTGAAAAGAAATATATATTTTCTGGTATTGCTTTCTTTATTACTAAAATTAAAGTCTCAATCCAGATTTTGACTAGACTCAAAATAAACCATTTGTTGGGAAACATACTGTGCTTTTGTGCAGCATTGCTCATTTGTGGTGCTACCATAACCCAGAAAACAATGTACTTCCTGTATCTATGTACTCAGTACCCAAAACTACATCAGCTTTCTTTGAATGAAAATGTAACAGTAATTTCATTAACTGAAAAGAGTATGAATGAAAATCCCTGAGAATCTTGAAATTTATTTTCTTCCAAAGATACAGCAGCACATACTCAAATCCAAAAGGCAATTTCTCAAAACTTTTAAGTCTGAGATGGATTATAACAGCTACAAATTAGAGACAAAATACTCCTAAGTGCTGGGGGAAAGTAGAAATGTTGCTTGCTTTAAAACATGAACAGAAGAAACTTCCTGATCTGCCTTAGTCAAAGATTTGTTGGTATATTGAGAAGAGTACAAGCAGGGGAGATGCTTAAGGCATGCTGCATCCTGTTGATCAGAGAAGACTTTCAACGCAACTTATTCTGGACTATCCTGTGTCTTACCAGAGGACAAGGTAACCTTGCCAAGACTGATAAACGTGCAGGCGACTGTCACAATTTTCCCTCACTGTCAACATAAATCACCCAGTATATCATAGCAGGTCCTTGTCTACTCCGTCTCCACTTACTTGACTTTATTCTGAGCCTTTCTAAGCTAATTTTTATTCACAAAATATTATGGCCAGTAATTCTGGCCATTTTTCTGGAACTCCTCACTCATCTGCACTGACTTTTTCTCTACTTTTTAGACTTTCTTGTTGTTGCAGCTTCTTCCTACGTTTTCTCTTTTTCTCCTGACAACTCCTTCATTGGATTTCTTTGCAGACAAATTTTCTATTCTTTCTTACCCTGCAATCTTCTCAACCCTCTGCTTCCACTTCTACATCTTATCTTGGAGCAATGCTATCCAACCTCCCAATTTAATTCTGTGATGACTTTAATAAAATCTCACCCCTGGCCTATCTCCTTCCATTGAATCTACACAAAAACATGAGTGCCTAACATTTCCAGAGTGTTTACAAAATCTTCTGCCTATTTTGGCTAAAATTACCTGCTTACTTTGTTATTTCTTAACTTTACTAGTTTTCTTTGCTTCCTGTAACAGTCAATCACCACTTTCTGCTACATTTTCACAAAAGCTTATGTTCATTTATCTCTTTCCTACTAACCCACTCTATGTTACTATTAAAATTCTTGCCTGTGCCCTGAAGTTGTTTTATTTGGATTTCAGCTCTCTCTTTCTTGACCTTCTCTGTTTCATCCCCTTTTATTCTCTACAGATATTTTACTATATCAGGTAAACCCAGCTTCTCAGCTCACTGAATTCATTTTACCACCTACTTCTTTAGAAGTATCTATAACTCAAAAAACCAAAAGCAAAATCTTTCATGGTCCCAGTTAACTATTTCAGTCAAGTCCCAGAGGGCTAAAGTCCATCTTTGATTTCAGAAAATAGTAAGAGAGGTATTGTAAAACAAGTTGGTCTTAACACAACTATTTATTGAAAACACATGTAAAGTTGATATGAAACTTGCAGAATGGGCTAAAGTAGGACGACAAATAAATAACTTTTGAAAATGCATTGACTTATTCTCAGATAATGCCTGAAACCTAACAGAACAATATAAATACACTGCAGTAACTTGATAAACTGGTTTATGGGGGTTTCTCTTGGATTTCACTAACACGTCTGCTTTCAATTACACAGATGAAAAACAAAGAGCTTTAACATCTTGCTCTTCTCCTGATTGCAATAAAATGTCATTTTTGTAAATGGCCTTTTAAAATGAAACTCAACTAAAAGCTAATTTAGAGGTAGCACTCATGTTTTAGAACTGGTAGTGTGTGATTTTTTGGGGGCAGATTTTATCTATGATACCATGCAAGAAAGTACAGATTTAGCCTTTTATGTGTCCTACCTCCACCCATATACTTCTTACAAATGTACTGTTATAAAGGCACATGTAAAAATCATAATCTTAAAATAAAACTCATTCCACAAAGTCAGTGGAACTTTTTTTTATTACAACTGTAAGCTTCCCCTGAATAGACGTGTTTCCAGATGTTTAGTGAGTTAAAATTGTGCCTGTAGTACCAAGATGTGCCAAAGAGAGAGCTACAGGATGAACTATTAATACACTGACTGGCCATGGTGATGTAATTCATCTCTTCAGTTTGTGGTAGTTGATGCATGTTAAATAATGCAATGTTTACAGTAAAATAAAGTTGTATCATTGAATGTTTTAAGTTCCTTATTCTTGCAAGGAATGATGTACATACCTATATTCATGTGAACTGGGCAGTTCCCCTGAAGGCAGTCCCTTTAGTTTCTTCAGAATGAAGACTTTAAGAGCTACTGATGATTTGATGATTCATTAGTAAGGAAAAGCAATTAAGAAAACTGATGGTAAAAAGTTTAGAAGAAAGCTGTATTTCATAAATATGCTGTCCTACTAACTTGGCAGTTGTATCACTAAAGCATCTATGAACTCCTCTTTGCTCCAAGGCCCCTTATTCCAGACCTGCAGGGGAGCACAGGCTCAAAGACTTCAACATGACCTCACCATGTAATTACTTCATTTACCTCCAAAACACAGATTATTACTCTATACATTTAATATTATTCAATAATTATTTCACCCAAGCAAAGCCTACTCTTTAAATGCTGATCTCCTAAGCAAGGATCCTCACCTGCTTTCAGACATTTATATCTAATTTTATCCAGTGTACTTTTCAGTTTAAAGAAACAGAAATTCTCAGTCAAGTTAGAGTATGGATTCCAATTTGGGAATAAAAACCTGATATACATTTTACTGCCAATTTTAATGTTTAAAAAAACTTTAAAAAACTGAATTAATAGATCTAATGACTTCCAAGTTTTCTAAAAAGCCATCCACTAACTAAGATCAAATGTACAGAGGTTATTACAAAGTGAAATTTTTCATATTCTACAATAATGTTAAACACTTAAAATTACTATGTCTGCTCACTGTGACACATCAAAACCACAGTTTTGCTGATGTACTCTGTTGTCTAAGACAAAGTAGGAGTTATTTTGATTCTGGAGGTGAATGCTGCTCTTCTGACCATCTTACTCCATCCTTCTTTTTAGAGCACTACAGCAGCTTTATCAAAAGCAAGTATTTTGATGGATATCTGTAGCAAGTGCTCTGCTACACGAAAATCCAAGACTCAAGACACTGTGATAGTAACAATTTAGTTCACTGGCTTTTGTCTGCCTAGGCCAGAGACCATGTGTTTCCAAGTACTTGCCTGGAGTGTAATGAAACCTCAATAGACCCCTTGGGGTTACACTAATGGAAAAGTCACTTACCTGTTAGCTGTGATAAATTCATTATCACCATAGGACAAAGATTTTCATTGTCATTTCGTACAAATTAAGATTTGCATGAGATTGCTACAATGAATTAAATCAAGTTCACATCCTCTCTTCAGACAGCACTAAGAGATCAGGAAAAAAGTGTACAACAGGGAAAAGGAGTCATGGCCTGGATCCAGATCCCTGCTTTCAAAGCAACCACATCACACGGTATCATTCGTAAATGCTCAACATTTTGTCTCCAAAAACCCCGCACCTTTTCCTTTGCTCTTCTCCCGCTCCTCTGGCATCTCAATTAGTAGTTTCCCATGTTTTCCGGGTGTAGCTGTGTCTCCGGCAGGTCAGAGCTGACACCTCTGCTGCCCGCCAGTTTTGCACCCATCACCTCGCTGGGGACGAGGGGCACCGTGCCGCCCCGACATGTCGCGATTCCTGCGATACCGGCGAGCTGCGCTGGATCCCGGGCGGGGTGTCCGTCGGGCGAACCGACTCCCCCTCTCCCATGGCACAGCTCGCCCGGCAGAGCCCCGTATGGACCCTGCCCGGGGGTAACAGGACCGGCGGGGGCAGCGGCGGGGCCGATGCACACCACGCCTTTCTGCTCACTTGGACGTGGCAGCGGCGCTTTAAAGCCTGGCCGGGACGTCCAGGCACACGGGGAAGAAGGGGGCCCCACTCCCGGCACGGCAGCGCGGGGAGCACGGTGCGGAGCCCCGCGGTGCCACGCCAGGAGCCCGCATCCCGCAGCGGATCCCGGCGGGGCACAGCCCGGCGGCTCGGGGCGCTGGAGCCGCTCCTGCCCTTACCTTGTCCCCGGAGCGGAGGCAGCAGCGCCAGGAGCAGGAGCAGCCGCAGGGGCCGGGCCCCGCCGAGGGTGTCCATCAGCGGGGAGCGCTGTTCCGAGCGGGTCTCGGCTCTCCTGCGGCGTCCAGTGGGCTCCCCCTTTTCGCTCGCTGTTGCTGCTGCTGTTATCCCAGCCGCCTGAGACCGGTTGGAAAAGAGCTTGCAGGAACCCCCCACTCGGTGGGCTTTACAAAGATTTAATTCAGTGCCTGCCCGCTTAATTACACAGCCTGCAAGTGCTCGGCAGAACAGAGCCGTCACCGCAGCTCGGAGGCACGAACCCTGTTGCTTCAGATACCCCACCGCCCCCACACGCTCTAAAAGTGACTCCCTTGAGCTCGGAAAACTGCAGATCCTCAGCGTGAACCTCGGGCCGGCGTGACTGATTCTGTGAAGGAGAAGTGCAGCGACTTCTCTCGGTTCCAAGTAAGAGAAAGCCACAAAGGCAAGGCAAATCAAAACAAAACAAAAGAAACCACCTAGCAGAGGTTTAACCTTTAAAGGGGAGATACTCAACCCCCCTTCTAGGTCTTTCCGTGGATTTTACCCCAATACAGCTTTTGTCAATAAAATAAGATTTTAAAAAGGAGAGGCATTCTAGAACCTTTCAATGAAATTCAGTGGGGAAAATAAAAATCCCTTTTTCCCTCCCCCTCCTCTTAAGAAGTCACGATGAAAATTTCAATCCAAATGAGACAGCTCTGCTCTTTCTCTCCTCCCTTCTTTCTCTCTCTCTCTCTCCCTCTCTGTCTCTTTTTTTTTTTTTTTAAAACCTCCTTATCTTATTTAAACAGGAACAGAAACACTGATAGTGGTCAAAGGACCCAGCTGGCAATGCTGTTGCTGAGATAGCTGAGATCTTTAAGATAATGAGAGAGATAATATTTGCAGACAAATGGGGATGGAAACACACTGAGAGTTCAACATCCCTGTATACTTTGCCCTCAATTTTACACAAACAAATAGCTGGAAGTCATTGTGTGTTTACTTGGAGGTTGTGCCACGTGGACTCTGATTGGGCTATTCTTCCTGTAACTACTCAATAATGCAACTTTTAAGTATCTCTCCTTGACATGTCCAAATGGAAAACGTATTTAAGGCAGTAGGAGTTGAATGTGTATTTTTTTCCGCACCAAGATATTTGTACTTTTCTAACACAAGAACATAAATACAGCCATAAGGCCAAGAGTCCAACAGCCTGTCCTCAGCCACAGTCATGAAATGGTGGAAGAGCATGAATAAGAAAACAAACATGATTACTTTCCCAACTACTCTCCAGCCTTCAGCTCCTGTGTGTTTGGGCATTTCCTCAGTGATATGTGGTCTAAGTGTACTTATTAGCTCTCAGTGAATTTCTGTTCCAGTTATTTCCCATGTCTCCCCATGAGTCCTTGTAAAACTTTATCATCCAAAATACCCTTTAGCAACCAGTTTCATGGATTTACCAGTGACTGTGTGAAGGGCCATTTCCTTTTGTTCCTTTTGAAGCTGGTTCCAAATGCCCTTCTGGTGCTTTCTCCCACATGTACTGCAGAGTTATTCAAGAACTGACCTCCATCTTCCATCCACTCTCAAAATGCCCACATCATCTTCCTTTACCTGCTGTTTCTTTTTTGGTTTTTTGGTTGGTTTTCTGCTCTCTATTTTATTGGGAAAGGGAACTGGAAAAGGGGAAAAAGGACGGATGGCTGATTTTATTTGGAGGGGACTTTAATAGTGGGATTTTCTACATAAACATGTATATTTCTCTCTTCTTTAAATGCCCTAACTCAGTTTAAAAGGATTTTTTTACATCAGTTACAGTGTTTCATTCCAACCTCCAAGCTACCATTTTTCATCTATCAGACAGCTGGGAGAAACACCTAACAAAGATTACACCTTGTCTAAAATTCATAGAAGTATTCTGAACCAGAGGAATGTCCTTTATAGAAAGGCTGGGTTCAGTTCAATATTGCCTATTTCACTCTACATTAAAACCTCCCCTAATTGATTAAAGGTGGATAGAAAGAACTTCATCCAGCATGCCTAAAACAGTGCAAAGTCATACTGAATATACTGTCCACACATGGAGCTACCCTGATTAACACCATGTGTGAACATTTTTACTACAGAGTAAGAATTCCTTGTTCCTGTTTTGTTTGCCTCCACAAACTATACCAGAAATGAGGCAAATTTAAATAAAAGCTTAAGAAGTATTTCTAGAAAACATCATGGCTATGGTCATCTGCAGATCTGACAATAAGTTTTTCCTTGGTTTGGGGTGGGAGTTTTTTTGCTTGATACACATTTCTACTATGAATTGGCACTCTCACCTACAGACAGATTGAGAGGCCTCGAGTACATGTGATTCCAATTACTGACCCCAAGCTTTGTAATGAACTGAGCCAGGCACCTCAGGCTCAATCCAGAGGTCCTGGGAGTCAATGGAAAGCAAGGGCTTATGAGAGGGAACATTTTGCATAACCACATTTTTTTTTCGTATATCTTTTGTAAAGGTTCTGTAATCTTTTGTGTAGCTCTAAAACAAACAAATTCTTTAATGAGGATTTTGTTTCTGCTTCAGAAGAATAAAAATCTTTTGCAGAAGCTCAGAATAATGAGTAATGACAGCATAACAAATCACTGTGCAAGTCATTTCCAAGGGTCCTGTTAAGAGTAGATGCACGCAAGTAGATCAACAAAGACTTTAGAATTACTTTATCACATCCAGCCATCTATGGCAGCAGGTTCACAGCTCCCATTTGGCTACTTAGGAATCCTTGAGATGGCCTGATTAAGTCTCTGTAAGGGCATCAACCTCTGTCAAGTGAACAAAGCTGACCCGAGTCCCAGCTGTTGTGCTTCTCAGCTCATTTCTTTTACTGCAGTTCCTAAAGCCTGTATTTTTGACCACTCCACCTATCTGTCCCAGAAGTTCAGCAAAAGAGAGGGAAATGAAATTGCACTGTCCTTCCTGTTTTCAGGAAGAATGGTGCAAGGAAGTTAATAGACTCACCTAGAAATTAAATCAAACTGTAGATTTCTAACTCTAAAGAGAAATTCCTTGGGCCTTTTGGCAAAAAATGAAGCTACATATTGGTTCTTGTTATATGCCACATTAAAGATGCATAAAAAGGCCTCTTTGCCTACTGAATAGGAAGAATACATCACTGATTGGTGATTAAGAGGTTTCATGTGGATCTTACCATCTCCCACTGTAAATGTAAGACCTCAAACTCTACGGTAGGTAAGTCCATGGCTATTGAAGTACAAATGACCACTCAGCTTATGAGTGGTCTATGCTATGAGCATGGTACAACTGACACTCACTTTCTTTCCTGCCTGGAGAAGGAAAAAAAAAAAAGAAACTTAGCTGAGTTTTCAGAGATGGATGCACAGTAATCCTTTTTGAAATGTCTACTGCCATTACAGATAACAATCGCTAGCTTATTTTGAGTCTAAATCAATGTTGTTTAGTTTTTTAATAGCTCTCCAGGCTTGTATTCTTGTTGAAGTTATCACTTTGTGCACCACTGATCACCAAAGCCCCTTAGTGTAGTATCACTTGGGGATACCTTATATGCACTTTCCATGTCCTTGTCAATGATTGATTTGGAATAAATCGGTATGCAGGCACATCCCCATCCTCAAATCCCAAACTACAGAACACCCATACCAAATGGCTCCCAGCCTAGGTAAACAAAAGGAAATGGGAGGACTGTGAGCCTTCCCTGTTGCCCTATGAGTCCAAAACTACACCTCCAAGAACCACCCAGGCACTATCACCAGGCTTGTTATAGCATCTTACAGCTACAGATAGAGCTGGAATTCCTTCTAGAATAATTACTATGTAATTCATAACAATCCTAAATTCAGACTGTTTTTATATAGATTGTATTACACATAAATAGAAATACATAAATAAGTCATATTATATATATGTGTATATGCATAATTACACTGATGCCAGCCCAAGCCACTATGCCATTTACTCATACAAGAAATACAGATGCTTGTATCCAAACAAGGGAATCTACCTGGGCTCTATGCCTAAAAACTTTCAGAAGAGGCTTTGCTTATTCTTAAGAGTTTCCTTGTCAAAGACAAAACCTCTTTTCCCTCTTTCCAGTTAAATATTCTGGGCTGGGATGAATAACCCTGAGTCCTTTTCAACAACATTTCTTCTAAGCATGTTGAGGTTTTCCCTGTTTTGGAGTTTGTGTCCAGTTTTTACATGTTGCCTACATTTCCTTTTCTCTCCTGTCTGATTTAGGGAAATAGATATAGCTATCCTGGACATTCAGAATACACCGGCTGTCCATTCATATGTATGGGGACTGCTTCTAAGACAAGAAGGGAGTTTACCTGGGAATAAAGGAATGCTTTGATGATCCATGTAATTTCCCTTGTGGCATTATTTGTAGAATTCAGGAATAACTCAATCTGACATTCATGGGGCATTTCCTGTCTCTCCTTCTAGAGATGCATCCGTCCAGTCGCTCAGATCTCTCACTTCCCATAGATTTCCTTTCCCCTTCTAAACTTTTTCATGTCCCCCCACACTGAACTAGCCGATGTGTGGATCTGCAAAGTATTTTCCATGACCCGAGCCCTAGGAATACTGGGGTCCTTTGGATAAGCTGGAGAAGAGTGTGAGTCATGCACACACAGGTAGGAGGGGCCAGTAGCTTTAGACTCTGCTTGGAGCCTCCACAAATCCAACAACAGCAGGGATCAGTTGCTATTTTAGCTGCAGTCTAAATAATATCTCATTATAAAGGGTGGGGGAAATCCAACAAAAAAGTAAATGGCTATTCTGGTAAAGGCCATTTCCTCTCTTGATAACCCTGGTAAATCTGAAATCCATCCCTTGTCAAAGAGAAATAATATCCAAGTACGTGACCCAGTGACCTTTGGGCACCAGAAAATATACAAGTGAATATAAGACATTTCAGCCTTAAAAAAATGAAATCCCAGAGTCAATTGTACCTACTAGCTTCAAACCAGGAGTAGTTTTCTATGTTTCCTCATGGTCACTGAAGACCTGTATCATTCAACACTGTGTTTCTTCATTGTTTAATGAATTTTCTGTATTATTTACAAGTCTTTTTGCATATTTTAATAAACAAGAACCCATCCTACCCATCTGCAAACAGTCCTAGCCTGCCAGAAAACCTTTATCTTAACAGTAGAAACCGCAATTTAAAACAGTATAATGTATGCAGGCAGTCAGTGGAAAGAGTATGAACACTGACAAAATTCTGCAACTAATTCATGTACGTATACTCATTTTCTCCTTCTCCCCCAGTTTCACAGATAGCCTTTTTTTTTCACTTCAGTCTCAGTTTTCTTATCAGACGTTCTCAAACTTTATTTATTCATGTACCACATCTCTTAGACTTCACAGCCCTGAGCTTAATATCTTTGTCCCAGGAATCTGAGGTCATTCTTGGTGGCCTGATTCTACATGCATGTCAATAAAACTATTTACAGGGAGTGTGGCTTGCGTTTACAAAATGCTGACAAAATTCTGAGCAGTGACTATGAGAGGGTACCTTAAAAACATGAATTTAAAAGTTGTTGTAGTGTAGCAAACTGTTTAGAATAAAAATATTACAAACTTACCATGTTTTCTGGCACAATTCCACAGAAACTGGTTGATACCCGGTATGTGTGAAATACACACTGGGTTTTAATTGGAAGGGTAAATGGATCAGAAGATCTATGTACAGCTGCAAAGTACAAATATTGAATTAACTTCATGTTCCATGTTGTGTGTGCCCTGTGGTTCTCAGGCAGCCAGTTTCATTTGTAGGTGCTCCATCATTAGCCACAGGCTATGAGAAGGCTGGCTCAGAGTCTTTGGAGAGCTATAGTACACTCTAAGTTTTGGATAACATTGAGCTTTCCTGTCCGTCAGGGACTAACTTGTCATTCCTTTCTTAACTCCTAGGTGAGCTCTGGAAGCAAAGGAAGAAACAAAGTTTAGGTTCCAACTAAGAGAACTTGAAAGAACTAACCATTTCTTTTCCAGACTACCCTTTCCTCACACTCTTTACTTCTTTTGACTTTGATCTCACAACTGTTCTTTCACATGGTCATAGAGTTTGGGATTAGGTCAATGAGATATTCCTGCAAGAGAGGAGAACAGCCCCCAAGCGAATGTGTGAAAATAGGAGAGGGCATACAGACAGACAGCAGCAATTCAAAAGCAGGTGGAAAAACCATCCAGGCTGCTCACAAAAACGACCCCTCCCCATACCCTGAAAACCCAAAATATTTAGGAATTAATTATCCAGGAGAAATGTGGCCTGCTAAACAGCAAGTACGAGCAGACTTCAACAGAAATCCTGTTTCTACCTCATTTTCTCTGGTTTCTGACATATGTTTTGGCCAAATACTGGACCTCTTGGTAGCTCATGTTGTCTATAGGGATAACCTGGTTTGTAAAATGTTTTGAGCTCCATAAAATTAAACAAGGTGCATAAGAATTTGTTGTTAGAAACTAGCCACTTTAAGCCATTAGCTTCCCAAGATTGTGGTATGAAGTAATTTGGGCCAACTTTAACTTCTATTTCCCGTTTCAAAGCAGCATCCTATATAGTAGTCAATATTACAGTAACATTAGCATTCAAAATACCTCTCATATTTTCTCCAAACTTAGAAATCTACAGACAGGCACATTTCCAGCCAAATAGCAGATATAGACCTTTTTGGACAGTTATTCCATAATTTATACTCCTGAACTATTTCGCTAATGTACAGGCTGTCATTATGAAGATCTAACTTGTGCATGTCACTAAGAGTGACATGACTACAAGTCAGAAAACAAGGTTCTTTCAAATAGGTGTATTTGGGGGCTATATAAATGATGTCTTAACTCTCCTGCAGAAGATAGGTTGGATGAAAGGATAGGTTGCAGAATCATTTAATTAATCCAGAAAAATAAGTGTCTTTATTCATCTCAGTTTATGCAATATACTGTATTTAATAGTTCTGCTAAAGACAAGTGAAAGCTTGGCTCTCATGGCAAATTTCCCAATGACTTCAGTGGGGCCAATACTGCTATTAACTCTTCCCTACAAGGAAAATCCAGATTGCCTAAGAAGCTGGCCTGACTCTGCTAAGACCTCAATCCAGACTGGTTACAAGTTGAACTGGCTTTGTACAATTACATAAGCTGTTATTCTTGAGAATTTGCCAAATCCTCAAAAACTAGCGTAATAAATTATCCCCAAACTTTTACCCTGGAGTAAAACAAATCTTCTCATTTTATAAATGAAAACACCTATGTTGACTTTCATATTCCACTGGTTTCACTCACAGTTTTACAGAAAAATTATTATTGTTATTATTATTTTTTAATTATTATTATTTTTATTATTATTATTATCTAAATGAATTGGGATTGTTCAGCCTGGAAGAGAGAAGGCTCTGGGGTAACATAATTGCCCCTTCCAGTACCTGAAAGGAGCCTAGAAGAAAGATGGAGAGAGACTATTTACAAGGGCCTGGAGTGACAGGACAAAGGGAAATGGTTTCAATCTGATATAGAGCAGGTTTAGATTGGCTATTAGGAAGAAATTCTCTGCTGTGAGGGTGGGGAGGCCCTGGCATATGGTCCCCAGAGAAGCTGTGGCTGCCCCATCCCTTAAAGTGCTCAAGACCAAGTTGGACAGCACTTGGAGCAACCTGGGATAGTGGAAGGTGTCTCTGCCCATGGCAGGGGGTGAAATGGGATGGGCTTAAGCTCCCTTCCAACACAGACCATTCTAGGATTCAAATATATGTCTATTCCAGACCATTTACTACATTAAACCATTCCGTTTCCTTGTTCCATCAAAATACAACGATGACTTTGTGAATAGGAAAAAATCACAAGGAAGTGAATTTAATGTGGAACAGAAAATTCAGCAACATTGTGGTAGTGCAACAAACCCCTAAAAATCCAACTGTGGAGAGTTCTCTCTATAAGTTACATTGAGGATGGTCCATATTTAGAGTCCTCTGCTAAACACAGAGAATACAGATCCATGTTAGTGGTAAATTGACTAACTCTCTGTGTTCCCTTGCAAAGTCTTTCTAGCTGCTTTTTTTTTTGAACTCTGTAAAGTTTCACAGTAGATGTTCAAGTACTGTTGTTCTCATCGTAGCTGGAAGAAATTGGACTGTTTTCTGTGAAGCAGCAAAGCTAAGAATAGCTTTGACTTTGCAAGGAACTGCCACTGAAGAAACTGGTAATATTTCTGTTGGAGTGCTGTAGGACTTGTTCCCAAGGGATGGTATGTAGCCTGATTTCAATACAGCCAAACACCTCATCATTATTTAACAGGCTTATTAACTTCACTGGGATTACTCACACATATTAATTTATATATCCCCTTAAATTCTTTATTGAACTAGGTTATATAAAATGTCCTTAAAAAACATTCACTCATGTTTTTCATTTTCCAAAATGTATGTTGAGAACTGCATGTTATGATTTCTGAAGCCAGCACTTGCCAGACTCCATCATGGGTCTTTTTCATACACAGGCTGTTCATGTCTCCTTCTGTATTTTCTGACAGCTCACAGAATCTGAGGTCCTTCTCACTTCTCTGCCTGTCACAGTGAGCTGTTTCCTTTCTTAGTAAAGCCAGCCTTACTAGAAATGTCTGTAAATTCTCTTCTGGTTTGCTGTTCTGTTTCTAGTAAAAAAAAATCATGCTGGAGTTTTAACTGCCTGATTTCTCTTCAGCTTAATATTGAGGAATATGAGGCAATGTCTGCATTGCCTTCATATGAGAATTATATGCAGATTTTCAAAAGAAAATTTCCCCCTTATATTCTGAGTTTATTTATTCTGTGAAGGAGACAATGGCTGTTCTTTTTAAAGAACTAGTGGTCTTGGCATTCAACTTTTCTTCAGAACTTGTTTTCATGGAGAACACACAAAAGAGTGTCTCTCAGGCAAGTGTATCCCATATTCATTTTCTCCATGAGTGAAGACACAGCAGTAGGGACTTTCAGGAGAATACATACAAACACATTAACATATTGTCACAACCCCCAGATGGTTCATTATGTTTTAGCTGAAAGTCATGTCTTCCACGTATGGTTCTACATAGAGGAATCACTCCTTTATTTGCTTACATGGACATTAGCTGGTCATTCCTAGATGATCTAGTACTGTGGAGTGACATTTGTAAAACCAGACCTCTAGATAGTGCCTTCATATAAACAGCAACTAGCAGTAGTAATGGTCTATGAAATATTAATAAAAGCCTAAAGAATTCATCTATTCTCTCTTCCTACGTTCCCTGGGTCCTCCTCATACAATATATTTAATAATTACCTCAGACACCAAAAAAATACTGGAGCTTTAAGTTGTCTGAGTTGCTAATAGCTTCTCATCAGATTGATGGCTTTTGAGATGAAAGATTAACTAGAGATCTTTCCTGCTAGAAGGACAAGTTTGTTCTTAAGAGTACTGCCAGGATAGAAATGAGACTTAATGTTTTCTGGGACAACACAACCACCTTCTCTTTTGACCCTAATGCCTATGAAAAGCACCTATAATTAAATACTAGTGAAACACAAAAGTGCCAAGTTTGAGCATGTATTTCTTTCCTTTTTTGTTTATTTATGTATCTATGCATACATTGCTATGCTGGTCTGCTTCTTGCTTCAACATATCCCAAATTTCAGCTGCAAAGCTCAGGAGGTTAATGTTCAGTGTCTCTCAAAATGAAAAATTCTTGTTTAAAAGACCTTTTGTACACTTCAGCAAGTTACATGGTTTTGCCTTCAGACTCCTCCATTCCAATCATAATTTCAGGGAAAGACTGAACAGATACAGAGTCTAAAATCTCATCCATGGCACAAAAGTGAAATCATAACCAAAAATGCAATGGAAGCACAAATATCTACTTGTTAAGGCTCTCTATCTCATGGCTCATGTAAATCCTCATGGCTCCACTCTTCATCAAAATGGTGACAATTTGCAACAGAAGAGGATTGCCAACTCCTGGGGGGAAAAAAAAAGGAGGTGCAGCATCCCCCAAATTTCTGTATGTAAGGGAGGAAGTTTTTTAGTGTGTTCTCAAAGGTATTGTAGTTAATATATATTTTTTTTTTTTTTTTAAAGCCTCTAAAATTTGAAACTTAGACTTGGAATAACACCAATCACTGTAAAGTCAGACCTTTAACACTTCATGGTATAATGTACAACATTAACATGTAATGCTTAAAAATATCTGATACTGCTTGTAAAATCATATGTAGGACTTGGATTTAAAATTCTTTCTGTTACTACATTTCCCATCTCCTGTTTTCATGCTTTTTTTTTTTTCAGAGTAAAAACTTCCTGCTTCAAATACAAGAAAATCTGGTCCCAGATGTCACTAATTAGGACCAGGTTAGCAGAGATATTTACACAGAGGTGCCTGAAGTTACAATTCATCATGTGGGATCTGACAACAGCCTGTTTCATTTCATTGTATGATAATAAGCTTTAACGGGTACCATGCAAAGCACAGAGGACACATTTAAGCAGGGAAATTACATTAATATAGGTCTTTCTAAAAGCTCTTAGTGTTTGCAACATACCAAGTACCATGTAAATATACCCCTTCTAGCCAGGGATTCAGCATAAGTAGAAATTGAAAAGAGAAGTACATTAATTAGTGTCTTTTGTTTTTTAACATCTGACATTATAAAACTAAATTTAAGGAGTTAAATGTCTTTCAGCAGATCATCAATTAAAGATCATTTCAAAATTAATTTTCTCACAATATTTGGAGAGGGAAGGAGGAGTAAAGGGAATTGCAGTTAGTTATTATGTAGATTGGCTTTTGTTGCTGGAATCAGCAGGAATGAATTTCAAGGGCAGAAAGATTAAGCTAACTACATTACAGTTGCACTAAATGAATAAACAGAAATACTTCCTGCTCACAGGGTTAAAACACTGTGTTAAAACACAAATAATTTGAAATCTAGTCCTTAAAAAATGAAATTATCTAATTACAAATACTCGAGACAGGTCTGCACATTTACATGCAAATTTAGTCCAGAGACCACTGAAGTCAACTAAAAATCCTCAATGCAATTCAACTGGTTGAAACTGCCAGATAGCACTCACTATTGACCAATTATTTAACTAAGATATTGACACTTGTGCTGCATTAGAAATATTTACTTCAAATTTATAAGGCTTTTTCCCTACAATACAATGAAACAATGTAATTGCACATACAGATTCAGTCATGCTCCAAATGACAGTATTTTGTGAGCCTTGTTATCCATTTCCCTGCATTTCATGCAAATCATTAGCCCTGGTGCTAATTATGAGTAAGACAGAAAAGTGTGGGGGTTTTCTTTCATTTTCTTTGCATTGTCTCAAATTACTATATAAGAATTTGGGTCCATTGAAATCTATTGTAAAATTCTCCTTACCTCATAGGAAATAGGATCTAATCCAAGTTATGGAAACATTTTCTGTTGTGGAGATTACTTTAGACATACTCCGCCCTTCAAATAAAATTAAAACTAGCAGGCAGTTAATAGGTATGCATGTACTAAATAACCATATGATTATTATTTTAATATGTAATTTATTAACGTGTAAGTTCTCTTTACTCCTAATTTCACGGTCTTAAGATCCACGTTTGAATCATGCAGCTGAAATACGTTGGTTTTGAAAAGAAAGGTTTTAAACAGTGAGATCCCATTTTATTTTTCAAGATCACTTTTTGTCACTAGATCCACAGCTTGTGAAAATTGTTCTGACAGGTAACACCAAAGACTCTGACTCCCTTTCCTGTTAAAGAGGTCTTTGGCATGCTGCAGTGTATTGTGGAAGCCAGACAGCCACTAGTCTTTATAGAAGGTATATCCCTTTGGAAGCATCAGCTCAGAATAAGGGGAGATGGCATTTAAAATTAATTTTCACCAAAAAAATCGAGTTTTTCACTTAAAAGAAAATAAATGTAAATTTTTCACTTAGTGCAATCAGAAGCAGCACCTGAATTTTAACATGGAGTCACCTTCATGTTGTTTTAAAACTATTCTGTAATTTTTCTGTTAATTTAATCCCTGGTTTCTGTATTGGGTTCATATAAAGTCTCCAAACAGAAACGCTCAGAAGTCTTAACAACATATGTGAAATGGAGAAAAGCAAACTGCAATCTTCTAGGAACAATTGCACAGAACATACAAGTAAGGATACTAAGTTTTTACCAAGCTTTCTTCGAGGATATTTCAGGGTGTCAAAGGAAGTGCCCCAACTACCCTCTCAAGCTCAGAAGATCTACCTCTTCAATATTTAGGGAGAAGTACTAAGTCTGGCTTTGCAGCATCCAGAATGCTCAAAGCATTACTAGTAGTTATGATTAGTTATGAGTTGTAAGTTGAATTCTTTATGGGAATTGACACTGAGATTACAGTAAGAATGAAAATTACCATCACATTCTTCCTATTCTCTCAAACTTCCTGAACTACAAAACGAAGAAGGAACAGACAAAAACATCTCAAAAGAAATGGTTTTGTTTGTATCAATTGTGTCTCCTTCTAAACAGCCAGTTTGGCTTCCCAGTGAGGGACAGGGAAAATAAATCTGCTATGCTGATCAGAAATATAATTCTCAGACTACATTCAGTTCATATTAAAAGACATCCACACAGGCACAGGTCTCCAATCTCTCCTGTGGGGCAAAGAAAACAAGGGAATGCAATTTCTTCTCTCGACTAAAATCTTCATTGCTCCTAAACCAGCCGTTTACAGTCCCCTTAGAATCTAAATTTCAAACAGATTTGCCTATCCCCTCTGATGTATTCAGGGCAACTTTTAAACAGAACAAGAAAGGTAATATACTGGAGCCCCTTTGGCAATTTGCCTGAATCCAAACACATATCATCTGTTGGAAAGACAGAAATGGTTTGCTTATGTCAAAAGCGGCATATGTTACTTCAGGAAACAGATCTCCTCTGCAGCAAGAATTTAAACACAAGTGCAGCTCCAAAGCATCTGAATAGTGCTCTAAACTGAACAAGAAAACTTGTTTGAATGAATGAATGAATGAATGCATACCCAATACACAGGAAGTGATGCAATCTGTCTGAGGATTCAACTAATACGCTAGAATACCAAAGAAATCTGAATGCCATCCTGCAAAATAGCTACTAACATTGTTTATTACAGCTAAAGCATGAGAAAAAATTAAAATAACAGATTTACGATCTATGCTACTTGTAATTTAGATTGAGTCTTAGATGCATGGATGTTGGAAGCAAAATTCTTAGTGAATATTCCCTCCTTCACTTCAAGCTTCACAAGTACTCTTATTCCAAGTTAAAAATTTTGAGTTCTTGCACTATATTATTTACTAGATAGGCAACTAAGAAATAGGCTGTTGCATACAATGTGATATTATTTCATTACACGTTTGCCTGACATTAAGAACTAAATGCTTTGCTAACTTTACCAAGCATTATTATTATTATTATTATTATTATTATTCAGTCAATATATGCTGCAAACAACAAATAACATAAGCAAAATCTTAGTGTAGTAAGTAAAATTCCTAATTTTGTCAGAAATGCTGTACTATTTTGCTAGATATAACATATACTTGAACATATATAAAAATACATTAATTCCATAGCCAGTCAGCAGGAGTCTAGGTGAATTCAACATCCTAGGGTGCCAGCTAGAAGCCTCATTTCATTGTGAATCAAGCATGTATGTTAATGATGGACAGAGTGCTAGCATCTGGATAGACAAGGAATTTTCATTGAATATAAAGTGAAGAGTGATTTCCCTATTTATCCCTTCATTAGTACCTTTATGCTAATATAAGAATATTATTTTCAAACGTCTAAACTTGCATAAATCTCATGAAGTTAAACAAAAAAGAGGATTAACTGCTGTTAATAGAGCTAAGCTGAAGTTAATACTGTAAAATATACTTTTCTTAAATCCCTGGAATCGATTAAAGAAAACTGCATTGTGGCTGTGGGGGACTGAATGTTAATGTAACACATATGCCCATTCATACATAAATTCTCAGATGAAATATTTGAAAGCATTATTATAATCTTGTACAGCAATATTCTTCTAGATCTTAAACGGGGTAGTTTTAAGAAACATATGCCTTAAGGAACCACATAATTTTTTGTTGAGTTTTAGCTGAAACAAAAAACCCCAATTGCTGTTTGGTTCTTCAGAAATAACCCCTCTGAAGGGTTTCCCATTATGGAGTGTTACAGCAGCCTCAATGACTCAGCACATGAAAAAAGCACTTGAATGAAAACATCATACATTTATGGAACAGTCATGTTACCTGGAAAATCAACCAGTTTTGAACTCCTTTTTCTCATGCCAGGCTTTTAAAACAGAAACATGAGTTTCTACTCACACTATATTGAAAATATGTATGGCAGATCAATAACCTTAAAAAATAACAGATTACATAAATCTCTAATTAAAGTGCCAAAGTCAATGTGATTTTTCACTGTGATCAGTACTCTCCGATATTTTCTGTAAAATTTTTCATGCTCCTGTTTTCAAGGACAACAAATACAATGAAGTGTCTAAACCAGACTGCAATTTGGTCAGATTTGGAAGCCATTAAGTTCCTTTAAGTAATTTTGGAAGTCATTTAGTCCCTTGGTAGTTTACGAAAATATCTCTTAAAAATATCTCTAAATCCTTGCTTGGATATTTAAATAGTCTAATAATACAGTGTACCACATGCCCCAAACAGGTGATTTAGGTTTTAAATTGTGTAATTTTGGTCTTCATTGTTTTTAAGAAAGATACACTATTTGCACTTCTTAGGAACAGGAATTCAAGCCAGGGGGTCATTTAAACTGATATATTTTTTTTCTAGCAGCAGCGGTAAGCGGATGCTCAGTGAAGAGCAACAGAGAAAAACCAGACTTTTCCTTCAGAAGTCACTCAGTTTCCAATTATATGCAGGTCACATGATTTCCTAAGCTTATTGGATTTTTTTCTCTTTAGCAATCTTAAGTGGATTCCTCTTCTAAGTGCTTGTCCACTTCCCTCTAAAATCCACATAAATATGAGCATCTGCAATGCCTCCTGGTGAGCAGTTCCATGGGGCTGCTACTCTCTGCATTAAGAATTGCCATACTGTATTTGTTCTGAAGTCAGCTTCATCTGATAGCCTTTAGTTTTTCTATGAAAAGAGACACCGAACAGCTGACCTACATCAACTATCCCTGTGAAAGCCAGGATCCTGTGGATTTCTTATCAGCCCTCTAAATCACCCTTTCCTGAGTTAAAAATGGCTAGCCTAGTAATCCATCCCTTCTAGAGGAACTCCATATGTTTTTTACCTTTTCTGCCTTCTCTGAATATTTTCAAGTTTTAATACATTCCTTTTTGAGATCAAGAGATCAGAATTTGCTCAATATACAAAAAGCCATTATTGAACTGTAAAGGTACATGGTGGCATAATGGTGTTCTCTGTTTTTCAGTCCTGAAAATGCCTAACAGTTGATTCAGTTTTATGACTGTCACTGAGCAATGAATCAATGTTTTATGAAACTAAAGATCATACCCTCAGAATCTTGCTTTTGAGTGGGAACAGCTGGTTCAGTTTTATGTGACTCTAGAGTTGTTTTTGCCATGTGTTTGATTTCACATTTATTTACTTTGAATTTCAGCTGCCATTTTATTGCCTGGTCATAAAGTTACATATATATAGAACTTACATAGTTCTATATATATATAAAAGAACTAATAGAACTATAAGTTCTATTAGTTCTTATATAGAAGAGTTCATCTTCTCTTCTTCTCTCTATCCTGAATAACTTAGTATCTTCCAAACTTTTAATCTAAATGTTCACATCTGCCTCTAGGTTATTTATGAGTACATTGAAGAGAGTAGATCCTAGCACAGACCACTCCCGAAATTTGCAAATGATTGCTCATTGTAAAAATGATATTTTAGATTTATCCTCCTTAGTCAGTATTTTAGGTGAATGTTAGCTAAGCAAGGACCTTCTTTTTCGGCCTGTGCTGATTAATTTTCTTAAAAGCTCTCAGTGATGGACCTCTTTAAATGCACTGCATATCTGCACGGACTATGACTTGAAATAACAACATGGTCCACAACTGTACTGATCCTCTGAAAGATCACCCTGAAATCCATAAGGCAAGAGTCTCTTGATTTTCTTACGTAGATCATATTGAGTTAGATTTCTCCATTTTAATTTTCATTATGGATTTATAACTGAATTCTGCATGGAACAGATCACATAAACAGGAAAAATTAGTATTTCCAAACCCAAATAGTACTGTTTTACAAAAGTGGGGCAATACAGCAAATAAAGAAAGGCAGTTGCTCAGGGAGGTTGTGGCTGCCCCATCCCTGGAAGCGTTCAAACCCAGTCTGGATAAAGCCTTTAGCAACCTGGTCTAGTGGGAGGTGTCCTTGCACATGGTAGGGGAGGTTGGGACTATATGATCTTTAAGGTGCATTCCAATCCCTTAACATTCTACAATTCCATGATTGTATGAAGCTGCCTTGATTTGGACTTGATGATCTTGGAGACCTTTTCCAACATTAATGATTCTATTTAGATCAGTGGTAAATTGGATTGCTTGGCTTTTACTTTCACTGGAATGTACCAAAATCACAGGTTTTACCAAAAATGTAAAGTCAAATGATTCATTCTTTTTCTTTAATTCATAGAAGAAAAAGGACTAATTAATTCATTAGGAAAATCTAAAAATGTGGAAAATAAAGTTGTCTAGGAAGAAAACACACATCATTATTTGAACCCTTTCTAGCCAGATAAAAAAAGTACTTGCAAAAAACTTCAGGGAAAAACAGAGATTTAACTGTGAATATTTTCCTTCCCTATGAAAGAATTTGATTTTAAAATAACTGCATTCATTACAGTTACCTTTTCAAAGTGATACCCACAGCCACAAAACTGGCTCATAGTCACCTGAAAGCAGGACCCAAACATATATGCCTTTTCTACTATCAAGTCTTCTAGGCCCACCCATGAAAGCTCCCTATGGTGCAAAACCAATGAATAAAAAAATACTGTCTGGATCATGATATTCCAAATATATTGGATAAATTTCTAATTATTATTTATATTGCGTTGCTGTATTTATAAAGGTGTTTAATTCTTTCTGCATTCAACATGAATTAGCACCTAAATATATTTAAAACTCCACCATGTAGGACAAAATGGGAAACACAATTCCTTTTAGAGGCCATAAAAGTATAAAGTATATAAAAGTATACATGGGCCAAAATACTCCTGATTAAAATTTAGGACAGAAAACTACAGTGAGAGGTAAACACACAAATGAAACACAGGCTAACAAAAAGACGGCAGTATTCACAGAAATAAGTTATCTTGTTTGTAATAACAGCTGTGCCACTTACCCTATCTTAGTATCTTCAGTTTTTCATTTATCAATATCAACCCTAAGTCATTCAATGGAACTGTAAAGTAAATTCAAGGGGTGTAAAAGGACAAACAGTGCTGGTAGAGAAGATGCAGGTCATTGTCCTGTGTGTGGGCAGCAGTTTTACATGTACAGAACACATGATTTCAACTTCTCCTCTTCTAATGAAGAGTAGTTCAGTGCACTTTTTTTTTGCAAAAGGGAACTGATGCAAGACACAAGGAATAAAGAACGTGAGTTTCTGATGCTGTGCTGTTCATGTCTGTTGTTGACAGCCAGGCTTTGGCCAGCACTGAAGTTGGAAACCATATGGTATATGTCACAAACACTTGGAAAACACTGCTTTGAAAACTGCTCAAGACAGTGAGGAGCATGTTCCAATTACAGCATCCATACTGTAAATCCAGTCAGCACGGATGCAAGGCAGGACAAAAAGCACCAGGATGAAAATCAGAATATTTTAGGGGCAATTGCTGGGCTTTGTCAATAAAAGCTGTGCACGAGTGAAAAACTTTTTGGCCTTTAGTAGTTAAAATAATAACACAATTGAGCACCAGGGCATAGAAAAAAATTAGGTGTGTTTGCTTTTTACTTTACTGTTTCATACTCAGATGTAAGAACTGATTTACTGTTTCATACTCAGATGTAAGAACTGAGTATGGAAAAAGAACCCTTTGTTTTAAGATCCCTGTGAGCAAAAGCCTAAACCTCAATTCTGCACCAATTAGCTTCTACTTAACTGCTGCATTAAGAACATTTAGCGGTCTCTCATAATAGAGGTTTATTTCCCTCCAATGCACGTTTGAAATTCAGTTTACCCGGCTCTTCAGTGCACCATACAATGCAGGATGAAAGGATTTTCCAAAAGACAAGATTCTTCCTAAGAAGAAACTTCTGTAAGTGAAGAACCCCATTAGAAATCCCTCCTTTCTCTACGCAAATACTGTAACTCCAAGTACAAATGCCTCTCCCCATCATCAGATAACGACTGTTCTCTGCACGATAGAAAACCCGACCCGCCTTAGCAAAGAATAGCAATTGCTTCCCACAGTGATGCTCCTGCATTCTGTTCCATCCCGTGGAGTCAGTGTAAAGGAAATGTGTCAGACATTGCTCTGTTTAGGTGACTCTGCTTGGTCACATTTGCAAACCAGTTTTTACTTTGGCATGTCAAAACTACCCATTCCTGCTCCATGTTACTCCAACTGCATTACTGCAACTTTCTTTTACATTTAACTCTGCTGAGCAATTTCTAGTCAAACTGGTATAAATCTTTGTAGATCAAAAGTCTTCTTCAAGGGCAAACATTAAAAGCTAAAAAAAAAAAAAAAGAAACAGAGACAAAAAGGAAGCTACGTTGTCTAAAATATTTTTTAAATGAAATAAAATTCTGCTGGTGCTCTCTCTCTCTCTCATACATTATTTTCTGATCTCAGGTCACTACTTAACTAGATGACAGAGAATTATTATACCACAGGGAGCCGGTGAGAGAAAGAATAACCTTGGGCAAAACCAAGACTCCAAATTTGGGATCTAAATACACATGAAACAAGCATCACTGCCTGTTATTTTGCACTTTTTCCAAAAAATATTAGTGCTAAATTAGGAAATGGCATAGCAAACTCCAAAATTATCATACACAATTGCCTCAGATTCTCAGAAACAGAAGATTCAGATTTATATGAGGAAGACTGCATTACAGATGATAAAAAGATCATGCTCTAGGAAAGTTTATTATTTCCTAATCACTCGGAAGAGTCTGTGGACTGGAATGTGACATGGCCAAATTGACATTTTTGTGTAAGAGGCCTATTATAACAACCGAAATTAAGCAACTAGATCTTGGAGTCTGTCACTGAAGACAAAAGCACAAGTTGAAAAGATGGAGGAATATAGACTGTTTTTCTTCTCACACTTTGAAACAGCAAGTTGTGCAGAATCTACACATCTTCATGGCTGCCTCAAATTCTAAGTTCCCATAGTCTCAAGAAGATGGAGATCCAGAGGATTATAGATTTGCTCTTCATATTCTAAAATAATTTGGAATATTCTTCCTCAGCTGGGAAGAACAATATCTTACAGCAGGAGAGGACATAAAAAACCACCTTCTGTCTCCCAAGCACTGGTACCTCTTCTTCTCTGTCTCATAGGACTGTTTCAATTGCAGTCTGTTGGTACTATTTATGCATCGTGGAGGGCTTGTCTTGGGTTACAAGGTGTGCATTCTACCACCACCTACATTACCTTCTGATGAGCTGTTACTAGTCGGTCATTGTAACAGCTGCCCAATGCACACTCAGCCTAAAGGGGAGCCATCTCTGCTAACAGGCCAAGGATTCCCAGAATGACTCAGAATTACATTATCCTATTGTGAAATGCTCCGTTGTGGGAGTGGTACCAAAGGCTCCTGTACATACTTGTATATAATCTGGGGCTTGGGACACCACAATACAACCACTGGGTGCACAGAGGACAAAACCTCTCAGCAACCACCACCGGGCCTCCAGAGAAGGACCAGACCTTTCTACAGGATCACCACCTCAACAGGACCACATCCATTACTCCAGTTGGACTGCTCCCACCACCCTGACCAACAGGGTGCCAGGCTGTATTCTGACATTGTCAGTTTAAGCCAGTGTTTCTGTACTGTTGCCTTTATTGCAATTTTTGCTATTAAACTGTAGTTCTCACTTGGAATCTCTCACAATATATTTGTGTGGAGTTAATCCTCCTCCTGGTTTGCCTTCAAAACAGCACAGTGCTTTCTCCTATGTAAAAGATAGAAATATATTGGTTCTGCTCCCCTGAAACTAAGAATGTACAGTAATTTCATGACTATAAGGTGCACTGGATTATAAGGCGCACTTCTGGGTTGGCAAATTTCCGAATTTTGTCCATATATAAGGCGCACCGGACTATAAGGTGCACTTCCGAGATCAGACCAAAATTTTAGTCAAAAGGGTACACCTTATACACATGAAATTACTGTAATTTCTGAGAATTTCTTCGGAGAACCTACACTTTGTATAGTGTAAATGTTTAGAAAAAAATAAATGTTTAGAAAGTAAATGTTTAGAATAATAAATAAATGTTTAGAAAAAAAACACAGAAAAGCTAAAACTGAAAATTCGTGTTGGCAGTCAAGTAAATCATCACAAGAATACATTGTTCATTTTACTTTGTATCTATTTGTGTATTACCTATTATTTAGGGATAATACTCTCAACCCAAAGTTTCAGTCTGTGTATTTTCTGTCACATGAAGATAACTCTACATGTTCACTCAATACCATCATATCCTTTGATTAAATTGTAAGCACTTGATAAGAAAACAGAGAATACCAAAAGTACTGAGATCCCACTGCTGACTTGAATATTTTTGGATATGGACATAAACCACTTTGAATCAAAACTCACAATGTCTCTTCAATGTAAATCTCCTTCAAGATTCCAGAAAAAAAAAAGACATCAGTAAATTTGTATATTGATGCAGCATGATGGCAATTATATGTATTATACATATATTTTCTCTAGACATTTAAAAAATACAGTTAATACTGATAAAGACAACTATTCTTTCCAGAGAAAGTAAGAGTGAAAAAAAATTTCTATTATATTTAGTCTGTGCACAGATTAGTCAGGGCCTGGGGCCTCAGCATAGTCCTAATTCAGGTCACAGGATGACAGTGTTTTTAGGCAGATGAACAGAAATTGATTATTATTTGCATCTAGGACCTCACATTTTAGCATATTAAAACTATTAACATGGCTCCATTCTAAAGATAAACAATAGTTTCTAGACACAACAACATCTTTTGTTTGCGTAAATGCTTTTTACTGAATCTGAGTAGCATTTGAAAACCATACATTCTTTGTTTAATATTCCTTGCCAAGAATGAGAACACCATTTGGACTACAAGCTCAGTGACATCATTGCTGAAGAATGAAATTATTTTCCTGGCTACTTAAAAAACCTGGACACCATATAACATTTTTAAAAGTGTCTGTTCCTAGGATACACATGTCTAGTAATTGACATTTCCCAGTGGGAACAAATCTTCTGTTTTCAGAGAGGTCAAACAGACCAGCAGAAGATAGGGCTGATAATTTCTTTTTCCTCAATGCGCTACAGAGAAAGGAAAGCAAAACATTGAGAAATTGCTCTTCACAGGAAACTATAAGAACATGATCAACCTATTGCATCAGACCAGTTGTCCATCTATCATAATATCCTGCCTTTGACAGGAACTTATGCATGAGGGAAGTAAGAGAAAGGCCTCATAGACACCTTCCAAAGAACTTGCCCATAGCTGAACTTCTACCACTGAACTATGAGCTTCTGAGCCAGTGGAGCACTGAAGTATACTTTATCTTTGAGTACAAACAGTTCCATTGCCTTTAATGAAATCATGCTTTTTCCTAACTTGCTGTAGTAGTTTATCACACAGTGGTCCTTAATAGTTTAAGCCCTGAACATTTTACTGTTTACACCCTAGTTTTCACAACATGCCCAAAGTGGTTCAACAGATTCTCAATAAGCATAAAAGGAAATTGCTCTATTTTATTACACCCTCTCAAAGATTCTATTTCCTTAATTATTTGTTGCTTTCAAACATTTCCTTCTACAGTGGTAAGCGTATTGACGTTCATTTTCATAGTCTTCCCTTACCAGAGACTAAGACAGCACATTCACTATGTTCTCAGTTGTAATATTTGTGCAAAGCTCAGGTGGCTGGAGACACCTGAGCTAACCCAAACTAGACTTAATTTGGATTGCAACTCTGCACAACCTCTACTCAAGGTTGGCTGCATTTCAGGAGCAGTTGCTCTTATCATGTGGCACAGAAGGCCGTTAAAAAAAAGTCACTTAAAACCTGAGGATGCCCATGAGAGCTACAAAACTAGTCAGTAAAAATAATATGAGATGTGTAATGGCTGTAATGGCATATGTGGGTATTTGTTGAGATATTCAGGCCCACCAGCTGCCCAGTAAAACTTGATGTCTATTTTACCTATCAGTTTGTCTTACGTATTTTTATGTCTCTGTCTAGTGACATAAAATCTTTGGCATATTTATTGTTTTTTGTTCTAATTGGTTCTTCTGCTTTATCTGTCTCTATAATTTAATGCCATTACTTAACTTTATCATTTGACTGTAGTGCAGTGAAATAGTTGCTTCAAATTCAAAGTGAGCATAGAAAATAGATTGAATCTATATATTTGTTTATACTATTTTCTATTGAATTATTCTCATTTTGCAGACTAGAAATTAAACTAAAGAAAGCTTAGAATCCTCCTGCTCAGACATGATATGTTGCAGACCAAGGATATGCAATCATGGTCTCCAGTCTTCTGAGCTATTGCACAAACTGATTCTTTCTGATTCTTTTTTCTTTCTCATCTCCAAAATGTCCCCTTTCTTCAGAATTTTTTGGAAGAGAACAACCACAGCCAAGCATAAGGTATTGGATCATGTTATCATGTTATGTCATTCCTTAATCAGTCTGGGGTTTGGGGCTGTGACAAACTGGCTATAAACTTTCCCTCACCAGTCTGTACTTGTCTTAGCTCTTTTTCTTCAGTGGCTACAGTTTCTGTTTAGTAGGTGTCATTATTATTTTTAGCAGCCATTGTCTTCCACTAAGTTTAAGGTATTATCATGCTGTTTACTGGTTTTATCAGCGAAGTGTTCTATGTTGTGCTGTTATAAAAAGGCACTTCCTAACGTGTCTTGTATTTTCAGAGACCTGGGCTAGGGAAGGTTTCATATTTGCACTTTGTCCACAGATCCCTGTGACCTGGTTTTTTTCCTATGGTTATAGGATGTGCACAGTGAGAGAACCCATCTGTCCTGTCTTGCATTTCTGCTTTCCATTCACACATTGAATCCCTTACCAATTTCAAACCAAATAAAAGAAGGTGAAGTTTTCAAATAGAAATTTCTATTAATTTCACAGGTTGAGCTTGGAGAAGGTAGAAAGAACAAAGGTGATTGACCTGTTTAGGGAAAGGACACAGCAGTTCAATACTTCCATTCCATGTGGCTTTGAGCTTGTCAGGCAGCACAGCTGCAGGTCTGAACAAAGCAGTTTGTGGTCAGGTGACACAGGAGGGAGACAGAGAATTTTACCGCAAAATGGCATCACTGACTATAAGTTAAAATACCACTACGTCATTTATGAATTAAGGATTTTCTATAAATGCATCATAAAATCAGAATACAGTAAGTCTCATGTGCTAGAGACCTACTGTACAAAGTGATTTTCTTTAGTAGAGATGCTGGCATTACTCAAGTACTTTCTCTTGACATTTACTTTTACGGGAACATCAACAATCCAATCCTAGAGCAGCTAGTTACAAATGACAAAATTTTCCAGTAAACTGAAACATAAATTAATACACACAACAGAACTGAATAAACATTTAAATTCATAGTAAGACAGGTCTGTAGGCCCTGGGACAATGTTATACACGTATCTCTTGAATAAATAGAAGTAATTTGCTGTGCTGGCCAAACTTGTTATACTCATTTATTGCTCGTTAACTTTTTCTAGTAAGGTGTCCTTTTGTACTGAAATATGACAGTAAAACAGATTTCTAGCACTTAGAAAGGCCCTGAAGGAAGAGATTGAAGCCGTTCGTTTTTCCCAAGCCTTTGGTATGTTGAGCTATAATTGGTAACTTCAGGGCACATTGGTTTTATCTGACAGAAAATAAGAATGTACTTCCTTTAGCACAAGTCACATTTCCAGAAGAGAAAAATATGTACTATTTCTTTAAAATCTTTTCAGTCTTACTTATGTCTAACAGAAGGCTTTTTTCTGCTCCATCCTGATACATTTCCTCAGAAACTGTATTATGTCACAGTTCTGCAGTTTATTTATATACAAGTCAAATTGAAAACTGATGCTATATTCCAGATTTAATACAGCCAGGGCTTTCATCTTCAGTGAGGATGCAAAATCATCTTCTTCTTTGATGCATACAATTAACAATTTGAGTTTTAGAAGGAAGGAAAGAAAATCCCAAGCTAGGAGAACACTGCAGTGAGAGACTCCTTTTTTCTAAAATATTCCCTTTTTATGCTTCACTTTTTCAGCATGGAATGTAACTGGAAATACATACCCATCTGGTAGCCTGACATTCTTCCATCTCTATGCAACATACACCTTGATTAAAATCATGCAGGAAGAAACTCAAACTTTTCTGTTCCATGTTTCAAAAAGGTACCAGACTATAACAGGACTAAGTGTCCCAAGTGTCCTTCTGCATTAATGAAGTCTGTGCAGAACGTGCAATTTCTTGTCAAACTACAAAACAACTAAATCAGAAATCTGCAAGGAAAAGATTGTAACAGGTATGTGGCAAACCATGGCCTCCTTGCAGAATACTAATGCATCAACACACATTGTAAACTATAGAAGGGCAGACTTACTTCAGAGTGGAAGAGGCGTTACAGAAACTGTCACATAGCTGTACACACCTGAACTTTCAAATCATGGCCGCAGCCAACAGTGTCCATAATCCTGACCAGTGCGCCTTATATATGGACAAAGTACAGAAAATTGCCGACACCCAGAAGTGCACCTCATACTCCACTGCGCATATACTTGTGAAATTACTGTATTTTTCTACTTTTTTTTTTGGCTTGTTTCTCCATTCTGTTTCTTGCTTAGCTATCTGAAAACACAGAGGATTCACTTAACCAGCATGAAACCTACTTTCCCTTGGCTAAAACAAAACTTGCCACTAACCTTTGTATCAGTGAAATTCTTTCTTATCACCTTGCAGAAAAACCTTTAGCTCTATTCCTCATGGGATGCCAACAGTAGCTTACCAAACCAAAAATCAACAGGAAGAGATAGGGGATGAAATTTTGGATCCATTCAGGGGTTGTATTTACACAGGTTGTGTACCTTTTAAGCATACAAAGCTACACACCCACCAGAGCTCACTTGTTTGTGCCATACATGACTCATGCTCTCACCTCTGAAAGAACTGTTAACACATCCTACTAAGGTCTCAAAAATAGAAAAGCGAAGAGCCTGTGGACCATGTTTTAATGCAGTTCATCAAAGCATTAAGCTATTTCCCAGCTCTACACCAGCTGGATAACACTTGGCTAGCCTTGGCAGAACCTCTCATTCTTCAGTCCTTTAAGCTTTTAGGGAAAAACATTTTCTTTATAGAAATAAGCTTATGATCTCTGTTGGAATGAAATCTGGTCCTGGCCATCCTTCCAAAAAACTACTATTTTATCTTTTTTTTTTTTTCTAAGCCAGCAGGAGCTGAACAGATGGCTTTGAAAATTGCACTTTCATTTCTGTGTATGTGCATGCATCTATACTTGCATGTTACATGTTCATGTCTATTGTGGAGGCTAAAAACACTGATCCACTGCAATTTCAGTTATCTTGAGTCTAGGCTTAGTACTTGGATCACTGACCTGAACTTAGGTAACTACAGGTACAAGCAGACCCGCATCTCCCAAGAATTCACAACTGAAAATTGTCATTGTTTCACACTGGCTGTTATTCCAGTAGAAGCATGAACCCAGGGAATGACTGTGGATCCTTCTGCATGTGAAAATACAAACAATATTTTGCAGTTAGAAGGTTTGCTTGAGACTGGCTATTTTACCCATTTTACTACTCAGCAAGCCCCAGTTATTGTATGTCCTTTTAACTAAGTTTTCTCATATACCATACTGTTAAACTGTTGAGCAGTTGTACTGTTTTTTCATATATCTTTTCACTAATTTCTCCACTCATCCTGATTTTAGAGCATTGTCATTGGTTTTCAAGACATTCATGTTTAAATATCTCATCACTTAATTACCAGTGACAGCATTAAACTAGCAACTATTATCTTAATATTACCAATGAAATATTGTTTTTTAAAACAATAACATCTTTATGTAGTTGGCTGTTTCTTGTTGTTAACTTTTCCTGTATATGCTCTATTTTTCAATCCTCACTTCCTTCCTAGCATTTTCAAACAAGAAACCTGAATTAACTCCCAGATTGTATTGATGGATAGTTCACTGAAAGCCTAATAAAGCTCAAAGGTAAATAATTTTCCTTTTTATATGCTGCATCAAACACTGACAGTATTTACAGTACTCTGTTCTTTAGCGCATTTCAATCACCACTGCAATAGCAAATATTCTATTAGAAAAGCCATAGCACATACTGGAGCACTGTTTTGTTCAAGTTGGTACGACAGTGATGCACCTGGATCCTCATTAATTCCACTCTCTTGTATTATTGAAAAATGGCATTGCTCAGTTAGACCCTATATTATTCTTTTTTTAATTACCCTTATCCCTATTTTCTAAGGAACTCAGCATGAGTAATTTTTGCCGTGTGAACAGCAATTGTGCAATTTCTACTATGACATCTAGAGGCTGCTGCTTATTTTCTGTGGTTTCTTCTATGGACAAGATTTTTGTGGTTTCTTCTGTGAAAAATCAGGATTGTTAATGTAAAGCCACAAGAATTAGATTTCTCAGTGTGAGAGTTCATTACAATTCTCCTAAGCAGCACTGTATTTCTGGGTTAGAGCATCAACAGCAAGAAACATTCTAATAGCAATGTCCTCAGTTCATAACTCTTGTAATATATCTAGAAAAGGACAGTATATTTGGAAAAGTATTTAAACCAACAGAAAGTATGCTGAAGTCTAAAAAGGTATTTAAAAATTCATGCAAAAATGGACGCAGATATATATACACACACACACAGACATACCTGTGGCAAGAGTAATGATAATCAATTTAATAAAATTAACTAAAATCAGTAAGCTAAGTGCAATCTTTGGACCGACTCTTACAGCTAAGTCAAACTTATTTTAAAATGATATTTAAATAAAACTCTGTCTTCAAAAAGCATTATCTATTCTGATTAAATGATCACCTGAAGTATTCCTCATACTCCCAATGTATCATCAGCCTTTAACTGAGTAGAATGTCTACTAGATATCCAACTTTCCCTGGTTCCACATGCTGTCATCTAAAAAGCATTTAACTTCATTAATAATTGCAACAAGGTATGACAGAAATGACACATAAAATTCACTGGAACAGAATTAACATTAATTTCTTCCCTAATTAATTCAGAATATTTCTGTGCTTTGAGAATTTGAAGTACAGTTGTTTCTTATTACAGGGCTGGGAACACATACAGTATCCTCAGGAAATAAATGTGGAAAAGTATGGGAAGCAAACAACAAAAAATAATTACAGTAGGAAACCCAGGACTGACCTAGCTTTCTTCATTGTGTGCTTTTATTTGTTTTATAGCATTACTGTACTAGATAGGTTGAAAATACCAGTAATATTTCAGTAATAGCTGCAATAAAACCTAACTTTGCCCTTGCAGAAAACCCAGGAAATTAGTGAAATGTAGTTTATTAATTCAGAAACTGATTTTTTCCCCATTCAGAAACTCTTTTTTCCTGATTTTGAAATCTATATGCCCATTTGTCCACGAATAGTTTGCCTTGTTAATTTGTAAATTACATTATATATGTTATATTATGTAACATATCTGCCCCATTGACTAGTTTTGAGGTTAATATTGTCTGAATTGCATTTGATACAAAACAGCATCTTCGGTTTAAAATGAGGAACTAAAAACTGGTTTGGAGACAATGTTCTAAAAAGAATTGACTTGAAAAGAGAAATGTCAGGATCCTCCCAGAGATAAGAAACAGAATAAAAAAAGGAAATTAGCACTTTTTCTGATTCTGTAATCAGATTTCAGTATTTGTAATGGCTATTTTCAACCCGAGTCTCCACTACTTGCTTGTGCAACTTGCCAACTTAATAGCAGCAATTTACTTGGTGAAATCCTTCAAAACCATTAGTTATAACAACTTTACACATACACATTTTTACTCTTTCAGTAGATATTTTTATTTGCATAGAAGTTAATGACTACAAATGGAATGTCATCTGCCCAACCAAACATAAAATTCAGTAATATAATAGGTTTAATTCTTATCATTCCAATTCAGACACTTATTTTGCTTATGTAAACAGATGAAAAGAAGTAGTGAAGGGTCAATCCTGAGCTAGAATAACATCAAGAAACTATTTTATAAGGTCTGATCACTCCTTTTTGATTTATGATGTTCCACTGGTTTATTTATTTTTAACTGAAAACTTCCTTTGTTTCTCAGTGTGTTAAGTTGAAAAAACACTTAAAACATCTTTCTTGTACCACGCAAACAACATAATTGTAGTAGCAATATTAAATTTTACTACAAGCCTTTCTTTCATTAGTTATTGTGAAGTTAATTGCAGTGTTTTCTGGGGTTTTAGCAGAAAAGAGCTGAACTTGTGCCTGCTCATTTCTAATTCAAAGTGCACTAACATCTGCAAGACTCTTACCAGGCCTTTCTGAGCTTTAGAAGTAAAAGACGGCATTAGATTATCACAACTTAGAAACAGTCATCTCTTCTTGTAAAATAGCAAAGTAAACAGCAGACTTACTATTCTTTAAACTTTTAATTAAGTGATAAAACTGAAGAATTCGTACTTTTTCAGAAGAAAATAAACTGCTTACTGTCATGAGGGTAAGAGGGAACTGATTTTTCCTTTCCTTCATTTGCCTTTCTCACCCATAAAGCAAAGTAAAACCTCGAAAAATATTTTAACATAGTGATTTTTTAAATTCATTGGCCAGAAAAGTGTGAAAATTCCTAGCTAAGTAAAAAACTACTGAAAAAAATAAAAGTAAGCAAAATTAAACATTATCTAAACCTTAGAGAGAAAATCTTCCCCAAGTATCATTAGGTAGCAGAGTAAACCTTTTAAAGGAAGCTGTCAACTCCTCCAAAGGTCCATGCCAGAAGTAGAGAGGAAATCAAATTGTGGCTGTTGGATGTAAAAGAGCATAGACCAAAAATAAAGTTTAAGGATCTCTAAAGTAAAGGTATAAAATTTACATTCCTTTCTGAATACCTCATAAGCAGGTGACCTTAAAAAGAAGCCTGTAGGAGACAAAATTTCTTAAAGCAGCAGAAAAAATAAGGTCATTGCAAACAGTTGAAGAAATTTTTCTGTAGTCACAGTGGAGAGTAGGGATGTTTCCAAATGAGAGCACTGTATTATGTGGAACTTATTGGTAGGGTTTCAAGCCATTGTATTGATTACAGACATTTCAGGACGGTGTAACAAAACAGACAGTAACAGATTGCACAGAATGAAAATTCCCTTTGCAACTTCCCTTTGGAGGGAATTTCTAAGTCCCACAAGGCCTGGGTAAAATACTATTCAACATCTTAAAAAAGGAAGAAAATGTTGTGATCATATACATTCCTGATCCTCTTAACCTACCTGTGAAGCAAAAGGATGAGGAGATAAAATTAGGTAAAGCTTGATACAGGAAAACCCAAAAGTGACAGAAGAAAAAAATATATTTGAGATATTTTGAGATACTACAGAGTTCTATGAAAATGCCTCTCAGAGGTAAACAATGACCAAAATGCCCAGTGTTAGGATTCTACAGAAATAAATATACTTGCATTGTGGAAAATATGGAATAAACCAGAAAATACCCTTATTACCCAACCTTCTGACCCCCTCATCTCAAGAAGGTTACATAGGGAAACAAATGGAAGAAAGGGAACAATACCCAGAATTTCAAACTCATTTGCTCACACTAATTACTAGCATTTCCAAGACTTAACTATTACATCATAATCAATGAAAGACACAAAAAACCACATCTTATTTTCATATATAATTAGTTAGTTCACATGTCAATAAACAAAAAAAATCACAATCAAATTTCTACAATATTAAAAAATGCTAATTGTCATGAAAATGTTGTACACTAATAAAGGATTTCCTTGGGTCAGACTTTTGCTCCAGAGTAAGAAAAAAGTGAAATATTATAAATATTAGAGTAAATAGTCCCAACAGAAAGTAGAATACTGGACTGACTTACTGTAACTTCTTTTTTAAACTTTAAATACCTACTCTTTTCTCAAACTGTTGATCCAAAGAACTGTGGAAAACTCTGTGAATATAAACCACAAATTTAAAGATGATAAGTACTGATCATCATTTTCCTCTCTGAAATCATGTCCTAGCACACACATCTTACCCTAATTACTTCAGTGAAACTCCATGAAGGCCATTTAATCTAATTAATTATTCTTATTTTGAAGGACTATTGTAAGAACTGGTAAGTGTCAGAAACTTCTTATGCCATACTCACAGTTTTAAAAAGTCTTTCTTAAGAAGTGGAAAATATATATAAGTTTTTTTAGGAAGAGATGGTTGCTATCCCTCTACATAGCAGCTGTGATTTGTACTCATTCCAGTTAGCTGATCATATCATCACACAGAAGACACTGTCTTTTTCACTGCTGTGAAATATCTACAAATGTCACAAAAAATACATTACCTCAGCAATGGAAACCAACATTTTCAAACAGCACCTACAACCAGCTAATGCTCTTTTTATCTGCTCTACTTACTTCAAAACTCATCAGTAAAGTTAAGAGAGTGATTATTTCAAAAGGTGAAGATACCACTCACAGCTAATTTGTTACAAAGCCATACAGGCTTGAGTAGTTCCTGCACTTAAATTCTTTATCAGCACCTGCTCGGGTGATAACACCTACTGAAAACATGGCTTGTTTCAGTGCAAGATAAGTTAGTATAAAATATCAGTAACAGTGAATCATACCTTTCCCCCTTTACATTAATGTTATCTACAACTTGACTTCATTTTTAACACCCAAAATAAATTTCAGTTTTTATATTCTGAAGCGACAGGTAGAATGGAATGTGGCTGTTTTTGCAAATAAGATTGATGATGCTGAAAGTTTTCTAGGAAACACAGTGATATCTAATCCTAACCAATTATTGACCTGTCAGTCTTACTTGAGTTTTTACCTAAAGGCTTATTCAGAGTACAACTGAGAAACCTATCATTCTCTGACTTTATATAAAATGTTTCTAAACAAACAAATAGATAATGCAAAAAGGCTTTAAACACATAGTCCTTCCTGAAGAAATCTCAACCATCATCTGACGAGGTTCAGCATCATATAGTTAAGCTGTAGAGCTGTTGTAAAGTCTGCAAGCATCTAGTCACAGAAGTCAGACAAATGAAGACAACTTCATGAACTTTTCAGCACATGCTTTATTAATTTATTCTGTCAGGTAACTAAAATTCTAGGTAAAAAAGAGAAAGTCAGAGTCTGAGATATTCAACACAGATCAAACACAACTTTAGTGATGTGAGAACTACTAGAGATGGCATATTAATCCACCCATTTGATGGCCTGTCTATTCCAAGACACATACCTGCACTTCTGAGGTTGTCAATTTAATACAGTATTAGGTAATACTCCAGAGATCCAGCTCTATGTCTGACAAATTGATCTCCAAATGGTATCCCACTGGAATCTCTTTAATATCTTTCCTTCTTACTTCGTTGTAGACCAGCTCATTATTACCAGCGCAAGTGTGATCTCCTTTCAACTTCATTTTCCAGCTTTTCTCAGTTCTTATACTTCAGCCACATTGCTTTTCTACTTAGCTTCTATCTGTACTACAATTAATTCCAATTGTATCAGTGTACTAAAATTGGGACGTATCTTTTTGCTCAAGATAATCATGTTGAAAGGCACTTCTTTAACCTTTTGAATGTTCTTGATTTTCTTTCACCTCTCTATCTAAAGGCATTAACGTGATGGCTCTTTTCCAAATTCCTCTTTAATCAGCATTTTGAATCGGGTAGCAAGATTTTATCAGTCTGATCCCAGAGGGCACTACTTCAGCTGAGCAAACAGACCTGTTTGAACAGTCGCCTTTCAAGAAATGCTTCCCTCAAACATCTTAAAATCCTCCTACATATCTCAAGAGCCATGCATTCTTCATTATTTTCACAGAGGTAAGAACAACACATTTGAGTTTACCTCAGCCCTTGGGTTTTTTTAAGCATCTTTCCTCCTTTGTTTGGAGGAGGCATCTTCAACCTGTTTCATCACAAAGTTCATTCAACACTACCATTATTGCTAAGACAAAGAACAATCCATGGACTCCAAGTCAACACCATCAGGATGGTTTTTAGCTCAGATTTTATGTTCCATATGTTGGCAAGTTACAGTTTTTATTAAAGGTTCACAATATTAGCAGTCTTGGCTTCTTAGCTGAATCTCTCATCTGATTCATTTTTTCTTCTCTTTAAGATCTTCTGATTCCTAGGGTTAGTCTTCTAACCCTTTTTGCAGTCCTTTCCATGTCAGCTCTCTCTCTTCTGGATTTCATTTCCTTGTTAGCTCCACCATCCATTTCCCTTATGCACTTAGTTTCCTACACTGCTTCTCTGTATTTTCTTCCTCTGTGTTGTGCTTGCCCATGTTTTGAATGTCAGTGACTGGCACTTTAATTGCTAAGCCAATATTGTCACCATGAAGACAGGAAGTACACGGGTTCCCTGAATTACTCTGCACAAGCTGAGATTTTTTCCTTGACTTTGTTTGGTGCACACTTGCTTTTTCACCCCTCTTCCCTAATACCTGTGAATTGTCCCCACTCTCCTTCAGCTGCACATTATCTGAAACCTCCTCCGTTATTTCCAAAGTGTGGGGGTGTATGTAGGAATACTTTCCCCCCCTGCTTTTCCAGACTAACTCTAACACACATTTTGTTAAGTGCCATGCCTCAGTGCACTAAACACCTTGATGACTATTGAACTCTTATCTCCCTACTCCCACTGTTCACAAAATAAAAGCAATGTTTCTGACTAACTTGATTACTTCTTCCTTTTTTCTTGTCTTAGTGTCTGGCTGGGTTTTTTTGCTTTAAGAAAATCCAAAACAAAAAACCCAAAAACAAACCACAAACAAAGCAACCCAAAATTTTCTGTCTAGGCCACCTTTCTTCCCTCCCAGAGAAGTGCATCACTAAGTGAGGCAGCATTCCCCTCTGGCCAAGTTGCATAAAGTAGCGCTGCAGTTAAAATTCACATTTCTTTGCAGAAATTGATTCCTATAGGAATGAATAATGTAAATATTACAGCTAAGCCTGAGACACAAGAGTCAAACAACCTACTACTTAATCTACTAGCTCTTTCAGAACAACAATCATGTTTAAAAATCATTACAACTGTTTTTCTTTTCTTAGAACAGATCTGGCCTACCAGACCATCCTTTAGTTTGAGTGCAGTGTTTAAACATGGCAGGGAACAGATAAAAACAATAAAATGTGGAATTGCTCAACTGAAAATTTTAATGTGTCTACATACTTCTGTATAATTCAGGTTGATTAATCCAGATTGTCACCGGGTGGTGGTATTAAACTGTGCATAAAACTCATCTGTTGGAATATTTGAATATTCTTCCTCTTTAAGATAAATGTTCCTAGAAATAAATAAAATTTTTAGAAAGCCATTAGTGTTTTCTTGCTATTATTCAGAAGCAGCCTGAGAAACCTAAAAAAGATGTAATGCATTAACACCCATAAATGTTCATAAATTATTAGAAATGGAACTTAATATAACTAGAACTTGTTCTGCAAAATACATGCCACAGCTCAATATAACAAACTTAGGTTTTTTCTTCCTGAAATATCCCTCAAAAAGTCTCAACAGTACAAAAGCCTGAATTAAAACAATTCCAAACTTTTGTTTTCATAAGAAGAAGAAGGTATCATGTATTGGAAATTCATTTGAAGATGGTGTGTATGAACGAATATTGCAAACGTCACAGGTTTAATCCCCTTATGGGTCATTCATTTAAGAGTCAAACTTGAGGCCCTTCCAACTCTGCCTATTCTGTGATTCTGTATTCATGTCCCTCACCCTCATAAAAAAAAAAAAAAAAAAAAAAGGAAAAAAAAGGAACTGGAAAAATAGAACACCAAACCATTACATTTGTTTTTCTTTTCCTGCTTGTATTATCTTTCTCCTTTCCCATAACAGCAGACACAAGAACTGCCCATCAAGACACATCCAGTGGTTATTAAAGAATCAGCTAGTTCATAACAGAAATGCTGTTTGTGTTCCTAGCTTAACCCTGAACTACCAGAAACTGGCAGCTCTACTGGCAGTTCATCTTTTTTTGCTTCAGAAAACTAAGATAAATTAAAGAAACATGCACTGTTTTTCACCTGACAATATAATTTTCTGCATAGCTAATTACATTTATACATTATTTTGCCATCCATATAAACGGTCTGTTATCAGTGGAATGCTTTTAAGAATTCCAGATCCTAATTCATTAATGTCAGTCAGTAACACTCAAGACCTACTCTTTGGTGACTGATTAAACAATACTGGAAAACTCACTTCAGGTTAATTGTTGTTTTTTTTAAAAAGCATGAACTTGTAACAAATGCATTAAAAAAGTTACAAACAGAACAAGTAAAAAAAGCTCTTTGAAAGCCAAGCTATTGGGTTAATAATGATAAGGAGGTGTTTTTATTTGAACAATGCTGGTTTGGTACTTACCTTGCTTTTTGCTCCTGAGAGAGCGCTGCGTTCAAGACATCTAAACCTCTGCGCTGCTCCTGATTCTGCCGCTGCTGGTGCCGCTCCCAAAGCAATTGGGCTCTTGCAGCCTGTAGACGCTGCCTGTCCCATTCAGCATCTCTTTGGCGTTCCTGCTCTCTTACTCTCTACAGGAGTGAGAAAAAGGCTTCATTTTCTCTCTTTCAAAGATGGAACTGTACATAAAGTCTCATGGGTAAGTTCATCCAAACAAACTTGCTTGCCTTTATTGAACACTAGGGGTAGCATTTGAAATGGGGAGAAGGGAGCAAGGATTTCTAAACCAGGCAGATGCAAGATATGGCCAATGAAAGAGCTATTCTTTTCTCTCTGTAAAAACCCCGAGCAGCAAGACAGATTTTTTAAATTATTCCTCTTGTTAGCAAGAGTTGAAACTTCTTAAGGCAAGAAGTGCATAGACATCAGTATGGATTATAATATGGCTAATTCAGTAAAACAGGGGAACCACAAACACCATGTGAGTAGAAACTGGTTTTTTCCTCTGCCTCACTTCTTGTCTGACATCCCATTGAACAGAATTAAAAAAACATCAGGCCTGCAAAAAAACTTACTTTTTTGGTTGTATTCATTTTCAGCCAGCCTAATGACTTGAATGAGTTCATTTCAGAGTAATAGGAGAGGCAGGAAAATGACAATTCTACCTTCAGCTTAATAACAGTAAGATATAGTATAGCCTATGGTAATGTAAGGACTAAAAGATAAACTCAAATACTATTCTTCAGCTGTCATGCCACGTCATTTAGCTGTGCAGCCTCTGCACTGAAAGAGGCAAGCCCCTTCCTACTTCACAATATCTAAACCTGGACACTCTTGACTCATAGCAGACTAGATGTCTTCATTTTGACTGCCTGCTTCTATATACCTCCAGAGCAGCAACTATTACCACTAAAATTCTAATTCACAGCATGGCTCACAGTTGTGTGGGATGGTAGAAATGAAAGTCCATTACATTCTTTAATGAACTTTTAGGCCTCTCAAATATGCATGAGCAAGGTCACTGGACCTGCTCTATTTGCCTTGCTTGGGTATCCTTGAGCATGAGAATACTGCTTTGGCTTGCCCTGCGTTCCCCTTTAGCTCCTGGATCTTCTTCTCCTATGGAGCAGCCCACTCCTTGCAGACAGCTTGTGCTCTCTCAGGTCCTGAATGGCACCATGAAGCCTGGGTCTTGGGCTGGGCAGGACTTTGCTGTTCAGCTGGACCATCATGGACCATGGCCTAAGATCCCCTTGGTCCTGGGCTCCTCGGCAACCTTCCTCCCAGTCCAAGTCCAGGGCTCCAGCCTACTCCACAGCATCTCCCAGGTGCTTTCAGATGTACTAAGTTCAGTTAGACCAATTAAAGTTTGGGTGAAATGCAGATCAATGGAAAACCCAGTCTCACATTGGCATGTCCACAGCAGAGAATGGTATTCTTCTACAAACATTGTCCATAGTATTATTACAACCAAGAAAACAGAAAATGCATGAAAACGCATGTGAGCTTAAATACCAGATTCTCCAGAGCTTGCTCCTTTTGAAATTCACGAATTGCCAACCGCTGCTCCCGAGTCATTCCCTTCCATCGATCCACAAGCACATTATGTTTACCCCAGGGACCGATTGCTTGGTCAGGGTTTTCAGAAAGGAAGTCTCCTCGAAGGAGGCAGGTAATTTCATTCATGTCATCTTTTATTTTTTGAGCCTTTTCCAATTCATTTTTATGATCTAGTTCAGCAGCCTAAATTTAATGGAAAGAGAGAGGCGATGTTTTTTCCAATGGATGAAAAAATGTTGACACATCATAACAGATGTCTTTCCAACCTGCACACAGCTGTCAAAAGCATCATATACAAATACTGTGATCATTGTCTTATTGGCCAAGATCAAAAGCCTAATATCAAACAATTCTTTAATGTTGTCATTCACATATAGCAAGTAAACTGGGGGAAAAAACCTCTTTGTTTCATAAGAAAACACAGAATTAAGTTTAAAAAATTCCACATTTATCCCCAAGTAAATAACCAGTATATATTTGGCAGACAGACACAATATGGATGAAATTTACAATAAAAATTTACAATCTGGAATCACTAGCCTTGATTTATATGTTACATACTGAATCTAGGTGAAGAGCATGGGTAAGCCCTCAAAACAGACAGACAAGAGATGTCCAATTAAAGTCTAAAGATGCAGCGTTGATTCTATTTGCTGATACAAAATGCAAACTTGAATCATATTACGTGAATGTATCTGAAATACTGGATATCAGAGTATGCATTTTCTATGGAAATCACTGTTCCTAAAGTTCACTACAAGGCATAGTCTCCTATTCAAAGGAAATTTTCCCCTTACAATACTCCGAAACAAAATATAATGGTCTTAGTGAACATAATTCTTTCAAAGAAGAATTAGACTAAGTAAAGTAATTCGAAGTAGAATGATAATGCTATGCATCTTCCATTTCTAATACTGTCTCATCCTTCTGTAATGCATAAACTAATCTATCTGGAACAATGCCTGGTTCCAACTTCCAGTGGACAGAGGACAGAAAACCTCCTGCTTACTAGGGCACACAGAGCATAGGCTGCCAGACCTGTCTCTCTTTACACATCTATTCTGACTTCAACAGATCAGTAGGTAATTGTCTCCACTTTGACCAAGATGTGCTATTAAAAATAATCACTGCCTTGAGCATATTCACTTAAGTAGAACAGCTCGTACTTTCTTTGCTGATCAGTAGTTCATTGGCAATACACATTGGCAAAATAGATCAGGACAAATGAAAATGGAAAGGTTTTCCATTAAGAAAGAGCAGGTGAAGTCTTCTGTGCATATAAGGTAAAGTAGAACATAAGTAAGCAGAGGAACTAAAAGATAAAAAAAACTGAGAATGACAGGACTGCAGACACGTGTGAGAACTTGTTAACTGAGCAAGCAGGGTGGTCTGTGCTACCAGAGGAGACTGCTAAACTGGAATTATCTCTACATTTGTAGTTACAGACTTTGAGTTTGGATAACAGTGGTTGTCCCTAACATCAGGCCAGAAGACTGCCAGTGACTGACTTGTGTTTGCAAACATGGAAAACCACCTGTCAGTGACGGGGCAGAAGAAACAGCAACTAAGTACCATATCCTAGATTAATAAATTCCTTGGCTAAAAACAACCTTGTGGTTTCCATAAAATAACAGAAGCATTTGATGTGCAAAGAAAGCAATAAAAGATTAATTAATTTTTAAAAATGATACATTAGCTAAGCCACAATTCAACTTGAACGATGCTAAAAACCTCTATTTAGAATCGTCTAGACCCAACAGGAGCATCAACTATAGAGCAAAAAAATAAATGCCTTTTACACAAATGTAAAACCCCAGGCAAATCAAGATTCATGTGACAAACACCAACTTCAGATCTAGGAATCATCATCAATATGGAATAATACAGCAGGAATGAAAGGCCATTTTCCATCTCGGATGTTAGTGAGCAGAACTTTTACCAGAAGGTTAAAGAAATGTTTTAAATTCAAAATGTATTTTCCTGAATTGGTGGTTTTTTTCCTCAAGAAGAGTCAATAAGTACCTGAAAGAAACTATGACATGACAATTTTTAAGACCAAATGCCCAAAGATATTCAATCATCTAGTATTTCTGGAACACTGAATCAGAACATCTGGCTATGTACTTTTCTCTTATTAATACTATGAATCGAGCAATTATTTGTAGTTTGGAAAAAGCTCCAGAGTACATCACATTTTACAGAAAATAATTTTGAATAGATCTCACATAATTGCTGGCCTTAAAGCTCAAAATGAGCAATTATTATTTAGATCACTTTCTTAATGTCACTCCGCTGTGAATCTAGCAACAGATCAAGGCACTTTGACACTGTAACTCGGACTTCTCTTTTGAGAGGGAGAGCATAAAATTTCCAAGCTGCCTGAGAATCTTACTGGAGGAAACTCCCAGCTCAATGCATAGCCGTGCATGTCACACTACTATACCACGATTAACGACAAGAAAGATTTTAAACTCAGCTAAAAACATCAGATTTATCTTGTCCAGTCAAAGTCTTGCTGGTTTCACTACTTCTGATGCAGGCCAGGTGCCACTGGTCTCTTGCCTACCTGGGCATAGCTGGCTCATGTTCAGCCATTATGACCAGCACCCCAGGGCCTTTCCTGTCAGGCACTTTCCAGCCACTGTCTCCCTCTCAGAGCTGTAGGGGGTTGTTGTGACCCAAGTGCAAAATTCAGAACTTGGCCTCGTTGAAACTCAGACCACTGGCCTAGGCCCATTATTCCAGCCTGTCCAGATCCCTCTGCAGAGCCTTCCTACCTTCCAGAAGACTTGGTACCATATACACAGTGCTTCGATCCCCTGGTCCAGGTCATTGTTGAAGATGCTAAAAAGCTGACTCCCAGTTCAGCTTTTTTTTTTATTTTTTTTTTTTTTTTCAGTGAGCCTTGGGTACACCACTGGTGCCTGGCCCCAGCTCCATTCCCCTCCACTCTCTGGCCCCAGACATCCAGCCAGTCTTTTACCCAGTGAACAGTGTGCATCCCTGTCCAAGCCATGAGGAAAATGCTGTGGAAAAGTGTCAAAGGCTTTCCTAAAGTCCAGGCAGGCATATCCACTGAGGGGGTCGCTCTGTCCTAGGAGACCAGGTGGGTCAAGCAGGGCCTGCCTGTCACAAACCCTGGCTGGATGGGCTGATGCCCTGGCTGTCCAGCATGTGGTAATTCTAATGTGGTTTATTTTGATACAACTACATACATTTAAAGCAAATTTACAATAAATCCATTGTTTACTTGGCAAACTGCATAAAATTTATCTTGTTACAAGCTGAAACAACCTTCAAAGTCAGCTGCTAAGAAACTCCTGTGACAATATCACTGTTCATTGTGATTTTGTGCATCTTATTTTCCTTCTCTGTCTCCACGCTTTCTAAAAGAACGACAAACCAACTTATTATTAATTTACCTGGATTCTATTGAAATTTTTAGTAGCTGTACAAACTGCACGCCTGCTTTCCTCTTCTTTTTTTTGTTCCTCCATAATCTTTCGGTCAAGTTCAACCCTGAACTTGTCATAAAGATCATCTAAATTAGATTAAAATGAAATTTAGTCAATATTCATGAACACGATATGCCATATGAGTTCACCTGGGGAAGAGGCAGAGGGGAGCTACAGATACAATAGGCTAAATAACTATTTCCAAACTTTACCATCAAAGCTGTCCATCTTGGGATTTCAGAAGACTCATTAATCTATTACCTATCTTACCTACCTGTTTAATATGCTACCTGTCTAAACAGTTAGTGTTAAAATGAAAGAAGTACGTTAAGTACTGCACAAAATAATGTTTCACGACAAGCTGGGAAAGAAAAATCAGTATTATTTTTTCTGCTCTAGGACAATACAGATTGGACAGTTTGGCCTGATGAAGTAAGCATGCCAACTGGAGGCATAAACCAGAAATGAAACCTGGGTGATATCACAATCACATGTTATGAAATAGAGATTTCCAAAGAGAAATAGTGAATACATTAGAGCTGATAAATAAAAACCACTCTAATATTTCTAGAAGTTAAATATACAATAGGGTATACCATATTTTCATCAGCTACATCAGAACTTCAGAAAAAGAAGATTAAAACTACATTCTCTTTTTTGTTACCTGCCAATTTTTGGTCAGCTAATGCATTTTTCCAGTCTTTCTGTTGCTGAAGAGACCACTCCCTTAACTGCTCCTTCTGAAACTTCATCCTCTGATCATAGTTTAAGTCTTCACCCATAAACTTCTGCATGCCAGATATAGAACACCGAGGATCATCGTCTGAAACTCGAGCAGGTCTGTCTTTCTTTAGGGCTTGTGGATCATTCAGGTCAAATTCACGTCTTGTTTCTGGTTTCTGAAAATTCTTCTGAAATTCAACGAGAGCCCTATTCAAGTCTTTGATTTCATTTTTCTGTCGTTCTTCCAACAGACACATGAGCTTGTCGTTTTTCTTCATATCATGAGCTAGACAAAAATGAACACAATGAAACCACAACTCTTAGAGGTGCAAGAGTCATTGGAGTGCACATATAAGGTGAAAATAAAATTTTTCAGGATGAATAAACAGAGTCTAAATCTTCAAACTGTTATGCCTTGAGTATTTGATCCGTAAGTACCAGCCCAGCAAACACTCTAATATTAGTAATATTTACTTATTAAATATTTTCAGCTTTTTAGGTATAAATCATTTTATTAATATTACGATGAAATACATGCATATGAAACACATACAATAATAAGTACTAGAACTATAATCTGTAGTTTGGTGAAAACCTGCAGGAACACAAGAAATGTACAGTAAACCAATTGTTCCTATTTACTATTAGTTTACAACTACAGCTTTTTTCTACTCATAGCACTAAAATCATTGGCTGGCATTAAGTTTTGAACAGCTAAAGAGCTCCTGCCCATTTAATTGAACCTAAATAAATTACAGCATTTTTAAGAAAAAACAAACAACAAAACTCTCACCCAACCAGCTGTTTTAGTTATTTTAAATAATTTGCTAGAAAAGAGAATTTCCTCTTTTGCCAGATTCCACACTGCTGCTGGTAGCTTTCCAAGAGTCAGACCCTGACAGGTGTATTTTCCAGCCAGGAAAATCACAAGCAGCTGTAATAGAAGCACAGCATGGAAACTGGCTCCATTTTAGCTCCTCCTGAGGCACACAGAGAGCTCATGCTCATGTGGGATCTTTTCACCTGATAGCACAGGAAAGCATGCCAAGTGTAGAATACCACAAAGGGTTTGAGGTCAGGGCATGGCATGAAATATTTTTGTGGCTGTGAGTTCTGATCAGCAATGGCTCCTCTTATCACCTTACATGACTCATGCTTCCAGCAATAACAATCTAGAGAGGATTCTACAGAATCTATATGTTCTATGGAAGAATGGCTAGACAGAAGATAAGCTCACTCTACAAGAAAGCAAGTAAAACAGATCAGCCACTACTACACTGAAAAGGACAGTGGTAAATAATATTTTTTTCAATCCTGCTCCATATTCAGATTTTTAAATTATGCTATTCATCAATACCTTTTAAAAGAAAACACTAAAAATTCTGGCCTATTAGTATCCCAGTTTAATCCCGTGAATATAAATCTTAAGATAGCAATGCAATGTAGATATATGAACATAAATAGGACATAAACTGGAGGACTGAATTTAGGGAATATATGATGGGACAAAAGAAAGCAGGAAGTGGTTTAAAACATTTAACTATTCACAGAAATATCACAGTATCTAGGAATATACCAAATCTTTCATGTTCTGCTTTTTCAGTTGCTTCTTGAATTTTCCTCTCCTTGACCTGTGCATCCAATGCATCTTTATCAATCTATTAAAATGAAAAAAAAAAAAAACCCTTTAGGAAATACTGTGTTTGAAAAATTAAAACAGGTATTGTCAAGCTACACTGACTCACAGTTGCACACAATAGATATAACCCCACTAGCAACAGAATATATACACATTACTAATGTAGGTGAAACAAAACAACATTCTTGTTTGTTTGCTTTGTTTTAAATAATGATAGATATGCTCTTGCACCTAATCAGATGAAAACACCACATTTACATGATACATAGAGCTATAAATATAAATATGCACTGCACATAATATGTTTTCTCCATAACAGCTGGCAATTTTATTTTATTGTTCTGCTTTCATTTATAAAGCAGCCAAGTATTTTAACAGTAGAAATGGCAGGAATTTGCAATAATTCAAATTGGAAAAAATACAAAGGGCTCACCATAAGAATGGAATGGAAATGTCTTATCAGAGAGAGTCACATGGTTGCCAAAATGCACTACAGGGTACATGATCTGTGATGAGCTGACAGATATGGTACAGAACAACCACATCCATGGTGAGTGGGACTTCAGCAAAGGACAATATAGACCACATCATCAAATGGGATGACCTCCATTTTAGGCAAAAGAATGTGGCCCCACATTTGGTGGCAAATTAATAGGCAGAAGCAGGGATTTTATATCTTTATGGGTCTTTTACTATCAAGCTGCTTAAAAAATTTTGTCAAAAAATACAGTGACAAATCTTCAAGAATCAGGTAAACAATTTTAATAGTCTTTGTCTAAAACCTAGTCCAATGAAAACAGAAACAGATCATGGCTAAAAATACACATGGTTAGTGCTGTGATGGACAACTGACAGTAGCAATCAGGCAAAGAGGTAAGTTTGTAAACAAGGGTGAAACCATCAAGAATTCTATCCTCCAAAAACAATAGTGTTGTGGGCACTAAATATCAACTCTTTCAGAGGTCTCATTGGGAAAGCCAAGCTGACAAGATAACTACAGGAAATTCTGTTAAGAGAAATTCAATACAAGTTCTTAGTGTTCTGGCAATAATAGAGGTAGGTCAGTGAATAGACTTGTGTTACACTATTGGCAGTCCTCTTCAAAACACTTTCACTCAACACAAAAACATTCCAAAACCAGACATTCCCAGTCACATAAAACTACCAGCTTCACTTTGCAGTGTTTAAATAAGAAATTTACGAACAGTTTGAGGCAGCTGATTTCTAAACTGGTTCTATTTATCTGTAAAGTTTACGTGCAAAATGAAAGTAGTATTTCATTTGCATTACTCATCTGAACTCTTTAGAAAAATCATTGATTTACCGAGGATAAATTCTTCAATCTGTAACTGAAGAGGACATTATCTTACATTTTTATTACTCATATGACAAAACAGATACAGAAGTCAAAGCAATAATAAAACTAGAAATAATCAAGGAAAAAAATAATCTGCGTTCCCATTCTGCTTTCCAGTATATTACCTCCATGTTTTTAAAATATTCACACCCTGCTTTAGGATTTCTGGTTTCTAAGTCAAATACTGTCTTGATTTTTAAATTTTCTCAGCGACTGCAACTCAGGTAAACTGGTCAGAAAACAAAAGCAAAGAATCTTAAAACCACACAGAAATACTGATATAGAATATCTCTGTATGAATTTCCTGGCTCTTTACAGTTCAGACCTGGCCTAACTTCAAAGCATAAGAAAAGTCCCTTCTGTCAGCATAATTGTTCAGGTACATCGAATGATGTTAAATCAATATGAACTGTTAATCAAAATTCTCCAGATGAGCTCTGCTTCATTTTAGATGTTAGTCTAATGTAAGTAAATCTGTTAAAACCTGCCTGAGTCAGTTTTACAAAACAAGTCAATTCTACAAAAGTATTTGGGTAAAACCTTCGGATGGTGTACTCCAGTATGGTTCAATAAAACCCACCAGGATATATTAGTTGTCTGCTATTTAATTAACTGAGAATTTATTGCACTTCATTTTTAAGGCTCTAGAAAAACCCATTTATGAAAAAAAAAAAATATGTTTTCTGATGAAGAAATTTCAAGTAGCCTAACCTATCACACAACTGCTAAAAAATGTTACTAGCTCCTTCCACTTAAGTATGTTGTTGGGCACTTCAGTGTATTGTTGGTATGTGTCAGGATGCTGTACCAGGTGAACACACTTGCCACGTTCAGTGACTGGGAACAGCTAATTGCTTTGCACCTACAATGACTCTTGCGTAAGAGTGACAAGAAAAAATTCAAGGCCTTGTCAGAGATAAGGTGAAGATATTTTTCCACTGACTTGAGACATATTTCTGTATCTAAGAAAAGAGGTTCCAATTGACACCTGTTGCAATTCTACCAGTTCAATGAAATCACCTCACAGCACTCTTCCCTCTGTGCAGACCCATAAAATCCTAATGTGGGCATTTGAAAATGTCACAGGGAGAGTCAATATACTATTGCATCCAAAGTCAAATAGATCACATTATTCCCTGACATTCAGGATGCAGACTGCAGAGTAAACTCTAGAGAAAATCCCCTAGCCAGAAGAGTGTTTACATTACATTTACACATCCACACCAAGAAAAATCTGACACAATTCTGGGATTAGGTCCAATGTAAATACAGATGACCACATCTTAAGAGAAAACCCTTGCAATAGTGGTGAGTAAAAAACCACCCCCAGAATCTTCCAGTTCTAGCACGCTGATAATTACCAGAAAGTTCTCTGCTTCCCTTATTATCATTGGCTCCTTTTTGCTGCAATAATTTTGATATTCCTAATCGCCTTCCCTATTGGACCTTCTCCCTCAACTCCACCCTAATTCCGCCCCTCCTCCAAGTTTATAAATACTCCTGACATGCGCCATTAACACCTGCTTTTTGCCATTGTCCTTGTGCATGGACCGAGCCTCCCTGTACCATCTTTCCTGGTTCATTCATTACAAACAGTTTGACTTGCTGTTTGTTATTTTCTAATATTAAAGTTTTTTAGTACCCAAAAAATCGTGTCAGATTTTCTTTCTGCATAAAATTGCCAAGTTAAGTGAAGACTCGAGCCCTAATAGCTGAGCTAGGAAGGCTCAGAGGCTACACACAAACAAGGATGGATCTGTCCTGTTTTGTCTGATGCAAAATGCGGACTAATTGCAGGACACTTACAGCAGCAAACCTCTCACAGCATCAATTCTAGAAAGATCCAAGCAGATAAGGGCAGTATCACAGAGCAGAGAGCTAAAAAACAATTACTTGTTTCAGCCACATTACATGAGGTGACTGGAAGCTCTTGGCTTTCCTCAAAATACTCCCACACAGAGATACAACACAGGCCTTGATTTCTCTGTGCTCTCAGGGGACAATGACACCTTGCCCTTGAATCCAGAGCAGTGGGGCACAGGTACACACGAGAAGCAATGGCTATAAAGTAAACCACTCTAAGTTCTGCCTCAGCAGGAGGAAGAGCCTCTTTCCACCGAGAGTGGCAGAGCACCGAACAGCTGCCCAGGGAGGTCACGGAGTCTTTTCCCCCTGAACTCCAAAACCACCTGGTCATTTTCCTGTGTCACCTGCTCTGGGGCCACCCTGCCTTCGGGGGAGTGGATGATCTTCAGAGGTCCCTTCCAACCCTAAATATTCTGTGATTTCTTCCATCAGTAACCTTAAGCGCGACTCTGAAAGTTGCCTCTATACCCTCCCTTCCTGCTCGCCCCCCTTCACGCACACACCTGAGGAGGGGTCACTGCGGTACCACTCCTGGCCCGCCCGGTCTGGCTCAGCCGCCCCGTCCCTCCCTGCCCCGCTCTGGGTTCGCCCCCACGTTAAGCCGGTCTCCTCAGAACTCCTGGGAGGGCGGGAGGCACGGCGCCTTCCCTCCCTTCCTGCCCGCCCTCACCCCTATGGTGCGGATCCGTGCGTTGAAGATGCGGCCCCGCCGCAGCAGCTCCCGCCGCCGCCGGCGCTCCAGGGCAGCGGCCTCTTCCAGCTCCCGCTGCGGCCCCAGCCCGCTCATGGCGCCGGCAGCCAACAGCGGGACCGGAGTGAGAGCGGTGGCCGGGAGCTACGGCGGCGTTGAGCCGGGGCACAGCACGGCCCGTCGCGATGGGAACGGGAGCGGCAGTGGCCAGTCACAAACCGCGACCCGTGGCGATGGGAACGGGAGCGACAGCGGCCAGCCACAGGCAGCGGCTCGTCGCGATGGGAACGGGAGCGGCAGTGGCCGCAAACCGCGGCCCGTGGCGATGGGAACGGGAGCGGCAGTGACCAGCCGGCACACCCCGGCCCGTGGCGATGGGACGGGAGCGGCAGTGACCAGCCGCACACCCCGGCCCGTGGCGATGGGAACGGGAGCGGCAGTGACCAGCCGCACACCCCGGCCCGTGGCGATGGGACGGGAGCGGCAGTGACCAGCCCGTGGCGATGGGAACGGGAGCGGCAGTGACCAGCCGCCCACCCCGGCCCGTCGCGATGCACGGCGGGGCGGCGGGGCGGGGCCGCCGCACGAGGCGCGCAGGCTGTGAGGGCGGGGCGGCAGTGCCCGTCGCTTCGAGGCTGTGCGGGTGTCCAAGAGGGCTGCTGGGTGGCGGTGTCTTTCTGCCAGTAGATGAACTGGTGAAACACCCTCGTGGACTTTTTAAGGGAGTTGAGGAGCTCGTGCCCCCGGCTCCCCGCGGGGATGGGTTACCTGAAGCTCCTGGTGGTGAAGGACTTTAAGTCTTGGAGGGGGCAGGTGGTTATCGGCCCCTTCATGAGGTTCAACTGCATCATCGGGCCCAATGGATCAGGTAATGTGGGTGGGGGGCAGCTGTTCCATGAGCTGTCGACATTAAGGGCTCCGTTTGGTGGGATTTAGCGTCACGGACCTGCTGAAAATCTCCTCGTGTGCACCTGAAGGAGTGGCAGTACTAATGAAGCATTGGAGGCACCTGCTCTGTAATTCTTAGCTGCAAGCGTAGATTTTTCCAGCATAGAAGGGCAAGAACAGGTGGGAGAGAGGGCCTTGATGGAATTTTAATTTCGAGTTGACTTGGTGCTTTCCAGCTTAAGCAGAAAGCCTAGTTTGCAAACAGCATACCTTGCCTTAGCCACCCCAGCTTGCAGAGACCGCATAAAGACGGCTTTATTTTAATGCTCTGGGCTGTACCAGTGAAAACTTGCTTCTTGATGGAGTCGGTGGGTTTTGCTTCCCTTCCTTCGGGAAGGGAGAGCGGCTCTGCGAAATGGCGGCTGTCGGGAGGTCGGGTTCGCACAGCCGGGCTTTGTGGGTGCGGCGCCTTGTGATGAAGGTGCTGGGAATTGTTAAAGTTTGATTTCCGCTCCAGAAAGCTCTATTCAACAAAGGGGGTTTTGTGTCTGTTTGTCAAAGTGATAGGAGGTGAGGGCTGTTCTTAACAGAGCAACAGGGATGGGCTTAACACTCGCTTTAGTTTCCCCAGTCTGTTAGTGATTTAATTTATAATTCAGATTTCTAGACCCTGTAGTTTCCTCGCTTACCTGATTGAAGTAAGATCTATGAATGTAAGTTGAGTATGTTTAGCGTTGTTATCACACTTTGTTGTCCTATCCCCACTGTTCTGTATTGTAATTATGATACTTTTTCCAGGTGCCGCCATCTCATCACCCTCACAACTAAGAATTTCTTGCTAAAATAATAAAAAAATACATAATTAGCATTTTAAAATAATTTGGCAATTCTTCAGGTCTTTTAATTTTTAATAAAGTGCTACCATTTATGTCATGTCAAAAATTAATTTTTTTTTTTTTACTTTTTAAGGAAAATCTAACATAATGGATGCTGTTAGCTTCGCGATGTGTGAAAAGATAGCAAATTTGCGAGTTAAAAGTGTTCGAGAACTTATTCATGGAGCACATGTTGGAAAACCTGTTTCTTCTACAGCTAGTGTGAAGATAGTATATTGTGAGGAAGATGGGGAAGAAAAAACATTTTCAAGAGTTATCCGTGGTAGGTAGTAGTTCCCAATTTGAAATTTCAGATGCCCAATATTCATAGTTGGGCAGATTAGTATAGTCTTTGTTTAGCATTTTAGTAGTGGTGTAAATGAAAAAAAACCAACAAATGGGGGGTTAATCAGTTAAAAAATTAAACAAGTTATTGCAAGTTCTTTGCTCAGTATGTCTCTAGATACGTCCTTGGGGTCTGTAGGTGATGATTTTCTCTAGGAAGTGGGGTCTGACACCTTTCTGCCGGTGTAAGCACAGTAACTGTCAGTTCCTTTAGAAGGTACTAAAGTTAGAGTTTTCAAACAGAAAAAATAAATTACTGAAAGGATTAAATGAGTAATTCAAATCTGTGTTCTTTGAGAAAATTGCTCAGTTAAATTATTCTACTAGTTTAATTATTTTCCATCAATTTTTTGTTGTAGCCATTTTCAGCACTAATTTTTTCCCCATTCCTCCTTTAGGTAGTTGTTCTGAGTTTCTTTTCAATGACAAGTCTGTCAGCCGGTCTGCATACATATCTGAACTTGAAAAAATAGGCATTCTTGTCAAGGCCAGGAATTGCCTTGTTTTTCAGGTGAGCATTTAAGGGACTTTCAAAAGAAAACAAAAGGTTCTTAAGTTATTTTGTAGAATACACAGTTGAGTACTGTCTACAAATGAGAGCACTGTTAGCCAGCTAAGAGGCAACTTATTTTTTCTTGACCTTGCCAAGAGCTACAGGACTACAAACTATACTCAACGAGGTTTGTATGTACATTCCTGTGCTGGTGAGAAAGCTAATCTGGAAGAAGATGAGTGCTTCTGTTATTCACAATATAGAGAAAAGTATGGGTCTGTACAAATGCTTAGTGTATTTAATTGTAGGAGTGCTAGGAAAAAGTAATTTAATCTTAAAACACTCCTGTTAGTAAAGACACATGAAAGTGTAAGGATTTTTTGTAAAGATTGAGGTGTTGAAAATTCTATTCAGCTACTAGTTTCCAAGAATTTAGTGACATAGGCCTTAAGCTTTTGTTGAATAATACATTTCACAAAACCATCTTCCTTAGAGTTGCTGACAAAAATTCCTAAGGAAGAATGGAATTTTCCCTCTTACAGAAACATTTATAGAAACCCAGGTGGCTAGGTGATCGTCATTTTGGCACTAAATTTTTCCTTGAGTTTGAATCTAGATTAATTTCCACCAACTGTGCTTACTGTCCATATATACAGAGGTCAATCTCCAGTATATGCTCTTAAATTCATAGGGCATCAGAATGATCTACAGTGCTGCATAATTTAATTATTTTCAATTTTGCTTTAGGGAACAGTAGAATCAATTGCAATGAAGAAGCCGAAGGAGAGAACTCAACTTTTTGAACAAATTAGTAATTCATGGGAATATGCTGAAGAGTATGAACAAAAGAAGAAGAAAATGCAGCAGGCAGAAGAGGATGCACAGTTTAATTATAACAGGAAAAAAGGTGTGGCAGCAGAACGCAAACAAGCAAAGATAGAAAAAGAGGAGGTAACTTCAAGTTAGTCCATTTTTTTCATGCTAAGTTGCCAGATTTTGCATCTCTTGTGAACTTCAGTAGTGTTTAAAAAAGCACAAGGCGACAAAGCAAACCCACAAATTTCTCTTGGTTTTAGTGTAGTAGTTTTTTCAGTATACTATATAATAATTTATTTTGTTTGAAAAGGTGGAGAAATACTTGTAATCTAAATCAAAGAAAGTATAGGCTGGCCAGTATAATTAACCTAACCTAGGTATTGACTTAAATATGTACATTTTATGATTAGTGACCATTACTGGAATTGCAGCTACTTGTACGTCATCTTACATCACTTTGGCCTTGAAATTAGACAGCTAATGATGGAAAATAGATTTTATAAATTAAATTTTGATGTTGGTAGGCAGAGCATTACCAGATGCTGATCAAGGAACTGGATGAAGAAAGGATACAGCTGCAGCTTTTTCAGCTTTATCACAATGAAAAACAAATTGACTTTCTGAAAAGCAATTTGGATGAAAAGAATATGGAGGCTTATATCAAGAAGGAGTCTCTTTCTACAGCAGAAGATTCTTTTAAAGTCAAGAAAAAAATGTTTGGGATACTAAACAGGGACCAGCAGCACATGGAAAAAGAAATGAAGTAGGTTTTCCAGTGAGAGTCCATGATAGTTGAATAAAGTATTATCTGCACTGGGAGTTGCTTGGCAGATGGTATGGCATTAGGCTTGGCATTTCCTGGTAGAAATTTGGGTGATAGCCCAGTGCTATGTAAGTCAGTTCCTAACAGTTCACTAAACTAAAATCCAGAAATGGTTTCTACCTCCTCTACTATGCCTAGATACATATTTCATTATATAAATACTTACTTACTATTAGGTTTTAGTTTCACTTCTTAAATTACTATTTTCACTGGATATTAAAAAAAAATCCTTTGTGGGCATACCCACAGTGTAGTCCTCAACCTTACAGTTTAAGACTTTGCATATGTGGTCAACAAAGGGAGAGGGTGTCTTTTCTGTCTTCCCTTTCCTTTTCCTGTGGCTTTGTTGTTTTGGCTGTTTCTTGTTGGTATTGGTTGTTTTGGGTTTGTTTCTGGTTTTGTTTTTTAGGACTCTGGAAGCATCGCTGGTTCAGCAGAGAGCCCTCTATATAAAAGCAAAGGAAAACACATCCTACCAAATAAAGAAAGTAGAAATGTCTAACAAGAGTCTAAGAGACAAGGAGAAGTTGTGTGGTAAGGAAAAACAGAACATAGAAGAACTAGAGACAGAATTGAATGACATTGAGAAGGCATGGAGATCATTTGAGGAGAAAATTGAAGAAGAGAGAAGGGAGAGAGCAGCAGAGATTGACCTGGGAGAAAGTCAGGTAAACCAGGAGGCCCCAAAGTACTGTTTACTAGAGAAGTCCAAAAATATTCCTGATTACATGGAAACTTATTTCACCAATAACCTGTGATTTTTAGTGATTTTTTGCCCTTGAACTCAAACAAAGCCAAAATACTGTGTTTTATTTAGATACATGGTACATTGTGGGAGGGTAGGACAGAAAACATTTGTCGGGGTCTCAGGGTGAGTGATTTTTAAGAACTGGATGTCATCTGAGGTATCAGTTAGGGAAAACCAATGAAGACAAAAAAGTGAACCAGACCTGGTAGTGTAAGTACATCTGCTGTGAGTCTCAGTCTGAAACTGGGGTAGCTCACTTGAGAACGAAAGGGCTCCATCTCTTAATAATAAATTCACTTCAGAAGAAGCTCTATTTGCAACCATATGGCCACGAATGTTTGTAAAACTACATGGTAGCTTTCTTTCTGCTGTCTGCTCCTTAGAATAATTTCTGGTCAATTAATGAAGAACCTTAGGTTGTGACTCTTTCTGCACTGCACTGTAGAGGCATTTGGTCAGTTAGTCATTACTTAGCAGATTTAAAATACTTATATATCATTTACTATATGAATTTTTTTAGTAACATGAGAATGCTGAAAATACTGTGCTAACTTTGGGCTATGCAAAAACTTAGTGTCAACCTTCACATTGAATGGAAAGTATTATAAGCTTCCTTGAACAATAAAAGTAATAAAAAAGGCTAAAAAATACTGTAGGTGAGAGCTATTGGGTGTAAGGTTTGGATTGAATCTTTCTGTAAAAAATTATAGCTTGTTATAAGGCAATAAGTAGCTAGAAGAGTCTTCTGGAGAATTAAGTAGTTTTCATAAAATTAAGGTAGGTAAAGTTACTTAAGGCTGTAATTACATGAGTCTTCTCAGTTTGCAAGGAGGGAGTGAATTTTTTTTTTTAATTTCTTTTTGTGCAGTTAGAGCGGTACAAAGAGCTAAAGGAAATTGCAAGAAAGAAAGTGGCTACACTAGCCCAGCAGCTGGAAAAACTTCGTTGGGAGGATAAAGGAGATCAAGAAAGGCTGAAACTTAATCGCAGGAAGAAAAATGAAATTGTGGTATCTATCAAACTAAAATTAGGTTTTTAGGCAAAAAAAGTCTCTGTCATTCTCTCTGGTTTAACTGTCTATATAAATGCGTTCAGTGCTTTGGTGTAATGAAGTCCTCATCAGAAGAGGTACTTTGCACGTGTTAACTCAGTTTCCATGTTGCAGCAGGTTTAGCAAAATGGCCTCTAAATTTGTTCAGAAATCATTTGCATGGGCCCACACCAAGGATTTGGCTTTGAAAGCTTTGGCTCTGATATTTTACAGTTACTCAGAACATTGGCTTAACTGTCACCAGTTTCTGGTTTTGTAAGTGTAGTCTTCCTGAGGTGTCCCGCTGCCGTTGTATATGTGTGTATGACACCCACACCCTGCATAGGTGTATTTTGATTGCAACTACCTTTTTGCTGAGGTGGTTTTAAGGTCAGTTGTGTGTAAGAGTGTGTTGTAGCTGGAAAACTTTAGTGTCCACTCTTCTCTTGCACTTCAGAGGCAGGTTTTTTGTGTGAATAGAGTTGCAGTAATTTTGATTCTGATTATCTTTTATCATTGCAGATTAAAACGTAACAATAAAACACATATATTTTTCACTCTGGCTTGGTTACCATGCCTGATGTTTGCTTCTGATAGAAGTAAAAAGGGCAGAAGCTCAGCTGATGATTTCTGTTTTGCTGGAAACCTTGTGCTGTTGGGTGTTGGGTTTCCTGGTTGTTTTTTTGTTTGGGTTTATTTTGGCCTCTGCTAACTTGCATTTTTGTCACCTACTAAGAAATTAGAGAGGCAGCATGCATTTCTTCAGCATTTAGTTAGAGTCAAGTTTGAGGGAGGCTGCTGTTCAGAAAGCTTAAAAATGTATCATCTGAGATTCTTATGAGCGATAAGCGTTCCAAATGTGTCAGTCTTGAACATATAAACTTGCTTCTATGGAGAAGTCTGTATTTTACTCCATGTTTATGAGGATATGAATTTATCCTTACCATAATAGCTGAGATAATACTCCTACATCCATTTTTTCTTCATAAAATAATATTTCTTTATTAACTACTAGTTACCAGGAAAATGTATTTAGTGTCTGGAAGTGAAATAAATTCTGTTGCCTGTGCTTCTTAAACTGAGCAAGTCCATTTTATTGTTGAGAAAGGAATAAGAAATACTTAAGAGTGCATGAAATGTGAATATACTGACATTGTAGTGGGTGCAAGAAGAGGTTAACTCTCCATCCCTAGAACTATTTAAAAGGTCACAAGGAGTTCAGGAGTTAAATTAAGGTTTAATAAACTGTGTAGGTAGCAGTATTATTTTTTCTTCTCCACTTGCCTCAGTTAATGTGTTTTTAATAAATTCGAGTGATTGAAAATTGTTGTTTTGCCATTGGTGGAGGTTTTTTACTACAATTTTTTGTGTCATTTTGGAAACTCTCTCAACTTCTTTGGAAAAAGCTGTTGATGTAGGGCCAAGAATAGCCTTTCTTCTCTTTCAAGACCTATAATTTCCTGGCTCTTTGTCTGAAGTTTTTTAAATTTGTTGGTGTCATGATTCTGTGTGCTGAAGAGGCTTTCCCTGAACTGAAGCTAAACATGGAAAATCTAATAATGGCCTTAGTAAGACAATTTCCCTATATGATTTGTTCAGGTGCACCTTGGCACCTACTGTTGCAAAAGAGATGCTGTTACTTCACCATGAAATAGCAATAGAAAAGAAAATATCTATCTCAGTTCTAATTCTGAGTGTAGAACTGTGTATCTTATAATTGTCACTTTACTCTGGTTTAATTTATTCTATTTGTGACTACATAGGAAACCATAAAGCAGACTGTGGAACAGATAGAAGAGCATGAAAAACGTGTAGAGAAGTTGGAAGAATATGTTAAAATATGCACGTATGTGTAAAAATTAAAAGTTAACTGGATTTCTTGGGTATTAATAATTTTCAAAGTATAGCAATTTTCTATTTCCTTCTAATTATTCTATTTCTTTCTCATTATTTTCTTTGAAACTTCAGTAAGAACTAGAATTTTTACTAATTTTACTTAATATTTCAATCACTTTAGCTGCCAAAATAGAATAGGAAGTATGATGACCAATCCATATTTTGTTTGAATCAGTTCTAGAATTCTGATTCCTCACAAGTTACCTTACTGTGGATGTCGGGCTATTATTGGACAAATTCTCAGCAAGAAAACAGGAGAGTTTTGTAGTTGTGCTGCTCTAGAAAGCATTAATATTTATGTTGTGTATTAGCACAGCTCGGTTCTTGCCTCCTGGGTCTTATCTTCTGCCTGATATTTATTCCTTGTGAAGTTAGGTGACCTCAGAATGACCTTAATTTATACGGAAAGTGTGTATAAATGAAATTGTGAGTTGCTTTTTATTTTTGCCCCTGTTTAAAGGGCATCGTTAACAGAAAAAAAACAGCAGGAGGAAGTGCTGGCTAAGGAAATTGAGAATGCAACAATACAAATGGCTGAAGTGAACAAGGACTTGAACAAAGTAGTTGATGAACTGCAGAATGCTAAAATTGATTACCATGAAGGAAGGCGTGAGCAGATGAGAGCAGAGATCCTGGAGAGTCTAAAAAGGCTATATCCGGATTCTGTGGTAATGGAATGGCGTCATTTATGTGCTTTATTTTAGAGTTAAGACTTAGAAGTTCTGCATTAGACTAAGTAAACATCTGGAATAAATTGGACAATCTGGAATATCCTTTTAAATTTTGTTCTTGCTTGAGTGTACTACTGGAAGAATGGGAGCATATACTGTCATTATTTTTTCACAAAGGGTTTTCTGCTCACATTAAATAGTAATTTTGTTCTCTTGTGTGATTTAGTGGTATTTAATTCATTTTTTCCTTATTTGGTTTTGTTGTGTCCTCCTTTTTGACTTTGTTATTTTGAACAAATTAATGAGGAGGTTAGCCATGAGACCATTTATTCTGGAATAAATATTGCTTCTGAAAGACAATTTTTATACTATCTTTGATTATAAGTTAGGATGTTTTACATATTTCCCTCAAATTACACTTCAGTATTACCATTAAGGATTTTGTCTATTGATTCTGAATTGTCAGTAGACAGTAACTGGTTTATGAAGTGTCTTTACATCTCTTTAGTGGCATCAAAATGATAGACTCCAACACTGAAAGCCATTTCAAATAAGAAATTTTTAATAAATACAGTCAATTAAATAGTTGGTCTGAGTATGACTTAGAGTAATTGGTCCCTTTTGATATACATAGTCATTTGAAATGTGCAAGTCTTTTTTTAATGTTTCCTCAGCTTTCAAGTGTTGCCTTTAGAATGTTAAAAGTAAAATGTTTTCAGTTTTTTGGTTTTTTTTTTCCTCCTAGTTAGCAAGATGGTGCAAAAAAAAAAAAAAAATCAAAGACTTGATTGGCTTATCGCTTTTTGCTCGCTTCTTGTTTTATATCAGTGTTGAAAAAGAACTGGATCAGATGGTGATGCCTTTTTGGCTTAGGGAAGGTTGATGTTGAGGAATAGTCTGTCATTTTCCTATAGGGACTGCAAATTTGAGAGTACTTAGTGATAGGATGGCTTCTAACAAAAATGAGAAGTCCAGTCCATAACATAAATTATCCTGTTACAGGAAGGCTTAGTGCTGCCTGCTTCAGTTATCCTTGCTCCTGCAGTAGTTTTCCCAACACCAGCATACTGAGGCAGCATAGTTGTTTCTGAGCTGCTTCTTAATGCTTGGGTGTACTACTTCCAGATGAGTGAACGCAACCTAAATTCCAGTTTTAGGATAGAAGGGTCAAGACGCTTTGTCTCCTGGTGTGCTGGCAGAACTGAAGGAAATCTTTGTGTTGGTCTTCTGGATTTCATGGGCAAAAATGGCGGACAGCTTCTAAATGTTTAGCTCCTGCATCTATCTTACAGCTTCTGTTCTGTTAAAACGTGCTTATAATGTACAACAAAGAACTAAATTTTCTCTCTTAATGTGTTACTTTGACACATGACAAGAGACTTCATTATTTGGACTATACATTACAAGAAAAATAATAGTTTTTACTCACTTCATACTTCTTTTTTGGGTTGAAACTGGAATGGTACCTCTTGCTACCATTTTGCAGGTAACAGGTTTATTTATCTAAGATGTTGTTGTCATTTTAAGATCTTACTTAGTGTTAGTTTCCTACTCTCCAGAAAGCAAGGTTAGCTCACTTTGTCATTCTGTCATTCTTCTAGAAGTGTAGGAGAGATTCTCGGAAAAACATTGTTATGTACCTGTAACCTTAGAGAAAAAAATTAGATCCTTTTAGATTCTGAAGGGATACTTTATAAGCTGGGTTGATGACTGCTATGATTTCTGGTTTTTCTGATGTACAGCTGTTGTGAGTGAGTGCAGCTGGTGATAAGTAATACTGAAGCAGTAAGAGGAAAAATATATCTCGTATTCAGAAACATTTTTGATATCTAAACTATTAATATCTCTCTGTGTTTTAATCTTCAGTTTGGAAGATTGCTTGACCTGTGTCATCCTATTCATAAAAAATACCAGCTTGCTGTTACCAAGGTATTCAGCAAATACATGACTGCTATTGTTGTTGCCACTGAAAAAACAGCAAAAGATTGCATTCGGTTTCTAAAACAAGAACGAGCTGAACCTGAAACTTTCCTTGCTTTGGATTACCTCGATGTAAGTATGTTTTTCTTTCTCCTGTCATCAGGAAGCTAATACACTTGTAAGTCTCAATACTGACTCAACTAAAATTGGATTAAATGCTAAGGCACAGGACTTGGGAAGTGAATTTCATGAGGCTCCTGTTGGCCCACTTTGCCAGCCAGCTGAGGTCCCTCTGGATGGCAGCGTGACCATCTGGCATATTAGCCATTCCTCCAGTTTTTTGTGATCAGCAAATGCTGAGGGTACATTCTTCCTCATCATCCAGATAATTAATTGAAGAGGTTAAACAGGATCAATCCCATTATTGGCATGGCTACCCACTGGCCTCTAACTGTGCTACCAGTTACCACCCTGTGGGCTTGTCTGTTCTGACAGTGTTCAGTGCACCTCACTGTTCATCCATACCCTGTTTCATCAACTTCTCCATGGTCTTATGGGAGGCAGTGTTAGAAGCCTCTCTGAAGTCTAAGTAGATAATATTCACTGTTCTCCCTTGGTCCACCAGGCCAGTAATTTCTGTTGTCAGACTGTTGATTATGCATGACTGATGTGGTGAATCCATGCTGACTACTTTGTCAAGATTTTGTGTTCATATGCCTGAAACTGGTTGGTAGGATAAGTTGCTCTATTTCCACAATCAACATGAGGTTGACTGTCCTGTGGTTCCTTGGATCAACCTCATTGCCCTTTCTTGAGCACAGGAGTGACCCTTGTTTTCCCCTAATCCTTAGGCTCCTCTTTTAGTTGCCATGATCGTTCAAAGTGCATTGAAAGTGACCCTGTAATGACATCCTTCAGCTCTGCTGGTTGCATCACACCAGGGCCTCCACATTTACATGCATCCAGTTTGCTTAAGTTTGCCTGACCTGATCCTCTCCTTGCAAGAATATGTATTCCTTGTTCTAGACTCCCCCTTGTGCTTCTGCCTAGATTCCCAGAGGCTAGTCTTGCAAGTTAAGAGGGAGGTGAAAAGAATTCAGTACCTCAGTCTGTTCTATATGCTGTGTCACCAAGGGCCCTGCCTCATTCAGTAGCAAGGTCGCATCTTCCTAAGTTTTACTTTGTCACTGTATATTTACAGTGCCAAAAGTGTATTTACAGATGCCGTTTCTTCAACATTCCTTGTCAGATTTGGTTTCAGCTGAGTTATGACTTTTTTTAACCTCATACTTGCATGCTTGGACAGTGCTTCTGGATTCCTTTGAGGCTACCTGTTCCTGCTTCCACCTTTTCTTTGTTTCCTTTTTGCATCTGAGTTTTGCCAGGAGCTCATTGTTTAACCTTGTGGCATTTTTGCCTGACTTCTTTCTTGCTTGTATGTTAACGCTTAAGACTGGAGGAGCTGATCCTTGAACACTGAACAGGATTCTTGGGCCTGTCTTCATTTAGGGGTCTTGTTCCATGAAGAGGCCCAAGTCCAGGGCTATGAACTTGCCTTTTGCCGTGGTGTCTATTCTCAGGATGCTGAACTCTTCTGTGTCATGCTTACTGTAGGCAGGGCTGCTTTTGGCTTTCCCATCCCCTACAAGCCTCTCCCTTTTGAGTATGAGGTCTAGCACACCTCATGTTTTCACCTTCTGGCATCTCTGTCTCTTGGGCAAGGAATTGGTGATCAGTGCTTCTCAGGAATGACACGGAATGTTTATGCCCTTTCTTGTTTTAGCTGTCTGTTGAAAGCCTCATCCGTTTGTCCTTCCTGATAAGGTAGCCTGTTAGCCCATTGCAGTGTCACCTTTACCAGGCCCCTCAGTCCTTACCTATGAGGTCCTAAATCTTCTTTCCCCAGGAAAACATCCATGCATTCCAGCTGTTCTCTCACATAAAGGGTAGCTTCGTCTCCTTGTCCTAACCCCACCTGTCCTTCCCAAAAAGCCTGTATCCCTCCATGGCACTACTCTAGCTATAGGAGCTATGTGACCATGTCACCTTGACCCCAAGAATCATAGAGTCACAGACTGGTTTTGTTTAGAATGGATCTTAAAGCTCATCCAGTTCCACCCCTGCTATGGGCAGGGATACCTTCCACTAAACCAGGTTGCTCCTATCCCCTGACCTTGAACACTTGCAGGGATGGGAAGCCAAAGCTTCTGTGGGCAAGGTGGTAACCTTGCAACTGCACACACATCTTGAACTCTCTTGTTTATTCTTCATGCACTGGTGTCCTTTGATGGGATGCATAGGTTATACAACAGTATCTTAATGCATCGTAAATAGTAATGCAATAGGTTACACAGATTTAAGGACATTGATGTCCAGAGAATGTAAACCCCAGTTCTGTTTCTAGTCTTGCAGTGATTGAGCTCCCTGTTGTATAGACCTGTACATCCTGTCCCCAGACTACTCAGATTTGGACATGCTTTGCTGTGACAACATGGATTCTAAACACTGCTTGTTTGCTTTACAGGTTAAACCAATTAACGAGAAGCTAAGGGAGATAAGAGGAGCTAAAATGATGGTGGATGTTGTACAAACGCAATTTCCTCCACTGAAGAAAGTGATTCAGTTTGTGAGTGGGAATGCCTTGATCTGTGAAACTGTTAAGGAGGCAAAACACTTTGCATTTGATGGACCAGTGAGGTTGAAAGTAAGAAGCCGAAGTTTGTCACATACACTTTTCATTGCAACAATATGTGTTTGATGCCATTAAATAATTCTTCTGTAAACATGCTGGAGTATTGCAGATAAACACAGAGTTGGTATTGTGCTGTCTAATCCCGCAGAAACAAAGCACTACATACTTCACTATGGCTATGATTTCCTCTAGTAGTAAATTGAAGCAGTGTTCCTGGGAAAAGGCAAATGAAAGGATAGTGTCCAAATACGGTTCTTGTTGTGGTCCTTGTGATAAAGACTAGGAGGGATGGATAATCCTGTATCTAAAACTGTCTGATTTAAAAATACACGATTTTCTTTGAAGAAATGATTTCAAAATTCTTTAAAATATCTGCCAGAATCTCTTGGTTGTAGATATAGATCGTGTTAAGGACTGGAAGTGTCTCTGTCACTTCCCATAGTTTTCTTCTTATTCCTGTCTGTATTGCGGCGCACAGTATTTTATTTCTAAAATAAACTAGTAATAAACTTTCTAAAATAAACTTCCTAAAATTTTGATTAAGACAGCTTTTAGTTGAAGGTGGGTATGAAGTCATTTTTACTTGAAATTCAGAACTTCTCTTTACTTCAAATGAAGCAGAAGAAAGTAAAACAGAATTTCTCTTTACTTCAGATGTCTCATGTTAGCAGGTTTGGAAGAGAAAAGAAAAATTTGAGTCCAACTCAAGTGTGCTTGTTGCTTGTTCAACTGCCATATCTTGGTTGCTAGTGCACGGGGTGTTGTGGCTGGGTTTTTTTCAGATTTATTTGGGTATACCTTATTTTCTTCCAGACAGTGGCTCTTGATGGAACTTTATTTTTGAAATCTGGAGTGATTTCTGGAGGATCAAGTGATTTAAGATTTAAAGCTAGACGTTGGGATGAGAAGGAAATAAGTAAAATGAAAGAAAGAAGAGAGAGCTTGATGAATGAGTTAAAGGTAGGTCTCTTAAAAGCACTTAACTGCAGAAGTCTTGCTGTGTCTAACACAGTTCTGGGAAGGTGATTTTCTAAAAATGTAATTTGCAAAGCTTCTAGAAGTTGAAGTTGAAGACAGGACATCTCCATTCTGAGCTGTGGTTCTCAGTTCACAGGCAGAAATATAGGACAACACTGTTGTCCTATCTCTCTCCAGAAAAAAGTTACTACCTGAAGACTTGTAGTGAACCAAAATTTGCCCGTGTAAAGTGGTTTGTCATACCTTTAGTGTTGGCTTTTTTTAAGAGGGATGGAGTTATGATGTAATGTGCAAGCAGCTACTTTCTTGGGAGAGATAAATCTGTTACAATACTAATATTAAATATGACCTGTACTATCAACCTTTACCTTGAATGAGGCCTACATCAGTGAGGCTAGCTTTAAAATTTGAAAAACAAATAATTTTGAAATTCATTTAACAAGCTTTTTCTGCCATCATAACACTTTCCCAGGACTTAATGAAGATCAGACGGAAGGAGGCTGACTTGAAGCAATTGCGTGCTCAGTGCCAAGGAACTCAGACACGACTGAAATATTCCCAGAGTGAATTAGATGTTATTAAAAAGAAACATCTTGCTAATCTCTTCATGGTATGGTATTAATTCTTTGTAATTTTCATGTTTAATAATTGCATTGTTGTAACAATTACTCATCAAGTCATGCTACTTCCTTGCATAGTTTTTAAAAATCAGTTGAAATTTCACATACAGCAGTTACAACAGAGGAATTAATAAAATATAAAAAACAGGATTGCAAAGTACAGTAATTTCACGTGTATAAGGCGCACCCTTTTGACTAAAATTTTGGTCCGAACCCAGAAGTGCACCTTATGATCTGGTGTGCCTTATACTAGTGAAATTATTATACTTTGCATGAGGCTTTTTCTATTGTGATTTTAAAACTTGGTTTTCTGGTAAGCTTGGTTTATCATTTAGTAACCTTCAGAAGTCTGTTGCTCAAAGTGCACCTTATGTGCTATTTTTAGTTTGCTTTTCCACTTGTTAAAACTGTAATTGTTCCATGCAGATTGACAATAAAAGTGGCTAAGTGCCATTTGAGAAGAAAATATTTGTAATGTTTTTAATCAGAAAAAACAGTTAACCTGGAACAGAGCTGTCTCAATTTCTAGAAAGTTGATCATCCTATTAAGAAAAATTGCCATCTTTTTATTTTCTATCTAGGAAAAATCAAAACTGGAAAGTGAACTGGTAAATATTGAGGCTCAGCATGATATGCTGAATGAAGGAGTTGCACAAAGAAAAGAAAAAATAGAAGAATTTCAGAAAAAAATTAACGAGGTAATGCCTTTTGTCAGAAATTTGAGAGCTCCTGCTGTTAGGCTACAGAAACTTAAACTTTCCTAATGTTTAGACCTGGACAACTTTTAGCTTTGAAAACCTCTTTGTCAGCAAGGTTTGTACATTATTCCAGCAATCTCCACATCCTCTACCTTTCTTACCAAGGCAGCTGTCAACAGAGAAGGTTAGTGTATATGAGTTGTAGCTTTGCAAAAGTTTCCTTAGAGTCAAAGTTCTGAGTGTCAAGTGCTAAACACAGATCCAACCAACCATATCCATCTATGTCTCAAACAGATGAAGCTTTGCTTAATATATACAGCTTTCTAGAGCTGAAAACAGTCCTCAGTGCTGTGAGAGGGCTTTGTTCTGAAGTCTCCAGATGACATATCTGGGGGATGGCCTGTCTGCTTGGAAAGTAGATGAAAAATAGCATAGTCTAAAGGTTCCTTTCTCTGGGGAAGTAGCTGGTATTTGTTCTTGATTTTTCTCTGTGCTCTCATTACCCTGGCAGAGTGGCTGAGGCGTGCATGATGATTGTCATCAAATTCCTATTTCACTTTTTTGAGGTGTTTGTTTGTAGAGGTTTTCTTTTTATTTTGTGATGTTTGGTTTTTTTCTTTGCTGAGTGGGAAGAAGGTTCTTTTTGCATGTTGTGCTTTTTGAACAAGTCTAAGCCATGGTCTGTATCGTGTGCACCAGCCAAACTATATTTAGCTGTTTTTTCTCCATATTTTGCAGCTTAGTTGCTTTTCTCTGAATTTCACTGTATTTTCCCATGCCTATTTTTTTGCATATTTCTTAATTTAGACCAATGTTTATAACAGGTGCACTAAATAAACCTTTTTAAGAGTTTTTTCTGCAACTTGTTAAGACCCTTCAAAGCTACTAAAGTATAAACTATGCTAAATTTTTAAAAAATAATGAAAAACAGCATACTGAGATTAAAAGACCTAAAACAAAGGTGGGTGGCAAAATTCTAAGCAGTAACCAATCATTTCACCTGAAGAGCACCAACAAAAAATACATAATTGCATAAACAGTAGTCTTTAAATGTATAATTAGGACTAAAAGTAAACAATAAATCACCTTCTGCATAATTGTCTGAATTTGTTATCCAGAAGTCCAGTTTCTCCCACATCTACCTGTGTCTTGAAGTTACCTTTGTTCCTACTCTTGTCAAACAAAGAAATCTGGTATAAGTTGTGGTAAAATAGTGCTGCAGTTTTATCTGGACAATTCACACCCCAGGACTTAGATGCTGGTGTAAATGTATATTGCTGGAGAAGGAGAGATTCTTCATCGCTGTCTGCAGTAACTCAGGCTGTACTGTACATCTGTAATATAGTTCCTGGCTTCTGACCCAATTCTCATCAGTTAGTCTGGAGTTAATCCATGACTGGAATTCTACATGTAAGAACAAGCCAGAATTGCTGCCTGTTCTGTCCTGCTTGGGCTGCAGGCCTGAGAGAATGCAGATGTCAGTCATCTGTAAACACTGAGAAAGTCCTTGATGGTTAACAGTGTCAGAATTCCAGATACAGGAACTTTTCTTTTGCTTGTTCTGAAAAAACAAAAGCATAGAGGCTATCATTTGGAACAAAGAGTAGTGTAATTTGGATAGTATAACTTGGTTTGATGTAGTATTTGCTACCTGGCTAAAAAAGCCTGAATACTAAAACAGTATTAATAATATCAGGCTTTGACCCATAGAGTTCTCTTAAAATCTTGTTCAGTCCATTGAGTTTCCTTTTAAATAGGAATTCATAGGAATGCACTGTTTCTATTTCTTCTTTCAGTCCAGCCAGATACACTGTACCTAGTATTTGCCTGCTTAATTTCTTCTTTGAAATTTTAGAATTGGTTTTGACTGATGCTTTTTGTTCATATCTGCTGTATAATTAGGGAATGAGATATTCCATGACAGATTTTGCTATGAGTTTTCTACAAGCAGAGCACAGTATTTAATATTTGTGGATCTCTTGAAAGGATTCAAATTAAGGAACTAAACTACAACCCCATGAAATCTGGTCTGTCTGATTAGTGTCCTGTCCAGTTTTGTCTTCTTCAGCTGTCTGGGAACAGCTAGTACCGGGGAGGCTGGTTACACTGTGATGACTTTTGTCTTCAGAATGACCAGGTGCTGTCAAGAAGAGCTTAACTTGGTAGAGCACAGGCACATATGCCTTATGTCTGGCATTTGGACTGAAAGTGTTAATTTGAAAATTGCTAGTACAAATTACTTCTCTGTAGTTAACTGTTTTCTTGAAGTACCTTAAAAATCTAGTCTGTAGCATGAAGTGATTGAATATTTTACATCTGAGTTTCAAAATAGTATAATAATTTTTTTTGTTCCATTTCTGTTTTCAAAGGTTGAAGATGTTGTTTTCCGAAAATTCTGTGAAGAAATTGGTATAGAAAATATTCGTGTGTATGAACAAGAACATGTGAGACAACAAGAGGAGATTGATAAGAGAAGGTGGTATATGTCACTAAAATGTAAACCCAGTGGTTGGTGTTAGATTGGGCACACTGGTACTTGAGAAACTCCATCACAGAAAATAACACAAAGTCCTAGGAGAATGTAGAAGGTTCTCCTTGTCACTGTAAGGATTAGTTAGGCCACTGCTATTAGTTAGGCTATAGATTAATTAGAAGGATTTGTTAGATCACTGCTGTGGTTTGGGTTTGTTAGTCAGTGACAGCTTGCAACAAACTTGAAAGGTATCATTATTTACTATTTTGGTAGCACAATTATAAAGATATAAATAGTTTTCTAATACCCACATTGAAAAGTGGCAGTATCCCAAATTGAGAATAGCATGAAGGGTCACTTGTGTGTGAAAAATTTTAAGAACTGGGTGTGAGATATAGGTGTTTGGCATAAGAACATACTCTTAAAAGGAAACCAGGTTCTTGAGTTTTTCACAGGCAGCCTCAGCTACTGTTTATCTCACAGATGTGTCACTTCACCACAGATTTGTATCTTAGAAGGAGAATATTAAAATAAACTGATGGTTGAAGTTCAAGTGTCACTTTCCATATTACTGTGGTTAAACAAATACAATATAGAATATAGGCAATGTGATTTCCCATGTATCTGCGGGATGTGATGTAGTAGAATGAATGTAATGCGGATTTTTGTGTTTGCATAGAGTCCAATCACAGTTAATAGCCTGCTTTGTAAGAGCTTGTTTTTAAATCCTGTACTTTGACTAGATTGGAGTTTGAAAATCAGAGGACTCGACTGAACATTCAGCTGGAGTACCATCGTGATCATCTACAAAAATTAACAAACTCAGTCAGCAAGTTGAGGGAGACAGTTCATAAAGATGAAGCAGAGATTATCAAGCTGAAGAAGGTAATAATAAAATCAGTTTCGCTGTCTCTGTAATTCAGTGCATTCTTTCCTCTCAATTCCAGTTTTGAATGAATGTGGTTGATGCTGTGGATTAATCTTTCAAGGGGTCAGTTCAATTGTTGACTTTGCAATTGCTTAGAAAAATGCAGATGCGTATCATTCCATTTTAACCTTGGACTGAACTGCTGTATTTGGATGCTTATTTATTATTACAAATAAGCTTACTAGCTTAAGTTTTAGAATTAAATTTTAGATTACTATCTGTACAGTGTTAGTTTATATTTTGTTCAGTTAATGTGTTTTATTGATATGAAAAGGCAACATGCAACTGTAGATAAAACCAGCAGCATGTGGCTCAGATTCAGCAGATGATTTTATGAGGAAGAGCAAGCAACTCTGGTGCTTTACATTTTTAAGCTGCTTTACAGGACTAATACATTTAAAATAATGCTATGAAACCAAGTTGATTTTTAGTTGAAGTAATATATATAGGTTCCTCCTTCACAGTGGTCTTTATCTTGTATTCTGCTGATGGTGCTTGTTAAAGAAACAAGCTTGTGCTTGTTTACAGAAAAGAGAAAGAGAAAATCTGTGCTTTGAACAAAAACTAAGAAGTGAAATGTATTAAAGTGCCACAAAGTTGGGGAAACCCTCCCTCCCCACTGCCTTTCAGATCTTGTACTGTTAACACATTTGAATGTAACAGGTTTAAACTTTTGACTCCTTCTTGTATAGTAGAAGTTCCAGATCTAGATTCTTGTTGGGAGGTTAAAAATTCAAATATTTCTATGCAGGATGAGGAAAAGCTTCTAAAAAAAGTGAATGAACTTTTGGAGGAGCAGCAACACCTTAAGGATAGATTAAGTGCTCATAAATCTGAGCTTACAAAAAGCCAAAAAGAAGTTGAAGAGTTCAGAAAGATGATGCTAACTCTTAATAGGTAATTTCTACTTCTGCTCTGGGGAGATGATTAAAGGGATAATATTTAGAAGGGATTTACTGATCACATGTTTGGTTTTCTCTTGTTTTGTTTTCTTGTGAAAGATTTATTAGTAATTTGCATCTACAGTGTGCCTTAGTTTGACAGTGTTACTAATTCAGTGTGAAAGAGTATTTCAAGAGAGCTCTGCCATAAACCATATAGAGATATTTTATTATCTACCTAGTCTTAGGTCTCACTGCAATCTCTGACCACAAATCTCTCATCTCTTTTGGTGAGTATGTAGTAGCTTACTTACAGCTTGGCTGGGGATATGTGAAGTTCCCTCATAGTTTCACAGTTTAGTTGGAGTTGTACAGTGGGTCTGATTAATGGGGACAGTTTTGTTTTCTGATTTCACTGTTATTTTTCCACGTGTTACACTAATACTAACTTTAGGTCATTATTTTGTCATACTGTTCTATTAAATCAGCTCCTTTGTGGATGGTTCGTGCTGAAGGTAACTTGATGCTATCAGAGAAATTGGTTGCAAAGAATCAAGCTATTTCAAGGAGAGTAGTGATAAATATAGTTGATTACATGTTAAAAGATCAAATCTTCATACGTGTTCACTAGAGCTGAACGGAACAGAGGCTGTAATTAGGAAAGATGGGTATTTGAACTTGGCAATGTATTGAGACTGAGGCTCCCTCTGGAGTAATTCGGGAGAATGGAAGGGATGGCAGAAGTACAGTTCCATTTTCCTTTATATTTGGGGATTACTGCAGAGGAAACAGCCCTCTTTTCTATGTTTTCTATGCTGCACTTATCATGCATTATTTTTGTGGATGTTATTAGCTGTGATGTTTCCACTCTTGAGTTGTTTTGTGCGTTTTCTGCGTGTAGAGAAGCCACAGAGTTGCAGAGGGAAGCTACAGCTCTAGAAACCTCTCTGGAAGAGAAGAGATTAAAGAAACACAATCTGCTGCTTGAATGCAAGGTGCAGGACCTGAAAATCCACTTGCTGTTTGGATCACTGGATGACATCAGCGAAGTAGAGGTACTTTAAGCATTTACAGAAGATAGATACCATGGAGGAACACTTAATCATGAATTTAAAGATCCTTTTTCTTTCCTTACAGGACTGTTTCTCTTACATAGTAATGTTCAAACCAATACACTCTATTTGTGTGATCAGGTCCCTTTCATTCAAAAGAACGATTTATTTTTGTAGACAGAAATATTGTTTGCAAGTATTTTTACTTGTGCTTGAAAATTCGTGTGAAATATATAAAATCTTGTGGTATAAGAAAATGGGTATGAAGATAAGTAAGAGATACGCAGGGGTCAGTTTGGAAATGTAAATAAATACAGCACATGCGAGGGTTGAGATATTTGGTCTGTCATCCATAATAAAAATGCTGTATATAGAATGATCCTTCTGTGTTCAGTAGATGTAGATATTTGCAGAAATCAGGGATAGGCTAAAACAAACATTGCTTCTATCTGATGACTCCCCTTATTATTTGTCTCCATCTTCCCTCTTTTTCCAACATACCTTTTGTGAGGAGAAATAAATTTTCTGCACTGTCACAAAAGGAATGAGCTGTGGGTTTTGAAGAACTTGTAACAAGTTTGTGAATTTGGAAGGAAATGAGAGAGAAAGAGCCCATGTCTTGTTTGAGGGAAAGTGACTGAAATTCAGGCTACAGGGAGTAGAAGATTCTCTCCTTATACCATATAGAACTGAAGCTCTTCTATTCTTTTGGGTTAAGAGTGGAAGAAATGCCTCAGCTTACATACTTCAGCCTTCCCTTGGAAGGGATTAAGGTATCAGGAAGTGTACATCGTTCCAACCAGGAGATTTGCAGTACAGTATTGTAAATATGTAGTAAACAGATCGCTGCTGCTTTTAACATAGCCTCAAGCTGAGTTTTGCATGTATTTTTTTATCTTAATTTAATAGGTATGTGTGTTAATTGGGCTCGTGAGATCTTCACTGTTTGGGCCAGGGGAAGAGTCGTGGATTAAGTTCACCTGGTGCCCTGTTACCACTGTCTCTTAATTTTAAAACCTTTTAATTAATTGGTTTGACAGTTTCAAAATTAATTTATTTTTCTGAACTGGAATGTCCTTCATCTTATAGCTAGGAACTGAAGTAGAAGGCACCCAGACTCTATCAGGGATCTATGAAAGGGAAGAGGGAATTCAGGTAGACTACAGCACCCTAGAAGTCAAGCTAAAGGTAATATTTTCTGTCAGAAATTATTGGAGATGGAGTGTTTGATTTTTAGTTTTGTAAAATATTGTATATTTTGCTTGTTGTTTGTTTTGTTTTTCACTCTGGTCTTTAAGTGAAACTTGGTAAAACCACTCCTAAGCTGAAGTGCATGTGTATGTGTGCTCTGGTTTTGTACTCGTGACACAGCAATGATGTGTGGGATTTCTGGATAGGTCAGTTTCCCATATAACTGGCTTTAACCTTTGCTTACCTGAACCACAAAAATACTTAACATAACCTTGATTTTTTTTTTTTTTACTTTCTTCTTTACTTTCTGCCTTGAAGTTCCAACTTTGTATGTTACAGCTGAAAACTCCAGAACCCAAGGATGGCTGTGGCGGGTTGTTTACCTTCTGTTTGTGGTATTTGCAGAGGCTGAGATTTTCCATCCTTCCCTGTCTTAACAGTCCATTAGGTCTCATTTTCTCAGCAGATTTTGTAATATTTTTTTCCTTTTTAATCTCGAGGAAAACAATTAAATGTCAGAAGGCAAAGTACAGAGCAAAGGATGAATCTGTATCACTAGAAGTTACCTCAAAGAATTCACTGAGAATCTGTTCTTTAGAACAAAGGAGCGACACACTACTCCTGCTACTATCTTGTATTTTAAAAAGGGAATCAAGGGAAAATAATTGGCTCCCTGTTTTTAAAGGTGTTGGGGAAGAAGAATGAGGGCCTGGTAGATTCATCGCAAGACCTGGGTGACATTTTCAGTTGTTTCAAGTATTCATGAATGGGGTAATTGTTTCAGGAACCATGAGCACTTGCTGTATGTATTGAAATATCTTGGCCTAAAAGCAAATTAGATTGCTTTGTTTGTGGTTTGTTTTTTCCTTTAGGAACTAGAGTCTGATGAAGATAGAAAGGATCATGTGAAGCAAATGCAGGAGGAAATCAAATCTAAAGAGGTCACATTAATGAAGACAGCTGCTCCAAACCTGAGAGCAGGAGAGAAGTTACAGTTAGCTCGAGACAAGTTTCAAGAATCAATAGATGGTAACACTGAGTCTTTCATGTCAGTCACATTTGTGATTCCACACTAATTGAAATTCCTCTTCTTGGGGTTGATCCTGCTGTTTTTGTGCTCAAGTCTTTATTCTCAGTTACCTTTTTAATTGCATGTAAACAATTCATTAACATACACTTGAGTGTGCAGTAGTTTGTTGAAATACTTGTTTGAATGATTGGGAAGATAGTTGTTTCCCACATGACATCGTAAAGTTTTTACTTGATTTTTGAGAAGTACTGACTTTAATGTTAAAATTGCTTAAATTTTTCTTACATAACTGAAGGAACTGTGTATGTTGTCCAAAACTCAGACATGAGCATTTCTGTAAAATTATTATCTCCAGAGAGTTTTGAAGATATTAACAATGTAAGAGTTTTAAGGGGTGATGGAGCTGTACTAGGACAGTGCTGGTGCTGCTTAGGGCTGCCTGGCTCCTGGAAGGAATTAGAATATTGTTTCTTGCTCCAGACAAATGTGGCACAGAGCAGATTGAATATATCACAACTTTGCTGGTTTGTGGGTCCTCCTTTTGAAATGTGGATGGAACTCACACTATATTGGTATGTTCCTTTTTCTGCAATAAGATTTTCTTGGATGCTGCTCATGGTACCCAGTATATATTTGTTCTGTGTATTTGCTCAAAGACTCTTTAATTCAATTCCTGTAATTTTATTTTTTCTCCATAGCTTTTGAGAACAGCAGAAAGGAGGCCAGAATATGCAAGCGGGAATTCGTAGAGGTGAAAAAAAGGAGATATGAGCTGTTTGCCCGGTGCTTTGAGCACGCCTCCGTAGCCATTGACAGGATCTACAAGAGGCTTTGTCGCAACAGTAGTGCTCAGGTGTGTCATGCTCAGGGGCTTTGCCTTAAAGGCCTTACTGGATGCTTTGTTACCTAGACTAAAGCAGTCCTTGTTTCCAAAGACAGTCTCAGTCCTTAAGAAGAAAATTACAGAAATAGACTAGAGAAATTTAGGGTCAGGGATGGAATATGCAATAAGCCTAAGTATGCTTGACATTAGAGGTAATGTGCAACAAACCTGAGAACTATTCAGCTTAGCTTAGTTTTTGCTTTTAGCAGACATGTAAATTATGAGAGCACAAGTGTGAAATGTAATGGAGTACTTAATTTAAAAATAACATTGGTTTACACATCAAGTTATACAAATAATAATCATTAGTACAGACAACTGAAAATCATAAATCGATGCCAGTGTTTTGTACAAGCACCTTCTACCCCACTTAAATATTTAGAAAACATAAATAGAACATAATACGTTTGCAACTTTTAAGAAACGTAGAAAAATTGTCTCAAAATTATCTTTGTTACTGTTCCTGTATTAATAACAAAAGTCAAGAGGGAACTCCCAAATGCTTTGGTTATGTCAAATTCCATAGACTGTGGAATGTTTAAAGGATTGAACTCTTATCTGTCTTAAGATTTTGTGTTTTCCTTCAGCATGTTGTGTGTTGGTTTGGTTTTCTTCCATGATATCTGTAATCTGAGAGGAGACATTTGAAATGAGCACAAAGTAAGGAAATTCCTCTTACGTGTCTTGTGTGGAGGGGAACAGTCTGTATTATTTTGTCTCTTCTGTTAATGAGAAAAGTAAACCATGTAGGAAAGATCTTGCCCATCATACCTTTAGTGGTTAGGAAAAATGTGGTTCCTTTAAAATAATGCTTTTCAGTTTTGTCCCTGGAAGCCAGGATGCAAAGTACAGAAAAAGACTTTAATACAAGCAGTCTTTTTGCAAATACATTGTCTTCCAGGCCAAAAAAGAAGAAATCTGCTTCTGAAGTCTAACTTTTAATAATTAAAAAAATCAAAGCAGTTACATGAAAGGTGATAAAAACAAGTTTTTTCAGTAGTTGAAAGTTTAGAAATAACAAATATGTGGCACTGTATTCTCTGGGAACTGGATACTGCTGATCTCAGAATGGATCAACAGGTTCTCTAAAAGTGAAGCAAACTCACTCGTTTCCTCACTAGCTAAAGGCAGTATTTAAACCTAAAACATACCCATCTAAATAATTTGATGAATCTCACTATTAACAATTAAATGTATTTGTTTCCAGGCATTCCTTAGTCTTGAAAATCCTGAGGAGCCCTATCTGGAAGGCATTGGCTTTCACTGTGTGGCTCCGGGCAAGCGCTTTATGCCAATGGATAGTTTGTCAGGAGGGGAAAGAACAGTGGCAGCCCTGGCTCTTGTGTTTGCCATACACAGGTAAAAGAACTGTTCTGGGATTATCCAGGGGGAAAAAAAAGAATTATTAGGGTATTTTCCAAGTGTCTGGCCAAGTAGATGATAGAAAGAGACAGTGTTACGCTTACACACATGTTAAAAAAAGATTCTGCTAAATCAAGCATTGCTGAAGTCCTTATTCTTTTTCTGTCATTAATATATTCAGTGTAGAATTTAATGTTAATTAATTTCTTACTTCATATTAAATGTTAAATGATACCTAATTATTTAATTATAATAAATATAAGACAAATATTGCAAAATACTATCAACTTTATTTATGGAGTAAGTAACTAGAATGTTGATTAACACTTTAGTATCTCAGTGCAAAATACTGTCTTTTCTTCTACAGCTTTCGTCCAGCTCCTTTTTTCATTTTAGATGAGATAGATGCTGCACTGGACAACACAAACATTGATAAAGTAAGTTTCTCTTTACTGACAATATCTGGCACCTTTTGCAGAAGGGTGGCTACTTCCATTGCAGGATGTTGGGATGCAGAGATTGATTAGCCTGACTGAACCTGTTTTAGATTAGATTGGGTTAGGGCTGAAGTAATGAGTCTGTGAGATATGGGACATACTTAAATGCCTTAATTCAAGGGTGTTTGATTGGTCTCCAAGTTGTGACTGTGAGAGGAGGTGGTGAGGAGTGTGAGGGTGTGCGTGTGTTCTGTAACTCCATGTGGCACAGTCTGACCTGGAAGGCACCTGGGAATTGTGGTGCTTGGAATTGGTAAGGCCTTGGAGTTCCCTTGGCTCCAAGAAATGTGTCTGCGTGTGGAAACCAAGTCGTACTGTCACTGGACTGTCTCATATAATTGGCTTAGTAGCTATTTTTGCATTAGCACTAATTAAGCTGTTGCTCCAGTCATTTTAGTCTTGACTTGACTTGACTTTTCTTGATTAAAACATCTTCTCGCCCTCTCAATTGATCTTTCCCTTTTTGCCAATAACTGTTCAGTATAACAAGAACTGAGGCTGGAGCACAAACAGTAGAGATTGAAGCTGTGCATGGCAGCCTCTGGGAGGCAGAGGCTCAGAAGAGGGGGATTGTTTGTAGGGAGGAATCCTCAAGCTCTCTGTGTACGCATGGATTTTCTTCTGTGGAAGCATTTTTTTTCAGAACAGTATTTCTACTAGCATTACTGCTAATGTCAGTCTTGGTGGAGTTTAACAAACAAAAGCAGTTGTTTCAGCACCAAACATTTTGGTTTTTCCCCTGATAGCATTAACTGTGATGTGCCAAGTACCCCAGAGCTTGCTTGGAGGGTACCTCTAGAATAGATAGCTGGGAACCTCCACCACTTGTGCCTGCCAGATAGAATTCAATTCCTTCTTGGAGATTACTGATTCACTGTGAGATGTTCCTGAACCTGAATTCCCTAAATAATCCTTGGGATGCAAGTCCACAAGGTTACCCAGGCCTGAGGTAGTTTTAACTTGGTGCAATGTGTTTCAGCAGCACTAGATGGGATGTAGTGGGGCTATAATGAAGATCCCTAAGGAAGCTTTAGGGTTTGGCTCTCAGTGACATGATCAAAACCAAGATCTCACATCACACAGCACCTCTGTGAGCTGAGCTTCTATCAGATACTGCTCTGCTGATGAGTCTCACTTGGGACCACTCTAAGATGATGGATTTTGGTTAAATACAGGTGTTGTGTTTTGTGTGTTATTCTCTCTGGACTCAGCTGTTTCAAGGCTGACTTCAAGCAGTGCAGGCTGCCTCCAGGCTTCTCTTTGCTGTTACACCATTTACTGCTGAACTTCACGTTTCTGCTTTCCATGGAAGCTGTGGTGTGTTCAGGTGATGAGCACTGCCCATCTCTGCGCTGTCTGGGGTGGCTGGCTGGTGTGTTTCCTGGCTCTGTCTGGGGCTGGGCAGGGACCCAGATCATGCCCTTGCCTGGTTACTACCTGGATGACTTTACTAATCCATATAAGTTCCTGTTGCAGTTAGACAGACCTCAGTCCTGTACACATTTAATGAAGGTGAGGATTTCTGGGATGTTGCCAGCTTTCCATACTGGCTACCTGTGATGCATTAACAGAGTGCACTAGGTACTTTGCCTCTCTGAGGAGGCTCATTCTGCCTGGCAGGAGAGAGGTCCCCTTCATGCCTGAGAATGTGCTGAGCACCATTCTTGTCAACATACTGGAAATGGAGGTGGTTTTACCTCTATGTAGCTGAATTTCTCAATTCAAACAGAGCTAAAATTAAATACTACAAGTGAGCAAAACTGATCTGTGAAAGATTGTTGCTTGTACTCACTGGTATCCATTTTTTATCCTAAGAAGTTAATATTTTTCTTTCCTTTCTTTGATTGACAATGTATTAAAGCAGATCTCTTACTAATGGGAACTATACTCTGAAATTATTAGAACAAATAATAGAACAAATAGAAGTTTAACTTACTAACAACAGTTCTTCCTGTAACTTACTAACAGGTCATCTGTTAAAAAATTAATTTCCATGTCATGTAGATAGAAATCTACTGGTTAAAAATCTACTGGTTTTCCTTTACGCAGCATTTAATTTATATTGGGAGACATTGCAATACTCACTAGTTAATAAATTTTGTACCTTTAAGTTGCATTATCATTGAGAAATTTGCTGCTGTCTGCAGTGAACTAATTTAGGTTTTGATAGAGCCAGTTGCCAACTTTTCACCTTTTTTAAAAACTTATTTAGGAATTTCCCCCTTCCTCTCTAGTTACAGAAAGTAAAATTGTTGTTCATTGGCACTGGTGTCTTTTTGTAACTTTATTTATTGGAATGAACCATTATTTTCTTAAACATTTTTAAAAAGCAGCACACCTGAGGGGAGTTATCTTAAAACCATGGAAAATACCTGGCTTTTAAAACGGATTTATTTCTCATTTTAGCAATCTTATTTCATGATGGAATTCTGCAGCTAGCACAGATCAGTTCTTCCCTCACCATTCCCTAATCACAGCATTGTTTCAGGTTGCCAGAACTAACCGAAATACTTGGTTTCTTTCCAAAGGTCTCGCGTTTCATTAGGGAACAGGCACATGAGCAGACCCAAATGATTGTCATTTCCCTGAAGGAAGAGTTTTTTTGCAAGGCGGATGCATTGATAGGAGTGTGTCCTGAGGTAACAGTTAATTATGGTTAAATAATGCGCATGGGGTTGTTGAAGTACTGGGTCGCACCTAAGGGTTGCTTCAGTCAGTCATGCACACACAGTTGGTGGCTGGCTGTGTCCTGCTGTGTGGGCACTGGCTCCAGGGAACATCCTTTGGGGAACTCAAGCTCATGATTGCATCTGATAGTTATGAAACGTTTATTTCAAGTACCAGAAGTGTGTTACATGGTGTGATTCTCCTTCTCTCAGCATGATGATATTATGTTCAGCCAAGTCCTGACCCTGGATCTTACTGAGTACCCAGAGGAGGAAGAGCAGGATACAGAAGAGAGGCCCAGCCCTGATTCTCTCTTTGAATAGTGCGTGGATGGTGTAAGGGCCAGGTGACAACAGGAACTGGTTCACAACTGACTGTTACAAGTCTGAGTTTGAATGTGGCTATTAGAGGTTGACAGGAAATGTTCACTTTTCAAGTGATGCAGTTTTGCAAAATATTAAGAGAATCAACTGCTACTCTTTGATGCAGTTTTGTTAGAGAGAATATTACTGAGGCTGTTTATGAGGTGTGCACGCTGGTACCCAAAGCTTTCATGCCAAATATTTTGGCTGTAAGAAGGGCTTGCAGGTTCATTTCCATAAGTACAGTGTCCCAAAGAACAAGTCTCTTGCTTTTCTTAGGAAAAGTCCATAGTTGCCAGCATGCTGTTCAGGTACTCAGTGCTCCAGTCAGGACCTCGTGTTGTGGCTGCATCTGTTTGCCTTCAGACAGGATTATTTCCACTTTTCTGAAAGAGTAAGGTACTGGAATGTGTTCATTATCTTGGGTTACTTCTGTGACAACCAGAAAGACTTCAGTGTTCTGCTGCAGCCTTACACAAGTATTAGTTAACTGTACAAAAACTTGCAGTGCAGCTCTAGAGCAGTGATGTAACCTTGAAAAATTTTACCTCTGAGCTATTTCACTGCATACAGAAGTGGAAAGAATTAATCAGATGCTAAAGAAGGCAAATGAAATATATATAGAAATATAGAAAAATGTTATGTTATTATGCAGCTCTCCCGGTACACTGAAGTTACTTTGTTGGCTGGTTTTCATCTGAGGAGATGAAAGTTAATGAACTTTAGATGAAAAGTTAATGAAGTTGGGTAAAGAAAACTGAAAGCTGTAATCACTTTATCTGACTTATGTTCATGACCTCTGTGTGTGCTGCAGAGCTTCCCTTGGTTTGTGGTTGTTCATAATTACCTTGTGTTCACAGAGCAGGTTCCTTTTGTCCTGTGGGTTGCTTACACATACCTGCCTTGTCACATGCTGTGAGCCCTGGCTTGTGCTGGGCCTGTGGGGATCCTGCCTCAGGGAGGAAAACTCTGAGCAGAAGTGTAACATGTTTCACAGGAATATAGATGTTCATCAAATGCTTGTGTTATTGCCACACTTAATTGAATAAATTTACTCTGAGGCATGAGTCAGCATCAGTGTCTTAATTCAGAATCCAGTAACAGAAGTGTTAGGAGATAAAGTAACCCCTCATTCTTCTGCTTTTGAGGATGCAATAGATGGCCCTTGAGACTGGAGGCTGCTCTACAAGCTACAGTGCAGCACTATCTATAAGGGAAGAATCCAGTGCTGGGTGGGTGTAGCTGATCCTTACCGAGAGAGGGATGGGATTTCCTATTGTCACCCAGCTTCAAGCACATAAGGAGTTGCATGAATTTAGGGTTAAAATAGTGGTAGTAACCAGGGTGATAAATACCTCAATGCAAGTGATGGATTTTGCTTCAGCTTGAAGCAACAGGTGAAGTGTTCTGAGCTGATCATCAGGATCCACAAGAGCCTGACTTGTCAGTTTACAAAGCAGCCCATTCATGCTGACTGCAAAAGCTTATGTTAGAGGATGATCTCACAGATAATCCTTTATGTGATGCTAAAAGACAATTTTCAGAAGTTACCTTGGTGTAAATACACCCTCTAAGAGGAAAAGGGTGGCTGTGGGCTGCCTGAAGGCCTGCAGGAGCACAGCAGGGTCCCAGCAGTGCACCTTGGTGAAGCTTTTTGTCCCAGGGAACTGCAGGAAGTGGTTGGTTGACAAGGGAATAAAGACCTGCCAAACCATAGTTCAGAGAAAAAGCTCACCTACAAGACCCATTCCTTGCCCTTCCTGTAAAACTCCAATACAATGTGACCTGCTCTCAGAATGCACAACAGAAATAATCCTTAGGAAATGGCCCCAGGAAAACCTGATAGGAGTAATCCTTCAGCCCTGCCAGGTGTCTGCCCTGCCAGGTGTCTGCCCTGGCCCTGCTCTCCTGCAGATACACAGGTGAGAGCCAGCTGACTGGAAAACTACACGTGTGTACCAGTGCTGGCAGCTGCAGTGGGAATTCTGTCTTGCTGCCAAGATTATGTAGTGGAGGAAATAGCAAGTACTGCTGTGCCTCACCTTCACCCTTGGAGCAGTTCAACCAAAGGCAAACTTAAACTAGGAATTACCTGCAGATGGATCCTTTGATACTGACTGGGTTTCATTCCACTGCAAGACTGTTACATGCTGTCCAAGGCAGCACAGTAGCAATATTTAAAACATTTCCACAGGAACCCACTGCAGAGAGGTCAGGGAGAGGCCTGCCCTGTAGTCTGTCCTTGCAGCTGCAGCACTCTTCCAGTGTTCTCTCCCCAGGTGATCATGGGCCTTACCAGACAATGGAAAAAACAAATCTTCATGTCAAAAGTGGAAAGCAGCTGGGTCATTATGCTCTGGGTTCCATAAATGTGGAACAGCACTGTTCTGCAGGACTTGAGGTTCAGAGACTAAAGCCTGCAAGACCCCTGAAGAATCCAGAAACCCACCTGCAGTTCAGCTGCTGGGAGAACTGAAACCCCTCTCTCTCAAAGGCAGTGTGCCAAAGAGGCACTTCTGACAGATTCAAAGGTTGTGTGGCTTCAGCTGGGGAAGAGCTTGGTCCAAAGTGGCTTCACATAAATGAGTTGCATCTGCTTCTGTCTAACCCTGCAGGTCCTGCCTGAGTGGTCTGGCAGTGCCAGGGGAGTGACTCATTTGACTCTCAAGCTTTACACACGACACATTTATGGGTTTAAAAAAGAGAAAGTATGTATGTACAATTTTATTCCACTTAAAATGGAAATACCAGCTCAAAACTTTCCATGCAGCAGATGTAAAACACCTACTGTTAAAAAGCTTCTGGGGTGGGCCTTGGGTGCTTGGGGCTTTTTCATTCTAGAGTGGGTATATCATCTGGCTGCTTGATCCTCTTAGGAGAATCAGTGCTGCTTTCTCCTAACTTCCTTTTAGCACAGTCCACACATGAAGTTCCTGGGGTGAGAGAGGGGAAAAAAACATTAATTAACACAAGCTCCATCCATGCACTTGGTGTACTTTATCTTGCTAGCTGGTGCTTATAATAAAAACACAACTCTGGTCTCATGAGGTTCTCATATTTGGATTAGGAATTACATGTAAAGGCCTGGGCTCAAGCTCTCCCCCAAAACTCATCTCTTCTACTGACACAAAAAACAGGGACCCAGCTCAGGATTCAACTGCCTTTTGCCCTAGCTAATTTAACACCTGTGGAGCTCACCCATGAGTCTGGATCCCTTATTCAGACACCCTAGCTTGAGCTGCAGGGTTGTAATACGTTACTCTAGTGGTCCCAAACTGAACCATTCCTGAAGTCTGCAACAAAAATTCTTGGTGTGAGCTGCTGTTGGAAGTACATAACCAATGTAAATAGAGAGTAACATGAATGGAATAATAATTCCTTCAAAACCAGACCATTCACTTGGATTTTGTGGGGTATGCACAGTAATCCTCTTGGGTTTTTTGCATGGTCTGTATTCTGAACTATAAGTAAACAGGTGCTAAAACTACCTAAAGATGGTGCTAACAAGTTAGTAAAGATTGTTAGGAGGGATATTAAGAAGTACTGGAATAAATTGTACCCAAGGTTTTGGTTTCTCTTCCACCCAACTGTACTTCACTGAAAATGAGATTTATGAACTCAGTTGAGAGGAAGGTAAGTATAAAATCCCATTGAAATTAAAAAGCTAATCTCAGGCTTTACACCTGCACACAAGTGTCCTGGAGCTTGTGTACTTTTTTATTGGGAAAGAGCAGGGCTTTCACCTCCTGCACTGCCAAAGACCCTTACATGCAGTACCACATGGTGTTTCTGTACAACTGTGATGTTGGCTGCAGCAGCACAGATCTCTCAGGAGTGGCATCTTTTAAAGTTGGTTTGCTGTATTTTTTCCATCAATTAGAATGTATTATTACTCGGGTTATTCACAGAAATACCACAAAGCAACCTGAACAGCTCAGCTGAAAAATAATCTTCAGTACCACACCCTTGAGATTCATTATTCCTGACTCCCTTAAGGAAGGCCTTTGGAACAGAAACCTGTATTTGGAAATCTAAGCCTAATATCTTACATGCTAACATCAGTAAAAGCTCCAGAAAATGTATATGAGAAGTTACTAACATGCACCAGAGTACTTGAGGTAATACTATCGTTTGTCATTTGACAGACCTGGAAAGGCCATCAGTTACCTGCTGCTAGGCAGAAAGAAAACCAGAGTATAAAAGGAGCATTCAGCAAACTTCCAGAGCTAAATCAGAGCTCTGGACACTAATTACTTTGGAAAGAAGAGGGGCATTTTTCTGGTATTGGTACGATTATGGAACTTTCTGTGAAAACAAAAATATCACTTACCCAACAGCGTTGTGCTGTCCACCCGATCAGCATCTAGAGAAGTGTAAGAGACATCAGCAACACACATAAGCATCCAGGAAGTTTTTACATTTCTGTGCACCATCCCAAAACAGCAAGCTTGTACTTAGAATCTCAGAATAGTCTGGGTTGGAAGAGATGTTAAAGCTCATCCACTTGCACCCATCCTGCCATGGGCAGGGACACCTTCCACTACCCCGGGTTGCTCTAAGCCCCATCCAGCTTGGCAGGAGGATGGGGCAGCCACAGCTTCTGGGCAACCTGTGCCAGGGTCCATTATTCTGATCATACAAACACATCCTCTTTAATCTAAATCTATGCCCTTTCAGTTTGCAGCCATTTGTCCTTGTCCTATCCCTATGTGCCCTTGTCCAAAAGTCCCTCTCCAGCTCTCTGGGAGCCCCCTTAAGCACTCTTAGGCTGCTGTTAAGATCTCCCCAGAGCCTTCTTTTCTCCAGGCTGAACACCCTAAGTTCCAACAGCCTGTTTCCAAAGCAGAGGTACTCCAGTCCCTGATAATCGTTACTGCTCACCTCTGGACCCACTTCCAGCAGCTCCATGTCCTGATGTGCAGCTCTGGGGTGGGGTCTCACCTGAGCAGGGCAGAGGAGAAGAACCTCCCCTCCCCAGCTGCCCACGTTGGGGTCTCAGCCCAGCACAAAGGGAATTTCTGGGATGGGGCCTGTCCAGTTCTCAGCCCCAAGTTGTCCCCACCCACAGTTGCTCCATCTGCTCATCCCCATCCTGGATTTGTGCTTGCAATTGCCCGGACCCAGCTGCAGAACCTTGGCCTTGCTGAACTTGGTGCCTGCACTGCCCTACCTCTCCAGCCTATCCAGGTCTCTATGGATGTGACCCCTTCCTACAACCACAGCCCTCAGCTTGCTGTTATCTGCTGAGGACACACATGAGTTCACAGTCTTCATACCCATCAAAGCCATTCCATGGTCCTGGTCCTAACACAGATTCCTGGAGGACACAGCTTCCATCAGTTTCCATCCATACATAAAACCATTGACCATACCCCTGAGTGTGACCATGCAGCCCATTTTTTACCCACATCCCCCAAGTCTTCCTTTTTTCCCTTTTTAATAAAAAGTGGGGGTTATGTTTCCTCTTTTCCAGTCAGTGGGAACTTCCCCAGTTGACACATTTTTTTTCAAATACTACAGCTAAGCAACTTCATTATGGTTTAGCAGATTGAGAATTCCACCAGGACATGATTACTCCAGCCCAGGCTACTACCAACCCTGACCTCAGGTCCAGCTGAGCCTGTCCTCTGTTGTGCTCTCCATCACCTCTCCTAGGAAGTGTTCCTCAAGTGATTCCTGGACTCCTTGCAGTTTGCTGTGTTCCCTTTCCAGTGAGTGTCCAGGGACCTGTAGTCCCCAGTGTGCATCAGGCTTATTTTAGTTTTGCATTTCTCATTTCCTTAATATAACCCTTTTAACAAACTCTCCCTGCTCCATTTTAGAAGAGAGTTTGTAAATAGGCACCAAAAATCAAACCCTGACAGTCTTGATGAACAGAGCAGTTCTGCACACCTGAAAATAGTTTTGCTTGGGATCTTGACTTGTAAATAATGAGACTTGTAATAATGAGATAATGAGATTTCAAATCTGAGTGAGGTCCCTCCTCTCACAAGTCTGATGCAAATCAGACTGCAGCCAAACTTCCTCAAATCTCAGTTGTATGACAAATATTTTTTTCTAACCTTAGTGGAAAGAAAAACATAATGCAGTCTAATTGGAATATTCATCAAGTCACAAAAACCAAGATACTGATTTGGGCATACATTTCAGGAAAAGGTTCCTGCTATGCAGCACCTGGGAATAATTTTGGAAAAAACAGTTAAACAGTTTCACTGAACTTATAAATAAAAGAGCTGTCAAGTAGCAATGCTTCCCAAGGTCATTTAGTTATTTTCCCCTGTGCTCTGGATAAACCAAAACAGAACTGTCCTTGTTTGGAAAACATTAAAGAAATCTCCTTCCTTAGACATACAGCTGTTTCTCTTCATTCTCTTTGTACCTCTTAGTGTACTAAGCCAAACGCTTACTGGATGCACTGATTTAATTTCCCATTCTATGCTCAGATATTGTGGCTCAACCAGCTTATCCCACCAGTTAATCCCTTCAGTTCTTAAAGTCTCTTTTCCTGACAAGTCAAATTTCTGATAATGTAATACTCAAGCTGAAGTAGTTCACATTATAAATATATGTTAAGTAAACATCTTTACCAAATACTAACAAAGAGATAAATCTGGACTTCAAGATGAAATTTGCAAGAATCTACAGACCTCCAAAATCCAGAGATTTCAAAAAAACCATCTAGTTACAGTTTGGCCACATGTTCCAACTCTACAAAGCTGCACATGAGTGCCTCGATCAGCTACCTAGTATTTGCTCCAGATTGTGCTGTTGAAGAGGCTACATTACCTGGACTTCTCTGTTTGCAGATTTGAGCAGTCAGATCCTGGACATACTCTGGGAATTGTTGGAAGCAGTCCCCATAGGACACCACTTTTATTCCATGCAGCAGCATATCTGCCTGGAGCTTAAAAAAGTGGTCTTCGTTTTCTTTAAGTACCAACATGTAATGTTCTAGATCCACTTTGTTCTTTACTGTGTAAAGAAAAAGAGCTTGGAATATCTGGTCACGCAGAGTCTCTCCACAACCCAAAAACAAAAAAGACTTGGTTCGGTACAAGTTCTGAAGAACCTCCTGTGAAGGAACAGAAACAAAGAGACACATTTATTTCAGCAGACAGAAGCCAAGGTCAGAACTTAAAATACATCAGCCAGAAAAGGACTAGCAGAGCAGAACCTCACTAGTGACCTGAAAAAAGTAAATGTTTTAGGACCAGGCCAAAGTGACATTTCATAACCAATGTTCCTACACGTAAACACACACACAAAAAAAAAAAAAAAAAAAAAAAAAAAGGCAAAATTATCATGCAAATATAATTTTGTTGGAACAAGATGATCTTTAAGGCCCCTTCCAACCCAAGCCATTCCATGGAATTTCAATAGGCATGTAAGTGTTGCCAGCAAGGGAATTTAAATAGAATTAGGGTGACAGAATATTGTGATCCTGTTAGGTCAATCTCTGAATAAGGAAAATTAATATTCTTGACCAAACATTTCACTTCCTATGACAGCTAAGACAACATTAAGTCCAGGATCCAGAGCTAGTACCAGTTTAAACCCCTAAGAAACCTAGCAGTCATATGATGATGAATCCTTGTCCTGTTGTCCAGTATTCTGAGGCTCCTGTTCTTTCCAAGGATAAATACAAACTCTGATGTCCAGCTGAGGGATTTGGTTGTGATTTACCCAGCCACAGTACCCAAGGGCACAGACCACCCTTGCAACAGAGCCACCTTTCGGAATAATTCTGAATAATCCCTCTGGTCTCCAAGTATTTCATTTATATGATCCCACAGAGCCTTAGGTATCTTGTGGCAAGGATTACAAGAAAACTGTTTGGCAAAACATAGTCAAAATCTTAAAAATCACACAAACCATGACTTCAGGATCTTGAGTAACATCTTTATATCCTGAGGGATCAAGCACCATTCCACAGGGATCTGTATATAAGCCGTGAATATGAAGAACTCCATATTTTACATGGCCCCTTGCCCACTGAAGAACCTAAAGCACATCATGGAAGATACATCCTTTTGTTATAATATGCTACATTCACCATGAATCTGCAAAACTATACAGCTAAACTGACTTATAAGCCACTTAAAGCAGAAACAAGTCCTTTTGAACTTTCCTACAGCAAGAGATTGCAATTACTAATTACACAGCTTGCTTTAATCATAACAAAAAGGTGACAGCTGATACTGCAGCTGTCTCTGGCTTTTTGGGTTAAACAGCCAGTGAACCAAGAAGTCACTTCTAGGAGCACTGACAGAAAAGGTGTGAACAGCAAATTAACTACCAGCCAGATGAAATTCTATCTGGAATTTTAACAATGACTTTATGTAAGTTAAACAATTTGTGGGTTTTTCCCAGTAAATGGCAGGGAACTGGTTAACAAATGTGTCACATGAAATTCTCCTTGGTAACTCTTACCAGATTATTCAGAATAAAGAGATACTTAAAAGAAACATCTGGGCATCTGCTGTAGCTTATAGACATGCTTTAACAATTAACAACTTTTAGTCTTGACTCTTTAAACAGGAAAACATCTTTCAGTGCAGCTTATGTCATATATTAAGTCTAATAATTTTACTGCTCTCATCATACCTTATCCTTATCTTTAAGGTCTAAAGATTCCATAGGTTTACCCTGTTGCTGACCAAATATTTCAAGCAAATTATCATAGTTTGTAGTCAGAACCATTGTGCCTCTCTCCATGAGCCTCAGGATGGATTGCAGGACCACAGGGTTCTGAATGTGTTGTTCTAAATTATCAAACACCTCCATTAAGCAGTCCTGGAAGAAGTTGGGCTTCGTGTCCCCGGTACGCTGAGGAAAGAGGAGAGGAACAGTCCATCAGGCTCTGTTACAACTGCCTCCCACAGGAATCCATGCCAACTGGCTACTTAATGCCAAAGCATTCCTGTGAAAGAGGACACACCAACACACAACAGCACACCAACCAAAACCACACAAAGCAAATCTCAATTTGTTCCAGTGCTCTTGCCTCTTTTTAGTGTAGCTCCAAACAATTGTCTGGGTTTCTCAAGAGAGCTTGTAATACAAGCTCAGTAAAACAACACTATAATTAGCTTACCCTGTATTCAGACATATTATTATTTTATCAGTATTAAGCCATTCAGTATATCCTGGATATCCCTGGGATATACTATTGGGGGATTGGGGGGGGGTGGGGGTGCAGGGTAGAGGTGGGGAGAGGGTTCTGTTTTTTCATTCCTGGAATGAAAACTTTTATTAATGATTAAATCTGCTATGAACACATGCAGACTTATTGTCACACTGGGCCTGTTGAGAGCCTACACTTAGCACTGTCTGTCACCCAGATTATTTCAGCTAGAAGGAAGACTTGACAAAGGTCTTAACAGTTTGAAAAGCTCTGGAAACTGGAATCTGAGACTGGGCATGCATGGGGCTGTTCTCAGGGAAGCATGAGCTGCACTGGGGATTCACAATGCGTGGCCCAAGGTCACCACAGGCTCAAGGCCTACCTGTACTTTCAGGGTCTCTCCAGTTACAGCCACAGATCTAGAAATTCCTCTTTCACTTCTCAGAAACATCACAGCAAATATTTAATAGTCAGGACTCTTGTTTGCATTAATTCTGAGGAATGGTAACTTAATACTAAAACTCAGGGATTTTTTTAGTCTCCCCAAAACCTACAATGTGCTGTATGATTACTCACAAAAATATTTTAACTAGAAAATATTCAACTTTTGGAAGTAGTGCTTCCTTATAATAGAACAAAAGTTCTGTTATACAGAACTAGTAAATACATACTAGGTGTAGAAACTAACAGAGGTTATAAACATACTTACTGGTGACATCTTCCTGATGAGATCATGTGCAACCACAAGCAGGTCTCTCTCTTTGGTTACTTTCCTACGGAATTCAGCAACATCCCCCGGGTGCAGCACCTCCAGCTGCTCAGCTGCTCCAAGGACAGCCTCGATGCAGCTTCTCCAGGAACAGAGTGCAGGGATTCCTGGGGCTACTGCAGCACTCACCCCCGTCCCAATTACCAGGAGAAGGTCCCGAGGCTGCTTTCTTATGAGACTTTTTAAGAATTTTCTTGAATACAGAAAACAAAAGTGTTCATTGTTCATGGTGTGTTTCCTGGCTTGCCTGAAGAGCTCAGGGACTGACTCCAGAGTTCACCTGAGCCATTAAAGCTTCTGCAAAACACCAACCCACCAGCAGGAGCAGAGTTCTCCATTCCTACACAAGGAATGCGATGGGCAGCCACAGGAAGCTCATGGCCTCTCCCAAACCAACAATAACCTTGAAGCCTTTTTGCCACTTCAGATAAATAAATGTGCATGGTCAATGCCAGCCAAAAAAATGGCAACAAATTTAAATCACTATTATCTCTGAGACCCAAATGGACAACTGCCAATTTCCAGGCCAGTAAGCAAGCCAATCACCATTTCCAATGAAATATTGAAAGAAGTAGACAAAAGATTGTCCAGTGACTGAACTAAAACGTGTGACAGAAAGGAAGTAGAACTATGTCAAAGGGACAAGTCACAGTATTCCAACAAAACAAACTTTTGGGTTTTTTTCTGGGAAACAGTGAAATATTTTATTCTCATTTATGACCACTGTAGGATATGTGAACATAGCAGTCATGCTGGTTCAGATCAAGGGTTCATCCAACTCACTATTTGGACATTACTACCCACAGATCCCTCTCAGAGATGTGTTGGTGTTACATCCACAGTCTCTGCACAAACCAGCACAGGGAACTCTGCGAAAAACCTGTCTTTCATGATTATTCAGCAAAGAAGTGAAAATGCATATAAACCATACAGCAAAATCCCTTCTGTACAAACAAGGATTTCAGTAGTACAGAAACTCAGAACTCCCCTGACTTTCCAAACTACCGTTACAGATTTTCAGTTACCGGTAACATGGTAATAAAGATTATTAACACCTCTTATTTCCCAATCACCTGAATCTATCTAGGTCAAACTATAACGTTCAACTTGAAAAGCAATAAACACATAGGTATGGCTGCCAGCTAGTGCCTACAAATGAAATGTGTTTGATGACCCCATTTCTTCCTGCTACATTTAGCCCAAATTGTTTCCTCCATTATTTATTCCTCATAAACAACTTGAGTGAGCATGAAGTACTTGTGCCAGTGAAGAAACTAGCTTCTGGGATAATTTCAAGTTTTCAGGCATGATGTTGATCCTGTATTCAATATTCAGTAGTTTATTCCCATTATGGTTTCAGATTTGCATTGAGAGACAGTTTTGTATCAACTCTAATACAAGTTACCTGAATTTCTGCTCACTTCTAGTTGTGGCCCCTTCTGGTGAATCCATCATTGAGCCCTGGATAAAACAAAAAGCAAAATAGTTCTTAATCCTTCTGCCTTAGAAAAAGCCCAAACCAAAATCAGATGTATTACTGCTGGCTTTTTTCTCTTTATTCCTACCAACTATTTCAATATCAAGTTTCCATGTGTCCCATCCCAGTCAAGCAAGGCACTGATAGAAACAAACCTGCCAAAAGACAAGTGTGCAAACTCAGCACAGCTCCAGTTAAGCTACCAAATGCCATAGGACTGAGATAACAGAGATGTTCGCGCAACTAAAAAATACTTGTGTCTAAATTCAAGATTAAATTTATAATACCCACTAAAACTACAAGTAATTTCAAGTCAATGAATGAGTTCCTTGATTTTTTTTTTCCCCCACCAATTTATTCAATCCAGTTTGGGGAAACCACACTTCTACAAGACATCCTGCTCACAAGAAGTCCTCTGAGAGCCACTTGGCCAGACTGCATGGTATGACAGATTTTATCTGAAATACTTGCTGAGGAAAACATAACTGTATCATCTATTATGTCTTATGTCTGAAGTGCAAGTAAGATTCCATCTTGGCAGGAGAACTGGCTATGGGATCATCACTTAGAAATCCCCAAGTTTCATTACATGGGTTCATTTTTTTATAAGAATGTATCTGTTGTTTGGCTTTGAGACACAGTTTTTGGTGGTAGTGATGGCAAACTCCAGTCCCTAATCCCTCAAATAAACATTGTGCCAGACCTTAGGGCTCCTAAGGTAGTTGCCAGCTCTTGCCTTCATGTGCTGAAAGCTAATTTGGAAGCAAGAGGCTCCAAGTTTGGAGATTATTTGACTAACAAAAAACCCTAAAGCAAACAAAAAAACCCAAAAACCAACCAGCCAACCAAAAGCAAACTACCCCAACCCCCCAAAAAAACCCCAAAAACCCAAAATTTTAAAACTCACCAAAAAAACCCAACTACCCAACTTCAACCCAACAAAAAAAGCCAAAACAACTCCCCCAAAAACAAACAAACCAGCCCCCCAAAAAAAACAACTCAACCAAAACCACAGATGTTTTCAGCAAATGCACTCAGCGTGTCTTTTAAGGTGGAAAAAGTATTTCCTTGTTGTAACATTCATTTTCTCTGTACTCCCTTCCCTGACCCACAGTATCCTGTGGAGGTGCCCCACTGTGATCATTAGCACATCCAAAAATGTAATCCAGGACAATATACTTCTAGGGCAAAGCACTTCAAAATCACACAGAACCATCAAGGCTGGCAGAAACATTCCAGGTCATCAAGGCCACCACCCCAGCATCAGCATAATCACCATAAAACCATGCTCCCAGGTGCCACAAGACTCCTTCACACATTGGAACACTGAGTGCACAATACAAAAACAACACAGGAAGGAAGAGCAACTCACTTTTGTGGGAAAGATAGTTCTTATTTTATAACCCCATTCAAGAAAGCTTTATTCATTACAACTCCCCAAATTTAATAAAAGCATCTCACCATGGGCTGCTGTCAATACCAGCATTTCAGACCTTGCTGTTTCCTTTTAGCTCCTGAAGTTGCTTTCTAGAAGGCCTGGCTGTGCAAGGAAGTGGGAGCAATGTTCCCCCAGTCCTCACAGAGAAACAGCTGCCATAAAATGATGCCTTGGCTTTTAGCTTTTACATTTTTCAGATTCTCTGGTGCCTGGTATGTAACTCTGAAACTTCCTATCAGGTGTTAGTGAGTTCTCTTCCCAGAGCAGTTAGACACAACAATCCCTTCCTAGCCAGAGAATGAAGGACACCCAGCACCCAAAAAGTATAAACAATAGCAAAGGGAAGTGGGTAAGCCAGGGGGTTGAGACTTCATAACCTGTGGCTGTGGTTGGATAATTAACCCCAATATGCAGATGAACCAAAACCTATAGAACTGTAAAAACTCGTGACCAGGATCCATCCTGGGTGTAGCCCCAGCCAGGCTCTTGTGCTGCCTAAGGTGAATCCTTTTAAGGCCTTTCAATAAATACCTACTTTATTCTTTCTTTTGCTCTGTCTAGTCTCTGTTCCAGGTCAGCCTCTCTAGGATGGAGGTCAAATCTCCCGGTGGTCCGGAGCTGCTCCGGACATCGCAGCTGCTTTTCCACAAGGAAACACTGAAAACAGCATTTCCACAAGGTTTCCTCACGGCAGGCTGGAAGCGGGAGCCCGCTCCAGGGATGCCTGACAGCCGGGATAACGAGGGGACATCGGGATAACTTTTAATCTCACATCTTTCCTGCTCGACGCACTCCGTTTGTATCAGTGGAATAAGAGTTCTGTTCACCGACTGAAAACTCCAGGTCACCGGGCTGACACGACGAAGCGAGTGTTTCCAGGCACTTTTCTATCTGAAAACAGCCTAAAGCGTTCAACGCAGAGGCAGCCGCGGGAAAGAACGCCCCGCGCTCAGCCCGCCCATTTCCTCTGGGAAACAGCAGGGGCGGCACCGCTGCTCCCGCCGGCCCCAATTCCCTGACGGCTTCCGGGAGTGACCGGATGGGCCCCGCCGCCCAGCCTTCCCTCCGCCCGGAAACAGCAACCCGCCGCCAAGGTTCCGCGCCGCTCCGAAATGCAGATCCCGATTAAAATCTGCTCCCAAACCCCCCGCGGGTGTCGGCGGGGAGGCGAGCGGATCTGTCTCGTAAGTTCCGGTCCGGGAACGGGCGTGGGACCGGCCGCGGCTCCCTAAAAAAACCCCTGAGAGGCAAGAGTTCCCAGCTGCGGGTCTGTGTGAAATCCAGCTGCCAGCCCTCAGTTAGAGCAGAAAGCGAACTGGGTAACCCGCACATTAAGCAGTTTGTACTCTGAAAACGTACTGGTCATAGAGGTGTGGGAGATTGAAAATGCTGCGGTGAGGAGAAGGCAAAACAAAACAAAACAAAAAGACGGCCGCGTTACCTTGGACGGCTCTAGTGGCGGCACGGCGGGGGTGGCGGGGGTGGCCGGGGCATCATGAGGCGGACGGCGTGACAGTGTGACAGCAGGTGACACGGCCAGCTGGGCACGGACACCTGCGAGCAGAGCAGAGCAGCGCTGCACACAGCTGCTTCTCTCCAGCGAGTCACACCGCCAACACCCACAGCGCCTCCTCCCCTTCCAATCCTTCCCTCCTTTTTTTTTCTTCTTCTTTTTTTTTTTTTTTTTTTTTTTTTAATGCTTTTCATATCTTAAAGCCGAAGTATCAAAAACTGCCAAGTCCCACCTCCCTTTGAAGCGCCTTGCTTTAATCCTGGTAGTTGGGTGGGTAAGGGCTGTAATTGTGCCAATGGGGGCTGTTACCCCCCAATTTCCAGTTGCGAAACTGTGTTGAAAATGCACAATTCTCCAATTTAAATTCCATAACTGGAGTTTTCAAAATTAAGTGCAGAAGGAATTCTCTGCTGTGAGGCTGATAAGGCTCTGGCACAGGTTGCCCAGAGAAGCTGTGGTTGCCCCATCCCTTGAAGTGTCCAAGGACAGGGCTTGGAGCAACCTGGGATATTGGAAGGTATCCGTGGCAGAGAGTGGAACAAGATGAGCTTTAAAGTTCATTCCAATCCAAACCAGTCTGTGATTTTATTATTCTACTCATGGTACCATTTTATAGACTTTTGAAGACCTGAAGTATTTCTTGGCATAAGCTTCCCCCTTTCCTTTGTTTCTCTCGTCAGCCATTTCTATTGTTTTTGGGTACAGTCAGGACATACAGGTTTCGTGTGTCCATGTGATAGATTTGATCATTCTGTTACATTCATGAAATGCCAGAGTTGTATTGATATTCTGTAATAGTTTTAGGAAGAATTTTGGTAATTATATCCAAGTTTGAAGATGACACATAAGCACAGTTTTTACTCCATGTCCAGTGTTTTGGCAAGAACAGTTGTATTGACCACTGTGAAATCACTGACTTTCAGCCTGTGTAAGAACACTGTGTCCTTGTGACCTGTCTGTGTTACAGTCCCTAGACACCACTCCTTGCTTTGTTATTAGTCTTATTTACTATAGTGCAACCTCTGGAAAGGCTTGACAAATATTTGAAGAATTGTTTTCCTAGGAAAAGGTAGATGGAGGGTAGAATCAATGAGAACAGGGAAGGAGAAGGAAGAATGCAAGTAGCCTCGCCTGAAAACTGACACATGATTGATTTGGGGAAACTCTGCAGTATTTCCAGCTCTTTGCTTTCCACCCTTCACTGCTGCCAGTCAAGCAGCAAGGAATTTCAACGTGCTGATATTGAGAGTTCTGTAAACCTGAAGATCAAAGACACTGTGTTTTAAAAGAACTATGTGATATTCTTCTCTCTAAACCCAGCAACTATGTATGAAATCCAGTTTGGAATGCTATTTGACACTGTATTGTACTAACGCTGGAATGTATTACTAAAGAATTTCTTGCCTATCTTAGAATATTTTTTCAGCTGTAGATAGGAATTACAAAGACTTGCAAAATATTTGCCTGAGCTTGTGACTCAATGTCTGGCCCATCCTGTATATTTACAAAGCCTAATATTCTTTATTTCACGTTCATTTAAAAAGAAATGTGAGAGGAAATTTTTGTGAAGAAAGGCCTTTGAAAGCATTTCCATTTTTCAGTCTGAATCAATTAATCTGGTGTTATTATCTTTTCCTGTAAGCCATGCTTCTTTCATATCCTTAAACTACACTATTATTTTAAAACCCCAAGAGTAGTCACAACTACAGTACATTTTATAAGCTCTGGATTCCTCTGCAAGGAGTTGGGAAGTTACTAAGGACAAAGAATACCAATACTTTCCAACCAAACACAGTACAAAATTAACTACACAAAGTAAAATCAAAAGGAGGCTTAGATACTTTTCCAAATGTACACTAAGAAGTAACAATGTGTTATTATCCATTAAACTTCCATGTTATTATTTTAAAATGTGAACAAATAAATATGACGGTGACAGGCCAACACCATTATGAGAAAACTGGCAGAAAGTTCAGGAGCAAAAGTCACAGTGAAAAAAGATTTTTGAAGTGAGTTGAAACCCATGAACTTTGACAAATGAAGGACTTTCTTTCAAGAAGCAACAAAGAAAGGCAATCAAGGATGTCTGAGAGGTAAAACACACTAAAAGGAAGTAACTACACCAGTTCAATGCTTGAGTCAACCTCAGATTTATCTCTCATAGTAAATTTGTTTGGCCAAGTGTACTAAACAACACATTAAGCCAGTTGCTCATTTGGGGGTTTGTTGCCAACTTTTGAAATAACACTTGAAAGGATGTAATCAGGCTGAGCAATGCAGCTGGTTGGTTTTGGCTGCAAGAAGCAATGCATCTGATTATTCAGCTGTGGTTCTATGAACTGAGATGTAATGTTGATTACATTACATGTTTGGCATCTTGCTCTTTGAGAAGTTATGATAAAGTAAATCCAAGCCTACATTATACCAGAACTTGCTGGTTTGAAAGAAACCAAGCAAAACTCACAATGAAAGCTTATTGAACTTGCTAAAAGGTGTCTTTAAACTAACTTGTGCCTTAATTTTTTCCATAGCAGGAAGCCAATCTGCCCCTGTTGATTGAGATAAAATACCTTGCACAATGGAACTGCCAGTTCCTCCCCGTTAGGGGATTACTCTTTTCTAACTTAGAGCTGGCTGGATTTTACTAGTTTGTCATCTTGGTAAACAGAATAGTTTATAAAATACTGTGAAGAAGAAAGATGCTTTCAGAAATTCAAAGTATGTTTTCAAAAGCCAGAGTCGGTTCACTTAGAGTTTACCCATCATTGAATGTAAAGATTAATTTTCAAAGATAACCTTTGTCTTGTTTGTATGCCCTGCAGAGTGACATGATCTGTGAAGTACCCCTGGATGTAACTGCAGCTATATTTATAAAGCTGCCAAGCACCAACAATGTCTCCTAACAGCCAACTCTCACCTAACAGGGTGTAATTACCATCAGGTTTTGTGTTACTTTGCACCTGCCTCTCTCACACCTGCCTTTTATTAGCAACATTGAAAGTATGATCATTTCAGTACAGTCACATGCAAAAACTTGCATATTAAAAGGGTAAATGAGAGGGAAAATGAACTCTGTTAACTGTCCTCTTTCTGACCTTGACTTTGGTTTGAACTTGTTTATAAGAAAGTCTGAATACATGAGTTTGCTTTGCAAAACTAAGGAGTGTAACTAAATGGGGGTATCCTTTGATTAAAGAGTTTGTATTGTGCATTTTTCTGACAAAAAAGCCAAACAACACAACAACAACAAAACAACAAAGAAGCTCTGTCACAAGGTTATTATCTATTCTGAACAGTAGCAATGTGTGCAGCAGTGGGAAAGGGAGGAAAACTACAAAGAAGGTAAAAGGAAATAAAATATTTTGAAGCCTGGATGGAGTGGATGTAAACCAAATGTACTACTGTAAAGAATGGGGAGAGAGAAAGCCAGACAGCAAGCTGCAAATGCTAAAATTCTGCTTGAAAAAGTTGCTATTGTTAAAGAACTTAACTAGCTCAGGGAAATGAGCCTTGGGAATATTATTGTATGAACTTGCTGGTGAACTGGCAAAAAGCTCTTTTCTGATTGTCAAAAAATCAGAGATTAAACATGTTGGCCAAAATAATTTCATAAATCATATCTGTATAAATGAGGAACAAAAGTAGAGCTGTTACTCTGCTCTGTTAGAACAGATCAGCTATGGTATTAAATAAAAAGGTGGGTTTTTTCCTGCTTGGTGGGTTATTTGGTGCAATGGCTTCTTCTTCTACCCAGGCATGAATTTAACAAGCTTAAAGCATGGCTATAGGTCATCAGACTGAGAGCTCATATGGATGGGAACTGGATTTATGCAACAAGTTATCAACTCCAATATTGACTCAAATTGCAATGTGGCTCTCTCCAGAATTCCCCATTCGTGATAAGAAACAATAAAAGTAAATTAGATTTATTCTACTAATGCAATCTTGATTACAGAAAGTGCTAGTGAGTTTGTGGGTGGCTTTTTAAAAATCAGCTTTCTAATAGAGTGCTGCCTCCTCCTGCTGCATCCCTTACAGTGACTCATAGCAGCTGAGATGAAACTAAGTGAAAAAACAAACGACTATGCGCTGTGTTCTGGGTGGAAAATTTCCTTTGGAGAAAATTCAGATACCTATAGGTAGTTTCACCTGAGAGTTAGTCCTGATTTTTGTGGAAAGATAGGATTTAAGTAAAAAGGTTTGACTAAGAAGAATTTCCCAAGGCTAGTTGTTCCTTTTCACTCAGTTCCTCCTCACCTGTTAGCTGGTACAAATACAAGCACTGCACAGCACAGGATGGCAGAGTCAAAAGAATTCTTGTGCAGGTTTAGAAAGAATCCCTTGGATTTACAAATCCACTTGTACATTTAGCTGTATTGTTAAACAACAAGGAACTGAGTTTAATACAGCAGTCACTGGTTGATTTAAATGATTCTGAATGAGAGCATTTATGTAAATATACTCAAGAGTAATATAAAAAAGATAATTTATTATAAGTTACTGAATGTGAGTGAGAATAAATGGTTTATCTAGAGGCTGAAGAACACAGACTGTCTTGGAGAAATCTACTGCAAGGTTTCTTTGTTAATGTAAGCAAATTTAAGTAACTCAATTGCAAAAGGTTTACAAGAACATTACTGTGAGTTCCAGCTCAGACACTAAGAAGACAGGAACTATAAAAGTCAGCATTATCTGTTCATCCCTGATTTGCCTCACCACGGATTTACACCGTGATATGACTTTATAGGAACACATATTTCTTTCTCCCATCCTACTGCTTTGTCTTTTAGTACACAGGATGGATGTTACTTGCTTTAAAAAAATCTCATTATTGTGAAATGCACGATTTATGTGCTTAATATAGTGCATATTCTCTAAACCGTTGCTGGAGATGAAGCTACTTATTTATTTGCAATGAAATCTATTAAGCCATCTATTTTAAACTTCCTGTGAGATAAGAGGAAATGATTCATATAGAAATTAAATTAAAATAACGTTTCTTAATTTGCTTGCCTATTTACTAGCATCTGTTTTGTACTACTACTTTGCATATTATAGTACCCTAAATACTCAAGGTACTTCTCACTGACTACAGCAGTAGCTGTCTTAATTGTTTCTCCAAATCAGAGCTGGATCTTCAGACTCTGAATCCAGATAACAAAGAACAAGGCACTGCTGATCACAAAAAGAAAAAAAAAGAAAACCTGTGCTGCTGTATTTGTCCAGAGTAGCACCAGAGCTCTATAAAAAGTGAGGAGACTAAATCTGCCTCCCAAGGAGGGATGGATAGCCTGAACTTCAAGACTGTAAGTTTTTTTTTTTCATTCCTTATTGGAGGCAGTGTTATTGGCACACAGATTGGATTGATCAACAGACACAGAAACATGCAGAAGAAATGATTTGTGACTGTAATTTGAGACAGCACCATAACACCTATAGCATGCTAAATGAATATTGCAGAAATATCTGTACTGTGGATTTATACTCTTAACTAACTTGACTTTGCAGCCATAGCATTCTTTTAACAGTGCTGCAAGTGTAAGGTAAGGTTTATGCAAGACAAACAGAAGAAATTCCACTCTGTGTTTTTAGAGCAGAAGTCTTTAGAGGCAATTCAAGGACCTTTGTCACCTAAGGGAAGAAAGGAACTGGCAATATGAGAGAAGTTAACTTGCTTGCTGGAAGGTGCTGTCAAGCACTTTGCTGCTGCTGTCACCAAGGAGCTTCTTGCACTTGCTGCAGGAGAGATCTTTTTAAAAAGGTTGTTAAAATAAGTTTAGACTTTTCTATTTACCATGTACTTAATTGGCATCTTTCACTTTTACTCCCAAACACTCCCAAGACAAACCAAAAATCAGCTACCAGTTTGACTGTGTAGGGATCCTACCCCTTCCTGTAAATTTGTTGGTAAAGCTCTCTACAATTATCCCTCAGGAACTGTAAAGGATCTCAATGTAGCTCAGAGCAATAGTTCTTAGCAGCTATCCTCCCCAGATTCCTCTTTCCGAAAGAGAATCTCTGATGGAGTAGGAAGGAAGGTGGCAAAGGCTGCTCCTCCTCCTGCATTTAGTACTTTTTAATTTTAATACTTCTTACATCTAGATCTTCCTGCTCTCTCACTGTCTATTTCAGTGACTCTTAGCCTGGCTGTAGTAAATCAGAAATAGGGAGGTTTTTGGAGTAGTGTTAGTCCTTTTTTTTTTAGTTGACTAGATAAGTCAAGTGTGATAGTAACATTAACAAGGATAGAGTCAAAAGTTACAGCACTTTTCCAGAAATTTCTATACCCTCAGCTTTTTAGTGTGCTGATGCATTTTCTTGCCAATTAAGCTGAACATAAGCTGTTAAAATTTAGTTTTCTTCAATTTTTTCCTTCCCCCTGTTCCCGGAGGCATCTAAGGGTGAGCTGATGTGCTTCCCTGCAGACCAAACAAGGGACAGAGTTCAGAGAAAAATCCAAGCAAAATTTCTTCCAAAAGAGAATTACAAGTTTGCATCTACTTGCCTTGCAAAGCAGCAGAAGATATTTCTCTGTAAGTATTCCATTTGATATAGATTCACTCATTTGCATAGAAAGTTTTCACCACAGAATTTGCAGATGAGGTGATTGATGCAATTTCTAATACAAACCATATTTGCAGCTATAACTGCTTATCAGCAGACTTTTGTGTGTAATTCTAATACAGTTGCAGCCTGGCTTAGCAAATAAAGATGTGATGCAGAGGACGTATCCCAGAATACCACACATTCACAACTGTCTGTGTTGGCTCTACGGGATGGTGTCTGTGGTTAGAGTTTCCAACCAGCCAGGGCTTACTCTTTCCACTTGATCCAAAGTGGCATCAACCTGCAGTGAACATTTTAAGATTGGCCAACAGAGAGAACAATTTCATTGCTCCCCCTTCAAAGTCTCTTCTCTGTGCCCCTCCAAAAGAGGAGGCTGCATACAACATTCAGGGAAGAAGGTGTGAGATAAGAAAGGCCTTAATTTCTGTCAGCTCACAGAGTAGCTCTAGGTGGCATTTGAACAGTGCCAGAACGTGGGGAGCAGGGAAGGCAGCTCTTACTCACTTGCCAGGTGATGTCACTGCCAAGAGTGAAACTCATTTTATGAATGAAGCCATGCAGTAGGCGTCTCTGACCACAGGTCTGGCATGACTTGCCTTCACCTGAAAAACCAGATAAATCAATTTGTCCTTGCAAGGGCTGGCTACTCTGTGAAGCAAACAGCAGCAGCTAGACAATATCGCTCAGAAGGTTTACTTAGCAGAATTCAGGCATGTACATATTTAGACAAGGTAGAACATGGAGTACTTGGTTTCATGAGCAAGATTTGGGCAAACATTGATAGCTAATAGTGCTGCTCCACACCCACCTGATTCAGCTAGCACAGTGTATCAGTCCTCAGCACCACTAAAGTATTTGTGTTATGTTTTATAATAACACCCTAAAGAAAACCAAGACCAGAGACTCAGTTCTGTGTATCTTACAGTTACAGATTTTTCTCTTTTTTCCCATTCAAAACCACTCCTTTGCATTTGTGAAGGCTTTCATGCAAAGGTCACATCATGTAGTTACCTTCCAGAGAGGCACAGCACAAAACTCTCATCTGATTCCTTCACTGCATAGAAGTCGATGACAAGGTTTATTTGGATGCAGTGAGTAGTCAAACATACAAAAGGTTATTCTAGAGCAACTGCAGTAAGAGTGGAACTGTACAAAACTGAGGGGCTGCAGTTTGAGGCTTCAGGCTTTGAACTAAAAAAGAAAGTTATCAAAAAACATATTTATAAAAAAACCCAACAGCAGCAACAAAAAACCCAACAACTTTCTCCTCCCTGAAAGCTCTGATGCAAAAGGAAGGATCAGACTATTCTAACAAACAACATTAAAGGATAAAAGGGGCACATAAATTGCTGCTGAGCAGAGGAAAAATACCAGTTTTAAGAATCACCATCTTGAGGCCCACAATCACAACAAAATTTTTTATTTCAAGGCTGAATTTTATTACTTTTTTTTAGATTCATAGCCATCAAACAAATTCAGAATTTATCACTCAGACAAAACTCTACATGACCACCTTGCAGTCTTGCCTAGATGAAGAGTGTGGCAAACTGCTCCATGTACTATAGTCATGCAAACTAGTACTGAGGAGGTTGATTTTCCAGCAGCTGAGAGCATGTCAATAGAGATTCTCCTCACAGAAAGCAAATCACCTTTCAGACTGAAAATGCTAGCCATTATTTTTTATGTGGATATTTTTCTAAACCATCATGTTTTAGTTGGGTACCAGACCATCTTGTACTCTGGCTGAATTCAACAGGCATAGCAAAGAGGGATAACATCACCATTAAGATTTTAAAATTGTTGGGTTTGCATGATGTTCAGAAGAATCACAAAGAAAGACAGAAAATTAATGTGGCAATGAACTCAGCATGATCTGTGCTGGCAGATGTGTCCTAAATTAGGACCAGATCTTGTCATTACTTACCTTTGTGTAAATCCACATAAACCCTACAGAAGTCAAGGGAGCTTGTCTGGATTTAAAGCATGTGAACAAATGTAACCTCAGTGTAATTACAGTGTTCCTGAATAAAGTGCAAGAGAAGAGATCAGTGTGAATTCCTGTATCTTCAGTTAATCAATAAGGACAATTTTCTTGCTCTGTGTTGTCTTGTAGGCAATTCTGTGGTAATTTATAGAAGCCTCTGGACTCAGTTTGGATTTATTGCTCCATGAGAACAAAACTTGCCTGTAGCCTTGGCTTTTCCAGGCCTCTGTGAAGCCCATGAGTATTTGAGAAGGATAAGGCCTGAAGTCACAAAAGTCTGTGAAATGTGTGAAACTTTCCAGGACCTAAAGTCCAACTCTTTGCATTCTCTTGTTCAGATATAATGAACAGAGCTGTCCATACCCTGCTGTAGTCCATCACTCCACCACAGGCTAAAATGTTCAGTCCATGCAAGCCCAGCTCCATGTTGGTTGTGCATATTAAACACCCTAAAGTGTTTAATACAGAGATTTAAAAGCATGGTGATGACATCTGTTAGTCAAGAGATAATCTAATCCAAGAGGTGAGCACAGAATGCATCTTAAAGTATTTGGAAGATCCTCAATAGTTTTTTGCATAGCCATGTTCTAATTCAATTAACTGAAAGCTCTTATAATAAAATTCCTCCTAACCTTTGCATCATCCACAAGTTCTTTTAATCACATTCAAAGAGGGTGCCCAATTTTCTAAAATACAGCAGTTTCTAAAGTTTTTGTTAGGGGCAGTTTGAAACTTTGAGTTTCAAACCTCAGTCTCTGAAGAGGCAGTGGAGGAACATTCCTTGTATTTTGCTCTCACTTCCAAGATATTATTAGCATGTAAGTTCCTGCAGATATCCTGGTGGGTGTATGCCTTGAGGAATTCACTGAAAGAGGAGTAATGCCTTTGTGAATTAATTTTCTAAAAAGTATCCATGAATATGGAAGAGAAAGTAGAGATATTTTTAAAAAGTGCATAAAACAGGCAATCAGGGTTTGGGAGAGTGGTGGAGAGCAGGGACAGCAAAAAGTGGTGAAGGACAGAGTTGCAGCATGATAATATTGTGAATGAGGCCAGGGTGTTATGTCAAACAGTGGAAAAGTTTTCTCTTCTGTCCAGTCAGCATTCTTCAGGCATGGCTCCCTGATGGGAACTACAGCCACCTCTGCTGCTCAGTCTCCTGAACTGCTCTGAAGAGTTCAAGGCAAGGGAAGTAGTTCTCATGCTGCTGTTGGGGTGAGAACATTTGACTATTTGAGAGTGGCACTGAAACCATCAGGTTTATGCAGAGAGGTTATCAGTCAGCTTCGTAGTCTTCAGAAGGGCTTGTGCTGGTGGCTGGTATTGGTAATAGTGTCACAAGGCAGTGTCTGCAAATCTGAGCAGCGGAGCTTCTCCTTTAATGGTGACTAACTCTCAGCCATTATTGTGCTGTATTTATATCATTAGGCTTCAGGAATTATTTTCAGAGTATTTTTTCCTCCTTTCCTGGTGAAGTCCCTTTGTGTGTACTCACTATGATTATGAAGAGCTTTGCAAACCACTCTGTTCCAAAGGGAGCTGTGTGATGGAAATAAGCTCCATCCTCCATTCGCTCAGCACAGGAACGCATGTGCTGTGCAGGTCCCAGCTGTGTATGGGTTGGAGTATCCTGACTCACTGAGCCATTGATCTCCTTACGTTAGAGATCTTTCATGTGTCCATGCAGAAATAGAAAGGCTCAGAAAAATGAGAACTTCAAACCTGCTTTATCATCTGGTTACAACTAATTTTGTACAAACCTGAAAAGACAAGCAATGGAAACATCAGGATGGGGAAAAATAATTTTATGCTTAAGAAATCAGGGTCATTGTTTAGTATAATTTGGCCTGGCTCCATTGAGATACATTTCTTATAGACACAAGAACTGGTGCTTTTTGCATTCGCCTCAGAAATCACATATAAAATCTTATCACTGCAGTAAACTCCAAACTACTGCAGAACATCTAAAGCTGATAGAAGGTGGTGGCTGTGTATGAAAATAGAGAACACTGCTTTTTTGTTGGTTTGATGGCTATTGTTGCCACTGTTGCTGTTGGGGTTTTTTGTCGTTGTTTTTATGTGGTTTTTTGCCAAGCACAATGTGTTAATGGAAACAATAAGAAAAATTGCTGCCTGGGAGAGACAGTGATAAATTGCCACATAAACAACCTTCTGATATCAAATTGCTGAGGTCCAACTGTACTCAAAATACAAAGACTGAGGACTACATGAAGAAGATTAATAACTGATATTCTGGCTCGTATTTTTCATTTAATCTGCCCAGCAAAGCCACCAGAACATCAAAAGCATTGGAGACAAACAAACTGGACACACTGTGGCCTTATGTGTTAGAATAAGAAACTTCCCTAACAGGACAGAAAGAGTGCTTCTCGACATAGTTGAGGTTTGTTAATAGGACAAAATTTGTGCACATACCACAGCCTTCCACGTGCCTCAATGAGCATGTAAAAAGTATCTATTCATCTCTGGGAAACTGATGACATTCTTGCTAAAATTAAATTAATTTACTATCTTAAAAATGTATACACAGTGTAAGCTCCATATGTGCTCACAGGATGTTCTGATCCTTTCACTTTTGTTTGATTAGCACTTATGTCAGTAGCTTATGTAGAAAAATAAGCTATGAAAAAATTAACTAGTCAAGCCACAAACAGTATCTCTTTCTGCTTGGTAATAAGAGCTAATTTCAGAAGTAGTTACTAATTTTCCCTCAACTTACTGATTCCTTTTAGGGATTTTCCTCTCTGTTTTTCTGTAAATACTGCCTCCGTCACCTGCTTGATTCAAGAAGGGTAGGCAGCATTATATGGCATTTCAGATAATTAAAGCCTGTAAGCTTGAAAAAATTAACAATAAAAGATAACATCTTTTTTTTTGCAAAACCTATGTTCTTCTTAAGCAAGTTAAAAAATAGCATTAGTAGTTGAAATGTCAAATTTTAAAAAAAAAACCCTAAATTTTAGGATTAATGATGTCATTCTTGGTGAAAATTTGCCAAAACAAGAAGAACATACACAACAGGAGCAAATTGTAATGTACATTTACAATTCACAAATTTCAGTGTTTTCTGCTGAAATTGAACTGCTGGAATGATGTGTAATAACTTTTTACCAGTGCAGTAATGAGAGAGAGAGGAAACTGAAAATATTATGTTGAAAGAAATTTAAAAGTAGAAGAGGAAATTCTTGTCAAAAAGGTAGGGTGTTATGTATGTGAGAATGTACCTATTGAAGAAGACACAATATATAAAATCCACTAAAAGACTATTGAAAATTACCATACAACTATGATCTCCAAAAAATAATCTCAGCCCACCTAAACAAATTTGATAAGTAGTCACAAAAATAATCTTTTGTGAACTGTTTATTAATATAAGCTGCAGCCAGATATAGATATAGATGACATAGATATAGATATAGATAGATATAGATATACATTATAAGATTGACTTTTGTTTACAGCTCTCTTCTGAAAAGCCACTAAAGAATGAAGTGTCAAACAAGTCCCTCTACAATTACCGGAATAAGATACTTTAAAAACTGCTAGGATTGAATTCTGAGCAAGCAGCTGCTGCTTGAAATCCACACTAATATAAAAGCACTTAAACTTGTTTTATGCAGTTATTTATGTGTTAGGATTAGGTAAGGTTGATCCTTGATTTTCCCGTGGGAATTGACAGTTCTTTTTGTTGGAAGATGCACTGGAGAAGTCTTTCATCAGGCATTCTAAAACCAAGCCAGTATCAAACTTGGTGTCCTTATGGGTCATATGAAGAAAGAAACTCCAATAAATCCTCATCTTTTAGTGAAAAAATGTGCTGTGACTACAGAGACATAAGACAATCGCACCTTTTACGTATAGTGAGAGTACTTTGCCTGGTAAATTCCATTGGAAAAATTACTGAGACCGCAGTTTAGTCCTAAAGTACTTACTGTAACTTGCATGAGTGTGGAGAATGTACAAAGTCCGGTGATTGGAACAGGAGACCAGACAGTTCCTCATCTTGCCTGTTATGTGAACCTGAGAGGCTATATTTACAGCCTTTAAAATTTAGGTATCCCTACCAAATGAGAGTAAGGCTGTTTATGTACTGACTTACTCTAGAAAAGCTGTGCTGAGTGTATTGCCTTACCTGTCTCTTGTTTTCCCCCATTCTTACAGCACATGAGGAAATCTTCCAGAAAGTAACAAAAATTACATTGCTAATTTGAGTGATTAGTTCTTTATACATACACACACACACACACACACACACACACACAGACACAGACACAGACACACGCACACACACACTCTCTTAAGAAATAGTTCTCACAGTTGTTGTCATCTCATATCACATGCAATCTTCCAAAGCTCAATATAAGGCTATTGTAAAATGTGATGCAGAAATGTTACAAAAGAAAAGAATTAATTTTAAAAAAAGCAAAGCCTAAGTACATCTGCAGGAAGGAAAGGAAGCAAAGGATCATGCTTTGCTTTTCTGTTGAGACAGAATAGAAATGGAAATAAATCAAGATAAAGAGGTGGCAACATATGGCACTTGGCAGAGGCTCTTGTCCCTGCCCAGGGGGACTCAAAAGCCAAGGAGATGGTTACTTCAGCAGAGGGCACCAGAGCAGCAAGGATGAGGTGTGGTGCTGGCTCTGCCTTGCTCAGCCTAGTGGCTCAGCACAGACTTGCTATGCTGTGAATTCTTGTACTTTATATCGCTTCAACATTTTTGTCACACTGAGAGAGAGGTGTTGAGTAGCACTGGGAGCTCTGGGATGGAAGCAAAGCAGGAAATGGCATGTCAGCAAAAAGGCAGTAAGGAGCACCGTGAGAATATGGGGCACATGCACCTGAGTCAGCATTCTGCATCCCACATCACCAGCAGGACCAGGAGGATGATGAGACAGGAATGTTAAGTAAGCAAAATTCTAATGAGAAATCATCAAAGCAAAGTTTCTTATCTTCCTTATAATTTTTTTTCTTTTTTCACATCAGTTGTAGCCGGAGGATATACAAATTTGCGTAGATCTTTTGCATTCCAAGTAGCCTGAAAACACAAACATGAATAACTGCACTGATATTCTGCAAATTCATTATGTGCAGCATCAAAGGACTGCAAGAAGTTTTTAAACAAATCTGATGTTAGGTGGGTTATACAGTATTATTTGTGAGAATTGAATGGTTGGAAGAGAGGCATTCATGGAGGAACACTGATTTTACACATGCTCACTTCACATTCCCTTAGATCCTTTAGGCATTTCTTGCACAAAGAAAATCTAAACTTTGCATGTTATAGTGGAACTACTGAGCATGTCCTTCCACAGTGGAAGGCTCTATTTTGCGGTCATCTTTTTATTATTTTTTATTATTTTAATATATTTTAATATTTATTAGTTCTAATAGTTGCATCTGTATCCCATAGGCTTGGATGATATTCAACATACTCTTTAATGAATACTGGACTTTTTGCAATGATTATGTTGGATCAATGCAGTCTTCTGCTTTTGTCAGTGGAATTTTATAAAGGAAATTATATTTTATTAATATGATGGCCAAGCACATACAAATACTAAAGTTTTTAATTTTTGCTGTCTGACATTTACATGAAAGCATCTTGGTAGTGTGAAATAATAATTTTTTATACATGATTGTGGCTACCTGGAAAAATATTTCAGTCTGATATCACAGGTTTCAAAATAGAATTTTTACAATACTATCAGTTTTACAGGTCATGTTGATAAGTAAAATATCACACTGAAACACTGCCAACACATTTGAAAAAAATTATATCTCTTTTTATAATGATGGCTATTTTGGTACCTTGGTTCTTCATCAGTTTTATGTGGAAAGAGGGATATAAAAATTGAATGGTGAGATAACGTCATTTGACATTTACAATTTCTCTTAAGTCATACAAGCTAAAATGGGGAGTCAGTTTTAATGTGTAATCTGAAAAACATTGTTAGGGTGGCCACAAATGTCAAATCCTAGCATCACACCTACACATTTTCCCCTCTTGGATGGAAAAAGAAAATAAAAAAGGAATTGAAAATTGTGGCTATATGTGGTAGAATGAAAACTAATTCTTGTGGGTTTTTAAGACCATAAAGAAATAGCAGTGTGAAGAAGTGGAAATAAATCATAGCAGATTTAATAATAAACTGAAATTAGATCTGAAAACAGTAAAGGCAGATATTGTTTTCTGTTTCAAATGCTGAAGCAGTGTGTCATGCAGGAAGAACTGCTCTGTAACTGGGGAAAGCAGATACTAAAAACAATCTGATCCCACTACTTTCTAGTAGGTTCAGCTTCTAAGGAGAAAAGAAGTTAATCTACCAATTTGTGAACTTTTAAAAAATAGAATTAAAAAATAAGCACTTTAAAAGTGACTCTGATGGATGTCTAAACCAGGATTTGAGAATTTAAGTACTGATCTTTGCTGTGTTATATCATAAGAACCATAGGTCATTTCAGATCCCACTTCTTTAAATTTCACCAATGCAGTACTGTGGTAACCTATGTTGCAATATTAGAAATTGGTTGTAGAGTGTTAATACTGGTAATGGAATTAAATTCTTAGGGAAAAAACAAACTACCTGAACACTAAATTTTTTCCACAATACAGGAACCATAAATAGGAACCTAGTATAGAAAGTAGTAGAAGTCTCCACTAGGAAAACTAGAAAGTAGAAGGACATGCTCAGGCCCTGACCATTTCCAGCTTCTGTGAGTTTAAACCAAGGCTGTAAAGAACATCTACCATTTTAGCTCCTAGTACCACCTTCTGCTTCTGATCAAGACACTGACAACTCCAACAATGTCCACATTTCTCGTGAAACGTTTTCTGCAAAAGATGGCAATTGCTGATGGAAAATTTTCTGTGGTATAGAAGCCCAGAAGGGTTTGGGTTGAAAGGACTGTAAAGCTCATCCAGCCCACCTGCTGCCATGGGTAGGTACACCAGCTAGACCAGTTTGCTCCAAACCCTGTCCAACCAGGTCTGAAACACTTCCAACTTACACTTCTTCTGCAACTCATAGTAAGGCTCTTGCTAAGTTAAAGGTGAACTGTGTAGATATCTTAGTCTTCTGTGTTTATACAATCTCAAAGGTCTGTGACTATGGCAAGAAAACCCTGCTTCAGAAATTAATAGCTGTTCCTAATATTATTTTATTTAACCATTGATCCTTGATAAACGTTAAACTTGTTTTAGTGGATAAGTCTAAATAATAGAGATAATTTATTTAATAAAATGGATAGAAATAACACTTTTATTTACTACCATCACTTTTCTTGTAACGGAAACACTATTTAATATTTATTGCAAAATAAATGTTATTTTTTCTAAAACAAAAATTATTTTTTCAAAACTGAAAAGGTCTCAGAGGGTTGGCTGGGTAGTCTAACTTAAGTTTGTCTACATGGTCTCAGGAATCTTTATCAGTATTGTTAAGATGTTAAAAACTTATTGTTTTATTAATAGTGATTATTGCATTTTAATGCCTTCTCAGTATATATATAAATTTTATGTTGTTGCAAGCAAGGTATTGGGATACTTATGCTTTCTTTAAGTTTGCCACAGCAGATGGAAAAGGAAAGATTCCTCTCTGAACTTAATTTTGGAGTTCACACATGATTTCATATGATTATGAAATCAGATCTGTTACTGTGCCAAAGGAAGGAAGAGGATGAAGTAATAACAAGTGACGTGTAAAGCATGATTGTGCAGAAGAAGGGGATGACAGAGGATCTGAGGTGGTAGCTGGAGAGTTTTCTGGCTGTAGGCAAAGAAGGCAAGGCATGAGTTAAACTGACAGAACAGAAGAGAACATTTCATGTTTGGGAAACAAATAAAGGGTTTAGTAAAGTATTTGGTTCCAGCTGTTACAATCTGCTTTAACCACAGAGAAGCAAGGGAGCTGTCTGTGGATCACAAATCCCGAGGTTCAGAATATTCCCCAAAACATGATTGAAACAAGGTTAAATGTTGACATAAAAAATCAAAATTTTTTATGCTAAAAGAAACAAAAAGAAAGAAAGAGAAAAAAGGAAAGAAATAAATAGAAAAGTGGGGAGTGGTGGAGGGGTGGGGAAGGGATAATGACAGACATGGATTAAGTAGAAAACATATCACTCTGTGGGTCCCAATGTCTCATAGCTTCCCTCCATCTGACCTTCTTGGTGGTGAGGGTCCCACACCAAAAAGTATGGAATCCAATGGATAAATATACATTTGGGCAGGTGGGAATGCCCAGGTGCCTCCCCTGGGAAGGGCAAGTTTGGCATTGTCCCTTGCCAGCTCTGGGTCAGTTGCATCATTTTGCATCATGCTGCAGCGCTCTGGTGCATGGCCGGGCAGCTGATAAGCCTGGGGCTGCAGCCTCCACCCCAAAGGTGCTGGGCTTAATCCTCCCGTGGAAATATCCTTCTTCCCCGGCCCAGACCTGAGAATTTAATCTCAGATCACTTGCAGTGAAAAGCCTCAGTCAGGAGCCCCATTCAGGGTGTGGTGTGGTGTGGTGAAGCTTTTGTAATAGAGTTTCGCTATAACAGGCAAAAGTCCTTCATAGAAATGTTTAAGCTATAACTCATAACATTTCACTGACTGGAATAATATATTAGTTTTGTTTTATCTTTGTTCCCCTTGAGGCAATCAGACTATTATGTAGTAGAATTTTTACTGAATGGCACTCTCCCATGGTACACCTGATATTTCCCCCTTTCCCTAGGTGTGTCTATACTTTTGCAATAAGGCCTTTTGGATTCATGGGATGGGGAATCTTATTTACATGTTTGGATGGTTCCCAGTCTCAGCAGGAATTCTGAATTTAATGTTATACCCTGTTCTTATAATATTGTTGTCATTGTTTATATATTTATATATAATATATATAATAATGTGGTACCTCATACAACAAACAAGGATACTAACCATTCCAGAGATACATAAATTTAAATAATAATAACAATTTTTCTTTCCTGAACCAAGACCTAATTCAATATTTTACTCTGCTTAATATTGTTAACTAAATTCTCACTGATATTGAGAGGAATGCTGGATTTGTCTTTACAAACAAACTGTGGGTCTGCTGGTAGATAAGGCCAGCACTGAGAGATAAAGGAAACAATGGGATTGATTGCACTGATTGATGAATGGAAAAAGACATTTGCCTTTACAAACAAACTGTAGAAATGAAACTGGGTATTGGAAGATGAAAGATACAATGGAGGGGGGAAACTATGAATTCTGTAAGAATTAAAAATTGAAAGGGGGGGTTACACATTAGAGGGGAATCTCAGGTATCAGATGTTCCGGGAAGTCTGTGCCTCTCAGGTACCTCAGCCAATAAGAAGAGAGGGAAATGCAGCTGGGAAAACAGGATAAAAAGGAGGCTGTGTCCTCCAAATATCTGAGAGACCCCAGGGGAATGCCTCATGGCCTCTCCCTTTATTCAAATAAAGCAAAAGGGACTCCTCTGTCTCCTTTTTGGACATAAACCTCTGGTGTTTGTGGATTAATTTTCCTGACAATATTATATAATTTATAAAAATTATAATACATAAAAGTATAATATATGATTGTCCTATAGCTAACACTTTTTCAAACTCTTGAAGTTAAGATAAAATAGTATCCTAGGAGGTTGATGTATCTGAACATATTTAAGGATAGTGTACACCCATGCAGTGGATGGTTTATTGGCACGGAGGCACAAAATACCTGCTTTACCACTTCGTGAGGTAAAGATGATTGACTGCTGTCCTGGAGTGTAGCAGGATGCTCTGCCCTGGAATGTGGTAAAACAACTCAAACGATGCCCTATTTGCAAGGTTGTCAGTGGTAGACGTGAGATGGGAATGGTGTGCTGGTTTTTGGTGTTGAATTATGCTGAAACCTGTCTGGCACACCAACCTCAAATCAACCTCCTGATAGCTGAGGCAAAGATTTGGCAGATAAATCGCTAAACTGACCTGGAGGCATATGACTGGTGGGTAATCAAACCCCCACCCACTTTCCACAGGGTAGGTTCTTCAAATATATTCCTTCTTTGAGGATGACTGCCTTTGGCTTTGGGGACAGCAACCAAGAATATACCTCGAGGTTAAGAGAAAGAGATTTGCCCACAGTCATTTGTATGGGTGGATTATATCAATCTCTAATAGCTGTTTCTTTTTGCTAGCTTTAATTTAATTGCTTTAATATTGCTTTGATATAATGCACTATCTACAACATAATAGTAGGTTTAGCTTTTATACTGTATAGTAAATTATCTTGAGTTCTTTTTGTCCAATTTTTATTGTCTAATATTTAGCATAATAAATAATTAACTTTTATATAAATATATCTAACTTAATATCATTAAAAAGTGTGGAACAAAATTCTAAAACTTAAACCATTTACAAATTCTGGGACTAGGACTGGGTCCTGGTCTTCTCTTTCTGAGAAGGAGTTTAGAAAGCAAGGGGGTCTTCTTCTGCACCTTGAGGCTCAACAGGAGGGCTTTTTGAATAAGCTTTGTTTGAAGCTCCCCCTCCACCCTTGACAATGTTTGTAAAGGGTCATGGGGGCAGTATGGGCTGTGGGAGCTGTGAGGGGTGTGAGTTCTGTGAGGGCTGCAGGGTCTGTGAGGGCTGTGGTGGACTGTAGGAAATGGAAGAATAGAAACTTCCACAGATACTGAAGGGTTTAATTTACACCCTTGGAAGAAGCTTGGGTTGATTTAAAAACAAAAGTACACAGATATTAAGCAGAAAATTTATAAACTTATGTTTCTGTAATTGTAAGTAAGAATATCCCTTAAGTAAGTAAGAAACTGTATTGGACAAGATGGTGAAGGGTTTTATAGTGTAGTAATGTAATTGTATAGAGTAAGCTAAGAGTTTAGATGTTATAGGAGCATATTTGTGTACACATAATTGTAGCCCATTGGATAACAGTATACACATAGCAGCAGAATTAAGTAAAGCTGGTGGGTTAGAAAGACAAAATAAACTTTGTGGCAACTTTGCATTGGATAAGAATGTTAATATATTACCTTGTAACAAAGAAACTTGTGACTGCTTTGAGCTGTGTTCCTCTAGCATCTCCCAGCCTTTGAGGCTGATCTTTGTCTGAGTAATAAATTGTTTTTAGCTCTACTGTGGTCCCATCCCTTCATTAAGGTGTCAATAGAGGAGTCTGTGAGTACCATGGGGGCTGTTGAGTCTTGGAAGGTTATGAGTGCCCCAGGCAAGCCCTGCATTCCCTTGAGGGCACAGAAGAGCAGGAAGGGAACGCCTGGCAGGGCCACAGCGCAGTGGTGGCACCTGTGGGCAGGTGAGGTGCCAAGCTAGGCTCCAGCTCATAGGAACGTCCCCAGTTTAAGGGGGCAGAGAGGTCTGTGGAGCCTGTAAAGGGCTGAAGAGGCTGGGAGGGTTGTGCTGTGTTCCAGGGCTGTGATGGGCCAGAAAAGGACATTTGTTAATGTATGTAATAGGTTGTTAGTAAGTGTGGAGTTTGCCACATAACTGACCAGCTTTGTCTGGAGAAGGTGGATGACTGCATGAGATCCAAAGAAGTGTCACCTGCTGTGACAGTCGTGTCTCTGAGCAGTCTAAGCCTCAAAAGAAAAAAGTCAATCAAGTGAATCCCACTGTGGAACAATACTGAGGAAGGGAAACTGTATTGATTTATCTAGAAAATATGTAAAGCGTGGCCTAGGAGTAATGGCAATGGAAGAATTTTGATTTTGAATTAAGAATTCATTATATTGGGAATTTATTTCCAGTAGGAGTGACTAGAGGTAGCACAGTTTGAGAAAAGCTAGACTTTCATTCAGATTCAGATTCAAAGTAATCTTGAATGTTTTCTCTGGAGCTTGCTGGAGCAGTCCATTCTGGTCCAGCAGCAGCTCAAACCATTTCCACAACAGGCAGTGCCAGAGGAAATTCATAACGGCTGTATTAATTTTGCAAAGAGCCCTGCACAGCTTGATTGCTCCTGGATGTGTAGGTATGGACATGGGTGCTTTGCAAATCAGAAAAATTTCACATATATTCATCTTCTCTAGCCTAAGCAGTTATAGTTTTCGACTGGCACTTTAGCTGATACAACTATATCTCAAAAATTGTTTGTAATATGGTTGACTTGCAGATCATGGTGAATTTGTGGTCATTATTGTATTACTTAGCATTTTATTTCTTTATATTGAAAAAGACTGAGTATTTTCTTCTTATTTGTGAATCTTTTCTGTTTTTTCCCTCCTAGTTTTCTTCCTCCTCTGCTTTATTTTTAGCCCTTTGTTTTCACATATTCTTACTCAGCCCTGACACTTACCAAGCTATTTCTTCCAGAGTCACATGATAACGTGAAGCATCTGGGTTAGGACAAAATATTTATTTTACTGTAATTTTGCCTATTAAAATGATCAGGAGTATTTCAGAAAAATGCAAAAGGGCTGTTCAATTAAGTCCAAAAAGCTGTAGTCCTATTTCTGACATGGAGAAATCTTTTAATAGCAAAACACAGAGGAAATTTACAGAAGTGAATACAGTGTCCAGATTTTTCCCCATGACAAACAAAATCTATTAATGCAAGTCAAACTTGGTATATTTCTGATATAAAACTAAATCATCTATTTGTGGGTGCCACAGGATTGCTTGGATGTTGAAAAAGAAGCAAAACAGTCAGATTTTGCATGGTGATTTTGTGTATGTAAAGATTGGTTTTGCCCTTCACTTTCCAAGAACCTATTTGAATTATCATCTCTTCCCAGACTAAGAATATGTTTTAATGCACAGTTTGAACTGAGATTGCAGAGAGAAGGTGGCACAAGAAAGTGTCTCAGTAAGACCTAAAACAAAAACCAAAATCCCAACAGACAAAGGAAGTCTGTAGAAGAGTCGAATCCTGGAATTGCTGGTCCTCTAGCAAAGTATTCCCTGCTCTGCACTGCTCTGGATAGCTCTTAAAAATGGGATCTTTTGTCCTAATTTCATATAGAAAATAAATATAATTAATGGAAAAAACCCAGTAAATGGCTTTTGCTAAGTGATCTGCCCTAGGGAATTGCACTCTGGCAGACAGAGAGAAGGTTCATCTTCCGTGTATTTATCACTGTAGTTTAAAGAGAATTTAGGAAGATGTACTGGAGAACAATCAGATAATGTAGAATGAAAGCTACTTGGTTTGTGTTTGATGGTATTGTGCAATAACACAGGGACATCACTCATGGGTTTCAACCTTCAGAATTACTTTACTTATTCAGAATGAATACGTAAACGAGGAAATAATTGAAAATACTGGTCACAACATAATACCTAGTGCTTTGCATGTCTCAAAAAATAGCTCTCAATAGCTCTTAAAATAGCTCTAATACCTTCTAGAACATGTAGGCATGTGTCACAGTATGCCATGATTTCAGGTGAGTAAAGAATAGTTGTTGAGGAATTGAGCAACAAACTAAAATATCACATCTCTGATGATTTCTCAAAGCTTAATTGGGCTGGATACCCAATTATTTACCCAATAAACATGAAATATTTGTCAATGGTAAGGGCATATTCAGAAGATTCAGTGCATTTCTATAAAATATCAGTCAGTTCAAAAGTTAAACACAGATGCCAACTGCAGGAAGAGCTCAAAGATATTCCTGTGTACACAATACATGTTCTCATGTACAAAAACCTGTAGTCAGCAGCTAAGGGATATTTTGAAAAGAGAGATATCTAATACTTTAGATATGAAGAGAGTGTTTTGTCAGGCTACAAATTTTACTCTTTTTTCCCCCTCTCATGGCTACAAACTGTACAGTGAAACTGCAGCAGCCGTTTAGAGGTGAAAGATACAAAACAATTATTTACCAGCTGGTTTAGAGAGCAAGTCTTGCTGTTGACACGTTTTTTGTAATTGTTTCAATGGGATTTTCCCAGCTCTTTCAGGCTGTTCTTCCAGTTAAGCCAGACTAAATTACTAAGGTGACTCATGGTGTGAACTGAGTGGACAATTCCAGCTATGTGAGTTCGTAACCACAGTGAGCTAGCTACAACAACTAGCAGAGAAGTCACAAGCCTAGATTTCTAGAAAAATGCAAATAAAAAGATTTTTGCTTTTGGTATGTAAGAAATATCATTATGTGTGTTAATTGTAGTTAGTCTTGGCATTGATGGGTAAATCACTGTGAATTCTCAACACACAAGTGATTGGCAGACAAGAGAGAAGCAAAAATAGAAATCAAATAATGTATGTCAGCCAGCTCTTGATCAGCTTCACTGGATGCATCTTCTGAATTGGTTAATCCTCAGGCTGTCACAACTGCATGGCTGAGAACATGCTTGAAATGATTACTAGTCTGGCATTTAAATTTAGAGACTTTTGATTGAATCAGCTTAAGTATTAACCAATTTTGTCCCCATTTTAGCTAATTGGAATCTCAGTAATGGAACATCCCAGCCCTTTCATGTCTTGTTATGGAGACACATATTTCTGGCACAGCTGGATGACTGAGCTGTTGTTCAAAACAGCCGTCAGCTTCTCTGAAATAATTCAGGGAGTGGTTTTTTTGCCTTGTTTTCATGCCCGAGTCAGCATTTGGTAGCTGTTCTGTGTGTGTGCCTTGCCAAGCTGTTCTGTCCTCTGCTCTCTGAAGTGGATGATGAAGTGCTCTGTCAGTGCAGGGAGGTGTTTCTGCCACAGACACTGCCCTCCTCACTTCATTCTCACACTGCAGTGTCAAGAGCAATGACGAGTTTGGTTTGTAAGGAGCTTTCGCTTTGCTTGCACTGCGCACCATTTCCTGGAAAGCATTTTCCTGAGCAGAATCTTGCTCATGACTTTGCCTACAGCCAATTACCAGTAAGTTCCTCTGACAAGGCCTGAGAGAATAGGCCCATAAACATGTTGCTTTTTGGGGATAGTCACATCAAGCACTTGTAAAGCTATAAAGTAGCTCATTGTTTTATGCAGCTCATAAAGATGCACTGTGGAATAAGAGTACCTCGTAAAATAGCTCTAACAGCTTCTAGAACAGGTAAGCATGTTCCACACATTCCAACAGCTCCCACAAACAGCCCATTCTTGAAGTTTTTCAGTGCGCTATAATTCTACACTGTTTGTGAACTTTGTGAACTGCTGTCTCTGAACTCTGTGAGATCAGCCTTGTTGATGCCAGAAGGAGGGCATAACATGGTCTTCTAAGCCTTGCCTCCTTTTCCCTTCCTGAAGCAATACAATTGTCAATGTAAAAAGGTCTCTCTGGAGGAGGGAGAGTCCTGTGCTACCCCCTTGTCCTCTAGTGCCTGCTCTGCGCATCCTGTGCTTTGCACAGAGTAGTAACAGCCCCTCCAGCAGCAGGCAGCAGATGAGGTGGGAATTTTAACTGTCCTACACAAAGGCTGCTGAATATTTCCTGTAAATTTGTTGTTTGTGGAGAAGTGTTTGGTGGATTTTTTGTTTAAGGCCTTTTCTGTTGATGAGTTACAGATCTGCTTTGATCATCTGTGTTCAGGGCTACGGGCAAGTCATTTTTCTCCAAAACACTTCCCAAGGTATCTTTATGAGCAGCTCTAATTTTCATACTGGATAAGGAACTTGACTGAGCTTGCTGTGTGAATTACATGACTCTATTTTCTAGAGGAAATGTGGAAAAATTTGTATTTTGTTGGAAATTTGCAGCTGTAGAGAATATAATTGACTCCAGGAAGGGAAAATGGGACATGAAGGTGGGCTAACCCTGACAAATGCATTTAATACTTCCAGTAACTTTCAGCAGATCTGGGTCTGACATTTTGAATTTGACAAGCATCTTTAAATTTTCCCAAATTGTCTCTGCTAATAAATATAAATTTTTTTTAAATGATAAGAAATTTAATGTCTTTTTACTTCTTTAAGCAGATAGAATAAAGCACTAGAAAAGGGCTGTAACCTTCTGTCATGGTTTAACCCCAATCAGCAGCTCACCCATGCTGTCCCTTACTCACCCACCTTCAGTGGGATGGAGGAGGGAATTGGAAGGGTCAAAGTGAGATAATGACAGTTTGGAAAGCAAAAGCCATGGACACAAACAAAGCCAAACAGGGGATTCATTCTCCACTTTCTTTGGGCAGGCAGGTGTTCGGCTATCCTGAGTCAGGCGCCATGGTACACCACTGTGACTTGGGAAAACAAACATCATCACTCCAAGTATCTCCCTCTATCTCCCCCCAGCTCTGGATGCTGACCATAACACTGCATGCTCTGGAATATCCCTGACCAGCTGGGAAAAGCTGTCCCGGCCATATTCTCCTCCCATCACCATGTGCTCTCCAGGCCCTCCCTGGTGGGCTGGGAGAGGAGCAGAAAAGTCCCTGGCTCTGTCCATGCCCTGCTCAGCAGTAACTAAAACATCCCTGTGTTATCAGCACTGTTCCAGCACAAATCCAAAGCACTGCCACTACCAGCCCAAACCTGCAAACCCCTTCTCATGTCCTAGGAGAGGAGTCATGCTATCCCACACTATTCCTTCTTTGAAGTATGCACAGTCCCAGTGCGAGTGCTTACCCTTTTCTGTAATAGCAGGAAGTTTAGCTTGGTCAAAGTCATACAAACCAGATTAGTTGAGACTAGAAACTCAAAAAAAATGGTTATCAAGTTCAGTCATGAGCTCACAGACTATGCCAGTAGGAACAAAGAGGCAGGAACACAATAAGATAGGCACTGCGGCAAGCAGCTTGCTAAAATAATGGGATTTCTCTTTGGCAAGATTGAAAAGACTGCAAAAGCTACTGGGCAATTCAGTGTTAAGAATCCTTCAGTTTAAAACCAAACTAAAGTAGCTGTGAGGCCTATAGAAAGCTGAGTGCAAGGTGAAAATTATGAGGTGCAAAAGCTGTATAAAGTTATGAGGTGGCAGAAATGGTAGGAATGTTGTTCCAAGACTGTTGGGGGAAATTACCATGAGTGTTAAGGGGCTGATAAAAGCCATGGGCAGGTGACAATAAAGTTGTATATTTTAAGGCAAGCAAGACTCGGTAGGACTAGCATTAATTGTGGTGCTCAGAGGGTTATAGACAATAAATGAATCAAGCCAAATTAAAAAGCAATTTTTATTTTTGCGACTGAAAAATGATCCTCGATAACCACAATCAGAAAGGACAGCACCGAGCCCGGGATCGGCGCTGGATGAACACACACTGATCCGAACTCGATAGCATCGGATTCCCCTGTGCTCACAAATGCCCTCCTGGGCACTCCGTTTTTATACAGTTCTTCTGGCCTGGGGCAAAAGTCCTCTTTTCCTGTCATGGATTCCCATATTCATGTAGTCTCCTTTCTCCACAGTGAACTGGACAAAACAGATTCTGGGCAGAGATGAATTTTGATGTGTGTAGATTTTATAACATATATCACAAGAGCAAAATGTTCCCAATGCAGAAGGCAGCTTGATGAGGCCTGCATAGATCACTGGCCATGGCACAGACCAAAAAAACTGTGCAGTGGCAAGGTCAGAGCTCAGGGCTAGAGCTGTCTGCAGATCCTGAATGCCAGTGCTGCTCCACAAACATTCCAGGCTGGCCTGCACCAGTACTGTAACTTGGAGAGGTGTTCCCACTCTGCATGATGCTGTCCTGTCCCTGGGTGCTTGTCATTTTTCAGGACTGCACAAACAGCTGTGAAGGTGAACAGCCAATTGCTTTGTATTAAAGTCAGTCCCCTGAAAACAGACAGCTGTATTTAATCTAGAGAACTACACTGAAGTTTCACTACAGAAGATCTCCAGGAATGTTTGAGCATATACAAGGGCTGATGGGAAAGGAGAACACATAATGTATGGTAATTTTGAGATTAAATTTTAAAAAAAGAACGTAAATTCTCAAAGCTCGAACATTTTACGGATGGCACAAAAATTAACAAAGAAGCATAATAAAAGGGGTATAAATTTGAACCAAAGAATGACACTGGAGATGGTTAGATCAGTTCAGTTAAAAGGTAATTGGCCTGGGATCTTTGTTGTGTTCATACTGAGGAAGCCTTAACAATTGCAACCTTTTTCTGGAAAAACAAATCTGAAGTTTGATGGGTGAAGGCAGAAAAACTTCTATGGAAAAAGAGGTGCAAGCTGAAACTAACACCCAAGTCTCAAAAATGTTTTCTGGGAAAAAGAAGCAGTAAAACTCCTGTAAAATATATATTGGAGGAAAAATTGAGAGAAAGAAGCAAATATGTGAGTCAACACTATAACAGAAACGGAAAAAGTTTCTGAAAGCCACAGTGTAAATCACTTAATGAAGAAAAGCAAAATTCTGAGTGACAAGTTCATATCAACTGCATGACCTGTTACAAATAAACAGAAAAAAAAATTTAGAAATATGAAAAAAAAGCCTATGGACAAATCATGCTTAAGAGATGGAACACTAGCAAGCAGCATGGAAAACTAGTGATGCTGTCAGTCAGCAGTTGTAGCCAAAGCCACAATCATTTCACATCACAAGCAGAGCTGTGATGTATTTTACATTGTAAAAATACATTGATGCATTTTACAATGTAAAACCACTGTAGTTTCAGGCAAAGAGAAAAAGCTCTAAAAAAAGCCAGTCACAAAAGCTGGAATTGGTGAGGTTATTAGTAAAATCACCAAACAGTTGAAAATCCTATGAGACAGGGAAGCTTTCGCATCAGCCTGAAAGCAGCACTTCGTTCAGAATGCCAAGGATGAGCTAAGCATATGCACAAGCTGTGAAGGCTTTTGGGGTCCCTTCAGTCTTCTCCAAAGACAGAATTGACTTGAAAATAATTAATGAACTAAGACGAAAGTAAAGAAAGACCAAGATATGGTTCTTTCCAGAAAACCAAGGCCCCACCAGATTTTTACCCTAAGAAGAATCACCAGAGATAATTGAATAGCAAAGGCCACCAAACTTCACAGATTTAAAGAAAGCTTTTGACAGGCTTTATTATCAGTGTAATTTTGAAATCCAAGAAAAATAATAGGCATGAAAACTCTTCTAGCAAGGCATAGTTTTATATTTCAAGCAAACATAGATTCAACAAACAGTTTAGAGCTGAGTGTCAACTCAAAAAGTCTTGTTTCACCTTTATGTCACTGCCTGCTTCATTATGAGAAGGGACAATGAAAATTATATGAGAAAGTATTTAGCATTTGGCTTATGTAGCACCAGATAGCTTAACAACAGCAAGCATGATTTGGATTTTCCTCATGATACTGTGACCACCCTACCAACAAGATTATAAAACACCTTCTCCAATATGAACCAAAAAGCTTATAATTAGCAATTACCAAAATCTAGGCAGAACTCACCAATTTGCTGTTCAAATTATCTGCAAGATATCATCAAGAGTAATAAAGGTTACACCAGAAGAGATTTAATTGGGCAACACAACAAGAGCTTTCCCCAGCTTAAACACTTGCAGCTTAATCAGTGCTTGGACTTGCAGGCATATTAAAGGCAGTATCCAGTCTGAGCTCTGTCTGCTCATAAATCCTGTTAATCCCTGGGCAACACTTAGGGTATGTGTCCTGAATGATGAACCTGTGTTTCATCACAGTGAAATAATATATTTACAGCTTGAGAAACACATTCCATCTCAAGAGTCATCCCTTGATTGAGTAACCTGAGCTAAATGTAACTGAGAAAGGGCTAAAGCAGGACCTGAGCAGCAAGGGAGTTTTGCATCTGATTACCTTAGGAATGTCTTTTAATTTGGTAAGCAAATAATTATTTACTTGCTTAATAATGCATTCTGTACACACTGCTATAGGTAAGTTTACAACATATATAAACAAGATATAGCTGTTCCTTGATACTTCCATGAATTTACAAACACAACTGTTGAGACTACGTGAAGGAGAGATTAAATGCCCCGTAGGAGCTAAACATAGCTGGGCTCCTCCATGCAAACAGCATGGGGAGTGGGAGAGTTGGAGTAAGTACAGCTTTGGGCCTCATGTTTAAGTGTCAGACTCGTGGTACTCCCCACTTTTTCTGATTTTAACACATAATGTATGTGGACTAGTATTCTTTCTAGGTCAACATCACTATGTGATGAATGTTGACTTCAGTCTTGCAGTGGCAGAAAGTAAGCAAAGACTTGATTTAATCTTTCAAGAAAGGTTTACCCCTTGCTTCTCCCTGGAATACAAACTCAGAATGGCTTCTTCTAATCCTGCTTGCTATTCAAGATGAAGTCAGCCAGTCGATGAAGAGGGAAGCAGTTCGTGGGATCCATGGAACTGATTAATCACTATCAGCTGGAAATGAAAAAGTATACATTTTAAAATTTTCGCTCCAGGGGTAGAACTTTACAATTTTTGTTGGACTTCCTGAGGTTCCTGTTGGCCCATTTCTCCAGCCTGTCGAAGTCCCTCTGGAAGGCAGCATGAGACTCTGGTGCATCAGCCACTCCTGCCAGCTTGGTGTCATCTGCAAACCTACCATGGGTTCACTCTTCCTCCCATCCTGAGCATTGATGGAGATGTTAAACAGAGAAACACTAGACTTACTGCTGGAATGAATGTATTCTTTTATGTGTCAAATTTCTGACTATAGTCTACTTTCATAAAATCAAAACAAAGTAAATATTTGCAAATGCCATTTCTATGCTTTAGATAAGCACTAGAAGGCTAAGAACTAATTCCCAGAATTGTGGAGTAGCTGCATTTTCAGTTAATGTGAGAGCTCACAACAGCTTAAAACTGCTCTTCTCATGGGTACTAAACAGCTCTTTATCTTTAAAATTCAGGTGCCCTTTATGCAATTTCATGCTTTCTGTTCAACTGACAATTGAACAGACCTATTATAGATTCATAATTTTAGGATGTGACTCAGAATTATTTTAAAAAATCGTTATTCAGGTAATGTAACATAATGTATTCTAGAGATTCTGCAATTAGAGAAAACTACTGCCACTAAAGTGTTGTTTGAATAGCTCTGTATTGGAGTCTTCTGCTTCAGTTCATTGATCCTTAGGCTGTGTTCTTCAGGAGTCTCAGATAGGGATTCTGATATACAAGCTCATAACAGCTTTCAAAAATACATCATCAATGTCATTCTTACTTTGTGGTAAAGGAGGAAAAGCTGTGAAAAACAGGAGGAAATAGCCTATTTTTTTTTCTTTTCCTCATGGCAAATGAATACTGCGCTTAATAGTATTGCTGATTCAGGGTCAACTGCAAGGTGCATCAAATAAGATGTGATTTTGTGAAGTGGTTGATTGTCTTTCTCCTAATTCATTGGAATGACTTCTGCCCTCTGGCACTTGACAATACCTGGTTCACACTGGTATTTCAGTTTTGGAGAAGATAAGCCCCCATTTCCCAAACACCCACCTGCTTTACCTGCAGCATTGCTTTGGCTTTGAGTATGAACCTCCAAAGAAATTCATAGCATCCTTACTTTTCAGGCTCTGTGGAATTAATTTTAAATGGCAAAAAACCCCTCAAAATTAAAAAATACCCCTTCTTTCAGTCAAACAGAGTCACACTTTCCTTTAAAATGGAAATAAAAGCAAGAACCATGGACTTGGAGTATGCATAGCCTTAGGCTTTGGCAGTGCCCAAGGCTACCTTCCCATCTCTATTTATATCCCAGGTTTCCAATTTTTCTTCAATGTCAGTGAAGCTTCTTGGTCAACCACAAAAATCTCTTTTTTTCAGAGGATCTCTCTTATTTTCAGAGGATCTCTCCTGAGGTTCTGCTTCAAGCATCTCAGAGATCTCTTATGCTTATCTGAGAATGACTGTCTTGAAAGGTAGAAGGATAATCCACTCAGGAAAACCATTCCTCTTATATTTATCTTTTATTTTAATAAGTCTTTTGGGCTATAGACTTGGTCTGTTTTACAAATCACATGATAAATGGGGGGGAAGCTTTTTATTGTGTACCTGGTTTATGTCATTTCGGGCAGCACAGCATTTCATTTGCACAGTAAAATGGGATGCCAATTTTAAGAGACATCCTGTCTCAGGATTTCTTCATCCAGGTTTTAAACAATCCATTAATGCCAAATGCTCTGAAGAGAGGTTTTGCACTTAGCACAAAAGGAGAAATCCCAGTTCTTCATAGGTCGAAATGTCTCTAGACAAAACAACATTCAACAAGTGACGTTTCAGTAATATGGAATTCTGCTTTGGGCACTCTATTGGAAATTGAACTTTTGACTATTCTTTGGTTCTTTCACATCCTTTAATATATTTTTTTTTCTAAACTTGAACAAAGTTTGCTGCTTCAAAGTTTGTTTCTTCGTAAATTTTTTTGCCAGCAACCCCCAAAACGAACTAGCTCCGATGTGGGGAGTGGGGTAATTTGTGGAGGGTAAGAATCCACTTTTAGTTTAGATTTCAGTGCTTGTAGCAAAAGTAAAAAATCCAAATTTCAGGCCCAAAAGTAAGGTCAAGTAATGAGTTTATTTGCCATAAGCATACCTTTTTCTTTTTCTTTTTCTTTTTTTTTTTTTTTTTTTCTGAAAGGAAACATTTAGCTACATTATACAAGGAGAATGGTTTTTAATTGACTGAGAGTAGATTTATATCTGATTTAGCAAGAAATTCTTCCTTGTGAGGATGACAGAGGTTACCCAGAGAAGCTGTGGCTGCCCAAACTGTGGAAGTGTCCAAGGCCAGGTTGGACAGTCCCTGGAGCAATCTGGGATAGTGGAAGGTGTTCCTGCCCATGGCAGGAGATGGAGCAGGCTCATCTCTAAGGTCTCTTCCAACCCAAACCATTCTGTGATTTGTGATTTTAATAGAGCAGCTGTTTCCTGCTGGTATTCCCAGAAAGGGGTCAGCAGGATTGCCTTACTTGGAATCTGGCGGGATCTATTGTTTTATTGCAGTGTTAGCAACACTCCAGCTTGTCTGCAGCACAGGAGAATGTTCCTGCCTGCTAACTCTGCTCAGTCACTAAAGACTTCTCAGAGCTGCCATTTGTTGAGCTCTGGCCAACTCTGAGCTGGGATCATTCAGAGTTTTACTCCCAGCACTCCAGCCTGTGTTTTAACTTGCAGAATCCTCATGGCTTCCTTTCTAAACTGTAATATTACAGGAACATACTGCACAGCTTGGATTTTCACCCTGACTGCAGCTCTATTTTACCAGTAAATCCCGTACTGGGAACACTGTTCTTCTTCCTTTAAGCAATGTTTGAGATCTTGTTAATGCTAAAAAAATTGTTTTCGGAAAGATTTTGTTGAAAGACATTTTTCAAATAAGTATTTTTATTTGTAATTATAACTTGAGTACCCTTTAATTGCTCTGTTCATTTCTCTACTATGTGAAATCTTAGCATTTAGGGAGTGCTTGGAAAGCTTCTGAACTCCATAAGGAATGAGAAATAAGAAACCTAAGGGAAAAGAGGCCCTGGGCAAAAGTGATCCACAGCTTCCCTCTCTGAATGAAATTGTAACGTCAGCATCTACTGATCATGGTAGAAAATGATTTCTTTTGAAATCACTCTTTCATATCAGGTTTGTCTTCTGATGTAATACATAAGCAGTGATACCCCCTAATGAGAAGTGCTGCACCTTGCAGCAAGATCTGAGCCTGAGCTTAAAGGCAGGAGAAAATTAATTTTGATATAGAGCAAGCTTTCCAAGTATAGTGCTGGCTGAGGTAAACTGAGATGACTAAACTGCATTTATTAGAATCAGTCTGAAAGATTCATGTGTTTAAAAAAACCAACAAAAAACCAAACAAAAAGCCACAACAAATAAAAAGAAGGAAGAAAAGAAGGAAGGAAGGGAAACAAGGGAAAAAAAGAAGACTGTCCCTGCTCCCTGCCATGACAGGGGTTTGCAACTAGAGGATTAAGGTTGCTTCCAACCCAAACAATTCTGTAATACAATTCTATAAGGCACTGGAAGGATTTTGAAACTATTCTGTCTTGTTAGAATACCTGTTGTGCTCAAGACAACTTGTCATCTGCTATAGCTTATTTTAAAACTACGTGATGAAGTCAAGGAGTTTCTTAAGAAATGCAATAGAAGGGATTGAAATATAAATACAGGGCCAATTGCATTTTGAGGTGTGTGTTGCCAGTAGTAGGCAGGAACAAAGCAGTGGTATAGAAAGCTGAATATTTAGCTATGAAATGCTGTAAGTACAGCACTGTTGACCCTTTCTGCATTCCAGTCACCTCCTCTTAGGCTTTGGCAGGCTTCATGAGAAACCTTTGTAGAATACACAAAGGTCTATACATCAAATGCACCATTCTGCACAATTTTTTTTTTTCTAAACACAGTATGTGTTCCTCCTACAGTTTTAAAAAATTTCTTTGGAATTAGATGAAGTTTACTAAATGACCTTGCAAAAAAACACGGTTGTGTCATGAAAATGCAAGCAGGTGGCTCAGGTAAAACAGATTATCACCAATCTGCCTTGTTGCATACACAGGTGTAAAAGAAAAGAAAGTCAGGGCAAATGCTTTGAATTTAATTCTGAAATCCTCAAATTAAATTTAGCACCAAGAAGTTTCTGGAGCCTGAAGAACTTTTAGTATTTGGCCCCAAATGAATAGCTTGACCTGAAGCATTTCTTGTAGACTTAAATATGGGTTTTTGAAAATCAAATTCTAGTGGGCATGCTTCAGGGTTCCAACTCTACTTTACTATTGGTAAACAGGCTGATAAATACCTCCAAAATAGCATTTCTCCCTTCTGTGGAGCTACCAGTTCTCTCACAGTCTAACCAGGGAATACATGTGGTGTTCTATCCCCATCTCTTCCTAGAGCTGAGCATGGACACACTGTCTGCCCTGGGTATTGCCACACGAGTGATTCCTGAGCTCAGAGGGAATGCAGTGCACCACACACGCCCTGCCTGGATCTCAATTCCCAGCTGCTCTCCATGCCAGGACACAAGTCTGGACAGGCTGGAAGTGAAGGGGTTAACATTAATGCCACTGCCAGCCAGGTCAATCCTTTAATAGTCACTTTAGGCTTCATAAATTCAAGTTCCCCTTTGTGCTGGGCCAAGGGGAAAAGATAGGGTGATGCATCTTTAAGTAGTGAGGATGAGATCACCTCCTTTTTATAGAAACTGAAATCATCCAAAAGCTGCACAGCAGCAGGCTGAACACGTTTCTCAAGCTGCATAAAAACAGCATTATCTGGGAATTTCTTTCCAAATAAAAAGGGAGCACACACCTAGCCAGCTCTTTTCTTGAAATATGACTCTTAGACACTGCTTTTATTTCTTGGCAAGAACTAGGGGGGTTTGACTGGTTTTATGTTATTATTTCTCCAGTCATTTACCTCCATCTTTATGGCTGTGCAAGTGAAAACCAGATCCTTCATTTTCCACTAGCTATGATGACAAATCATTATAGCACTTTGAATGTCATCTAGACAAGAACAATCTGATGCAGTGATAGAGCAATTAATATTTATAAAGATAAAGCAATAAATCCCACATAAAAAATCATCCTGTCCTAATAATGTGCAGTATCATACAGGCACTTAAAAGAAAGAGAGTATATTGTTCATAAAATAAGACCTTGCCCCCCATGCAAGCACACACACGAGCTCCTGCACACAGACAGACATGCAGTCCGAATCATTAGTGGATTGAACATGACCAGGCAGAGGCCAGAACCAGGACTCCTGCAGGAGCGATGACGAGATCCCAGGGCATGTTTTCAGCCATGGTTTGCCCCTATAAAAACCCCAAGAACATACTCTAAATTTAGAGTCCAGCAGGTACATCCATAAATCAGCGCAGTGCCTACATTTAACCACACATTGTGCAAGATGAGTGACATCACTTTGTTCTGGCTGTTCTGTACCTTGCATTGCTTACATAAGTCACGCTACAATCAGATCTTCTAGTGTTTCCTAGTTTTAGAAAAGGCTTAGTAGTTTCATGCAAGGACTGGATATGTTTTGATGTTAATCTTTGATTGGTTTCATCCACTGTAGCTTTGTCTAGCAGAGGAGAAACTCGCAGAAGGTGAAATTATTTGGCCACGTTCCTTTAGTGTTCGCCAGAGTTCAGGTCAGCAATCTGTTCACTGGAGCCTTTTGCTCCTTGTGCCAGTTCAAAGGACAGGGTTCAAAGAGGATTTTAACACTTGGTGTAGGCAGGACTGAGATGGGGTGAGGACTGAGGTGTGTCGAAGGTCTACAAGTTTATAACTGTGGAGTAAAGGGGTGAGAAGAGGCAGCACTGCTGCGGTGTTAAGTGCCTCAGGTCTGGACCCCATCTCTTTGCGTCACAGGCTCCCTGTGAGCCACAGAGCCACAAAGAGCCGTGCAGAGTGACAGCTCTAAGGAAGCATTTCGCTTGGTCAGTAATGAACCAGGATTGTAACAAGAAGGAAGCACAGCACAAGGATCCATGCCAGGCTGCTGGGACTTTGCACAGACCAGAAGGAACATGTGCAGCTCCATAGTCATGGTCATTTCAGACCCAAACTGCTCCCTGCTTTCAGCCCACATTCCTGTGCCCACTCACCTGTGCCCTGTGAATGAACAAGCTGCCCTGGAGACCTGGCTGTCTTGGCCCCCTGCAGCATGGAGCAAAGCTTCCCACACAGAATGCAGCAGCCTGTGGGAAAGCAGAATTGTACAGACCACTTCGCTAATTGGGAAGTGCCAAGTCCTGCATCATCTTTTAGGGAAAATGTAAAGCAAGGAATTGGCTGAGAGTAATGAGCTCACCTGTTTTTTGAAACCTCGGTGTGTGTATACAGATGTGGACTGCACAGTTGATGCTATTTTGGTTTATTAATGTGTTTGCTGAGTTTTGCTGTGGTACAGACAGACCTCTCCAGCAGTATTACAGTGCGGTGGGTCCTGCTAGGAATGCCATAGATCAGAGAACCACAAAATGAAATATGTGCTTACAATAGAATGGGAATTTCATTTCAGAAATAATGTGTTGTTCTATAGCTATTCTTTCAGGTTTCATAAGCCTCTTAGAAATTCAGCTGTGAAATATCACTCCACCTTCATTAACAGCCAAAACCAAGTGCACTGCATGCCATGAAAAGCAGATAGTGTATGACTATCTAATATATCTATACAAGGTAGTTGTATTAAAGATTTATGATATTTACTAACACATCCTTACCACTTTAGGCTTGCACAGCTCCATTGCTACTTAGCCAATACATCCCAGCTGGGAATGCAGCCTTCAAAACCTTTACTCATTCGATTGTTGAAAGGCTTAGGCACAGAAAGTCTCACAAAAAAATTTACACTCATGTGGAATATCTGCATAATAAAGCAAGAACTATATATTTTTCACATCTATTGTATTTTTTGTCATTTTTCTAGGCACAAAAAGTTCAGACTTGTTTCAGCTGAGTTTTTCTCCAGGCAGATGTTTACTTGATGCATACCTACTTTCTCAACCAGAAATATTCCTTCAAGTTAGTTCTCTACACAATCCTAAAACAACTGAATAATAAAAAGGGATGAGTACGCATTTATATGTCTTTATATCTTCTCTGGCTTTTCCTAAAATCCAGTCACTCTATAGATACATGAAAACTTTGAAGAAATCATTTCAAAGATATTGCATTTTTTGTTGTCCAGCCAAGATATTGACTTAAAACAAATGTCAATAACAAGAGGGTGTCATCACTGAAAAAGTGTAATACCTCTAAAGTGAAAAGCTCTGCCTCTGTAGTTAAGGTTCATTTCGTTGCACACACAGAAATTAGAAAGAACAAAGAACCAAAGCCCAGTATGGCTGATTTTCTGCCTTAATTGTGGTAGGCCAGTGGTAGCTGAACTGCTGCAGAGCCATGTGCTATAATTCATTTCCAGCCATGCTTGGAGTGCACTGTGCCTGTCAGTAGACACTCTGATGCTCTGGCTGCTTATCATAACAGGAATATCAGAGCAGGAAGAAGCATTTCCTGTGCTGCCCACAGGCTGGGCTTAGAATACCCTGCAAAGATATCTGTGGAAAGCAGCCACATCTGGAAGCTGGATAGTGAGGAGAGTGGAAGAGCTGGCATTCCCATTTCAGCAGCAATACCAAGACAGCACATTAACTTCAGCTTGCTTTGATTTTTACAGAATAGAAAAATATTAAAATTCTCCTTTTAAAATATATTTACCCACATAATAGCTTTGGCCGAGTCCTGATCTCAGTTCTCAGTGATGTTGTAAATTCTGGATTTATAAGCAGCTAATGTGACAAAATGTGTAGAGCCATTGTTCTCCTCAGTAAAATAAATATTGTCCAAGCCTGAGCAGTTCTCAGTTGCACAGGCTGAGCTAGTTTTCACTAGTTTTCCAGTGAAATGCATGCAGAGCAGCTTCTAGCCAAGAGTAAGTTTAGCTGAATTTGCATAGGTAGAGTTTCCTGCAGTACCATCTAATCTGAACCAATTTATTCGAGGTACTTGTGGTAGTTCTACCTATTATATACTGTAGACATAGAGAATTCTTGGGGCTAGAATTATTAAGCCAGATCCAGCACTGTTCTTATGCAGTTCCTTGACAATGCATAATAAATATTGCAGCCATTTTTTGTTTGTTGCTATTTTCTGTCAGCCTTCCTTAACAAAAAACATGCACAAAGATGAAAAATTGTGCTGTGATTCATTTCACTTGTTTGGAAACCACAGACCAGTAAACATTTCTCTCTCAACATACAGGAAATTACTGTCTCCCAAAGAGCCAAAATTCAGAGTTGTGGGCTTATTTATATTTGACTCAAATAGTGATATGATAAGGAATGAATATTTCTTTTAAGGAATTTTGTTTATTTATAAAATGCATCTAAAGGTCTGGAAGGAACAATAGTTGACTATTTCTGTGATCAAGAAGAACATCAAATGTGCCACTCCTTGTGTTCTCATGCTCTTATCAATACTTCCCCAAGCTTCCTGCTGACTTTGATAGGTTATTTTATATAAACTGTGCTATAAAGTATCTTAGCATTTTCTACAATCCATTCAGCCTGTCTTCAGCAGAGCTTTCACTACACACAACTGTCTGCCATGAGGAAGGAAACATTTTTCTTTCATTTTGCCTCTTATTATATCCATTTTATTTGATTAGATTTGCTGTAATCTTCACATAAGATTCACCTAATGGCAGCTATTAGCAATTCTCTGATTTATTTCATAATTCTTTCGAAATAGTTGATTATATTACAGCATAGAGACTAAGAAAAACCGTATCTACTGTACCATCCCACTGAAGAAATTAAAATAAGTCACTTTATGTTTTTGCACACTGGTTATTTACTTTTGTGCAAAAAGGGTGTTATGTCTATAAATCAATGGAATTCTCAGTCAGCCAAAAATTTAACCATATTTTCAATAATGCTGAAGACCATTAGGCAATGACCAATATTTTTCAGAATTCAGCAACCACAGATAACACGATACTTTGTATAATTTTTTCAAAATAAATAATTTGAAAATAAATTTTTTGAATCCTGACCTATATTTGGGCATTGAATTACTTAAAACACCCTGGCCAAACAATGCCACAGGGCTCTGTAGTGGAGTGAACTCCATGTACAAGCCACAATATGTTAGAGATTTGATTTTTATCTAAGTTTAGGAAGTTGATTGTCCTTCCTAATTCTTACTCGTCCTTCTTCATATTTCCACAGGAACATGATAAACAGGCACAGAAATCCCGTAAGTCTTTGTATATAGAGAAATTAAAGGGAGAATAATCTCTAAACTGTCATAGCCCATATTCAGAATTTTGGATGTTTCTCCCAGGTGTTGAACCATCTTGACTGATGAAGTTTGCTTTCCTCTTTATGTAGCTTTGGGCAGCCTTTTATGATCCTATTTAGAATCAGAAAATAGAACAAGGAACCAGAGTCAAAACTTCAGACCTTCAGAGTTTAAGGCAAGTGTTTCATGGCAAATTTCTTTTTCTTGATACAAACCAAACACTTGAATTCAGAAGCACAGGAGGATTTCTGCTCAGCTTCAGGAGGCATGTTGTGCTATTGCATGTGTCCTCTGGCCCCTCTGCATGTGGAAATCAAGAAACCAGTGTCCTTAAACAGTTCTAAGTGTATTTGCACATAAGGGCTGTGCATAAGAGGCTCTGTCACTATCACTAACAAAGGACTTTGGGTGGGAACTATGAAGAACACAAAAGGGACTGTTTTACTTTTGTTTGGCTAGAACCAGGTGAACTCTAGTTGCTGCCATTTTTTCTTATATGAGGTAAAAACAAGTCACTGCTCTTCAAAGAGATTTCTGCCACTTTTCCCCCAGTTACTGTCATCCTGTTGACAAGTTCAAATCACTTGAATTCTCTGAGTCCATATTTGCAAAGTCAATAAGATCTATCCCTTGAACTTTCAGGATTTTTGACATATCCAATCCTGCATTTAAAACACTGAAGTGTGTAATTGAAGACACTGCAAAATCTCTTAAAGGTCCATCATACTACATTGGCCAAGTTGACTTGATGACTATTTCAATCTACAGAACTTAAAGTGCTCAGAAGCCACATGAAATTCTGTTATTTAATCTTGCCTTTAACAGTAGCTCTGTGACTGGTTTGATTTCTTAACTATAGTAGATACTATAGGTGGCACAAAAAATTAATCCCATTATCACACTGCTTCTTGAATATAACCACACTGGAATTATTTCTCTTCTCTCAAATATTAAGTGCTAAGGAGCGGGCCAACACAGAAAATCTGACCAGTCAGGTATCATGGATTGCTCCTGAATAGGTAAGACACTTCAATGCCATTATCATCACAAGTGCTCTGCTCATTTCTTCCATTTCTCAATCTTCCTCATTACAGCCATGGATAATAATGAATGATAAATAGCTTAAGCACTCCTATCAACTGCTTTGGAAGCATGATTAACTGATCCATTCTTGGCTCCAGAGAGGAGTGAAACATTTGGATGGAGCTGCCAAATATCATTAGTGTCACTTGTCCCTTTGACCAGATCATAAAGACCTAATGCAAGGTAAAGCTATTTTTTATATCCTTGAAATAGTGCAGTTCCATTTCACATTCTTATTGGCAATGGAAGGAGCCAAGTTCTACTCCACTGCTGGACTGAGAAGCCAGATTATTTTCTGTCACTAGGTTTGTCCTTTTAAATTAAGATACAGATATATTAGAAGTATGGAAAAGCTGCAGGGCTCACTATTAGGGCCAGATTAATTTAATATTTTATTGATGATCTGGATACCTGGATCAATTGCATCCTTTATAAATTTGTGGATGACAACAAGTTAGGTGGAGTGTAGATCTGCTGGAGGGCAGGAAGGCTCTGCAGAGGGACCTGGACAGATTGGATCCATGGACTGAGGGTCAACAGGGCCAAGTGCTAGGTAAAATAACCCTAGGCATTGCCACAGTTCAAGGCTAATCTCAGGTGTACTTGGTTTGCTAGCAAAAATATGGTAAAAACATTTCAAAGGTCGGCAGCCTGAGCTACTGAGTAAACAGGGTTCCTTTTACCTCGTGAATTGCAGGATTCATCTAGATTTGAAAAAAAGGTTGGAGGATGGGAAAAATGGGGAAAAAGAAACAAAACAAGAAATGAGGCTCATAACCAGCTTTATAGAAAGCAGATTTTTATGATAATGAAATGTCGGGTGACATCCAAGTTAAAGAAGAGATCTGACAGTTCAGGATGCTTTCGTTATAACAATTTCTTTATCTGACTGCTGCCATATGTGATTTTTGAAAGCCATCTGACATTTAATTTCTAAAACTTTGTTCATAAGCAATAACTAGTGTGTTCAAGAAGAGGACTCTTTTCTTTTGTCCATGCATAGTACTTAGACCTAGCATAATTTAGAGCATCTAGATGTGGGATACTCTGGCATTCAAGGTTAAATGCATGGCATTTTTCTTTTAGTGGCACTCCGGACATGCAACACTGACTAGAGAAAGGATTTTCCTGACAGCCACACTTTGGGTGGATTGAGAGACAGCTGTGAAGGAGGAAGAGATGTTTGCAATACAGCCTTTCCTCTGGCCTTAGCAACCAAATTCATGTTTCAAGAGTGAAAAGTTTCTGCCTAAATTCATGGAATCCAGTAATCCTCGGTGTTCTATAAGCCATTAGAACTGTGAAATTCAAATTGGTGTTCTTCAGCTTATTTTTAAATATGCTAAGAAGAGCCTTTCTTCAGTGGAAGGATACATCCCACCTCCTGAAGCTCCTTAGCTGCTTCTTTTTCATTGAATTTCTTGAGGAAAGGAAACCTTAAAGCCTTCTGCCTGAAAGAACAGAATAAGCTCCCTAAATCTAACAGGTGTCTCTACCTCTTACACTGATCTGGGGAGCACTTTCTAAAATCTATTGTCTAAAGTGTTTGGCTGAGGAAGAACAGCAGTACATGAAGGAGTGCTGTGCCTGGGGACACCCAGAAACTGTCTGGCTTCAGACTCAATCTCGTCCTGCTCTGCCTGCACCAGTGTGATCAGCATTCCCCAGGACAGTGTGGGAGTGTGCAACTGGCCAGGGAACGACCTGCCGCTAAAAGGAGTAGCACTGGGCACCTCAAGCCTTCAAATGTCTTAATTTTTCCTCCTGCTGAGACACTCCTGATGCCCTGCAGCACAGAGTAAGTTTGACTACAAGCAGTACAGAAACTTTCACTTCTAACATGCACCCTCCCTCTAAAGTACCATTTGGGGAATTCTTTAGGCATTGTTAAAGGATGCCACAAGCTCAGTTAAGATTTACACATATATAAATTGTCTTTAACAGGAGAGACTCTCACAAGAGAGGAAAACACACAACACCCTTCCAGGACTTCTGGAAATATCCAGACCTTACCAGGATTTAAGTCAGACTTATTATCTATTTCTAATGTTTTGTCTTGTCAGGATGAACTTGCTCAATTTTAGTAAATATATGTTCATTGTCAGTTGATTCAGATACAAGACATGTTTTCCAGGCATTGCTGTACATAAAACATGGTGTAATATACAAAATGTGCAATCTATGTCTGTCAAGGTATATGGTCTGAAACTCAGGAGGAATTGTTTGTAATTCAACTGGATAAGGAAAAGGATTATTTGAAGTGATCATAAATTTCCTGTCTAATACATACAGATACAACTTCCATCTTTTTTTTTTCAAGAATAGCAGATCACATGATTTATAAAAGCATTTGCTGAAAGTGTAACAATCACTTTGGGCACTAATAAATGCTTTACAAACCACAAAATAATTGAGACTGTTTTCACAATTTAAGCTACCCTAGCTAGTTGCATTTACTCAGTTCACCACAGGTGGAAAAGGAAGATGTCATGGAAACAACCATGTGGGCTTAATGCCTCAGCCAGTGTACAGAAAGGCTGCCTACCTCACCCTGAGCTGGTTGCAGGAAAGTACACGTCATCGCAACTCATATCCTCCAAACCAATATGCTGTAAAATTTAGAGAACCATATTCAGAATAAAATTCCTGTTTTACTGGTTTTCTTTCTCCCCACCTCTGACCAAATGAGATTATTGCGTTTTGGCTGGAGAGAAAAGGGCAACATTTAATATACTTTCATTTACACATAAATAGTACAGTAATTTCACGACTATAAGGCACACCCTTTTGACTAAAATTTTGGTCTGAACCTAGAAGTGCACCTTATAATCCGGCGCGCCTTATATATGGACAAAGTTAAGAAATTTGCCAACACCCAGAAGCGCGCCTTATAATCTAGTGCGCCTTATAGTTGTGAAATTCCTGTACTTTAAGCCTTCAATTTCTTTTGTTTGCTTTACAACTTGAACACAACTTCTCTTACAAAACTAGAGATTGAGCTTCCTGCACAAGCAAATGAGTTGATGTCTTTGTAAGATAGATTTGCTGTCTCTATTCTACGCAGGCAGAAAAAATATGGAGTTAATTTATAAAAAAAACCTTCAAGATGACTCCTGACCTTATTGACCCTCTGACCACTTCCTTTTACATGATTTAGTCAATAAGGCTAAATTCCACTCAAAGTTGTCCTGAAAAATTATTTTTTTTTTAAATGTGGAAAAGCATTTCTCTGATTGGAAACTTGATTTCCCTAATTCATGTATTTATTTATATATATTGATGTGAGCACCAAAACCTTTTGTAAAGGTGAAAAAGTATTTTTATTATATGAGAGAGCCTGTCAGACCTGAGTGCAGCCAGGTAATCTGTAGAGAAAAATCTCAGAGGTAAATTATTGAAGATCACAGAATCATAGACTGGTTTGACTTGGAAGGACCTTAAAGCTCATCTTATTTCAATTCCCTGCCATGGGCAGAGACACCTTCCACACCTAGCCCAGGTTGCTTAGAGCTCTAAAGATTACTTAAATTGTCTTGAGTGTAGTTGACCTACTGAATGTTTGCTTAAGTAAATATGAATCTAAAAAAACCTGCCACATCAAGTTCTTTATCTGGAGCAGCTGCTTGAGTCATTCATTGGAGCAACCCAGTTTATAAAAGCAGATCTTCTGGAAAATGCAATTTCTTTTGCTCTCTGCCCACAGATTCTTTCATATCTTGTCTGTTATTAAAAATATTAATTGATGCTCATTAATACTGAGATACTAACATAACTATACATTATAGTGTAATTAATATAGCATTAAAACTACTAAAATAAAATCACACTATTACCAAAATTGTAAACTTTCAAACACCGTTTTGGTTGGATATTTTAAAAATACCTAGATACTTCTATTGTTCAGACATTTCTAAAAAGAAAAAAAGAGACTATATCATTACTAGTTGCATGCTTAGAATTGTTACTCACACTCAGATTTTATTTTGCCCCTATACTTCTAGAGGTGTACACACTAATTCAAGAGTTAAAAAAACTCATTTCCAAATTACAACATAATTATTTAGAAATTAATTCTGGAAAGTCAGTTTATTTTTAGAAAGTAATCACACATATTTTCCCAAAAGAATTAAGGACTTGATCGTTGCATTCTTTATAAACTTTGAATTATTTGATCACTTCTCTGGAGAAGTTGTTATTTTATACCCTCTGCTACTGGCTGCTGGGATTTAATTTTCTCTTCAAGGCAGGCTGAAGCATATTCTTTGTGGTTACAAACAGGTCTTGCACAAGCCTTGAGCAGCACCTGAAGTGGAAGGCAAACACACACAGTCCCGGCAGCCGTGGCTCCGTGTGCCACAAGGTCACCTCCCAGCCCTGGCTCACATCACTGAGCCCTGCTGGCCTTTCCACCCAATTCTCTTCCACCAGATTTGCCCTCTCAAAGGACACAGGTGATACTTAGGCAGACTTACACATTCTCAGTTCTGGAATCCTGTATCCAAGAGGTGGTGAATGTTTCTTTAGCAACTGCTACCCATGAACTCAAAGTCTGTAACACACAGAGGCTCCAGAGCCAGGTACATAAAGGTGAGAGAGGGTAAGGTAACATGTCAAGGAATTTAGCAATATACTGGCATCCAGTAAGACTACCAAGGAAAGCAATGCTGTATCACTCCCTGGGACAGACTTGTCAGCAGATACTTGGCCTGTGCTAAGTCCTGATTACCTCTGCTCTCTGAGGTAGCATCCACCCAGTTCGTTTTTTTCAGCAGAATCCCATGCCCTGAATGAAAATCCCTACTTAGCCTGGCAGAGGCTTCTTTCCTGCAAGAATCTTGCCTTTCTCAAGGGAATGCCCCATTTCCTTCTATCCAAGAGCACGGTTATGGGAAAAAATAGTTTTGACGTGGATTTCAGACTTGCTGAGCTGGTAAAGAGTTTGGAGTGGGTTTATAAGTGATGAGGGGTTTCTGAGTACAAGTACAGCACAAGAAAAACAATGAGACATGGATTCTGTGTAAGTGGCTTATAAATCTCAGAAGTCTGTTATCACAAAGGCTACGGTTCATATATCACTCCTATTGAGATAATTATCCTCTCAGGAACAGCACAGGAACAACCTGGGATAAAAGGCCCAGATGTAGAAGCTCAGTGGTTTTGGTTGAAGAGCTGAAAAATCTGTCTGGGCTGAAAGCTCTACATACAAGTTCAGATGTGTTTCTACTGTGCAAGGCTGAGCATTTCTGGCTTCCATTCAGTATAACCCATGGCAATTAACAGATGAAAGTAGGAGCGGGGGTAACAAGACTAGTACAAAGGAAGGGGGAAGAGCAAAAGAAAACTAAATACATAGAACACCTCTAACTTCAAAATTGCACCTGAAGTATTCTGCTGTGCATTCAGAGATCCACCTCCAAAGAACTATTTTAGCAGAAAAAAAATCTTGTAACATTCTGTACATAAAACTTTCAGTAACTTGTATGTTTAATCTTGGGAGCAAAATCAGGTCTGTGCTGAACACAAGGAAACTCTAGAAGTTACTTTGAATTATCTTTCAAGTTGTCCAATTTAACACAGATCATATAAACTGCATATAAACTTGCCATAGGCAAGCCCTCAGCAGAACAATAGACTGCCAAAGATGGTAATATCCCAATTTGAGACTAAAAAAGGATTAGAATTTTTAATTTGCTTAATCTCTTCCTAAAAAAACCCTGCATTTCATGCCCTGTGTCTTCAAGCTAGATATAACAATCATTTGCTACATATAGCTGTTATTAATCATAATTTCTTATTATCAGTAAAGGAACACATGAGAAAAATGGGGATACTTTGCATATTCATAATGGGTTGAATAGAACTTCCAATGCTTCAAAGTTACAAAGTCTGTTCTTGCAGTAGTTTATGCACATAGAGAGCTTGAAATGCTCAAGTAATGGAGGTGTCTGACAGGTTGTAAGCAGCCACACAGGTTTGCCAGGGTCAGGACTGCCAGGTATGTGTAATCTAGGACTCAGCCATTTGACAAACACTCAAATGCATTCAATAAGCTCATATTTGCTAACTTGCAAACTCATTTTCACCATTAGATGGTCACACCCCATGGGGTCTTAACAGCACACACTGCAGGCTGTCATAATTAGCTACTACTAAAATAAATATAGTAAAAAAAATATAGCCTCATATGAATATCTGGCATGACTTTCACATAGCAAAGGTGACTGTTATTGACTGGTGCAAAAAGCACACCCCACAACATTAAGCCAGTTAGATACTTTTAATAAGCCTAAGGCCTTTGAATTTACCCTTCTGCTGTATAAAACACACATCCTAAGGTACAAAGATGAATTCAGCCCAGCCCCTACCCCAAAGCCTACCCATCTTGTTGATCAATAGGCATATTTTACATCAGGACATGAAGTGCATTATTACATAAGAAAGCACAGGAATCTATTGCCAGGGCACTGTGCAGCTTGGAAAGACACTCCCAGGTTGGCAGGGCCTTTGGGGTCCACAGCTCAGTGAACCTCACAGAGGGAACAGGGTAAACCAGAGTCCAGGTCCAAAGGTGCCTGCAGGGTCTGGAGGCAGGCAGGCAGGCAGGTCTGGGGCTAAGCTGAGCCTGCAGCTCAAGGGCCAGAAGAACAGCAGTCAGCACTCCAACCAAGGGCAGGGGCAGGCAGGAGTGAGGGTAAGGTGGTAGGGAGTGCCTCAGGGCTGAGCTTAAATAGAGATCCCAGCCAGGGTAGGGAAGGAGGCCCCAGGTGAGGGTGATCAGGGCCATTAAGGTTTTTAGAGCCCTTAGGACCATAACTCCCATTATTCCTTTGAGATATAAAGAATTTTGGGAGTAATTGAGTTGAGTGAGAGCCTGTATGGTCAGAGTGCTCTTGGTGCCTATTATAGTGATAAAATGGTGTTAAGTGTTGATGAAGAAGACCTTTAGGACTAATATATAAAGATTAGACACAAAGCCCCCTGTCTGTAAAGACTTTGGCTAGACAGATGTGCCATAGGATCTTTACAATGTACCATGGGACCCTTAAAAACCAAAATCAATTAGCATTCTAGGATTCTAACTAATCTCGAGGGTACTTAATCAGTAGTCCCTTTAAGAAAACAAGCTTTGTTCCTGTGTTTTCTGATCAAGCGCTGTGATCTACTAGGAGGTATGTTTGGCTAAAGAAGCCTACAAGAAGGAAAACAGCTGCATTTTTTGTCCATGGGTGTGTTTTGATAGAAGCCAGAGAAAATAGAAGGTAGGGTGGGGAGCTAAGAAGGGGCAGGAATACCCTTTCACTTTATAAAAGGCTGGGCAGGGCAGCAGCTTTCCTTGATTGTTTTTTTTTAAAGCAGAGTGACTGGAACTTTAGGGATAGTGTTCAGGACAGAGCAGAGAGGCTGAACTCCTGGAGACTGGTGAAACTGCTGCAATGTTGGCTACTGGCTGGTGACACAAGTGTTCCCTTGTGCCCCCAACATGACAGAGCTGTTGGTTCCAGGAGCAATCTGCAGGGGAAAGACATCCAATCTTTAGTAAGTACAGCATGATGTGAGGGAAGTGAGACTGTCACTCCTCTGGCAGCAGACAGAGTCGTTCCTCCTGACAATGTCAGGAAAAACTTGGAGGGTAACAGTACCAGGAAAGTCTTCTGCTCCTCTTCCCCATGGGATAAATAACTCTTGGATGCATTTACAGGACCAACATGTGATTGCAAACTTCATTCTCTCCAAGAAAAAGAACTGTCAGATTTAACAATGGGAAAGGTGTTTAAGTCCTCAGATTGTATGTCCTTGTTTTGTGTAGCTTCATGAAAGGACTAGATATTTTACTCGCAAAATGCTACGTCAATTTCAAATTTCTCTCCTCTGTCCAATTCAGCAGAAGGGCCTTCCACAAAAAATACTCATCTATATTGGTGTAATGGGAAACGAGTGCATAACTGTAAATCACATTCAGCAAGTGTCTGGTTGCTAACTTATTGGCGTCAAAAGCTGACAGAAAACTGAAATTTGCAATATGGGGTAGATGTATGCCATTGTGGAGGAAGCACATGCAGTTCGTGAAAACTTTTCTTTGTTATTATGCTGTAGCAAAAAGCCCAACTCTCAAATGCTGTCAACTCATGTTTGAAGTCCTCTGACCATTTTGCTTTTCCCCACCAACACTTGCAAGGCCTACCAACTTTAAAATGGGGATTCAGAGAGAATACTTTGCCTAAGCCTTTACAGTATTTTTAGGAACTAAGGAGAGGGTAAAGAAATATTATAAACAAAAAAATATCGAGGGAATTTTTTGCAGGAGAACTGAGCAGGTGGTGGTATTGCTCTCCAACCGTGGCTTAGAAAAATCATAAGTTTCTGAGGAAGTTTTGGCCATTTTTGGAATCTGCTGTGGACAACCCCCACCAGCAGCAGGAGGATGTGGTATCCAATCTCTGTAGCACAAGTTGAATTATTCCCTGGGATCACCAGTTCCTGGTTTTTACAACAAGAGGTGCTAATGCTAAGGAAGAGGTGCCAGGTCTTGGTGGAGACTTCAGCAGACAACTCAGGCTGGGTTTTGTCCCCGCAGGGACAGGAAAGCAAGAAGGAAGCAGCAGCTTGTCTGTGACATCAGTGGGGTGGGCAGAGAGATCTGTGGGACACAGCGAGAAGGAAGGATCCTGAAGGTGGTGTCTAGAAAGCCTGACCAGAGACAGTCATTAGATATCAAGGATGCAGGACTATGTGGGCTGCCCGGGATGCTGGCTGATGTCAAGGATGCAGGGTGGGTTATCCAGGATGCTAGTTGATATCAGGGAGGCAGGATGGGCTTCCCAGGGAGGCAGGATGGGTTGCCCAGGATGCAGGATGGATTGTCAGGGATGCAGGATGGATTGTCGGGGATGCAGGAGGATGGGTTGCCTGGGATGCTGGTCAATGTCCAGGATGCAGGATGGGTTTCCCGGGAGGCAGGATGGATTGTCAGGGATGCAGGATGGGTTCCCAGGGAGGTAGGATGGGTTTCCCGGGATGCTGGTCGATGTCAGGGATGCAGGATGGCTTTCTCTGGATGCAGGATGGGTTTCCCGGGATGCTGGTCAATGTCAGGGATGCAGGATGGGTTCCCAGGGAGGCAGGATGGGTTTCCCGGGAGGCAGGATGGATTGTCAGGGATGCAGGATGGGTTCCTGGGGAGGCAGGATGGGTTTCCCGGGATGCAGGATGGGTTCCCAGGGAGGCCCCATGCATTCCCAGGGATGCTGGTCAATGTCAGGGATGCAGGATGGGTTTCCCGAGATGCAGGATGCGTTCCCAGGGAGGCCCGATGGGTTCCCGGGATAACGTCGGCGGCAGATCCGCCCCGTGGGCGTGCCCGGGCGGGTCCCGGCCCGCGGTCCCGCCCGGCGGCCGCAGTAGCAGGAAGCGGCGGAGCGCGGCCGGGCAGCGCCGGTGGGAGCGACCGCGGTGTCCCGGGGAGGGGCCGGCGGCGACGCCCGGGAAAGGTCCCGAGGGGCAGCAGGACCGGGAGGGCTCCTGGTCATTCCTGTGTCGGGAGCGCCGGGTGCCGCCTCCGCGGCGGCCTGACATGAGCTCATCGGCGGCGGCGGCGGCAGCATGGCCTGTGCCCGGAGGGACGGGGAGGCGGACGGCGAGCCCGACCGCTCCCTGCGGCACATGCTGCGGGCGATAGCGGAGGAGCGGAGCCGCGCCGGGCTCCGGCACGACATCAGCGGCCTCGGTGAGTGGGGCGGGGCGGGCGGGAGGGCTCCGGCAGCCCCCGGGGAGCGCAGCCCGGCCCGGCTCCGCGCCCGCTCCTCCCTCAGCAGCAGCAGCACCTGTTGTGTGCCGCCCACACGGACCGGCCCTCCTGCTGCCCCAGCCCCCGGGCTCGGCCCCTGCTCCATTGTCTGAAATGCCCTTGGAGAATAATGGTCAGACGCACCGCGCGCAGCAGCCCGCGCTGTGTTTTCCAAGTGTAAAGTACGTGCCGTGTGTTGTGGGATGGAAACAGAGCCGGTTTTTGGTGCCTCTTGCCAATGCTCGGTCTTGTGCGGCTGTCAGACGCTCTCCAGAGATCCTGAGCCTGACGCCTCCCTTCTCCGTTTAAATGACTTCACGCCGCTTGCCGTGCTCTAGTAAGCTCAGGATGTTGTGGCTCTTGCAGGTCAGTTAATTTCTTAAACCGTGGTGGATTTCTTAAGCTTTCTGCCCTGCTTATTTTCATCTCAGTTGATGCAGATTTCACATGGCACGTCTTTATTTAGCTTTTGGCAAAGCTTGTGCCCTGTAAAACAGAAGTTTAAGGCTGAAATTCTGTCGACTTTAGGCAACAGAATGGTATGGCAGCTTCTTAAACAAAATTGTTCACATAGGAAACTCTTCTGGCTGGGCTAATGAATAGAAATTACTAATTTTTATATGCAGCGGTAGAGATCTTGGAAATTGTTCTTCACATCCAAAATTTCTGTCTGCCTTATTCAAAGCTTTTGTATAGCCAGGACTGAACCGTGTTCTAAAGGGGTGAATATCCAGAAGTTCTTGCAGGGACAGTGGTTCAAATGATGAAAAGTGATGTACTACATTTGTCTCTTCCATGGTGCCATTATTAATGACTCCTCCCTCCTCAGCTCATTTATAAGGCCCCAAAAGTCTCATCCATTTTTAAGTCTTTGTTAAAAGCTCAGAGTAAGTTCTTTAGGTTTTGCAGGCTGTGAGGTTTGGATTGACATGGGGAATCTCTGGTTCTCTGTTTTTATGCATCAGTTTGTCTGGCAGTGCTTGCTGTGGTCTCCCTGGAAGGGAGTGGGCTCTCTATTCTCTTCTTTTGCTTTGCCACGGAGTGAAATCTAATATCAACAAAGAGACATGATTCTTGGTTCTTTATGCCTTTTTCTAATAGAATAGCTTTCTGGGCTGTAATGTTACAGGGTGTGATGAAATGTTACAGGGCCTAATAAAGTAAGCGAAATGTTGTGGCAAAGAAATTGTAAACAAAAAAGGGAAAAGCCCACAAAATTTAAATTCCTATGAGATTGCATTCAGTGAAAAGTTTCTGTCAGGTCTTTTCTGGCTGTCTCATGTTTGAATGTGCCATAAAGACTGCTAGAAGAGAAATTTTTTCTTTTGCTGAAATTGGGTAAGAGAAAATCTGTGGTAGCTGGTAAGACCATGCTTGTGTTTGAGCACACATCCACAACAGCCCATCATGGGAAGTCCTGCTGAGTGGCTTTGGGATAGTCACACAAGGAATAGGACAGTGTACCTCTTTTCTACCAGGTGAAGACTTGAAAGGTAAGCCTCAGGAGAGCTGCTTAGATAGTGGCACTGAGGAGATTTGCCCATATATGTCTGTCCCTGTGTGGAGATGTACATTTTGCAGTGTGCTGATCCATAATGTTGTCATTCCCAGTTAAGGAGAGCTCTTCCCCCTATGGTTTGTTGCTCAGTCAGTAAATTGTTTAAATACCTCCCTTAAGAAGAACACTGAGCTTTTGGAGTGGTGCTTGGTAGAAACTGTAGATGAACTCAAGGTTTAATTCTGTGGCTTGTACTTGTGCATGTCTGCTCTGTACTAGTGAGTGCTGTTGCAAGGCATGGAACACAGTTCGAATGGCCTGGGCTGTTCTGGAGTGTGCTGGGCTCTGGCAGCGCAGCAGATGTAAAGGATTTTCCTCAAGTTCAGAATCATGAAAGCACTCACAGTCCTGTCCGGGTTCAGGTGGTTAACACAGAGATTTTTGTCTGCCTTTTGTGCCTGGGTGGCACATCACCTGTGGGGCTTCAGGACCTGCACATCCACAGCTGCTTTTTTATTTGTGGTGGAGCTTTTTTGTAGTGGCCATATCCTTTTGAGCTGTGTCAGCAGGTGAAACCTGTTGTTTTTCAGTTCCCTTCAAATCAGCTAGCAAAGACTCCCAACAGTGGCTTTTCCCTGAGTGCTGCTAATCCCTCAATAATAAAATGAGACTCACTGGGTCATAACTTGGCCATTCTCTCTCCTTTTGTGTCTTTCCTAGAAGTGATCCCAAGGAGGAAGAAATTGGTATTTTTGCTGATGCTGAGGTTTGGTGGGAGGAATTGCTTTGTTTCAAGAATGTCACATGAGCATTTGGACAGCTTTGTTCAAAACTGTAAATCCATTTGTGTGGTGGGATTTTCTGCAATGTCCTGTTTGTGTAATGTACAAAATGTAGCACCTCAAAATAATGACTCATGCCATTATTTACCTAGCTGGGAAGGGTGATGTCTCTCCAAGAATTCTTGGCTGCATGTTCGTGTCACCCAGTTGGACAGCACTGCTCTGGTGTTGTGCACTAAGGTCCCTCTGAAATGCTGTTGGTTGCAACATTTCTGTGGCAAAACACCTCGTTCTGAGGGAGTGACAGATGTGCTGTGTGTCTCCTCAGGCAGGCTGTGTGTAAGGCTCTGAAGTTACCTTTTGGCCAAAGCCCTGAACTGGGGAATGTTTCATTTCTGGTGGTTCCTGATACTACTGCATAACATTTTCAGATACTTAATTTCCTTGTCCTTCTGTCTTTCAGTGAGAATTTGCCCTGCTTTTAGAGTAGTAGAGTGGGTTTGGGCGGAGTGTGACTTTATTCATATTGGAACTTAGAATGAGTAAGAAAAAACAAATAGGTGGGTCTGAACAATCTCTTGAATTGTGGCTACTCTGTAGTGGAGACATGTACGGGTGAAAATGGAGAAGTGGTAGAGATCCACTCCCTGTGGAGTGCAGCACATGGGGCTTTAGCAAGCAGCTGAAAACTGAGGTGTGTAACAGGAACCTGTTCCAGGTACCAGCAGAGTGGTCTTGCTTGTCATGAAGAGTTTCTTGTGCTTGCTTTCCTGGTGGTCCTGGGGGTGTTCTGGGGCTTGAACAGCTGTTGAGGCAAGGAGGGTGTACTTGGCATGGGGGCAACAGAAGCAGGAGTGTTCATCCTCAAAGCCAGAGGGTTGCCTGGACTTGTTTGTGAAGCAGTGCACAAACCTCAAGGCTCATCATGTGAGAAAAGACTGTAGCATGATTCATGGGCCACATTGCCTGGGTGAATAAGACCTGGAAAGAATTCTTTAGCCCTCCTGAGAGAAGGGAAGGTGAGGTGGCACACAGTAAATGCTGTTTCTCTGTGATGGAAGCATGATGTGGGCAAAGGGATGAAGAATGGGGGAAGGAATTTTTTTGGAAAACAAAAGAGGTTAGAATGAGAAATTAAAAGGAGAATTAATTTGGATTTGAAAGTACTAGATTCAGGCCTTACCTTTTGCATAGGTAGTAACTTTTAATTAAATATTCAAGAAGGATATATTTGCATCTGTAACTTTGAAGGAAGTGTATCCACAGAGTAGGTGAAAGAGTCTGCAGAGAATTTATTGCAGCACAGAACTGGTTTGACAGGAGTCTCTTTCCAGCAGACACAAATCATTCTTCATTCATGGTTCTTCTTGGAGTTAATTCAGGGAGCTGGGGAGCTAAAGGTGAGAAACTACTTCTTTTGATCTGTCAATAACAAGAAGGCAAGAAAATCACTTCTGTCCTAACAAAAACTTGAGGGATGTATACAACCAACTTCACCAGCTATGGGTACTGTGGCCTCTAATGAGTTTGTTTAAGGTAAAACAATTTGATTTCAGTTTAAAAATACATTTTTTATTATTTTTACTGCATTATGCAATTTCTTTTGCTCTATTTATAAAGTATTTTGCAGCTAATGAATATTAAATGTTTACTAAAAAGTATATAGTTAAATACTGAAGAGAAAAATGAGATACTAATGTAAGAAACTGAAAAGTAGTAAAATAAAATAGTGTTTATAGAGTAGCTTCCTAATTAGTCAAAAACAAAAATACACATCCCCCTCAACATTCCAACCTGGAGGAATCTGTACTTTTTTTCAGGAAAAGTTCTAGAAAGTGCACATACAATGCAAGATCAAAACAGATTATTTAAATCAGTGTTAAAGTAGATACTTTGAAGTCAAAGTGATCTAACCAGTTTATGCTCAGGTAAATACTATGAGGTACTGAACCTCAGATTTGTAGCTGGATAAAGATGAGCAAATAGTAAAGAAATTCCAGTGTGAAAGATTTTTTTTAAAACTTTTTTTTTTTGCCTGGCATTGAAAAATGTCTGGAAAATATTTCTGCAGTCAAATACATGTAGACATTTGGTGTGTAGTTGAGCTTCTAGATGGGGTGGTTTGGGAGAAACCACAGGTGGAGCAAACTCTTAGATCCAGTGGCTTTGTCCAGGGGATGGGAATGTGTTTCTGCCTGGGGTTTTGTGTGCTGGGATCCCATCCTGTCACTTCTACAGTCAAGTGTGGGAGTGTCCCTGTAGGATCTGACAATCTGGGGCTAAAATCTAGGGCTACAGCCCTCCAGAGTTAATACCTTTTTCTGTGAGGTGTTTTTTTGTTTGGGGGTCTTTTGGTGGTTTTTTGGTTTTTGGGGGTTTTTTTTGTGTGTGTGTGTGTTTTATTTTTTGAGGGTTTTTGTTTGGTTGGTTTTGTTTGCCTTTTAAAGGTGATTCATTTAAAATTCTGTTTTGATTATTACTTAGAACCTTGTTCATGCTGATGTCACTAATGGCCTGTCAGGCTTTCCATCACTCACTGGAGTGTTCAGGGATTTGTCATGTGGCTGTTGAAGGTTAGCTTCTGTCTGGAGTGTGACAGATATTCCATACCACATCGACAATATAACAGACTCTCTTTTATTACAGCTTTCACATCTTTTTTTATCAGTTGGGTTATTTGTTTGTTCTTTCATTTTAATAGAGGTGAAACCTTATGGGATTTTTCATGTCCTGCTTGGGAGTGTACATGCTGAAATTATCAAAGTCAAACTGGAGATGCTGAGGTAAAGAGGCATGATTTTTTTAAAAACTAGGGAAAAAACCTAACAGCATCACCCCCCCCAAAAATCCGCAGAAAATACCTTCCAGAACATTGCTGCCCTACCAAAATGAGTAGTTAAGTTTCTGAGGCATGGCAAGTATGTTGCTGTTCATTTTTGGATGCTAGCAGAAGTTGCTGGATCCCCCCCACCCTTTTTTTTTTTTTTTTTAAATTATGATTAGTATCCCTCTGGGCAGAATTATGAATCCATAAACTTGATAATGGGAGCAGTCAGGGTATTTGAGAACACCTATCTCTTATTTATGTAATACTGTAACTCTAGTAACCTTAGCTACTTAGTTTTGTTGTTCTAGTAGTGTGCTCTAAATCTTTAGTAGGGTACTAAGTAATAAATCCATTTGGAAGTCAGAATTTTGTTTTGGAATTTAAGATGTCTTAGGGATTAAGGTGCATCTTACCTATAAGATCAGGAGGGATCTTTTAAAGATTTAACATTCTATCTGTTTGGATCCTTTCCAAGGAATGAAAACTAGAATTTCCTGGAAAATGAAGTATGTTGGTTTTGCCTCTAACTGTTGATGTTCAGGGTGCTGATCAACAGGAAAATCTCAGAGGATGCAGACTTTTCAGCAGTTGAAATACACAGTGTCTTATGTCCAGCTGCATTTCTGGAGAACCAAAACCCTGCAGTTAAATAGTTAGTAATGATTGTTGCATCTACCTATCCTTGTAAACTGGCTTAGTAGGATCAGGTAGCAGCTCACTGACATTTTAAGTATTACCAGGAAGTAAATGATAAGGTAGAAAGAGAAAGTCTGCACAAAATCAATTCATGGTGTCGGGAACCCACTGAATAGTGAATCTACTTTCCACAAAAAGTACGTGAAATAACCTGGTTTTGTTCTGTCTGCAGTCCCTTGGGTTAAACAGGATGAATTTCAGGGAATCAAGGTTGCTCTTTTTTTGGGTGTGTGGCTGTAAAGAGGGTTTTGGTTACCTTTCTCTATGCAGGCAACAAAATGCAGTCAGGATACAGGAACAGTAGATAGAGCATCGTGCTGCTGCTGCTGTGGAGCTGTGGTCACCTGGGCACACTGCAGCAGTAGTTCTGTTGGCTCAAGTTAATCAGATGTACCAACAGTCCTAAGTAATTTTTTTTTTCTCCTAAGTTCTTATTGTTTAAGGCACAGATTATATGTGTGAAGATTTATAGGGAAGATTTATAGGATTTCCTGCAATTTCAAGGCTTTAAAATTGAAGTTTTTGTTGTTTTGGTTCGCCTGGTCTCTAGTATAGATGGTGTGCAGAAATGGAACCCTGAAAACATTAATATTCTTTGTCTTCCTATTCTGGGGTTCCCTAAAAATATTGTCTAGGGTCCACAAGTTTAATCCCTTTAGGTGAATGTAGTATTTTGCAAGCAGGTAATGCATTGTGATGTGAAGAGCAGTTAATTTTGGAGCTGTATCTGTCCTGCCACAGCAGTGAGGAAACAGCTACTGGTGCTGGTATTGAGGCTGTATTTGGTGCTTCAGAATATTTTTCACATAATTTTCTTATGTCAGAAAGCAGAGCAGATGGCAGGCAATCATCAGTCCTTCACATTTGAAGCATTCCGAGTTGTTTCCAGGTACAACACTGTGCTGGGTGTGCAGAAGTGCATTTGAGAGGACCTGATCTGTTGAACTTTGCCATATTTCCCTCTGGAAAATGACATCATCGGGCTTTTTGTCACTCCTTTTTAGGCAAGATGTGCTCAGTGAGTCAGGCTGAGACTGAGGCTGTTTGTGTTGAAAATCTTTATGGCTCGACAGTGACCCAGCTCTTCATAAGCTCCCGTGCAAGGCCCCATGTCAGGAATTGCCCTGTCACCACACCCAGAGTGATTTCAAGTGTCAGGAATATTGTGTTAGGTGTTGCTCCCATTTTATCAATTTGTTGGTACTGCATTGTGTTGGGTCTTCTGTAGGAATATGGGTAAACCCTTAGGTGGGGTTTCCTTTGAGCACATGGAGGTGGCAGGTAGATTACTTCTGATTATCTGTGTCTGGAAGTAACATAGATAGTTTTAACTCTTAACTACCAAGCTTGGATAAAAGGCAGAAGTATATGGGGAGTTCTTGGTCCTACCTTGCAGGGCTTTGTGTGATCAGCAGGAACTTGAGAAATGGATTAAAATGCCAGTGAAGCTTGAGCTGTCTTTGCACTATGAAGAGCTTGATTTAATTGCCTGGAGATACTGAAACACCATCAAGATGGGGGAAGTGTTTGGGTTTATGTGTGATGGATTTATAACATTTTGCTAAGGGCTGTGAAGGATTTCTCTGGAAATTTATTCCTCTGCCTTGTTGGAGAGCAGATACAGGAGATCTTGAATATCTAGCAGTATTACATTTCCAATAAAGGGTATGTTTGCTTACCTGCCCTAAAGGACCCTGAGAGGCGGGCATTACAAATTTCCATAAGACTCAGTGCTCTGTGCTAATACACGGGGTGTTCAGTATGAGTGAAATAATCAGTCTTGAGGAGATGAGTTTATCGCCTTATGGGGGTCACTCCTGCTTTGTCATTGCCTGATCTCACCCTTTCAGAAGGAAAGCAGCAAGTTCATGGCAGTACAACTTGGGGATAAAGCTCTGTAAACCCAGGTGTCTTTCTGAATAATCTATAATAATTCTGACGGTCCAGTTTTTATATGCTTTGTAGGAATGTTGAAGTACCTTTTTTTTTGTTTGTTTCTAATGAGTAGTTTAATTCTGCCTAAATAATGGTCTCAACTGGTGACCCTTGTTTTTCATAACAAGGGTGACTGAACTGTAGTCAAAGAATTGTTTGAATTGTTAGTAGCCCATATTTTACATGATTAAAGGGTAGCCGATTTCATCCTCTTTGATCTTTGAAATTAAAAGCATAGATTACATTATGCAGAGTTCTTTGCTCTGACTCTGCAGATTCATTCAGGATTGTTCTTCATCAGTGTCTTTGCATTTCTTTTCTTTCAGTTAACAAATGAACAAAGATTTAAAGGTTTGCATTAGGTGCTTTAAAATGTTACAGAAACCGGAATAATTGTTAGGAGTTTTTTCACTTTCTTCTGTTCAACAACTCTCAGGCTAACTTATTTGGTGATAGATATCTAAGTTGTCATACATGTGCATATTTAATACAGTTCTGTGACAAAACAGAAGTATTCTTGAATGAAAGAATGATTCTTTTGCACTTGTTCTGCACCTGAGTGCATCTAGTTGCTCCTAGAACCCAGTAGGGAAAATGTGACTGTGAGTCTCAAAAGGAAAAGTGGAAAGGCAGGCAAAGTGTAAGATCCCAAGTATGCTGTTTGCCACTTTTGCAATTTTGCCGTCTTGAATTTATTTCTAAAGTAACATTTCTAGGTATTTCAAAAATAAAGGGACTAAAAATTTGGACTTGCTATGTTGAAGCTCACTCCAGTGTTTTTCTCTGAGGCTGCTGTAGCTGGTGCCAGCAGTATCAGAGTTACACTAAGAACCGGCTAGTGTCCCATTCCAGGAAGCTGTTCTGTCTTCTTTCCTGTGACATGGCCAGGAGCATCACCTGGCCTGTAAATAACATAAATTCTGCTTTATTAACCAAAACCAGAGTTGACTGTGATTTTTTGCAGTAAAACTTGAATTCTGAGTTCCTTTCTAAATTGAGTATTTATTTTTTTTAACAACTGCCAGAAATGAAGAAAACTCCAGGTTGCAATTGTTCTGAATGGGGCAAAAGGGGAAAATCAAGTGTAGACATGTCCTTCCTCTGTCTCCTCTTCTGGTAACAAACTTTGAAGGGAGTCACAAATGTTTCATCAGCAAAATGCTGTGAAGAATGCAGCAAGTAAAAATGTAATACTTGCCTTGTACTTGCTTGCCACTGTATGAAACCTGAGGTTGAGGGCATTTCATAAAATTTGTAAAAAACAAAAGGGTAGGGGGAAATTTGGGTTACTGTGGCTGTACCTAAAGCCCTGTTGTGTCTCTTCAAAGGCAGATTCTATACTTCAGAATACAAATGAAGATTTGCCTTCTTTACTTCTAAACTGTAGTTGCAACATCAAAAGGCAGTAAACTGTGTGATTGAAATCTCAGGGGAATATGTTTTTAAGCCCAGTGGAGGGCAAAGGCAATGAAAGACATTGCCTTGTGGTGCTTGTGCTGAGGAATTTTCTAAGGAAGAACTTTCTTTTTCAGCTCACATGTTCCCGCTTGAGACCATGTAACTGTCATGAGATAGAACAAGTGATTTCTCAGTAGATAAAGGTTGTGACTTTCTCTGGTTGTTTATAAACCATTTTTTATAACCCTTTTTAAGTTGGGGAGAGTGCCTTTTGAGGGTAATGTGGGTGGGAGAGACCCAGGGAGGGAAGGAGGGCAAAAGAAGCAGAGCTGCAATTCCAAACAGTAGTTGTGCTGTGGGTTGGAGGCAAAAAGCTTCTAAGTCTTTTAACTCTTCAGCCCAGTATTCTGATCCCTTGGCCAATTTGCTGTAATACATCCATGTCCAAGCCTTCCAGGTGTGTAAAGATTTGTAGCTATGCAAGTCTCTCTTTTGGAGGAGAAAGTAAAACAGTGATGCTGATTACCAGTGGAAGGGATGGCATGTTTTCAGTAACTAAAATATTAATGGAAGACTAAACCTCTTTTTATGAAATAGAACAGCAACTTTGCAGTAGTTACTTTCCCTTAAGGAGTAGGGTGCTGGCTTTAGGGCAGTTTTTTGGGTCCTGTCTGACTGAAGGTAGTATGTCATGTCTGTTAATAAATCCCCTCCTCTCCCATTTTTATAGAGAGCCAGGGTTTTTTTTTTTTTGTTTCCAGTTGTTTACTTGTGGACTAAATTAAATTCTTGTGCCTTGCTTGGGACTGTTAAGAAACTATCCCTTTCCTCACATGTGTGAGGTGCCTGCAGCATGGAAATCTGGGGGGGATCAGTGGTCTCCAACCGTGCACTGCCTGCAGGACTGCCTGGGCATGCTTCCTGCACAATTTGATGGTTTCACAGTAAAGTGGTCAGCTCTTAGAGGAAACATTTTTCTTCCATGCATGACTGTGATTTGTTTAAAGAGTGTGGCTTGCGTTCGCCGTAAGAGGAGATTTCACTGGGATGTAGGTGAGTGGGCAGGCAGTTCACTTTTATTTCTAGCTAAACAGCTGTATTTGTTGTCTTAGAAACCTGCATTAACAGTAATGTCAATGCTAAAGAGAGTGCTGCCTAATTAGCTGAAATATATCTAGGAACTGGCAAAGACACTCAGTTTCTTGGACAACCCAACCCTGAACAGCCCTAAGTGGGATTTTTTAAAAAGGGCTTTTTTTTTTTTTTTTTAAGAAATACATCCTTCTTTAGACTGGTTGTCTTATGTGTGCATGCCTGGTTGGACACCCAGCTGAGAGATGGCAGTGTCAAACGAGTTGTTTTTAAATCTTGGCTGCAAGATAGGTGAAAGTGTTGGTTGTCAGCTTCTAAAAGTGAGTGGGTTTGTGGTGTAGAAGGTAAGTGAGAATTATGGCTTCCACTATCAAGTTGCCAAGTGCTCACTCAGAAAGATGCTGCTAACTCAGAGGAATGTTTCTAACCAGAAAAGAAACTGAAGTTGGAAAGTACCAGCCTGTGATAGTAAGTATGGGTAAGAAATAAGTCTGCTTCTCTGCAAACTGCTGTTGTGATAACTACTCCTTCCTTCTGCCTTGACAGCAAGTTGCTAATTAGCAGCCTGGGCAAAATAAGGTCCTGGAGGAGGTACATACATGAAATTATCAGTAATAACCACAGTCTTGGTAGTTTTGTAAGGCTGGAATTCTTCTAAAATACAATTTGGTGTTTTACCTGAACTACCACAGTAACCTCTCAGGTGGGGCTTTGACACTGGTATTTATTAATGTGAAAATAGGGACCTTGGATGTCCTAAATTTACAGAGGTTGCAGTCTTTGATTGGAGGGATTGCTTTGGCAGAGAACAAAAATAGCATGTATTTTAGGAGTGAAAACACACATTTGTACTATTCTAGACAAGTTTCTGCGCTCCAGCAGTGCCAGCATGCTTTGTAAGTTGCCAAGTGACCTTTCCAGGTTGGATCTTGGAAGGTTTGGGGCTGTTGCTGGGTAGTCCTGGAAGCAGCAGTAGGAAACGTGTAACCATTTGTCTCTCTTTCACTGGATTTAAAGTGTTTGCACCAAGTGGGGTAGCCTCTGTTGAAGGAGAGTGTTTACACCTGCACTAAATCCCAGATTAGGCCAGCCCTGGAACACAGCAGGCATAACAAGGTGCCTCTGGTGCTTCCCTGATGAATAAATTAAATCTGTGGAAGTGATGCTGCAGTCCTTTGGGGAATTGCACACTGTTTGAGTTTGGGTGCTGTTTCTAGGGAGCTGCACTACCACCTTGTGAGGCTGAAGTACAGCAAAGTAGCTGACAGCTGTGGGATGAAAATGGATTTATTATTTCTGCGCACTGCAGTTCAGTAGCAGGTAACTGTCTTTTCTATTGTGATGACCCTTGCTAGGATTAGTATTCAAAGTAAACTGCCAGATGCCTGTAAAATGCTGCCTTTATTTGGTGTTTCATACTGACCTGTCATATCTGATGATTTTTCTTCTGGAGTTACTCTTGTTGGAGCATAATAACCATGTTATTATGGTTCCATTTGAATTTTACTTTTTCAGAGTGGAAATCTGTGGATGGTGCACAGTAGTTTATGCTTTCAAATTATCTGGGCTTTGATTCAACGTTGAGTGTTAACTGAAATGATGGTTTCTTCAGCATATGATGTAGAAGTAAAGAAGAGACCTGCAGGAAGATGTGTGAAATTTAGGAATGCATTTTACAAATTTTTTCTCTAGAGGAGATGATTGATGTTTGTCTTCTCGGCAATGATGCTATAAAATAATGTTCTGCTGTGGAAGAAGTGCAGGTAAAAATGGAAATGGAGACTTGGAACACATGTGGATGAAAGAAAGTAATCTCTCTCCTGCCTTCCACTTCTGGGTAATACAGAAACTGTCCAAGGAGAATAAAGGAGAAAACTGCAATGCCTAAACAGTGAGACTTCTTGATGGTTTTGTGCAAGTGAGCACTTATTTTCCTTCAATATTCTTACTATCTGCATGAAATGAGGTAACAAATAAGCAATATTGTTTTTTCCCAGGATGTGAGAAATCAAAGGGTCCAAATTTGAGGAAGCTCTGAAACCCCAGCCAAACTTTGTGGCCAGTGTTTAACCTCGGTCACGTTCAGTTATACCTTTCTCTGTCACTTTTTTAGCTGACTTTCAAAAGTACACAAAGTACACAAAAATTTGTGTGTCCCTTGCATTTTGGCAGCCAGCATCAAGTGCATTCCAGTACTGTAACATATGACACTGCATGGCTGTTGTGGAAACCTTAGCATTAGTTGCAGCATCAGCTGAGTTATTGTCTTCGTGTGTCTTCAATTAAATAATATATGAACTTATGCTGGACTTCTGCAAGGTCATTTTGTGCTGCTCTGTGTGAGAGAAAACAAAGGGAAAGGGAAAGTTGTAAATGCAATCAAAGTGGCAGATTATATGTGAAGCTTAGAAGGTGGAATTAAAAGTGTTCCAGAAATTGAAGTTTTCTGAAGCGACCACAACTACTTTAGAAAGCAGTTGAGGATGTAGATAAGATATGTTATTGATAGCTAGAATGGTGAGATGAGTACTGGGCAGAAAATCATTGGTAAGAAGTTTGGTGAGAAAATAGAAAGAGAAAAACCCCAAAACCAAAATAAGACCGCAAAGCTGAAAGAGGACGCATGTTAGCTCTGGTAGTTGAACCTGTGGTGTACCTTCTCTCATAAGGTAACAGTTCTTTGTGGGAGTTGTTCTACTGATCTTTATGTGTTTCCTATATTAAGGAGGTGCACAATTCACCATAGAAAAAGCAATTTAGCCCTTAACAGAACCCCTTTGTGTTGTGTATTGTTCTCCTTTTGTTGTGCATTGCAGATGTGCCTAAAGCCGCACTTAGGTTTACTTCTGTGAATCCCTTCTCTCTTGGGGGAAATTCAGTAAAACAGAATATAGCAGAAAATAATTGTTTGGATTCAGAAATGGCTGTACAAGATGTTAGGAGCAAGGGAGGCAACTGAAAAACTTATGTTGGTTGGTTGCTCTACAGTGTCAAAGGGTGTTCCTCAGGTGGGCAGAATTGTTTCTGTTGCTGATGCAGTGGGTTTTTATAAATTTAGTCTTGGAAAATTAAAGCATATTAAATGTTGAGTTTTCCTGCGTAAGGTACTGTTGATAAAGATGCATTGAAAGTGAAGAGCTCTGGGATGGATTTTCTTAATGGGAAGCTGTGCAGTTTCACACCTGGTTGTGTTTGTAGTGTTGCCTGCAGAAGCTCTAATGTACCCTCTTCTAGGCCTGGCAATGTGTCCACTTCTGCACAAGCACGTTTGGAATCTGCCCTGTTGTTCTGCCTGTGCATGAGGCCTCTTCCTTTTAGTTGTCCTGCAGGTCTGCTATGGGATATGAAGAGCATAGAAAAAGAGGAAATAGTTTTGTGCAAGGCATGTTTTTGCCCCTAAACTTGTTGCATTAGAAACTCTGCCTCTGGGTTTTGCTGATTGGCAAACATCAGCTTCACAGAGCAAGTTGGTATTACCTAGTTTGGGAGCTGTAATTTTTCCTGTGTTCAGTGCAGTCAAAAGAGGATGTCAGGTGTTAGAAGCTGTGAGGGAAGGGATTGAAATCAGTGTTGTGCCAGAGATAGTTTCCCTCTTTAATATGGTAGATTTGAAAAGGCTCAGAGAAGGGCCATAGAGGTGCTATGGGGATGAGCTATGTACAGGGGATTCTTACCTGGTAGGGTAGGACTTATCAGCTTGGCAAAGGGATGCTTCAGGTCCTGTGTGCCACAAGATACCTGTGAAGTAGATGGTGTGAGTAAGATGTGTAGGCAGTAATGGCTCACTTGTCATTCTGTGAATAAAGCCACTGCTTAAAGTTGGAATTTGGGAGGAAAGGAAACCTGAAGCCCCCAAAAAGCTCCCAAACCAAACAAAACCACCTCCTGTACGGTAAAAGCTGTGGGATTCATGGTCACAACCAACTGTAGGTTGTGAAAGTGTAGGTGTGTCCAAGGAGATGATGAACAGGTGGTTAGAATGGCCCTCCTGCAGGAGCTACCAGGTTCAGTGGTCTCTGGCACAGAAACCCTGGGGGCTGTGAGGGTGCTGAGGAGAAAGGTAATGCACTCCTGCATCATCCTCTGCTCCTCCCTGTCCATCTCTGGGGCCAACTGTTCAAGGCACAATACTGGGGTAAACAACCTTTGGGCTTGACTCACTGTTCTTACATGATGTTTTTATATTCCTTGGAATTAAAAGGAAAGTGTTCTTTAAGGGATTTCCTCATCAGGGATGCTTGATAGTATTTCACTATGAAATGTAATACAGGGGGAATTTGAAATATTCTTTAATGTTGTACTGTGCAGTTTTTGAGTATCCAAATTTAGCTACTTTGTGGTATTTCTATGCTGATCTTTCAGCAGCTCTGTGGAGTTACTGGATATATAACTTTGGTCATTAAACCCAATGTAAGACATTGTGCTGCAGAATAATACCCCGGTGTTAATCCCAAGGAGCTCATAAGAGACAAGAAAAATAAGCTCTTTGTGTCACTGTTTAATTAACCAAAGCAGATCAAAGTGCTGGCAGGGAGATGGTTTAGGAAGGGGTTAAGCTTCAGTTCTATGGTGTCCTGTCAGGACACTCTAAGAGGTCGTTCCAGACACTTGATGATGATAATCAGTGTCTAAATTGGTCCTTGATATCTTTCCTATGTTTCCATGGATCTCTTAGGCTCATCTCTGCTTACATTTCTTTAGAATCATAATCTATATATCTGAGAGCATTTTTGACAAAGAATAGCTTAAAGCATGTTTCTCATTAAGTACAAATGAAATATTTTGAAGGTATTTATTAAACTTATCTGTCTCTGTGACAGGTCAACAATATTGCCCTATTGTGACAGATGGGAGAGTCAGGCAGGGCTGCTAAGTGACTCACTCAAATCAAAAGAGTAGGTGATGGGGGCAGACAACCCTCTTCTGGTGTTTTTTTGACTTGAATTTTCATGCCTTCTGTACAACCTGGATCAATTGTGAATGCTTCTTTTTTAATTCAGTGTCTAAATATGTGAAAGAGCTCCTTCAAAATGAATGGGTACTATGGTTAGAGCTGTCTGACTCTCATCTCACTGTTTTATCTCCTTCTGATTAGACTCTCTTGATGATTTAAGTGTGCAGAAGTGCTGTGCCTCACACCCCTTGTCCCTGAGTCCCCTTTGTTGCTGAGGAAGTAGTTAAACTTTTGGGCCCTAAAATAAATGGTGAAAAAGACCATTGAGGCGATGAGTTGTTAAGCCCTACTCTCTCTGCTTTGCCCTCTACTTTGTGTTCTCCAGCTGGGGAGGTTTGCAAGCTAGAACCTCTTTTGTCTGGTGAACTAGAGCCATCTCTTCACCGTTTTTTATCCCAATGTACGTGTTTTCGTTTGAAAACCATCTGAGACCTTCCCTTTCCTGAACTTTTCCTTGTAGAATTGGTAGTTGTGTTTGAGGATTCTCTTCACCCTGAGCCCTCTTCTCTCCATTGCAGAAATCAATGAATACCACTGGGGCCAGGTTAAGTCCTTAAATACATGAGACATGCATTAAATGCTCTTAGGCACAGCAGTAATGAGCAGTACCTAAAAGGACTTCATGGTATTATATTCATTAATCTAGCTGTGGTCTGGCTTTAATTCTGTGTAGATGCATGGAGAAGAGGTAGTTTCTGTCAAGAGGAAGAGAGGTTAAAACAACAGGCACCACAGGAAAAGATAGGGAAAGGTAGGTTTCAGAGGTTGGTGTAGGATAGCAAGACCAATTTTGTTGAGTTTGGTAAAAGCATGATTTAAATGGAAAAAGCAAAGTAACTCAAAAGATACCACCAGATGGATGAGATATAGGAAACAGTTCTCTAGTGATAAATTATTAAATAAGATAATTATGGCAACCTCTTAAAAACATGCTTTAGAAGTCAAGATAATAGGTACAGTAGTTTCACGAATACAAGCCGCACGGATTATAAGCCGCACCCCCAGTGCCTCGACAATGTTGCTGTCTTTGTCAATAGATAAGCCGCACCCCGAATATTAGCCGCACTTTCGTTCGTCGCGAGAATCCGTGCGCGGCTTTCACAAATTGGCCAATTAGTAACAGGATCGTGGCATAGCGGGCTTTACTGGCTCGGGGCGGGGCCAGGCAGGCTCGGCCCGCTCATGGTTGCCGACGGGGCCGGATGGCCCAGCTCAGCGCCACGGCTCGGCGGGGCTGGCCGGGTGGTGCTGCCGCCGCCGCCGGGCTCGCTGGCCCCCCTCTCCCGTCAGCACCGCCCCGCTGCCGCGTTCGCTCGCCCGGCTGGCAGGGCTGCCGCCGCCGGGCTCGCCGCTCGCCCCGCGCCTCGCTCGCCCCGCACCTCGCTCGCCCCGCGCCGCGTTCGCTCGCCCTGACCGGCACTGCAGGCCCCCGCACCGCCGGGCTCCCCCACGCTGCTGGCCCCGATTCTGCTGGGCTTCCCCCGCTGCCAGGCAGCCCCACCCGCCAGCCTTCCTGCTTCTGCCATGCTCCCCTGCACTGCTAGCCCCAGTTCTCCCGGGCTCCCCCGCCCTGCTGGCCCGGGCTCTGTCGCCCGCCCCCACACTGCTGGCCCCGCCTCTGCCAGGCTTTCCCACCTCTGCCGGGGCCGGCCGGGCTCCAGCTTGGCTTGGGGCTGCCGCGGGCTCTCACTTCCGTGTTGGCAGCTTTTAGAATTTTGTTAATGTATTAGCCGCCCCGGAATATTGGCCGCACTTGTGGGTCTCCACCAAAATTTTGGTCAAATTGGTGCGGCTTGTATTCGTGAAATTACTGTAGTTATACCTAGTAAGAGTTTTGTATATTTAGGTGCCTGGACTATATGGACTTTCACAATAAAACGTACTGCCACTTTTTTTTACAAGATTGGGGCTTTTTACTAAAGTCTGCAAACAGGTCAGTCCTTTATCTCTGTTGGATACATCACATATTGTTAATAAGCCAGAAATAACTGAGAGATCAACAGTGTAAAGGTTTGCTCTGTTCTGCTGTCTTCAGTCAAATGACAGCAGCTTCATGGAGGAACCTTTCTCTGATCTCTGGGCACTGGCAGTGTCTGCATTCTTCTTCTTGCTTGCCAGGTGCTTGCCAGAAGGTAGAAAAAGGTAGAAAAACCAAAAAAGGTATTACAGACATACCATAATTACCTTTATTAGGAAGTCTGTGCAATGTGTTAGACTGGCACCAGCTATCCCTGCCTTTAATTATTTGATCTTGGCAGTTCAGTTCTACAGCCAAACTTTTTGTTTGGGCAGATTTACACAAATCTCAGGTGCAGTGCTTAAGCACAGGAAGGCAACCAGGGGCGGGGATTCTGGTGTTCCTACATTCCTCCTGTAGCTGTTTTGGGAAGGGGGTTGGAGGCAAGAAGTTTGTTAAGCTTGTGAGGAGCAGTGCCTTGGCAGTTCTCCTGTGGGAGAGTCACTTGTCATATTTGGGTGGCCAGGCTGTTGTTCTGATGCTCCAGTCTCTTCCAAGGGCTTTTCTAAAAGCTTGTAGCAAGAGCTAGTAATGTCTGTAGCAGACAGGATTTGCTGGGGGATGGTTGCATAGGGAAATGTGTGTGGTAAAATGCTGTGTGACCCTGCATGAAAGGGGAAAGTTCACTTGACCAAATTTCTCATCAGCTTTATTTTCTGCACCTGTGGGATAGTGTCAGTGGCTCGAAGGTGGAGATGGGCATCACCAGTGTCTGACACAGGGAAGGGATAACATGGGGGGCTGATTGCTGTTTGGGAGTTCTGGTTGCTTAGAAGCTGCAGTTTATTTTTCTTCAGAAAACGTGAGCTCTTGTTACAGGTGTTGAGAGCATGACCAGAAGTCACAAAACTTATGGTTGCAAGATCTTTTTAGGGCTTATTAACCAATCAAACGCCACCAACAAGGATATTTACGTTTCGAATCCAATACTAAAAAAATTCATCTAATTACAGTGTGACCTTTCTCAGCCAATCCTGTTCTAACGCACAGATTTATTCTTAAGGCTGTTCTGTCACCTACTTTATAACTACTTTATTCTTTCTCTATCTTAAACTTTATAGCTAAGCTTTTTTTTACTTAACATGTCTCAGTTTTAAGAATTAAATCTGTATTCTTACTTCTAGCACCTAAGCTTGGAAGCTTTTCCCAAGGCCTCAGTTCAAACCCTGCATTCTTTGCCAGGCTTTGATTTACAGGCCTAATGTTTTGAGAATTTCTTGCATTCTGAATTCCAGCAGGATGACACCTGCTAAGTCCTTGCCTTGGCTCATACTTGGCAAGGAAGGACAAGACAATGGCATTTGGGTTGAGTTTGTTTTATCCCATGGATTCTGTGTTTTGTAAAGTGGAGCTCAAGTTTCCTGCCATGCCCTGTGCCGGAGGTGCTGAGCAGAGTTCCTTGGCTGTGCCTCTGTTTCCTGGCACTTACAGGCATCTGTTATCTGTGAGACTTCCCCAGGCAGACGTGGTTGGAAGTGACCCACGGGTTCAGAAGGCATTGGGGTTGTTCTGGTGGGAGATGTGTGTGCTTGGGAGCCTTTGCAGGGGCCTGGGAAGCAAGAAGAGGCCCTGTTGACCTTCTCTGCTGTATAACTGATCAAAGACATTCATCAGCCCAAAGTTTGGCCAGATAAATGTTTTCAGTTACTGCACTGGAGGAGTGGTGGCAGTGCATGTACTTTTCCATGTGCCTCTTGGGAAGGAGCTAGGAGAAGCAAGTGGTTGGACCAAGCCCAGCCTGTATTTGAAGGGAGGTGCTTGTAAAAATGAGTCTTGAGAAGATCTGGTCCTACTGGTGGCAATTCAGCCCCTGTCACATTGAGCAGGACTTTCTGGGGCATCCCCTGGGGTTCAGGGTGTTGGCAAGGGGCAGCTTTGGGTAGCATGCTGGGCCCTGGCCAGGGGGCAGTGGGGGTGGAGAACAGGCTGCTGGAGGAGGAAAGATATCAAGGAACAGCAAAGAGCAGCAGCCAGGGGCTCTTCCAGCAAGTTTGGGTCATTCCCGTGGCTCTTTTGGAGTTTTTTCCAGAACACTGGGATGTTTTCCTCATTGGGGGCTCTGCCAGGTGCTGGGAGGAACCAGTGATGGAGCTGGAAAAGCTGTGAGTGGCATCATATGGCACTGTGTGATTCCTGTCTCGTGAGGCAGAGCACTGGCCTCTCTGTGGTGGCAGGTGGGGACCTGGATCTGAAATGAGGTGCTGGTTCAATTCCTGACCAGTGGAGCTTTGGGAGGCTGGAGTGACCTGGCAGGGCTTCTTATCTCAGGAAGAAGGAAATGGGGAGAGGTGGAGATTGTGTCCATGTTGAAAATCACTTTCTAAAGCTAAAGAAAAGACAATGAATATGTATTTTTGTTGACAACATTTCTTCTTTTTTGGTCAGTTTGGGTTTTTTCCTGCTGCTGGGTGGAGCAGCATCAGAAACCCTTTAGGTTCTTCATTGCTTCTCTGTAGTGGTGCTTTCTGCTGCTCTCCTTTCTGCTCACTTTAATGGGCTTCTTCAGACTCTGAAGCTGGAGAGGAAGGAGGAAAGCAGCTCATTTTTCCAGACTCATGCAGAGGAAGGGAGGCTGAGTGCTTCCTCAATTTAGCTAGGAGAAGGGGGAGATCTTCTTCCATTCTACTTATCTCCAGACCATTTGATTGCATCCTACCAAAACTTTGGTGAGCTGGCACAGGCACTATGAAACTTCCTGAATTTGTAGCTGCACAGCTGGGGAGCCCAGCGTGCAGGTGTGGATTTCCTTGAAATTCTTGCCTCCCTGTAGCCAGGTTCCACACCTTTTTATGGATTTCTTGGCTCATCTCCAGCTGTTTCCTGAATAAACACATAAGCTAGAGATACCAAATTTTTCTAACTGGGATAATACTGAACCTTAATCTTAGATTGATAGATGTGTGTATGCCACACATCTTGGTGGGGTAGAATAGCTAACTGCTTTAGGGTAAGGAGGAGGGCTGTGTCTGTGATGTCTGTCTTGCTCCTGTTGCTGCTGTTACCATGATGCCTTCCTTTTTCAGCCAAAGTTCTGCCAGTAAAAGTTATTGCATCTGTATCACCAGCCTTCTAACTAATACTTCCAGAAGTTCAGTGGCAAGTTCACTGTAGCCCTGTTTTTATAAGGTCAAGCTGAAGGGATTAAGTGGTGTCCTTGCACATGGTTGTGGGAAGAAGCCTGAACTTTAGATTTCTGATGATCTGGTTAGCTGGCAGCTGTCTCTAGAGAGGGACCACCCATTCTGATTTTATGCGGTCATAATTAAACCCTATAACATCAAAGGTGGCTTTAATATATGTGAAGCACTTCTTATATTGTCCTTGCAGAATGCTTGGGCAAACTCAAAAATTAAGTACAATGTGAATTGCTTAGAGCTCTCATTTTGTCACCATGCTGGGGTTATAAAGATCTTCATTAGTGTTCAGTTAACCCCTAAACATCTAAGGATGGTTATTTTACAGATGATCACTGTGGCAGTGTTGGATGAAATGGGTTTTATAATGTTTCACAGTGAAGAGATCTCCTGGCAGACTAAAGGAATAAAAGTGTAGGAAGAAACCTTGTCTAGCTGAAGTTATTGTTCCTCTAAGCTCTGAGTACATGTCTAATAGGTAAGAAGAAAGGCATTTATTGCATAGCAGTTGGCATAAATTTTACTTCTAATGAGGATAAAATACATGTAAATTAATAATTACAGTAATTGTTGTAGTTAGGATTTATTCATACAGAGGTCTCATAATTATATAACTGACTTTGGATTTATTAAGATTTATAGTCTGAACTTTTAATTCTATTTTATTCCTCTTGAAGCTGGATTTGCTTGGGGAAGAGTGTTTTCAGAAAGCTGACTTGCTATATGCTCTCAACTATAGATGTTTCAAATTTTTTTCTTGGCAAAGCTGGAAGGCTTCCAGTGAAATGACCAAAATTATTGTAATGTGGGAATCTAATAATTGAAGGCATTCCTGAGTGGACATACCGGATCTGACAGTTTCTGGCGTTAAATTGTAATAGATTTTCTCCCTCTAAAGTTTTAAGAAGTTCTGGTTACAAATGAAAATGTTGTTGTCTCCTTTGCAAGTTAGTGCAATTTAATAGTAGATTTTAAAGGCTATTTCTTCTTGTGTGTTGTTGCACATCCTCTCTGCTTCTACTAGGATTGAATAAAAGCAGCTGTTTTGCTGCAGTTTGGCTCTTTTTGGCTTCAAGTCGAGTCCTTTAGCCACTGCAGTCACAACAGTCACAGCATCCTTAGGGTGGTTTTAATTACAGCAGAATCTGCAAGCATCTCTGAAGTTTTACATCTCATCAGCTGCAGATGGGGTTGGAATTGACAGTGGTCCAACGTGACTCTAAGGGTTTCCAGGTTTTTTTCCCCTGCATTGTGCTGCAGTGCTGAAGTAGGTTCAGTGCTGCAGCGCTTTTGTCCCCAGGTTTTCTGTTTAGACTAAGGCTGAATCCGTGGAATCAGTTTGTCCTTGTGTTCCCCAAGCGAGGGTAAAAGCACACACAAAGTCCTGGTATCCTACCCAGTTCTGTTGTTCTCCTGCAGGTATAACCACCCAGAAATGTACATGCTATATATATCTATGTATATATCTATAGATATATGCTATAACCACCCCTAAGCATAGTAATTCCTATGGTTTGTAGCCTAAAACACACCTGATGGTATCAGGAGCTCATGGGCAGTTTCTCAGAGTTCTGCATGTGCTGTAAGAATCTAGAAGTGATTAATAAACCCCTTTTTATAATGCTGGATTTAGATAATTTGATTTTGCGTTATAAATATAGGAGTGTCTTGCCTAGAGTTATTTTGTTTCCTTGTTTATAGAGCAAACCAAAGCAGTGTATTTCTGAACACTAGAGCACTTTCAGAGATGGTTCTTACAGAATGTGCATTCTTTTTTGGTTTTTTCTTTGTCTTTCTTAGAACTTCAGAGGAACTCAGGGCAATCCTCTATCCCTCTTTTCTCTCCCCAGCTAATTAAGGCTGGGAATTCAGATACTCTAACCCTGTGAGATTTAATAAGTGTCTTTGAGACTGTTAGTTAATCACGATGAATGTGTGCCATTTTCTGCTCTTTTGCTAAATATAGAGTTGGGACTGGGTCATGGTGTCCTCAACTGTCACAGGTACCACAGGAACTTTCTTAACCAAGTTGAGCTCTGTCTTAGCTGCAAGGATTTTTGCCTTCACTATCCCAGCTGAGGGAGCTGCTCCTGAACTTTGTAGCTTGAATGCTTAGGAATCAGCTTTGACTTTCCAGCCTGCAAATGTGTCAGTGGGTAGTTTGTCCTTGTGTCAGCAAGGTTTGTCCTTAAACCTGAATAGTTCTTTTTCTATTCTTGATGTTCCTGTGTGAATATACAGACCAGTGATAATCCTGTCCTTTTTCAGAGTGGTTTTGTGAGTCTGAACACACTGGAATCCACTCTTGCATGGTATGCTCTCCGGTGTAACTGTTTACTATACACAGTCCTGTTCATCTGTGCCCTAAGGAGACATTTCCATGATGAAAATGCCCAGGATCCCATATCTGATCTCTCCAGTGCTCAATTCCATCTGTCCACTGGGGGAAAAAAAAAGGGTAGTCCTTAAGTACTCAAGTATTTTATTCAGGATTACACATTGTTCCATGCTACCTTAAGTAATTGAAACTACTTTGATGCAGTCATGCAAATAAAGTAATTGCAGTGTGGTCTGGAATTTATTAACCTGCACTAGAAACTAGCTACCTCAGCCTTTTTCTGTTCTCCCTCAGCCTTTCTTTTTTCTTTTTTTTTTTTTTTAATCAGCAATATACATATTTTCAAATACTATCCTGCTTGATATTGGTTAATGTATTTTGTGGATGGTCCATCAGTGGATTTTTATTGTGGTTTCAATATTACTTTTTTATTTGGTTTGGAGACACTGAATATTTTTCTTTCAGTCACACATCTGTCTCCTAAAATTTTGAAAATCTAATATCCTACCCACCTCAGTAATTAAAGATTGGAAGAAAGATTTGTCTGGCAAATACTGCGCATGGAGTGAAGTAGGAAAATGTGCTGAGGATGTCCTGTAAAGGGTAGATGCTCTGGAGGAGGGGTTGGCAGTTGCATGTGTGTATGTACACCTCCACCTGTGTTGCTGCCTTGTACATAATAATCATCCATTATCCCCACTATCTATTTTAGGTTTTTGTTGTTTGTCAGCAGTATAATTATTTGTATTTTTTAGTGTTTCTGTCCTCACATGTTTAACACAGCTTGATTGTAACAGCCAGTTATCTCTCAGTAGGGCTTTGGGGAGGGGATGCAATCACTCCATGGAGTATTAATCAGCTCCCCTATCACCAGGCACAGTTCTGTGTTCTCTTATCTTTAACAGCACATAAGGTACAGCACCCTTTGCTGTTTTATTACAGCTAAGTGCTTTGAAGAGTTACACAAAATGTCACCTCTACTGTGCATCCTTTTCTTGGGGAGAGGCCAAATGCAGTGCTATTGCTGATGCTAATGTCATCTGTCTCCTTGAATGAGACTTTGTGGCATCTTCCTCTTCCCATTTTTGCCCTTCTCCTCCCACTTTTATTGTGTAATTGGGATTCAAGGCTTGTGAGCTCATAGTTTCCTTGAGTTGGATTTTGTTCCTTTGTCAGAGAGAGGATGAATTACAGTCACCCCTACATGGGTACATTCTTGTTCCTGTGTATTGGTTTAAGGAAGGCACCAGCTGTTATTTCCTGAAGGATTGGCTGTAATCCCCAAGACCTGTAAGAAACCTGTTGGCACCTGGTGGCTTCAGGTCATTAACTGGAGCATGTACTGTCACCACATGTCTTTGGAAGTGCTCGAGTGCGGCTTTGATGTGTTCTCCCCCAGCGTGTTGGCTCTGCACTTCTGCATAGCACAGGCAGAGCCAGGGTCTGCTCCTAGGCCCTGACCTGTGCCTGTGGGGCAGAGGGGCAGATTGTTTGTTGGGATGTGCTTGACAACGGCCCAAGATAAGCTGTGGGCTCAGGCCAAGTGACAGCTGGTCTGTGCGCCATACAAGACCTTAGAGCTGCAGTTCTGGTGTTGTGTTAAGCACAAGCAAAAGTGACATACTCATTCACAGCTCTTATCTCACCTTTCTTTTGTACCCCTTAGGGTGTTTCAAAGATGACCGTATTGTGTTCTGGACTTGGATGTTTTCAACCTATTTCATGGAGAAGTGGGCCCCCCGGCAGGACGATATGCTCTTCTACGTCCGTCGGAAACTGTCCTACGTCGGTGGGGAGAGTGCAGAGGGTAAAAAGGTGAGTAATGATATGTTCTAACTTGGGAAGCTTCAGGTAACGTGGGATTTGGTGTTGGGGTGTACCTGACACATCTGAAGAATTGCAAGTCAAGGATAAGGAATTTCCAGCTCTTCTCGCCACAAGATGTTATATAAAATTGATCCATAAGGGAATACCGTGGTTAAGGTGCCTTGGTGGGGGGTTGGACTGGATGATCTCCAGAGGTCTCTTCCAACCCTAGTGATTCTGTGATTCTGTAACAGCAGCAGCAGTGTAAATGAGGTGCACTATCATAGACTTGAGAAAATCAGAAAGCTTTCCTGTCTTTTTTAAAAGCTGATTTTTGTTTTGCTTTTCAGTGGTGATACTTTATAAACTTATTGCATAAGTCTGTAGGAAGGGAGGAAAAAAAGGAGAAGGAAGATGGTCACATTAGTATTTCTGGCTGAGATAACCAGAGTATCAGGAATGAACATCTGTTGGGTGTACTCAGTAGCAGAATACAAGCAGCCTCCTGGAGCTGGGGTACAGCAATGACAAACAGTGGAGAAATTACTGTATTCTCATGGTCTACATTTCAGACAATATGCCCCTCATAAAGAACTATTGTTCCTTGCAAACATAGTCAGGTATCCCAGTGCTGCTGCACGGGTATTTTCCCATTAGAGATCTGAGAAACTTCTTAGCATTCCATGGCAATTTTCATCTTAGGTGGGGGAAACAGAAGCAAGAGGTAGGATGGTTTTATTGGGAATTAAGGTTGGTGGCTGCAGGAATATAAATGGAGGAGGAAAAGACAGGGATTTATTTCCTGACGCGTGTAAATAATTGACACTGTTGTTGAATCACAGGTGTATTTGTGGATGGTTGATATGAAAGTGTTTGTAACCAGCTATACAGGAGTTCTCTGGGTTCAAATGTGGTGGTGTAAAGAGCCACAATTGTCAGCTCCCTTGAGAAAAAGATTCCACCTTTTGGATGAAGATACAGAAAACGGATAGAATTAACTTCTCTTTTCTCCCTGGCCCTCCAACTTCCATTGTGACTACCACTAAGGAGAAGATGGCAAATGTGGTTCTTTCTCTATCAGATGAGTGGTTTAGTCTCCAGCTAGTGTATTTGGAGCTTTAAGACTTGTGGGGGAAACTTCAATCCTGATTGTTGTTTAAATGACTATAAAAGCATGATACGGCTTTGTTCAGCCGGGTAAAAGCATGGGTTGTTTAACCTCTTTTCCTTCTCAACAAGGAAAGTGAATCTCAGACAGCCTAGTTGCTTGAATTCATTCACAGACACCTGATCAATTCTTTTTAACTGTTTCATTAACTTAAAGTGTTTGAACCACTTGTGGGTAGGTGACAGTGACGTAAACCCTTGCATTTGCTCTCAGAGCATTATTTAGGCTTTCTAAAAGCACCATAAATAATTTCTATTTGTGAGAAGGTTGCATAAGTGGTGGTTGCTACAAAATAAGCATTAGTGAATGGTGTGCAGTAACAACTGGGATGGGGAGTGGCCCTTATAGCACATGCTGCATTTTGTAACTCTCATGTGGCTGGCTGTGTTTTGCATGGCTTCTGAGAATTGAACTTTCCCTGTGACTTTGAGGTACTTCAATTGCTTTGTGAAACTTCATAGTTGGTACTTGTTCAGTTGTTCTCCTATTTGATTTCACTTGACTGCTTTGTAGTTCCAATCCCTCTTTTATCTGACTTTTGACCCTGTCCAGTGCAGTGAGACACCAAACAACTACTCCTACACTTTGAATTATGACTACATGGGTTTTTAATTTACTCTGTAGTTTTGGACATTCTTCCTTGAAAAATGATGCTAAAATGCCAAAGTCATACTCTTAAAGGGGAGGGAGATGGAGACTGGTATCTGCAGAAGCTGAATGGAAGTGCAAGCCTCCCTGCCACCTGCCAAGCTGTGCTCTCATTTAGATTTTCAGGGGTAGACTGAAAAGGCAAATGAAGGGGAGAGATCACAGTTGTCTGGGGACATTTGGGACTAGAACTGGAGCTGTACAGTAGCTGTTTGCTCCTGCTTTATGCCAGGCTGATACAAATGGTCCAGTGATGATTTCTTCATGGACCACATTGAGGATGACTCTGTAGTTGGTGTACAGTGAAGCAAGTTCATTGTCGTTCTTCCACAAACACTACTGTGTATGTGCTCTGTGCTTAGCTGGCTGCTGCAGGTTTTGGCTGAAGAATGCTGGCAGAGGTGACTCGTTGTCCCACGTCAGCTCAGAGCATTAGCTTATGTCCACGAAAATAAGCTCTGTGCAGCTTTGAGGATAGCAATCGTCATACTGATGACAATGACAAAAGGGACTGAGTGGGGAGAGGCTGTTTGTCTGAACTCTGACAATGGTGGTGTTTGTTTGTGTCATTTCCATGCCCTGGTGTGATGGTATGTGTCAGTGGGAAACAAGTGTGAATGAATCCAGTGGTTCCCAGGCTTTGGTGCCTGTCCTGTGGGATTAAAAGTAGTTCCTGCTTGTGGGTTTGGGTTTTTCTGTCCTTGCTGGAGATGAAAGAGTGTTGGCAATAACATTTGATTTTAAATTGAAGTGTAACAGAGGATAAGCAGGAAAAGCCTGGTAAGATCAAGATTAGAGGTTCTGCTCAGTTTTAAGACTGAATGAGAAGGACTTTGGATGCAGCTTAGTCACAACAGCTTGAAGTAATAAATTGTCCCATTTGATATGTCTAGTAAGTGCTGGTGGTAAACTTCTGTACCACCATAAATTTTATTTTAAATGACCTTTTAAATTATCTGCTTTGCACTCTGCCTGGTCTAAGTGACTTTCCATTTGCTTCTCTTTTCCTTCTCACCAATTTCTAAACTGAGCATAGATGGGTGAAACAGCAATTAAGCTCCTAATATGTGAATGCCGGGACAGAGCTGCCATGTTGAATTCTGGGCTATATCCTTTACACAGACTCTTGGATCCCAGAGAACTACATTTAATTCTGTCTTTCCTTGTCACAATAACACTCTTGCAGTTTTTCTTGCCAAGACTTAGGATTATGATTTTTAAATGCTGTTAGGTCAAGATTAAGTATCTCTGATCTTTCTGTAGAGAGCAGCTTTACTTTCTCCTGGGAATCCAGAAGATGCAAGTATATAATGTTACACAGACAGCTGGGAAACAAAGATAAAACTTCAGTAATAGACTAGCAGGTTGTATTCTGCCTTTCATCGTGCCTTGTCACCTGAAGAGTTGCCATATCTGTAAGGCAAAGCAATAAAAAAGAGAAATGTAAGATACCCTGGGCATATTTTCTAAGCTTGCCTGGATATTGGAGTAGTTCCTATTTTTTTCAGCATCCTGTGAATGTGGAGGAGTAGAGTTGCTGCCAAATGCACAGGATAGTCATTAGGACTGTTAAGTCTCCAAAAAGCTGAAGCTACTGATGTGACTGCAGCTTCAGAGACAGAACTGAACAGAGCCATGGTTTACATGTTCATGTGCATCTGGATCTGTGACTCAACAAATACTGCTTGTGGTGTGACCAGTCAGTTTCCAAACTAAATTACTTCAGGCACATGACTCGCACAGAAAATCACAGGATTTTCCTAACTGAATCTGTAATTCACTGTCACCATCTGCCTGCCTGGAAGATTCAACAACCTGAACTCAGCATCTAATGAAAAGACAAGTTTTAAGAATCTTTCTTTGCTGGCTCTGTTCCAGCATTGGGTTTTTTTTTTTCTGCACTGCAAGCAAACAGGATGTCTCCAGAAGAGCTCTATGCTGTACTTCGTGACATGCAGCCGCCCAAATGCTGAAGAGAAAACAAATGGCCAAAAATTGCATCTTTTTTACTGAATAAATTTTCTCCTTGTTCATGGGTAGTATGTGAGAACAAACAATTATTGCAACACATCCAAGTTGGTACAGCATTGGCTGTTGTGCCTCAGCTTTTCCATTCTGCTGAACTTGTAGCGGTGTCACAGTGAGCAGGAACAGTGGATCCTGCAGTTCAGCATCCACACAATGCTTTCATTTTGAAACATGAAAAAGGAACCCTGGTGTTATCAGATTGATACTCTGATTTTTTTTGTAAGGAGGTCAACATCTTCAGTGTAAAGACATTTTTTTTGCAGTTCCCCATGCCAGAAATCCCTGTGCTTTCTCGTGCTGCTTTGATTGTCTAAATGTGTGAGCATAAAGGAGCTGCTGAGAGCCTGTGTTCGTGATGCATTTATAAAATCATGCAGGTTGGAAGAGACTTTTAAGGTCATCAAGGCCATCTCCATTTCCTCTGTGTGCTGTGGCAGATTGCTTGGAAAAAAGAACGGAGGGAAGAAAATACTATGATGTGACAGGAATATCTTTTCCACACAGAATGATCCAAGCTGTCTGTGACCTGTGCTGTGCTTGTGACACATGTGGCAGGCTAACACCAGTCAGGGTGGTGGCAATGCTCTCATCTTTTGCCCTATTTCCAGAGTAAATTACTGTCTGAGACAAAGCAAGTGTTCAGCTGAAATACATTCACAGTATCACAGTCACAAAATTCCAGAGTCAGGAAGGGGTGTGAGCTGCAGGGGCATTTTTAGTGTATTGCTTTATATTGCTTCCAGTCTCTTTAGAACTCTTCTTGAGCAGTGAAATAAGGTGACAAGAAAACCAGAGTCTGATGTGATTTTAATATGAATGGCACTGAAACGTGGCAGCCAAGAAGATGCTCTATCCTCTGCTACAGAGAGCAACTTTGCTGGGAAGGGAAGAAGCTCAGACCCAGTTTTCCTATCTGATGAATTATGCTGAATAATTCAGCATCAGAAATGCATGTCTGAGTCACTGGGGAGTGGAGGGACAGAAGAGCACTGCTAGGCTGGGCTTGCATCCTGGAAAAAAAAATAAAAAAGCTAAAAGTGTCTGCTTGGAACTCCCCAAAAGCCTCATGAAGCCACTGGTTCATCAGAGCGCTTAGTGGGTTTGATCTGTGGGTTGCAGGCTGGTTACCTTGCTTATTAGAGGTATGGGAAGGTCTGGGTTCAGTGTTGAAATTAATGTGCTATTGAATTGGAGCTCTGGAATAACATCATCACATTTATAGTAATATTGGTAATTTTAACTTAAATATCTAATATCTGCACCAGGATTTTCACCCACCCTATCTTCTGGTCACTAACACAGTTTATGCATTTCTGTATTCAACAGAGATTGTTTGAAACACACTGATTTGTTAACATTCTGTAATGTTATTTCTCCATGACTATGTCTGCTGCCTATGGATGTAACATATCTTCCTGAATCCTGCTGACTGGATACTGCAGAAGGCACACACTGTGTCTTGCTTCAGGAGCTTGTGCTTCTCTAGGAGCTTCAGAAAGGCTGCAAAATAACAATAAGGCAACAGTGAGCAACTTGTTTCAGCACCTGAAAATACAGGTTGCTCTCTGGTCTGGGACTATGTTTGATAATGCTTAAATGGTCACACATGTGTTTCTTAGTTTCATTTTACAAAGCTGATTTAGCAGATCCAAGGAGCATTTGGGGAATGAAAGTTGGTGGGATTCACATAGTACAAGTGTGAAGCAGCAGCAAAGATGAATTTGTCAGGATCCCAAAACCAAATAATTCTTGCCTTGCTGATACTGCTCAACACATTTGAACTCCCAGCTGTGTCTTACTTAGCCACTGTTAACCAATGTCCTGGTGCCACAGCCAGGCCTGGGATAAGTTTCCACACCTATGTGACTTATGGTTTGCAAATTTTTTGCTTTCCCCTCATTTGTTTGATGAGCATCTTCAAGCATTCAGACTGCTCCAGTAATTTGAACAACTTGCGCTTTTATTTTTCTTCTTTTATACTTCTGCTATTTCTGAAGTTACAAAGGCAGAACTAGATTTTTGGGGACCCTTTCATCTAAGTAATTTCAATTATGGTTGGTTGAAATCAACTTTAAATTCTGTGAGTCCTGTTAGCATTTTTCTCAGTTGTATAATTTACTCATTCTTATCACTTCAGGTGCTTTTTCATATACAATGTGCAGATACTGAAAGTAGATGTGTAGGCTTGTTCAATCATTTGTTTTCTATGGTTGTGACTTGCCAATCAGAAGGAATGTCTTGTCCTTCTTGAAAAGAAGAAAACAGAATACATTCGGTAGGTATTCCTTGTGATGAAGTATTTTTGCAGGAGCTATAATTAACTTTTAGGTAATTTCTTTAATACTGAGATATAAAACTTACGTAACAATGAGAAGAAAGTGAGAATTAGTGAGAAAATACAATCTTAAGGCAGTTGCAGGATCTAAAAAGGTTGGTTGGTGTGTGCCCTCAGATGAGGAGGGCAAGCAGTTTTTTGTTCTAGTGATGAAGGGCAAAGGTTACAGGAGTTTTCTATCTTTGAAGATGGAGGAAGCTGCTCTTTCTAACTGCTTTGCTCTGCATGCCTTTTACTTTTGCTCTTATTAAGTGCTAAGTGGGGTCTGACTTTTGAACTTCACCACTCAATTCAGAGCTACTCATAGACCAGTGTCTGTTCTTCCCCCAAAAGCACCTTTGGCTGAGTGGAGAGGGTGCCAACAAATCAAAGCTGGGAGATGTTTGCTGTGATACCTCATCTTCTCTAAGTTAGGATAATGAGCATTGTAATTAACCCTAAATTTCAGGGGCTGGACTTGACAAATCGGAGCACTTCTCATTCTAAGGTAAACTAAATTGTTAACTCCAGGGCAGTCTTAGGTCGTTATGCCACTGCCTGCAAACAGATCCATAAATGACAGGAGAAAGATTAGGTTGTAAGGAGTTAGAGGAGTTACAGCAGCACTAAAACCCATGTGAATATTGGGAACAGCTTTGCAGAACTGAATATCAGGAATAAAGCTGAGACTGCAACTGCAGTTGTTCAGCAGAGACAGTAAGGGATCCACTGGGTGGGTGCAGCTCCCTGGAAGAGCCCCAGGCTGAGTAACCATCAGGTCTCACAGTTCAGTATCTAGCATTTATTCACCATTTTCCCCCATGTCGTGTTAGTGCTCTGTTTGTCAAGAAACAATTGGGTTTTTTCACTTTCATCCACTAGTGTTAGTCTCTCATTAGCAGAAAGGGATTGTTGGAACTCCTTTTTTGTTGGAGGAAACACTCATTCCAGAGTATTCTCCTAATTTTTTCTCTAAACAGAGACACTAGCACCAGGAAGAGTTCCCAAAATTTGTGATCATTTGGTTATACAAAGGGGTTGTGGGCACAGAATTCAAGTAATTGACACAAAGCAAGTTTTTCAAAATGGGTGGTTTGTCTGTAGCTGAACTCTGCTTCTTGCACAGTTTGCAGTTGCTTTATTGCAGTGGGCTTTATTTCAGCTTTATAGCTATAGTGGGTGTTGAGTTGCCATAGCTACTGGGCATTATGCTGCCTTTATATGGAGGATCAGGTGCAACTTGTGAATAATTAATTGATAGTATCCAGGAAAAGGGAATAGGAATTTTGTCTTGGAGGACATTCTTTACACTGTCCTCTGCTGTTACCACCAGTGAAAATTTCAATAACCATAATCTTAAGAAAGCTTCTCCATATAATATCTGAAAGAATCTTTCTTTTTCATTTTAGTACATTGTTTCATTGTTGTATACAGTTGCCCCCTTTTAGGTATTATCTTGTATATAAATATTCCAGTGAAAGCTTGTAACATCAGCTTCCCTGTGTGACAGGACTGGGAGTGCATCCTTCCCACAGGGCTTCTCTGCATGCTCCAGAAAATAGCAGGCTCCTTTGATTTCCTTCCCATTTAGCAGACAGGGATGTCACTGGTGAACAGATGCATGAGCAGATGGGTTTCCATGGCCAACTGGCCAGCCCAGCCTGTGTCCTGTTGAGTATGTGTTCTCCAGCACTGCTGGGGACTGAACGTGGCTCTGCACGTCTGGGGCTTCCCAGCTTGGTAAAACACAGGAAGCACAAGTCCTGGGATATCAGACCAACAGCTCCCATTCTGTTTATGGTAGTTTCTTGGTCTGAGAAAATCCCCTTTTCCTGTGCCAAAAGGTGCAGGCAGCTTGTGAGATAGTGATTTTTTAATTTTTTTTTCCTGAATTGCGTCATGCTGTTGATATGTATAGAGAGGGAAGCCAGGAGTGACTGGTGTCTCCGTGTCTGGAGGTGGGGGTTTTTTCCAAAAAAGCTTTGTGCTGCAAGGAAAGTTTCGACATATCTTGGTAGCTTTTGGCAAGTCACTGTCTTTATAACCAACCTTGCTGAACCTGAAGGAAGTGCTATGGCTATAGAGACACATTGAAAAAAATTGCAATGTTTGTCATGCAGACCTGCATTGCCACTTGTTTCAGGCACTCTTATGTACAGTGTTTCCTTTTTTTAATGAATTACCTGTGCCTTCTCCTCAAGAGCCAGATGTGCAGAAATCACTGCACACAAACCCAAAGAAAGCTGGGTAGCTTTTGCTCAACTGAATTTACCTTCTGCTAATATCAAACTAAGCATCTGCTGGTAAAAACACCATGAAATGTTCAACCTAGGATGAGTGCTCTGCATTAAATCAGGGTCACATGGCTTACATGTCCGTTCTCTGCAGCCAAGTCCCTCCTTCTCTCAGTGCCCTCTCTCCCAAAGATGTTTCCTTTCCATCGCAGTTACAGGCTGGTCAAGTTACGGTCTGGGTTATTTGTACCTGTGAGGCTTTCAGGCCAGCTGTTAGCCATCACACAGATGTTTTGAGAATCCTTTGGAGGTACTACATTATAAGTGTACTGGAGACCTGAGATTTGGGGTGAGAATTGATGTATTTGTGTACATTTGGGATAAACAGATTATGTTTTGTTGCAGAAGGAGCCGAAGATGACTACTTATGTCTAATCAGGAGATTTGAATAAAAAGCTGCTTTAGTCACAAATTCTCTCTCCACATCCATAAACCACCTTACTACAGTAGTGTCTTTGGTGCTGTATAAAGTGTTTCAAGTTACTTGAAATGTGTTTGCTAAAAGGATACAGATAGGAAAGGGGGTTTAATGTTCTGCCCAGCTTAGGAATGTGTAATTAGAAGTTAACTGTAACTGCAATGTTAATGTAAATGCTTTTTTTTCATCCTGCTATGGCTTGGTGGCTGATGTTTAGCATTTAGCACCACTTCTTTGTTATACCTTACATATTTTTAACGATATTTTTCTTTTAAGGCATTTTTCTTTCCCCTAAGAGGAAAAAAAAAATTCCAGAGTGTTTATGCTGATAAAAATGTGATCTTATAAGTTCAAATTTATAACTAAATAGCTTGTGCTGTGTGAAGCATAATGTGTATTAGTTATATAGGAGATTGGTATGGAAGCAACTGAGTATCCAGCTGCCCAGGGAGGCTCTTCTGATGCTTTGGATCCTGCTGAAAGAGGGGATGAATGGGGATGTGTGTCTGTGCCTGCAAACTCTGAAACAACTTCACACTGTGGTGTTGCTTTATGGGAAACTGCTTAGATGGAACAGGAAAGCCAAACAGCTCCAGCTGCTGTCTTGTGCAGGCTTGTGCTGTGGCAATCCATAGGCACTGGTACTAAAGGGATCTGGTTTCCTGCTGCTGTGAGTTGAGTTACTAGAGTGAGGGAACAGGGTGGCACACAGAAATCCCAGCTATGTGGGAGGTGCTTCAGTAAGTGTCTGTGGAGCTACGAAGTGTTGACTACCCAAGGGAAGTGTTGTCCGGAAATGGAGATTATTTTCTGCAGTGGTAATACCAGTTTGCCCTGTTAATGTTCACTCATGCTACACCATTTAGAGTACTCAGGTACTTTAAAAACAGCAGGTACTTTAAAAACAGGTTTTTAAAGTATGAGAAAATAAAACAAGTGGCTGATACATAATGCACAAGAAAAGAGCAGAAGAAACTAGGGCTGCTTGGGGGTAGATCTGAAGCATGGAGAGGACTTGAGTTTCTTTGGTCAGTAAATTTAGAAAGACCATTTTGAAATGACACCTTTCTGTTCCAGAAAAGAGAGGTGAAAGGAAGTACCTGGATAAATGTGAGAAAGATGATTCTAATGTTGAAGCCACAAGAGTTGGACATGCTGTGTGATGGGGTTTTTCAAACCTGAGCACATGCTGGGACATCATTCTGGTATCATAGCAGATGGATCCATGTGAAAAACAGTTTTTACTTTTATGGATATTTCCTAATGTTTTGAAGCAAACCTGTCAATGTAAGATCCTAGAAATTAGATTTTGGTCTCTGTATTGCAGCTGGTGCTGGGAACAGTCAGAAGTATTTTCTTGTTGAACTTGTGTTTGTGTAAAAAGACTTAAATTTTCTTCCCTGTGTCTATTTCCTCTCTCTTTTTATGTTCAACCCTTTCCTCCTTTCCAATAAATGTGGTCTGAAAAAAAATGATTCTGCTTATAAATAGACCAATAATTCCATTTGACTTCTATTTAGAAGAAAATCAGGACCTGCTTTTTTGGCTGGTTTCTTACTGCCAACAAAATAATGCTTCTGGTAAACCCCTGTCACAAAGAGTTTAAACCTAGACTGGGGTCTTACATTGATTTTTCTTTGTTTTATGATAAAACTGTTCCAGCTGTCTGAAAGTGGATAACTTAAGATGTGCATTACGTAACAAAGTGGGTGGCAAAGGAGAGCAAGTTTTGAGACGGTGCCTAATAAGAGGCTCAGAGGTCTCCCAGAAGTATTTTATCTGTTCATTTAAAAGATTAGCAAAGATTAACACATGACCATAAAAAACCCCAAAAACCCAAGCACAAAACAACCCAAAACTGAGTATTCAACGTCTTCTCCATTGATATAGATATAGATATATTGGCATGACAAGGTCCAGAGACTGGCGAAAGGAAAGCAGCCAAATTGAATGAAGTTGCACACTTGTAGCCAAGAGGATGACTAATCACTGGAATGAGTTCTCAAACAAGGTGTTTTCCCAGGTACTGTTTAGTCAAAGGTCATTTAGCTGGGGTTTGTGAGGAAGTAACATGGTAAAATATCCATGTAATGTGGGAGTTCAGCCTGGCTGAGATCCTTTTTTCCAACTGTTGCTCAGGAACCCTGTGAAAACTTGATACAAAGGTGGCATCATGGATTTCAGCTCCAAAAGTGTCACTTCAATGAGCAAATATATGACTTGGCTTTTGTATTTCACTGGGAATAAACAATTAGTATTTACATAGTTGTTTCTATTAATAACTTTTCATGCTTGCAGGAGGGCACATCTGATCTAGAGCCAGCTAAACAAGCACAAAGATGAGGCATGGCCAAGTGAGTCAGCCGCACACCTGGAAAAAAGGAGACCAGTGTCTCCTGGATGCCTGGCTTGGACAGATTTGTTTTCCTGGGAGGACTCAGCTGTCTGAAATCCAGCACGTTCTCCAGTCCTTGGAGAGCTGTGATTCACAGAGATCCACTCTGCCCTGACCTACAAGGTGTACACCAAGGAATCCTACTCTGAATTAGTGCACAGGGAAAAATGGTTAAAGAAAGCCCTTTTGCTGTCAAGATCTATGCTGGACGTGTAAGGCATTCTATGAAAGAGTTGTTGAGCACTGGCATTGTAATTGTAGGGGAGAAGCTTTTCATGTGTAAGTGAAGTTCACCAGCAGAAAGAATTAATGGCTGACTTCTGAAGGCAGAGGGAGGTTGAAACTTCAGTGTTATGAGATGACTGTTGCTTGGCTTAAAATAAAGGCTCCATGGAAACAGAGGCAGGAGAGACTGAAAGAGTGTCTGCTATGCACTTGGTTTTGCTTTCCCTGGTGTTACTTAGAGCTGGAGTTTTACCCTGCCATTACTCAGTCCTGCCTTTGCCCTGTTTTGTTCAGAGACAGGATGGCTATTGTTTCACAAGGTATTTCTGGAATTTTGTTCATGTCATGTTTCTATGCTTTTGGGTGCAGAAGTGAAACTATTACGTTTGTTTCGAGATGAATCTAAATTAGATTGTTTCCCTCATCTGCTCACATATTTAGCGTTTTGTAGTAACGGTCATTAGTTTGTGTAATTAAATTGTCAATAAAAAAATCATGGATGGGAACCTTGGAAGAAATAAAAATAAACAAAAAGAAGAATAATGTCTATAGACCTTTTAGAAAACTATTTCTAAGTTTAAAAATTAATGGTTAAGAACAATGTGTTCAGCTTTCATGGTATCTGATGATAGTGGCAGTCCTGAAATTTTACTGTTTCCCTGTTTTTCACTATATTTTGGTATTCCAGCTTTATTTATTTTTGTTCTAAACTGTATTTGAAGTGTCAAACTACATTCACCTCAGTGTACTACCTCATCATTTTATATTTGTCTCGGCTGCTTTAGTTTGTTAGGATAGGTGGAGTTGTTTCTGTGTTCTGAGGCTATTTGTGATTTTTCATTTGCTTGTTTTTTAGTACAGCTGAAAATCTTGCACGTAGTTGTGTCCAGTCAGTAGTTCCAGTGTGAAACCTTTAGAAGAAGTTGCAGGATGTTGATGCTGGCAGGTGCCCACCAACACCACTCCATTGCTGGGCAGGGCAGAGAAAATACAATGAAAGGCTCATGGATCAGGATAAGGGCAGGGAGAGATTGCTCACTAGTTACTGTCACAGGCAAAGCAGACATAACTTAGGGAATTTAGTTTAATTTATTACAAATAAAAATAAAACTAAAAAACACCTCCTCCCCATCCCTCCCTTCTTCCTGGCCTTCTTTCCTGTTTATTTTTTTTACCTTTTCACCTCTCTGGCAACACAGGGTCATGAGGAGTGGAGGTTATGGTAAGTTCCTCACACATTGCCTCCACTTTTTTGCCCTTAGTGTGAGGGCTCATCACACTCTTTCCCTGATCTAGAGTGGGGTCCCTCCCAGGGGGGAGTCCTTCAGTGTGGATCCCTTCCACAGGGTCAGTCCTTCAGACTCAGGCAGTCCCAGTCTGAGTCCACCACAGTGTCACAAGTCCTGCCAGCAATCCTTGTCCACTCTGGGCTCTTCTCTCTCAGATACTGCCAGGAACCTGCTCCATTGTGGATTCTCCACAGGGTCACAGCCTCGTTCAGGTATCTACCTGCCCCTTCTTAAGCCTGTTATTCCTGAGGTGCTGCTGCTCTCACCAACAGGCTCAGCCTTGGCCAGAAGTGCATCCATCCTGGAGCTGCCTGGCATTGGCTCTGCTGCACATAAGGGAAGCTTCTGGCAGCTGCTCACAGGAGCTGCCTCTGTAGCTTCCTTGCTACCCAAACCTGGCCATGCAAGCCCAGTACAAAGAGTTTCCAAAATATCCTCTGTGAAGCACACAGGACCATCCCCAGGGGACACATGATATGGCTCTTGGGTATGGTCCTGTACAGGGCCAAGAAATGGACTGGATGATCTTTGTGCCTCTCTTCCAAGTTGGCATTTTCTTTGATTTAATTATTGGATTTTGTCTTCCCAGAGTCTGCCATGCTGATGGAAAATAAGCAATAGCTATGGGCTGGACCGTGTTGAGCATTAATGTAGTGACATGCTTGATACTGAGGGATTGTGTTAAGAGAACTACGTCTGTGTGTGCGTCCCTGATTTTATTAATTTCCTTTTTGCTGAAACATACCTGTTACAGGAAATAAATGAAGCTCCTGCCCAAAACTGAGATTCTTCTGCACAGAGAGATTCTGGTGCCTTTCTTCCCTGTTTTCCTACACATCCATGTTCCTTAGTTAATTTCCACATGAAGCCTTGCATCGTCAGCAAAATCTGATCCTGACAGAAAACTAGGAAGCTACATGATGTGCAGCTTCTGATATCAGTTGTATGTTTGCAAATAGGTACCTCTAATTCAAAGAGATGTGGTATTTTCCTTAGCAGGTCGAAGTTGAAGTTTACCGGAGAGATTCTAAGAAGCTTCCTGGCCTGGGAGACCCCGACATTGACTGGGAAGAGAGTGTCTACTTGAACCTCATCCTGCAGAAGGTAACAGTGATGCTTATCTAATTGTCACTACTTACGTAGTTTCGCCTTTCAGAGTATAAATGAACATAAACTGAGATTTTTATTATTTTTCAGTAGAGTTCTAATAGCTTTCTGCAAAAAACTTTAACGGTATGCAGTGAAGCTGGGCTGAGTTTTATGCTCTGTAACAAGGCTTTGCAAAAGGATGGCTTCATCCAGTTTAATGGTTTTTGAGAATGAATGAGGCTTAAGCAAGCAGCATTTCCATTAGAGTTCACTGGTGCAGCTAAGAGAGAAGAGTGTAGATGCAGTGTCATAAATTATGCTGAGGGGTTACTGCTCTTCACAACAGAACTCTAATAAAACATTTGGTGGTAGAAAGATGAAACCAGAACTAATTATTTTGTTAATTGATTTACAGGTTGTTTGGTTATTGTGTGTGTTGTTATTATGGCTTAGGAAAACTGAATATTACTGTAATCATTTGAGATCCCATAGAAGATTTGCTCATTATGATCTCAGAATGGAAAACTGTTGACTCAGGCACACATCCTGGAAAACAAATTGTTTTCATTCTCTCTCCTTCCTCCCAGAAGTCTCCTTGCAGAACTTCTCTGCAGAGAGCAGTTTTTGCCTTTATTTGATGCTCAATAAAACCAGGATACATTTGCCACAGTCAGAATTCAGAGATATTATTACAACTGGGTATTGCTGTCCAGAGCTATTGCACTTGCTCCTTGTAAGCTTTTTCAGGTTGTTTGGAAGGCTGTGCTAGTGTTTTCTGGGCTCTCTAACATCACTGGTGTTCATTAGTGTCTCTTTTTCCCTGTTCAAATGGAGGAAATCTTTTCCATTTCTATCCTAAAGTGTCCTAAAGGGGTGGGTGTGCATGTATGTGTGCTGCTTATTCCCCCAGCTGCAATTAAGTTTATAACAATATTGGCAGGGCTTTCCTTACCCACCAGTTGTGCACCTCAACAAGCAGCTGTACAAGAGGTTTTGGTGTCACTGAGTTAATGAGCAAAGGCTTAAAAATTGTGTGAACACAGGCTTAAATATTGGAGGTAGTTCAGTATAGAAAAGAGAGTAAAGAAAATGGCAATACTAAAATATCTTACTTTTTAGACAGACAGAAGAGAAAAAAAAGATAATGTCTTCTGCTTCATGTACATGAGTGTTTTGTTTTCCCAACTCTAAATGTTAATTTCTCTGTCTGGTGCCCTGTCCAGCTTGATTATGTGGTGACCTGTGCTGTGTGCACACGCTCCGATGGAGGAGATATTCATATTCACAAAAAGAAATCTCAGGTGAGCTTCCCCTTTTTATTGCTTTGCATCAGAGGTTGATATCCAGTATTACCTAATCCTAAAAACTGCTCCAAAACTGGGGCTGGGTTCTCAGGCTGTTGTCTGACAGATTCATCCTCATGAAGCATCTCAAGTCTTTGTATAGTGACACTTCTTGCCAGTTGTCTAGATGTGAGATCCAAATGTCCTTTATGTCCCCTCTCAAACAATTGTGAAGACCCCTGCATGCTTCAGCGTGTTTATTTTGCCTGCTGGATATAAAGGCAGGGGAGAGAGGGAAGGTGCCAGGGGGAGGAAGGAATATGATGCCCAACTGTTCCCCAGTCTGAGACTAAGCCTGGAATTGTATGAAATGAGGATTATGAGGAGCCTTCAGGGTAAATTTCTAATGTAGAGCTGCTAAATGGCAGACAATTTACTGATTACCAATTTATATTTTTATTATTTTACAAGATTCTTAGTCTCTTAAACTGCTCATTCATTTAATCTCCACACCATAGGCTTTTATCTTTTTTGTGCAATTAATCCAGGGTTTGGCATAGTGGAAGAGACTGAATAACAAGCATAAAGGGAATAGGAACAAGAAACATGAGGCTTCCCCACTCAATTTCAATTTGCAATGTAGATCTTGCAACAACTTCTGCTAGTTAGCAGAAATTATTCTCTTAAAAATTTCCTGTTGCATTTAAATGGTTGTTTCTCCCATTCCCTTAGTCCATGCAGCTGCTTGTGCAGCTTTACTTAAATAAAGCAATTCTCTTTGGATTTTAATCATGTTTAACCACTTTAAAAGAAGTTTTGCTTTGCCTACAAACAGAACTAGCAATACTGATTATTGTCTCTGTGATTTACGTTGATTAAGTACTTAATTTTTTCTTTAGGTGCTGTTGAGATGTCACATTACACTGTTGATTTAAGCTTGTTATTTCTCATCGCTTTTTTCTCTGTTGGCTAGTCCAAATTTCACCCCAAGTTAACTTCTGCAAATGTAAAAATCTGTAAATATTATTTCAGATTCGAAAATTAGGAAGGAAAAGATGAGGGATGCCTTTACTGCATGTGAGCAGTATTTAGAATGAAGAGGAAGTTTTTTGTTCCTCCTTTCTAGAGGCTCCTACTATGGGAATGCTTATAAATTGTTGTCTTCCCTTTTCCACGTTAAACTTAGCAGTACATATCAATAACATTTCAGCATCATCACATTGATCTATAGACAGAGCAAAGGCACCTCCTTATGCTGTGAAAGCATGCTTGCAGTTGGGCATTTCATTGTCACATCCACTATTGATGCTGTTGGTTTTAAATGAGGAGAATCCAGCTGGTTTGGATCTGCATTTCTGCCCCGATGGATCTTGCTTTGGAAAATGTATCTTCTGCCCATGTGCAGCCAGATGTTCATGGCCTAAATCTGCTGTCCTACTCAAGACCTTTGACAAATCTACTCTGTTCACACACGTGGGTGCATGAAGCCAGTATGAAAAAGGCTGGCTTTATCTTGCAAACTGCTGGCTTGACAATAAGATCTCCACAAACTGTATTTTCCTCAGGTGTGCCCAACTGGAGATGAATTTGGGAGGGTGTTTTGTCATTCATTGGCTGGTGTGAGAGTGATGCCTGGAAAAGGTCCTTGTTTCAGGCAGTGGTGCAAGTAGTAATTTTGAAGAGTCTGATTGCTTTATAATGACATTCCTGGTCTTGAGGCAGCCTTTTTTTTACTTCTATTCAATGTGCATAAAAGCTGCAGAAGTACAAATTAAGGAAAAGCAACCCTCTTGTGAATATCTAATTGACTACCCTTAATAATGTTTTGTGTTGAATGGTTTGTAGCAAGAATGTCGTGAACTTGACAGCCTGGTCAGATCCATAGGTTTCAGCATGTTCACAGTGGCTAAAATTTGACAGGTTTCTTTAATTCAAGGCTTTGTTTGTAAACAAATGTGGAAACAAAGAAAGCTGCTACGTATGAATTGCTTCTCCCTCCTTACCTACTCATTAAGTTTTTTGGAATTATAAAGGCTAAAGCCTTTAGCTATTTAAACAAAGTCACTGAAGGAGTTCAGGAACTGCTTGAGAGGGAGAAATGTACAAGAGGAAATGATGGAAAAAGAAACAAGAAGCACAAGATGTGGATGAGAAAGTCTTCCTGTGAGCCATTGTCTTGGTTTTGTTGTCAAAACTGCAGGAAAAGCAAAACTCTTCAAAATCCTTCTTAGTGTTAGAGAATCAAAGCATTACTTTATTCTGGCCATGATGTTGTTCTGGCCAGGAGGTGCAACAGAAATAATTTCACCCACACATTAGCTGGGTTGTGCAGAGAAAATCATTCCATCCTGCATAAATATTACTACATTTTGCACATACTTATACAGTCTAAACCCATAGAAATTAATTGGTTCAGTGTTCATTGGTCACACATTGCATAGTTCCTAGTATTTGGTTTCCTGTTGGTTATCAATCTCTTCACTTTAGATGTTAATTAGGTTCTCATTCTTCATTCTCTTATCTCTCTTTTCCCAGCCCAGGTGTCTCCCACCAGGGGTGATGTTTGGAGTTAATGTTTGTTCACGGTCATTGTCATTTGTGTATCTTCTGTGCTACTCCCAGTCTGTTGAGATGTCAAGCTCATCAGGCCTCGAGTGATGAAGCAGTGCCCTGAAAAGAAACTTCGATTACCTTCCCCCCAGGGCAAAGGCGAACAAAACCTCTGATTAAAGTTATTTTTTAAAATTTAACTTGATATAATTTCCAACAATTTGAGACAGTCTAATGGGCACTTTGAAATGAGTGACCTCCTCCTTGGTTCCAACCAATCTCTTTCTCCCAATAAGGAATTAAATACGAGTAGCTTTAAGTGAAAAAATAACATTTTGTTATTAAGCAGTCACCAACAGTCAGGGTAAAAAAGTAAGTAACTACTAAGTACCAAACTGTTGTAACTCAAAACCCCATGGGAACAAAGAGAGACCCAAACTGCCAGAAAAACCTGTTCCCAAAATGGTGGGAAATTTCTGCAAGTAGCTACAGTTACCAACCCAGAGCTGCTGCGAAAGAGACTCCATAGTTTTGTCTCCTGGATGGGCTTGGACTGGAGTGAGGACTGCTGTAAGTGGGCACCTGTGGAATTTGCCCCCAGACAGCCCAATATCACTAACTGCAGTCTCCCTAGACAAGGATAAAAACAAAAAAAGTGAAGAGAGGACGAAAAATGGGAAGGAAGGTCTTTGAACAAAGACCAAGTAGCCTGTGAAGTGACTACTGTGCAGCCAAGAGCCTGAAAACCGCCTCCACCCTGATTTCAAAACTGTCCACAACAGCACCCCACACACACAAGGTCTGCAGCTGTAGGGTTGTAAAGATACAGCGACAGTTTTTGGGTGCAATAGATATGGAATAAAATAACATTATGAATTGCCCCAGAACAGCCACGCTACCCTTACTGAGGGAGGTTGATCTTAGGGTGGTGCTAAGTAAACAACAGCATATTAAAGTGAAGGTGTTGGGTCAGATGCTTCATGGTGACTTGCATGGTGGCATTTTACTTTGGAGCGTCTTGAAGCAACTTGAAAGCACCTGAAAGTGGTGATGAAGTATGATGGTGTGCTGTAATATGGTGAGAGGTCAGGTACACACATGGACATTTACTAAGCGATGAGTTTTTGGTTAATTACTTGTGAAAACCAAGGATGTCTCAAGTGCTATTGCTGCAAATCTGGCTTTAGTCAGAAACTAGATCAGCTGTGCTTGCAGGATGTCCACTATCTGTAGTGTAAGTGAGCAGCGCCAGCCTGAGGTGTTTTGTAATTACTTGCCTTGTGTTTGTTGTGTCTGTTCCCAAGCACATTTAACTGAGAAGTCTCTTTTTCTGCATCTTTCTCAGCAAGTGTTTGCGTCTCCGAGCAAACACCCGATGGACAGTAAAGGAGAGGAGTCAAAGATCAGCTACCCCAATATATTCTTCATGATTGACAGTTTTGAGGAGGTGAGTTCCTTGTTGCAGCAGCAAAGTTTTGTCTTATTCTAGTCTTATGTTCTGATTAGCTGTTTTCCTGTACCTTTTGAGCAGATGTTCTTGGCCAGTTGAGGGTTATCTCCTGCTAGATCTTGTTTTATTTTTATTTAAACTTCCTCTCTCTTTAATGTTTGAAATCTGATCTTAAAGCTGGATTTTGGCATCAGTGTTGATGATAGGCTAAAGCATGACAGGCTGGTGTTACAGCTACTCATCTCAACAAGTGATTTGCAGTGTGCACTGCCTGGAGTCTGGTTTTTTGAACCACTGTGGTGGAGCATTCTGCTCCCTTTCAGTTTATATTGAAACTTCCTTGAGGTGTAAGGACAGCCATGGGAATCTGAATGTATTTTGATTTGAACAACTTTGCATCAAAGTGTTTCATCTTGCATCTTTGGCAGGTTTTCAGTGACATGACTGTGGGAGAAGGAGAAATGGTGTGTGTGGAGCTAGTGGCCAGTGATAAAAGCAACACCTTCCAAGGGGTGATTTTCCAGGGGTCCATCCGCTATGAAGCACTCAAGAAGGTCTATGACAACAGGGTAAGGAGCTTCTGAAACACAATGTCCTTTGCAGAAATGGTGCTCTGACTAGATTTTCTTTGCGGCTGAGGCTGTCAGCTTTTTGTCCTGTTTGATCAGCTACATCAGAGTCTGTCTGTTTTGCCTTTGAAAGTTAGCTGAAAGCTATTGTTTCTGACCCATATAACTGAGGGTATTCAGATGGGGGTATGTGCCTCTGCTGTTTGCCGGAAGGAGGAAAAGTAGGGATACGTAGTCAAGAGCATGATTCAGGAATGGACCTGAACAGCAGTTCTTGGAGCCCCTTCATTTTTCTTGAGAAGTCATTTTATTCAGAGAAGGTATGATTTCATGGGAGATTTTAAACTTTGCTAACTACCTTGTGATAAAGTGTATTTTTCTTCATTGTATTTTGCACTCATGGCTGTTTTCAAAAGACCCCTGTAGTGTCACTGCCACTGAGAGTAGCTTTCTTTGCTTTCTACAGAAACATGAAATACCAGCACTGTCAAATTCACTACTTAGTGCTGAAATCAAGACTTAATAAACTTCTCAAATGGTTTGTTATGAAGACAATCCTGAGAGATTTTTAGAAACAAACAGAAGAAATTCTCACAATATCTACTGTATCTCTAAATTTCTCTTCGTTTCTACCCTTGTCAGAGAGGTCCTGAATAATTTCCCTTCTCCCTGTTTCAATTGTGAGCCATTACATTCTTCCAGCAGGTTTCTGAGAGAACATTAAACAAAAGTTGTTTCTCTTCCACCATCATCTTGTGGCCTTACACCATCAGCAGCTGGGTTATTAAAATTAGTGGAATGCAGAATTCACTGAAGAAAACATAAAAAGAAAGCCCTGCAGTGGAAAAATAAGATTTGATGTGGTAAAGTCACCTCAGAGCCTAGGAATGTCGTCATTGACCACACAGCTACTTGACATTATTTTGTTAGATGAAGTAAAATTGTTAACTCTTCAAATATTTCATTATGGCCGGAGGCAAAACTCAAAGTTTTGCCATTATTTTTACAGAACAGCAGTAATCTCTATGTTTTTGAAGATTACTTGATTTCAGTTGTTTCAGGAAAGGTTTAGATTGAATACTAGGAAAATTTCCTTTACTGGAAGAGTTGTCAAGCCCTGGAACAGGCTATCCAGGGAAGTGGTGGAGTCCTCAGATCCTGAGATATTTAACAGATGCGTAGTTGTGACACTTAAGGACATGATTTAGTGGTGGGCTTGGCAGTCTTTGGTTAGTGATTGGACTTAATGATCTTAAAGGTTGTTTCTAACCTAAATTATTCTAGGATTCTGTAATTCTCAGTGCAATACAATCTGATGAGCATCTTGACCTTTTCATAAACTGATGAACGTTGCAATAAATCACTTAAGCTTATGGATGTAAACTGAAGGCATCATTTTCACTTAGCAAAACCTTGACTGTTTTCATATTGGCCTGTTCCTTTTTTCAGTTCTCAGTTCAATTTTCAGTTCAGTTGTGCTGACTGGAAATTGAGCTCCTGTGTCTGTTGAGGGGATGGATTTAAAGCTGTCAGGGTGTCTTGGTGAGCCATGCAGTGCAGGTTAGTTATGCTTGGGGCTGGTTCCTTATATTTTGCCTTGACAGTGTGGACATAAAAATGTCAGAAATGACTTGGCACAAAGTAGTGACCCAGTTGTGGGGTGTGCTTTGCTGGTTTGAGGCATCTTGTGTGTGTATGTCTGCTGCTTTTTGGGCTCAAATGAGTGCCTCTGCACAGGCTGCATTGAGTTATGTGTGTGCCTGCCCATGCTTTCATGTGCCACACTGTGTGGGCCTGGATAAAAACCTTTGGTTTTCTCTCACTGTGCCACTGCTAACTCTGCCTTTTGGATGGTTGAAGGAGTTAGTTCTTCTCAGAATCTGTTTTTGTCTGTGTAAAATTACTTTCCTTTTGGAGATCACTTCAGATTGTGGCTTACAATGTTTCTTAGGAATCATTATCCACTATGGTTCTGACTTTAATGCTTTCAGAGGATGTTATTTTCAAGTTGTAGAACTATTATTACATGTTTTTCTCTCGTCTTGATGCATTGTAGGTGAGTGTTGCAGCTAAGATGGCTCAAAGAATGTCTTTTGGCTTTTATAAATACAACAACATGGAGTTTGTCCGAATGAAAGGCCCACAGGGAAAAGGACACGCAGAGATGGCAGTGAGCAGAGTTTCCACTGGTGACACTTCACCATATGGGACAGAAGAAGATTCAAATCCAGACTCCCCAGTGCATGAGAGAGTAAGTAGCACACAGAAATACCCTCTTAAGGTGAAGCATGAACATGCTTTGTTCCAAAACCAAGGAGGCAGGCTGAAGCTGGGGTTAACCCCCATCTAAGTTCTGCACTTAGGTTTGCCTGTGTATAATTTGGTAGTCACTCAGTATGTGAGATGGATTCTTTAACGCAGCTTCCCCTGAGCAAATGCTGAATACAGAGATGACTGGATGATTCATACTTCTGGAGGAGTGTTTTGTTGAAACAACAGCAATCTTGATGCCAGGGAAACCAATGATTCTGCCTGTTTTCTGTAAAAAAAAGTAGATTCCACTTCTGTGCGAAATGGGATTTACCTAGAAACGTGGAATTTCTGTATTGTATAGGTGGCTTGCTAAACCTCACAGTAAGTGGTGCTTTTAGGTTTTACCACTGAGGAATACTGCTAACACAAATCCTATATAATGCTGAAGCAAATATCACAGATCCAGATGCAGCATGGTATTCATATATATGGTTAATTTTAATACAAGTGTAGTAAAATGCCAATAGAATCAGACCACAGATGTTTATTTGGCCTTTATTCAATCCTGAGCCTTATTTTCCATTAAGACATTTTACTTGGTTAATGTGGATTAGACAAAGTGCCTGCACAGACTTGGGCTGGGTCAGTACCTGATGGAGTCCAGCATGGTTTTCTGTGTAGGGCAGCTAACCTGTACCATTTAAAGATCTGCAGAAGGGCTTCTAGAGGACTCCATGCAGGCAGTGTGGTTTTTGTTTCTGACTTGGTAAAAGGCAACGTGAGCTACCAGCAAAGAACTCATTAACTGGATGTTCTTGCTCTCTACCACAGAAACACAGCCTGAAGAAATCAGGCATGGAGGGACAACATGATCTTTTGTCTCCAAGGCTTCCAATGTCAGCTGGAAAATGTCAAATTAGATTTGATAATGTGTTGCCACTACTTTAATGCTGATATGTCTGTTTCTGGTTCCCCCCACAGTGTGATATGAAATGACTCCCAAATTAAAAACAGACAAGCACAAATTAGAATTGAAATGTACTGGGAAGAGGATTAGTTGGGTGTTACAAGGGCTTTCTTTTGTTTTTTTAACATTAGCGATAGAGGGACAACATGGTGTGTTTCTGCATTCAACCTGGCTTGGCTGCCATCATCACTTCGTATCACCTCCCTCTGCATTTCTTTGGACAGATATGAGCAGTGTCATGTGCCAGCTCAGGGAGAGTTATGGGGTTGTTAAATTGACTGTGTGAAGAAGCAAGGACAAGGTTAAAGTTGCTCACATCCATTAGCAAAGTAGTTATCCCTACTTTCTTCTCTTTGAAATGAAACTATTAAAATGCTGCAATCAAAGCCAGTACATCAGCACTATGTTTAAGTTCTCTCTACAACAGGTGTACTTGGCTGTAATTGTGGTGTACTCTAAAGGAAGGGTGTCTCCATAGTTTTATCCTAACTTGAGTTTTACCACAGACAGTTCTGTCCCTGTATTTGTCATCACTTGGACTAACCAAATCTTCTGAGGCACCACAGCTTCATTTTCTCCTTCCGGTAATGGAACATGACACACAAAATAGAGAACACTGACTTCACTTCTGCCTCAGTGTACTGGGCTCTCCTCCCCAGGGACATTGACTTTCTGCAGGGATCCCATGGAACAGCCTTTCCAGTAGGGAAGCTGCTGCCTTGTACCTATCAAAGAAATGAAGATGCACATTTTGAGTATGTTCAATGCAGTACATTCTTAGCATATTAAGTCTCCTGCATTTCAACATGAAAAAGATTGATGTTCTTGGTGCCTAAATTACTAATTTTGTGCCACTATGACTGTAAATCCTTGTTAAAAGTGATCATCTGAGGAGAGAAGTTTTTCATTATTCATGTAACAGTTGAGGGTTGTGATATATCAAAATATTTTCATCTTGAGGTGATTGTTCAGTTTAAATTCTCTAGCCACTTTGATAAAACAGAGCTAGATACCAGTCATCATTCTGATTTTTTGCACATGTGATTGCCTTGTGGCACATGGAGGGAAAACCAAGAGTTTCTCCAGCATTTCTTTTGTTTCCCTTTTAGGTTACTTCTTTCAGCACACCACCAACCCCAGAACGTAACAACCGCCCATCCTTCTTCTCCCCATCCCTCAAGAGAAAAGTGCCCCGAAATCGAATTGCTGAGATGAAAAAGTCCCATTCAGCAAATGACAGTGAGGAGTTCTTCAGAGATGATGATGGTGGAGGTAAGAGAAGTGTTGACAGCTAAACAGACTTGTCTGGAGAGGGCACAGCAGAAAGGGATCCCAGTGCAGGGTTTTCAAGAAGGTTTGCAGGGTGGAAAAAAGGGGGCTCCACATACAGCCAGTGCCTCTCTGAGAATGAGATTTTTCACAGACTTAAGCATTTCTTGGAAGACTGGAGCCCACAAATCCTGAGTATGTTAAAACTTATTTCTTTTCTATGGACCCATTTGAGAGAAACTGGAGCAGCTGAGATCCTCCCCCTTTCCCAGATACCAGAGTCTCTGGGAGCACTTCTCCAGGTGTAGCGGGTAGGGCAACTCAGCAGCAAGTTCTTTGAATTCTGATTTGATACTGATGCCTAGAGAGGCTACCTGGAGGTTGCCCAGAATAGAACAGAGTTCAAGGTGTTTGTCTGGCAGCCCTCATGGGTTGTGTAGTGCATGCTCAGGATTGTCTTGCAGGATCTGATCCTAGAGTATTTAATGTTAATGATGGGCATTCTTTTTATTCTCATATCCTTTTCCTTCTGGTATATTTATGGAAGTAAATAAATTATAGGTTTTTCAGATATTTTATAGCATTCATATAAAATACCAAGAAATGGTTTCTAAGTGTTTTGACCTTATTGTTTCTCATCTGAAATGTAAAGAGGAATATTTTAGCAGTTTATGCTAGGGAGCTTGATTTATTCAAAGATGAGTTTTCTACAAGGAATAGTAGTTGCTATTATTTTTTACAAATTTCAGAAACCTGAGTGTCCTACCAGTGCTCCTCAGGAGCTGCAGTGGTGATACTCTCTTATTTTGGCATGAAAAAGCCAGACGCAGATGCAGAAGATGCAGAGATAGGAGGAGGGATTTGGGTGCATCTTGGCTTTGTGGGTGGAGGAAAAGATGTGGATTGTGTAAAGATCAGCATTGTCCTTGGTACAGCCAGTGCTGCTGCAGAGTTGCCCCAGTGCAGACAGACCTGTAGTGAATAGGAACAACCCATCAAGGCCCACTTCAGTGGCTTTGCTGATACACCAGGAGAGTTGGGCTTACTGCAGCTTCCAGAGTCAGCTCCTTCTGCCCTGATCACCACAGTGTTTCTGGCATAATGGTCATGCATGAGAAGAGATAATAGACACCTAGGCTATGCACATGTGTAGGGAAGAGGAAAAGATTTTCAGTTTTTTTTTTTTTCCTCCCACATTGTTACACATCTTTCTAGAGTAGCTGCCACCACATATTTTCCTCTTTGGATCAGGATCTGCTTCCAGTTCCAGAGCTTGGATCACTCTGGTTCAGAATCAATATGTTGACTTCAACATCTGATTTTAGCAATGTGGGACAGGGATGAATTTTACAGGGTAATAGAGCAAAGATTTTAAAACACTCAAAAAATGGAGTGTGTGGCTGTGGGAGATACCTACAAAAAACTCCTCTGGCCTACAGGGGACTCAGTATCTTTCTGTTTTAAAAGTTACTTGGGGACATCTAAACTAATTCTGAGAACACTGGCTCGGCTGAAGGGTCCTAGGTGTGGCTCAGGGTGTGCATGGAGGTGTGCAGGAAATGGAGGTATTAATGTTGGATCTCCCCATGTCTGCTAGATGGCAACTTTCTTCAAAATAAACAATTTCTATTTCGTTACTCTGGTGAATTTCTGCATGAGTAAGTACTTAGTTGTAGGGCTATTCTGTGATTTAATGTAAGAGGGAAGGCTGAGTTGGTGTTCTGCTGGTGCAGTGTGGTAACACAGGTCCTCTCTTTTCTGTCTGTTGTCTTCAGCTGCTGCCTCTACCATTTATTAGTTTCAGTATAAATGGTGAATTCTGTGCTAGGCAAGATCCGTCTGGTTTTAAAAATCAGTTATGATTGTGTCCTGCACGTGATTTGTCTCTGAACAATGAATAGAACTCTTTCCTCTTTTTTTGAGTTTCAGAAGTATTCCATTAAAGTGCAATCCCTTGAGGCTTGCTGTCTCTCCCTGCCTTTACAGATCTGCACAACGTGACAAATCTCCGGTCGCGATCCCTGTCTGGAACAGGACGCTCCCTGGTGGGCTCGTGGCTGAAGCTGAACAGAACAGATGAGAACTTTCTACTCTATGCACACTTAACATACATCACTTTGCCATTGCATCGAATTTTAACAGGTGAGTTTTGACCTGCATTGTGCACAGCCTGCCATGCTGAGGGATTCTGCTGTTAAGACAGAGGAGCAAGTATTTCTGTGTAATGCTGTTGTAAATAGGAATTTATTTCAATTTAGAAGAAATTACAGATTCCAGTAAAAAAAAATCAGTCATTTGTAATTAAGGATGGATTTTGAACAGTGTTTCAGCAAAAGTCATAATTATTCCTTATGATCATGTTGGTAATCTTATAGCAAGCTTACTCTCTCTTACCACAGGCATTTTGGAACTCACAGAAGATGTATTGTTTCTGCTGATGTTCAATATCTGCTCAAGAGGGTGGCACAAATGCCTCCATGCTCGATTACTGGCTTTGAGCTTGAACATCCTTTCTGAGACTTAATTTGTTGAACATATGGTTGCAGGAATTGGAGTATATATTGAGATACGCAGAAATAGGGCATGAAATTTCTGCGCTGTAAGGCAGAATTTTCATCTGCAGTTTTTCCCTACCCACATTTGTTTTAGCTTGACATGTTGTGTAGGCCCTGTTTCCAAGGCCTTATAATCAGTGTATTTGTGCCAGTGTCAGCTTTCCAGGTAGCAGGAGCATTACATGTGGGACAGAGGGGGAAAGGTGCTCATTTCTCCTGGGTAGTTCAGAAAACCTGTACTAAGATATTAAAATCCCAGTGATAGTGATCAAAGTACTTTTTAAAATACCTTGAATTTATTGATAAGACTTCACCCTGACCCTTCTGTCCGTTGTTGGATAATCACACTTCTGCCACCTTCTCCACATGTGTCAGATAATCCAGTCCTTAGTCATCTCTGTGGCCCTTCACTGGACTCCCCCACTCCCTCCACTGTGTTTAATTCTTTACAGGTATGGCTTGAGGCCTCTGGAGCTGGGGATCAATTTTTGCTCATGTTATCCTCTTTGTGCAGTTGTGTTTGATCGACCTTTTTATTGTGTGCTCCTTTTCCCATGTTTCTTGTTCTTTGTGTAGCCTTGAAAAGGGCATCACAGAGCAGTTTCCAGATATTTCTGCCTAGTGCCCTGCCATGTTGGTTTTGCTGCCTATATTTAAAAAGGTGCCCATGATTACAGCACAATTTTTAAGGTTCATATTCTGTCCCACTTGGACAATATGGAATTGAGGAGCCAAGAAGGTGAATGTTCTTCCATGGCAGTTATTTGAGTGCAGAAATGTAGGCTTTGGGCTCTAGAATGAATGAAAGAGTTTAATTATTTCTACCCACAGAAGTCTCCTTAAGGGACTTGAGGATGTTGCATTTGTCCCTTCAAGAATGGGAAACCCCTTAGCATCTCTTGTTAATGGCACTCACACTTGTTTCCCTGGAAAATATTGCCCCTCCCTGTCTAACATATGTTGCTTCATCCCAGTATAAATAATAGTCATTCAGCTGGCCTCTCCATATGATGGGGTATATTTGCAGTTTGTCATCCTTCAGTTCTTCCCAGGTGCATCCTCATATTTTAACAGGGGAAGCCATGTAGTCATCATGTTTTAGATTCCTGGTGGGCTGTGCCCCAATCCACGCTTATGTCTCCAGTTCTTCATGCTTTCTGGTGCTGTGGCTGCTTTCAGGAGCCTCTTAAGTTGGCTGTGTCTCTTTGTTTCTCTCCCATGCCCAGATATCCTGGAAGTGCGGCAGAAACCAATCCTGATGACATAGCAGAGAGCGGGCACTGCCTTGGAGCCTTGTTGCCAAGTGCCTATCCACAGCGGTTTTCCGTGCTAACACTACCATCTAGTGTCAGGAACATAGACCTCCGCAGGAAAAAGGGAAGTCCAGGAATACCAGCCAATCAAAAGTGCCTCTTTCTTCCTTCCTCTGCTGTCACACGCCGAATGCCCACATCACTGGAGTGTTTTGGCCGGAAGAGGACTTTCAGCAAGATAAAAAGAGAAGGGGCTGCGTTTAAACTGAGTCAACACTTTATGGACAGTTTGCTACTGTTTACTTTCTAACTAAGAAGCCAACAATATGTACAGAATGTGCTAAACTTTATATTCTTTGGGAGAAACATTCTAAGAATTTCATAATGATGTGCTATTGGACATCACTCCATAGACTCTGGCCATACCCTCTCCTTGTCTGATCAGCCGTGTGTGAGTGTGTGTCTGTGTGTGTGTGTGTGTGTGTGAGAGAGAGGGGGAGCAGCTTCCTGCTAAGGGAAGAAAAGGAAAAATAGACATTACTGTTTAGGTATGTGCAGCAGGTCAGGTCAGAGCTTAAAAGAGGCTGAAAATGTTCCCATTTTTTGTGTGTCAGTGTTAGGACAGGTGAACTCTGCTAACAGATTTCTGTACCTACCAAAGAACAGCAACATTTTCATCCTCAAGAACTGGCTAAGATAATGAGCCAGTGAAAAGAAGGCTAAAATGTGCTGCTATAGCAAAGCTGAGGTTCATCTCCAGTACTAATGCTGCTTATCTTTCTCTCAGCTGAGTCAATACCCAGTTTGAGTCAAAAGTGAAAAAACAGGAGATTGTAATCAGTCTCCAAAGGCCTAAAACCTTAACTGGTTTTAGGATGGGTTATTGGTAACCCATCCTCCTGCATGCACTGGACTTGAGAGTTTGTAGTTGTCCTTGTGGTACCCTTTGCAGCCAAGGAGGGCATGGGAGCTGCTTTATGGTCAGGCAGCTTGCAGCCAAACCATCTGTGGTTACATGCTGAAGCACAGAGAGCTTTCTTGAAATACAAAAGATGAAAATGTAATTCTGTTCTGAAAAGTGACTAAAAATTGCATAGTGGGAGGTCTGAAAATGGTGTGTCAGGAGCTCTCAGGAAAACAGCCTTATGTTTACACATGAAGTTCAGCTCTCTCTAAACAGCAAAACTGCTGTCTTTGACATTTGAAAACAAAATGATTGAATGCTGGGGTTACTGTGCTCTGGCTGACTGTTTTGATGGCAGCCAGTACATACTTGGGTCTATTTAGTGGGAAGGGTGGCATGTCCCTTGGGGCAAGTAAGACTTCAGTGCATGCACAAAGGGAGAGCCAAGATGCCATTTTTGTCACTTTTCAGACTCTGAGCACCTAAACCTGATGCTGTAACATGTGCTCTGAGCCTGAAGCTTTGTCTCTCTCATACCTGGTCTTTCCCAAGTGCTTTGTTGTTACTTTCACAGTAGCATCTAATGACTTAACCTCTCAAATAGGACTTTCTGCTTTTTTTTCCTTCAGGCTAGATTCCATGGAAATAGCTCCACTTCAGCATAAAGGCAGACCAAATTTGCCCTTCAGGCCAGCCAGATGACTTCAGCATGGTAAGGAGGTCTGTCTGTATTTGAGGCCAGGCCTGGAAGCTGTCATCTTAGCAGAACACTGGCAGCATGAGTGTATGACAGGGACAGCTGACCAGTTTTCACTTGGCTTCGAATATATAACAAGGCATTAGAAGAATGTTCCCTTTGTCATTACCAGCACAGCCACTTTTCATGCTGTAGCCTTGGAATGTTGCCTGTGGTCTGTGTGGATGTGAAGGTGTTTCCATCATCTAACCTGGTTGCCCCAGGCTTGTCTCCCTGAGCCTGGGGAGAGGTGGAGTCCTCACTCAGCAGCTGAAGTGCCCTCTCAAGGAACTTGCCAGGCAGCCTGGGTGGGTACCTGAGATCCCACAGGTAGTGTGCCTGGCATCAGTCAGTACAAATATTCTCTCTTTGCTGAGAATTAAACCACTCCTCCGCTAGAAAACAGGCCTCTCAATGTGCTCCTTACTCTGTGCTTTCATACTGCTGGACTGGGCAAATCAGTGCTTGGATTTCCTCCAAATGTTCTTTGCAGAGGGAAGGGAGAGAGGGTTCACATTTGTACTAATCATGACAATTGATACCTTTCAGTCAGGCAACCAGAAGAAGAATGAAAAAAACAAAGTGTATCCAGATAGGACCCTCAGTGGTAGGAGCCTGAACACTTCTCAGTGGACAGGAATTTGCGATGCTCCCTTGGTATTGTGTATTATGTTTAGGTGGCTTAACTTTGTGTGATTTGAAAGACTGAGAAAATCTTGCTGTGTAAGATTTCAAAGCAAATGAGGAATGATTCTAAGCGAGTGCATTAGTTTAAAAGCTGTGCTATGGAAGGTACAGTTTAGATCCTTCATCTGTGTTTCAGGAGGTATCATCTGCTTTGTTACATGTATGTGGTTGGATTTTGATGTCTAGTGTTTGAAGGGCTGTAATGTCCTGAAAAAAAGTAAATTTATTTCTTGTATCTTGCTAGTGGGATATGCTATAGGTACATTGAAGACTCACCTTTTCTAGTAGAAAAGGACTACAAGTATGCCCTCATGGACATCCATGGAAAATAGAGGTCAAAAAGTCTACTGAATGTCAATAGTGCTTTTTTGGAAGCAAAGATGTGCCAGATTCTCAGTTATTCCTTCTTTAAACAAGTAACTGTCTTGGGCTTGTTATGTATAGCCAGTGGTTCCTACTTTTTGTTACCAAATTCCACATTTTGTTCTACTTTTAATCAAAAAGTTTTGTTTGGGTCAGGATGGCACAGCTGGATCTTTACCATGCTATTGCACTACATCAAAAAAGAAAAGTGAATGTTAGTAAGAACCCCTCACCATATTAATTTGGAGGGGTTTTAATTCTGTAGCTCCTAAGCAGTAAACTGGATTCAGCTCCTGTTGGCCATGGAATTGCTGCAGATGGAGCTGGCATGTCCTGCAGTGCCATGAAGCTGTTTGGCTGTCATTGTCTTAATGGTTGGAGCACAGTGGGTTTCATTAGTTATGCTGATGTTTGAAGATGCAGCTCAGTTAACAAATTTGGGAAACTTTGCAGAACAGCTTTCTTTCTTATTGGAATTCTGCCATACATCATTGCTCACTTAATTCCTTCCATCGTTCTGCTCATTCAGACCCTCTGGAGATCAAGGCTTACCACAAACTCTTCATAGATATTGTGTATTGGTAGATGTCAAATACAAGGATGTGAATCTTTTCACCTGTAATAAGTTTTTCACATATTGATTTAACCATTATAAGATGTTTTAGGTTGTTTGTTTGTTTGTTTTAAGAAAGCTCTTAAATCAATTATTTTGTGCTAGCTGATTATTGCTCTGCCTTAGAAACCACTATGTATGTGAAATTATGTTCTCTTATTGCCAGGACAAGGCAGATTCCAAATCTCCTTTTAAAAGAAGATGCTTTTAGAAACCCTTTGAGTCTTTCAGCTGTCTTGGTTAATCCTATTTATGTTGGTCCCTGTTCCTTCTGTTTTCATTCTCCTGGTCTTCATTGTTTACAAGGCTTGGGCATGTTGGGCTCTGGATTGCTGTTAATATTTTTACAGTTTTCTATTTCTGGGCATGCCATGCTTTCCAGAAAAGAGAATTGTTTGCACAGGTGGCTTTTCACAGTAATATATTTTTCCCAAAGTATTATTTAGACAGTGAAGTCCTTGGCTCTGCAGACAGATTTCTTCCAGCAGACCCTCATGTACAGAATCCCATCTGGTCACTGAAGTTCTGTATGGATGTGGAAACCAGGGAAATAGACTACACTCTAAGACTATTGACCTGCTTCTTGCCAGTAATTAATTTTTCGTCTTCGAGATGGTTGCTTGTCCTGTATTTTGTAGTCTGAAGCTTCCATATTAAAGACAGATGTAAGATAAAATCTTCAGAAGTGCCTAAGCCCTGTTGTTATCCAGTGGGGTTTAAGAACAAATTTTTATTTAGGAAAATTATTTATTAGTCCTAAATTCTATCTGTGTTGTATGTAGCTGTGTCAAGAAATGACAAGTTTATAGTTCTTGGATGAGTAGTGTCTCTCATATTAATTCACCCTTTGTATTTGAAAAGCTCTCATGGTTTCCAAAGGTCATGGCTGAAAGCTCTGGAAAGTGGATTTCCTGTGGTCACAGCAATCAGATGTCTGCAAAAGCCTTACACATTCTGCAAGGTATGACTGCAAGTGTGTGGTGCTGGTGTGTAGAAATTCTGTGTCAAAAATAGGTACAGTAGAATCCAGTTAAAAGCATTGTGATGTAAGTAGCTTTTACATGAAACCTTAAAGAAAAGACTATTTTACACCAGAATGTAGCTGTTTGGATACTTGGTCAAGATAATACAAGTCCACAAGCAGGTTCAATGTTGAACGTTCTCTGTGTAAATATATAAATATTCTCAGCCTAATTTTATCAGCCTAACACATGTTGCATGGTTTGGGTTTCGTTTGTCTCATCGATCATTGGTATTGCTTAAAAGGTGATGGGGTGAAAATTGTGCTGGCACTGTACTGAGCCATTTGAACAAAGAGCAAGGAGAATGTTGTGCACCAAAAATAAAGTTGACTGTGCTTATGGCAGCAGTGACGAAAGTGTTGGACCCTGCAGCAAATAAACAGACCTCTTTAATGACCATGAACTCTGTTAGTGGTGTTTTCTCTCTACTGTGCCTGGTGGTGGTGGAGTTTGGATGTATTCCTTCCTGGTGGCAGGCACCAGTGGTGGAATAGTGCTCCATGGCACTCAGGTAGGCATTGTCAGATGGGTACTCAAGTGGTAGACTGGCCTCATTGCTCTTCATTCTGATTGCACTTGGAGCAAAGCCCAGCTTCTGATTCTGCTACAGAACATCTGAGCAATCAGTCCCTCACAACCTGATGTTGGATAAGGGGGAAGAAGGCAAAAGTCAGTGTAGTCCTGAATTTGTTTACAAAAGGTTTTTGTTCTTGACTTTAGAACAACCCTTCTAAACTCATCTGTGGTTTGCTGTAAACTTGATTATGTAGTCATGAATATTTATGTTTGTGCAGTGTATAATAGTGAGGACTGATGGCTGTAATGGTTTCTTCCTGATTAATTCAGGAAGAACTTCATGAGGGTTTGTGCATTGTCACAAAAACGAGATTGTCTTTAGATCTTACACTGCCTTGAATTGTGTGTACTGGCAAGGGATCTGCCTTGATTTAAAGACATGCAAGGCACTGAATCCTCCCTCTCCACTTGATTTTTGTGACTAACATTTCTCAGGGGATCTTTCTGTCTAGATTAGTTAAACACTCCTTGAACAAATGTTACCAGCTATGTCCACGAGTTGATGTGCTGGTGATTTCATTTCAAATAATCCCAGACCAAGATGTTTTATGAATCCATGTGGTAGGTAACAACATTTATCCTAAGCCATGTGTGATAGCTTGGAGACATGTGGAATATTAGGGAGAATTAAAACACAGAGCTTAAGAACAGGATGTCTCAGTTCTTTACATGGATATTTGAGCAGATTGTTGGCAGTGTTGTTTTGTGACTGCTCATGCAACTGAGCGGGAATCTTAGCTGGCTGGGAAATACTAAAACATGGCTTTGAAACAGACTGTGATTTTTTTTTTTCCTTGAATGCTTTAAGTTGAAAGGTTTCAGAAGCAGCCATAATGGAGAAGCATTATTCAAATCAGTATAAAAGGTAAAGAGCAGTAGAACCTCATGAATGGTGGTAGTAAAACCCACCCTGCTTGGTTAGTCATTCAAGAGTTTGGACAGGAAAAGGGCTTTGGGTAGCCAAGTTCACTGCTGTTCTTTTGTCCTGAAGTGTTGTGTCCTGCCTGGCCACACCTGGAGAGATCCTCCCAATAATTACCCTGATATTACTTGGCATGCAAGTTTATCATAAAAGTCTGATTATTCATAGTAAAATCACACTTTGGAGATTAAAAGAAAACTAGATATCTGTGTTATCAAACAGTTACTTGTGTACTGTTCTCAGAAGTGTGTTTTTCATGAAACTTGTAATGGAACTTTGCAGAAGCAAAGGAGTAAAAGGAAGGAAGACAATGGGTTTGATTTTCCATTAACATGGTTGATGAGAATCTGGGAGGAGCTGATGCTCCTCAGTTAAGAAAATATTAAAATACATCAAGGAAAACACGAGTTAATTCAAACTGTCCCCAGCTTGGTTTCGCACAGAGGTAAGTATGAGATCTAGTGATTTCATTGTTGGAATAAGTAATTTATGCTTGGTTATGCCAGGAAACTCTTCCCCAAGACAAGCTAGTTGGCTTTTTCTAGCAGGGTTAATGTTGATTGAGTTGATAGCATGAAAACCAAGGCAGATGATCCACTCTTTTGTTCAGACAAGACAGAAGGTTTGTGTGCACAAACAGGATTTACTTTTGTGAGGCACATGCCCTTCCACTGCAGAAGATAAAGCTGACAGGCCACACAGCTGTCCTTGGACCTTCACACAATGTGTACTTCATGGCAGCTGCACAGAAGGAAGGATCTTTAGGCAAAACCTGCTGTTTGGAGCATACAAGCACAAGGGGTGGGAGAAAGCGAGAATGTGCCTGTTCAGCAAAGCAGGTGTGGCTGCTGCTGCTCCTGGGCAGTGTGAGTATTCTGCTGGAGCTGCTGCATGGATCAACTTGAGCTAATGACTTAAATGTTTGAACAATAGGTGTGCAGATAGTTGAACTGCATGTTCCTGAACTCACTTCAAAGGAACCGTTCAAAGGAAAATGGGAATAAACAGTTTTAAACCCTTGTTGAAATGAATGGAGCTGGCTGGTAATTTTCTGAAATGTGTCTTCCTGCACAGCTCAGTGGAGAGCACCTACACTGCAAAAAAACTTTGTCTCAAAACGTTAGTTACAGCTGCACTAACATTTTCCCTGTTACCTGTTTATGCCAGCATTCAGGTGATTCTGGTGATTCATGAATGAGTATTTCACAATGTGTGCTGACTCACCCCGTGCTCTTCTACCTCCCATCTTCCCCAGACGTTAAAGTGTGGTTATGATTGCAGTTCTGCTTTTCCTGCTGGAGCAATATTGCTATGGGGATTCAGCAAAAGCAATTTACATGTCTACAGACTTTTTGAAGTCCCACACTCAGCCTTTAATTCTGATGCAATCATTGTGTTCACCTAAACCCTATATTGGAAATAGTGAATGCCTTAAGCCTGCACTGAGTCTAGATGCTTTCCTTTGCTCCTGAAGGACAAGAGAGTTGCCAGAACCTGCTATTTCATTACTGCAAGTGTCAGACTAGGTTTTCCTTTGAGAAACAGAGTGATAGATGGATAATCAAGGAGCAAGAAGAGTGGTTATTATGCAAGCTTGCTTCTCAGCAAGAGGTGGGAATGCCATGCTTCTTGCTATGGGTGTCTGTGGTTGCCCTGCCCAGCACAGATCGGCACAGGTGTCATTTCTGACTTCACTGTAAAGGTAAGGAAATGCAGATTTCATAAACGCCAGAGTAAGTAAGTTAGGTATGTAACCCACCATTTTCTTTTCAGTGCTAGAAATTTCTTTTTACAATGAACCATCTGCAAGTTTTCACTGGAATTGCCATCAACAGAACTGCTATTTGCAGGTGAGAAGAAGGTGTCCAGCAGTTCAGGTAGGGCTCAACCATAGTTCAGACAAAAAAGTTTGTAGTGTATTATGCCATCCATGTTATACGGTAGTAAACTGAAGTCACGCTTTTTCCTCAGTGGTACTACTTGAACAAGAAAATTCTGTTCACCTTTGAAATCTCTGCAGACTTTCAGAGATTATTCATTTCTTTCTTATCTCTCAATAAAGGTTATGATGTCCCTAACAGTAATACCCACTACACTGATTATTATGGGTATTTATTCTCACTATAGTCCATTTTGATTGGAATCAAAATAAATATCCATCTGCAGGATGCACATATGCAAATAAGATTTTTCAAACAAGTGTGCTTCCTGAAAAAATGAGCAATACACAAACCTAGCAGAAACTGGGTAAGTATATTGTCTGCTTCAAACAGTGAAAATTCTGCTGCTGCTTCTTCATTCACTTTGCACAGCCTTTGGTTCCTTGGTGTAACTGCTGTTTCATGCAACTCACTCAGCTTCCTATGCTCACAGTAATACACTGTAGCTTGTGCAGAGGCTTGCCTTGCAGCCATCATCTCCTGAATAATTAACAGTTATCCCAGCCCAAACTGAGTACACCTTAAGCTCTTGCTGTGCTCTTCACATGAATGGTTCCAACTGCTGCATGGTGTGGTTGCTCTGACCAGCAAGAGCATTTGCCTTCTGGATCAGGTAAGAGCCTGATTTTGATTAATACTCCATTCTTGGTGTGTTACATTTTCTTAGTCTTAGAGTTGATGTCTTCTGCATGGTTGCTTTTGCAACTTATCACTTATGCAAGTGATAAAATCTTTGGTGATTAGCAAAGCATTAGGCATCAGATGTTCTAGATTACCTCAGCCAAAAAGGAAAATAATTCTGCCCTTGAGAGCTGTTACTTTACTTTATCTTTATGGCTGCCAAAACTTGGGAGACTCTAAATAGTGATGACAGTCGTTTTAAGTAGAAGGAAGAAAGAAGTGTCCAAAACCTGGAGTAATGTCAACACTCCTCCCAAGTGCATGAAGTTGAATTATACTTGGTGTGACAAGTCTGTGGCAATTTTATTCCGTGGGGGTTTTGTTGTTTTGTTTTTCTTGTATTTGCAAACTGTCACAAACCAATGAAGAAAAGAATCACTGACTGACTTTAGGTTAGTGCCTGTAGGCAAGATCTAAATTAAAGTTCAGCACAAGGGTCATCAGGTAAACCTAGATTATATGGCTTCTAAATCCTTTAATATTCATGTGGAGGGTTTAGAAGTCAGTCTCTCTACCAGGGCAGGACAGTCCTTTTTTTTGTAGCAGAATTTTCCAGGCAGGAGTTCACCTGCAAGCAGCTGGTTGTACAATTCATTTTATTAATGTGATGCTATACACTCAAAATGAAAGTGATTCACACAAGGCAAATGAATCTTCCATTCATTTATTCACATTTTCCATGGATTTTTGTACATGTCCTCAGTGTATCAGAACTAATGAAAACATTAACATACATGTTATGTAAAACTAAAGTATCCACTGAAAAATTCAGAGCATTTTAAAATCTACTAACAAATCATCACATTCAGCATCTTCATTGGATTTAGACTAGCTCATGCCACTTTAAATTGTTTAATGTCAGGTAATCTCTGCACACAGGCACCAGCTACAAAATTTCATCAAATGCAAATAAGTTAAGGCATCAGAAAGGAAGTCTTTAACAACAGTTTAAATGTTACAGTGCTGCAAAGGGAGCTGAACCTCAGTTTTAATAGCAAAGCAAACCTCCTGATTGGTTTATGTACCAATACAGTATGTTCATTTGAACTGTAAATTTAGTAAAAACTTTCACATCCATCAACGAAAAGGCCTTAGAGGAACACAGTGTTGCCCTCCCAAGTAGATAATTTTGAATACATTACAAAAAAAAAAAAAACAAACCAAAAACAACCCCAAAATCTAAACCTTGCATACTGCAATTTAGTATTTTAAAATAAATCTCGAGCCAACTGAAATAATCTCCCTTAGAAATTATTCTGAGAATTAAAAGAAGCAGAGCTGTTTATTTTCCAGCTGAAACTTCAAAATTAGAGGAGGAGGAATGGATAAGACACTCCAACATCTACATACAGCTGGAACAATGAAGGCATTAATACAGATTGGAGCAGAAACTTGCATCTTTCACATCAGGTGTCTGATATCCAGCTGATAAATACATTACCAATCAAGACACAGGAATTCCTCCTTAAGTTGGAATTCTGATCAAAATTCTTTCCTTAGATAACATGTGCCAGTTTGTTATGAAGGCAGCAGTACACTGATGTCTGTACTCTACATGAAATTTGCTTTTTCATTTAAGGCCTTTATTTCTATTTAACAATCTCTGGCCTTTTATAGCATTTCTGCATTTTAATATTTCTTAAGTAGAAACTGAAGCATCATCAAAATTTGCTAACAGTGCTGGAAAAGGGCTGTGCTTTTTACCTGAGCACCAAGTTTGTCAGTGTGTGACTAACTTTCCCTGCTTCATAGTCCACATAATGGTATGGTCACCATGAATTGATGTTGATTAAAATCCGCTGTGCAGGGAAATTCTTCCCTGTCCTTTTGGAAGCAATTTTCCCCATGTAAAATGTTCAAAAGTGCATGTTTATGCATATATTTGACATTCTAATGACGGTGACATCCCAATTTTTTACCTTCCCGTGGCTTTACTGATTAAATACATGCACAGAAGAATTCAGGTTTTACTTGCTACGAGGGCTAGGGTAAGGTTTAATTCTTTCCAACACAATTTATTATTATTCTACTTATTTTTCCATTCACTCTGTGCCCTGTGTTTAGAAACAGGCCAGAGAGGTGCTGTCAGAATTGGGCCACATCCATGTGTGCAAAACCCCACAACTGCCCCTCCTCAGAAGCAAAGCATAAGGAAAAAAGTGTTAAGTTCAGTTTGTTGGTCCGCGTTTCTAAGGATGAACAAACAGTTCCAAATCCATGAGCTTTTGGAAGTAAGTGAAGACAAAGCCAAGCTTTTATAGACAGAGCTGTTCTTTATAGGATGTACAACCAGAGCTCGGTCTATAAAACTTTCTGTACAGAGACAGGGTTAAGACATTACAGTCAAAAAGACAAATACAAAACTAACTGAGCCCTTGGACCACAGCCTGGACTAAACTGTTAGGCAGCATTCTGCTTTTCATTCGTACACATTTAGACACATCTGTAAGCTTTGGGCCTCCAATTTAGGTAGCAGCAAGACTGTTTTTTTAAAAAGCATCTTATTTTGAGGAAAACAACGTCACTGACTTTTAATGTTTTAAGTACTTAGCCCGATGCATAAAGAAACCCCAAAAGGCACCAGTTTATTTTTCAACTATCTCAAATGGCATCTAAGCTCCCTTCACACTCCAGTGTTAAAAATGCAGTTCCTGTACACTAAGCACAGTTGAAATGTGAGCAAAGGCCTTTGTTTTGGAACTTTGGTCAACAGGGCTATAGATAAAATCAAGAATTTCCTCTTTTTTACGAAGAGGGAAGAAAAGGCCATAACCTGAATTGTGCAGTGAATTAGGCCTAGAGGCAGCCATTTGCTCCCCCCTAGAGCAGGGGGTACAGGTGAGATGTGCTGCACCTCATCAAATGGTGTTATTCCTTGTTCCCTGCCCACAGGATGCCACTGTGCTGGATTTCCAGGTCCCCTATATGAATTGTGTCACACAGACTTTCATTAAGGAAAGGGGTTTTTCTTTTCCTCTGTGTCACATTAGCCAGAGGCAAAATAGCATGTTTGTTCCATCTTGCCAGAGCTGGCCAGTGCAACACATCTGAGAGCAGTTCAAGTTTCATACTAACATCAAGCTCTTGGAAAAGTCCCAGAGTTGGAAGCAAAGTAGAAAAAGTTACTAGGGAAGGAGTTTGCAGCAAACATTTGAAAAAAAAGAAAAGGATTAAACCACCAAACAGTCTGACAAAGTTGAAAGCAAAACCAAGACCAGAATGAATGCTCTGATCCCCAAATTATTGCCACCAGGTTAATGTTATTACAGCTGAAAACTATGTTTAGAAATTACCCCATGCTCCCCACATGCAACAGAAAGCTTCTGCCACAGCTGCACTCTGCTGCTTTACTTAATGCAGTACAGCATAGCATTTTTATCACACGGGAAAATACATACTGACACGCACCCTTATGCATGTATCTCCTGCCAAGGGCCAGAGGCAACAGAAAGGTCTTTCAAAGTCCTGAAGTTGGTTGGTGGGAAGAACTCTCTTCAGCAAAGTACCAGCAGCAGGACCAATGCAGCACATCCAGCTCTGCCTCGGCTGGGTTTCAGGACTAGGGCCACACACTTCGGAAGGAGCATGTGGAAGTGCAACCCTTTGCCTCCGACCTGTCAGACGCCAGGGATGCCAGCGTGTCCAAGATAAAACTGTCTTCCAGTTGTCTGCTTGTACTATATTGCACATCATTTGCTTGTTGCTACAGTAAGAACAGAACTGACAGTTCCTCTGAAGGAACCACCACTGTCAACAAGGCTAAGCAAGCAAATTCTCTTTTAAATATCTGCAGTCTCTGAGTCCTGAAAGGACGTGGGTCTGCAAGGGTACAGACCCAGCACAATGGAGATCGTCACTGGTGGGGTGCAGTACGGTCACTCAGTCTAAAAAGTCAAGTCTCACCAGAATACAACAGACCAATTAAAAATAGGCAGTCTAGAAACAGTTGCAACAGGTAAACTTCAACATACTCCCTTCCCAAAACAGGAGGCGGTTGCATTGTATTGCAGTCTGTGAGGAAGCTCTGGTACCATGTTTTTGTACTCAGATTTCTGTCCATCTGGTTGACTGGTGCTAAAAACATGCTTGGATTTACATCCATGTGCTTTATCCAGAAGAGGTCCTGCATTTAGATACTGAAAATGAGGGAGCACAATCCAACACTTGTGTTCTATTAAAGCTTTTATTAGCTAGTTTAGCTTTTCCTCACATTATTTTTCCAAAATTCCTATAACAGTTCTTAATATTGGAGTAAAGAATTAAATGTTCAAGTGAAGTTAGGGAAGAAAAAAAGAGCAGCAGCAGTTTGGCAATAATTCCTCAAATTACAGACTGCAACTTATTTAAGCCTCCTTTTTTTCCAGTAAGATTTTGTGCAACTCATCTGCATCCTCACTGGTTTTCACTCTTATTAGCATAGTGACAGGAACAGCTGGGTTCTTCTCATCAATCGGTGGATTAGGAACACAAACTATAAGAACATTGTTTTTTCCGGTTCTTGTACATGGCATCTTAGGTGGAATTAGAACATTCAACAGTATATTTCCTGCATTTGAGGAGGGGAAAAAATGATGATTAGCCATATTTATTAGCCATATTTTAGCTTTTACTGAAATACAGTGTTAGTATAGTACTAACTAGAGATTTAGGGCGGTGTTTGGAAGGAAGGCAACTCACAAACATAATGTATGTTTGTCTTCTTTTTCCCTAAGCATCTGTTCATGGCCATTGTTCTCAGATTTCTTTCCTCACTAAAAATGAGAAAATCTCTGCAAATACTGCATCCTCCTTTTTTAAAACGGAGGAACCTGAATGTCAAATGATAGCAGGGACACACAGGAGAAAGGGAAGGGGACAAGGGAGAAGCAGCAAATAAAGAATCCAGTCACAGTGCTTAGTGTATGCCAAGTTACTCATTCTGACTATTAGATGCAGTTCACAGGCAAAGCAAAATGTTCTGATACAGACAGACATGTTAATCTGGACAAACCAGGGTAAAACAGGTACTCTGTATTGCCAAACATACACCATAACCTTTAACTTCTTGCACTGCTTCATATGCTCTCTTTTGTAATGCTCACTAGAGGCATCCAAGTGTTTGTCAGTATTCTAAATGATTTAGGAAAAAAAAAGTAGAAAGGATTTCACTAATTGTATCTGTTAATGCTGTGTAAAAAAGACCAAAAAAATCCTAATGCTTAGCAAGGAATTGTGACATCAAGGCTTGTTACTGGGATAAATGTACTTACCTAAATTGGTATCGGCTCGTACCAAGAGTTGAGTTTTTTCATTTCCTGCTGGTTTTAAATGTAATGTTCCTACACCTTTTTCTTTAAATTCATTATCCTTTTTGTAGAACAGTTTGCACCTGTGGAGAAAAAATAAATCCCAAATCTTTGTTCGTGCAGCCTTGTAGAGACGAAATACTAAGATACCTCTCAGATACATGTATCTAGCTGACTCACAGTAACAGTAATCAGGATTTAACATGCTGTGAGTAACCTAAATCTTTATTATTCTTGACCTTGTTTCGTGTGCTAATGGACAGCACTTGGAGATGAAAGAGAAAGTGAATTATTTCTTTCAGTTTTGAAATGATAAATGTATTACTTTCAGGGAAAAGTAAAAGGCACAGCAACCTGTACTCAGAGTCTGTGAGGAGCAATAAACGTAAGCTACTTTTAAAAACACTAATTAGAAAGCCGTAAGAACTTACGTATCATTCCAAAGTTATAATAGGACTTTAACGTACAATTTATAAACATTTTTTAAGTGAAGCTCCAATAAACCTAAAGCCATTTTAATAAAGCAGCATACTCTTTCTTTCAGATACAGCTAATGGCTTTTTGTAGCAGAAAAAATTCTGTGCTGAGTCTCAAGCAGACACACAATTACTTGGACTTCTGAACATACTTTGAAAAACTGCTTCTAGTAGAGCCAGTTTCATTTTGAGCTTAAAAGCACAACTTGTTCACTCCTTTATATTATAATAATAATAATAATAATAATAATAATAATAATAAGCATTTTCCAACTGAAGAGTCTTATTTTAAGCTCTTCAAATCCACCCGGTGAATTTTCCAGCAGTACTGTATAAAATTCCCGTGGTAAAGGCCCAAGGTCCTGCAATTATCTTTACAAAACCTGATGAAGGCAGAAACATCTTCACTTGTAAAAAAAGTGATCACATGTACAACACAAACTATTAGAGTTGTGTCCAAGATACGGAAGTATTTTAGTAAGATCTTACACACTCCTGCCTGTAATTAAATTTTTTTACAAGTTCATATTCTATGTGGATTCCTAACAAGCTTTGTTAATTAGGAAGTTGGGAACATGTCATTAATTAGGCACTGCAGTGGTGAAGAATATCAATATGCAGGTATTAATTTTATTTTCCAAGTTAAAGTCACTTACTTCTTTGAGTAGAAAGCATCATCTTCTTTTACTTCATTAACAATAACTTTTGGTGGCTCTTCTTCCTCCTCTTCCCCTCCTTTAAAATTAAAGTTTTAATATGTTAACGTTGTGAGCACAGATTTTGGCACTGTATTGGAAGCCCCTTATGCCCTCCATGGTTGACATGGACGTGTGGCCAATCAGTGACAGCCAGAACACCTTTCAGTCCATGTGTACTCTGCAGCAGCTTCAGCTACAGAAAACATACCAAACAATCAAATGCCAACAATATAAAGCTTAGTAAGTAAAAAGCTTCTGTTTGAACGGAAACAGTTTTTCACATTTCAAAGAGTATGCTCCACAAATGGGCTCAAGTAAGGCACAACAAATACTTAAAAGAGCCTAGTTTAATTTGGGGGATGCAGAATGACAGATAAGAGAGAGTGGCAGATTATGCCTTTCCAGCTTCTCAGCTACTGGGATTTCTATCAGCCTATTGTATCCACCACAGGCAAAGAGCAGAGTAAAGCTGTCAGTCAGGTACTATGCTACTCTGCTGGCCTCCTTACAATCTACTAAGTAAAATGAACTAAATTTTTCTGTATCTCATGCTTTATACTGCAGGGATGTCTTGATAAACCTACTAGGAAAAGTAATGGAATTGAGAAGTCCAGCAGGCTCAAAGGTGCTTCATATCAGCTGCTTTAAATTTCACCAATTCAAGTCCTGTCCTCAGATAAAGGATTATATTATATCAAGTATAAATCTGACCAGTATGTATGCCCTGATAAGCACATACTCTTGCTGTTGCTTACATAAGGTTGGGTTCTCCCGATTAGGGGTATAATTCTGCACAAATTCAAGAATGATGATGATCACAGAATATACAATTTCCTGAGTTGGAAAGGATCATTGAGTCCAACTCCTGGCCCTGCCCAGAACACCCCAACAATCTCCCCCTGTGCCTGAGAGTGCTGTCTAAACACTCCTGGAGCTCTGGCAGCCTTGGGGCTGTGACCATTCCCTGGAGAGCCTGGGCAGTGCCTGACACCCTCTGGAGGAAGAACCTTTCTCTAATATCCAACCTAAACCTCCCCTGACATTACACCATGCCATCATCTCAATGAACTTAATATTGCATTCTTTTAGTATTCTTAAGTCACATACACTCACAGCTAACCATTAAAATAACTATAAATAGAAATACACAGAATTTACCTTTGTCATCACTATTGCCGCTGTCTGTCTGCGCTTCCAGTAAACTGGTAGATGCTGCAGTGACAGGCTTAGCCTGGTTTGCATCTTTTCCAAACAAACCTGAATTCCCAGAAGAAAATGAGAAACTACTAAGTGTTCCTGAACCAAGGGAACCCAAAACAGGACTGTCAACGCTCTTGCCAAAATTCAACGAGACAGTTGACGTAGCTCCTAACAACGGGTCTCTTTTTTCTGATGCAGCTTCAGGTTTTTTGTCTGAGGTATCCTCAGTTTTGTTGTTAAACAAAAATGTGGAGCCTTGCTGGAGCTTTGAACTCCCAAACACAGGAACAGCCCGCGGGCCAGGGGTCTTGCTGCTTTCATTCTCTGAGCCACTGTCACTGCTGCCTCCATGCTGCTGCTCAATGCTCGCCAAGTACTGCTCGTAGTCCCTGAAGATGGGGGTCAGGTCGCACAGGGGGTTGGTGTTAACATGCTTCACGATCCAGTCACGCACGGAGCAGTTGAGGGCAGCCAGCTGTTTGTGGTAGGTGCCAGAGCCATGGGCTGTGCTCAGGGCGCTGCCAGATGAGCAGGGCTGGCTGCCACCGTTGGCTCTCGGGCTCACGGCGTTTTTCTCAACAAACACAGCAGCACTAGGACCATTTGACACTGGGGATCCTGTTACAAGAAAAATCACAGTATAGGATATCCTGAGCCAGGAGAGACCCACAAGCATCACAGAGTCCAGCTCCTGTTCCTGCACAGACACCCCAACAATCCCACCCTGTGCATCCCTGAGAGAGTTCTCCAAACACTCCTGGAGCTCTGGCAGCCTTGGGGCTGTGACCATTCCCTGGGGAGCCTGTTCAGTGCCCAGCACCCTCTGGGGGAAGAACCTTTCCCTGATATCCAACTGGACTTGTTTGGTTAATAAGCTCTAGTTTAAAAAAATAACACAACAAAACAACACAGATGTTTTGCTGATCCAGTGAGAAAAATGGCTTTGAACTTTTTTTTACCCCAAAAGCACAGCTCTCTTAAAAGCCCAACTAACATGCTCAGTATTTCTAAATCAAATCACTCATCCTTATTCAGCTGAGCTCCTTCTTTTTGGTCACCACACTGTGCCCCAGATACAGCCATGCCAGTGAGCAGACCCAAGTTTTAATTTAGACAAGTAAGTCAGAGATAGACAAAGTAGATGGAGTATAAAAAAAAACCCTAAGAAGCAACCTAGAAAAATTATCATTTAATATTTCAGTTTCCCTTAATTTATTCAAGCTCACCGGAACCTAAGTTACTGTTAAGTTCAAACTCCACATTTCTATTCTATGACATGGTGACGCCAAAGTTCTGTGGTGGCAGGATTAACATTTCTGGTTCACCAGCACAAAGGGATGGAACTAATATTCCTCAGAGAATTCCAAAGCACGAGAGCTCAACATGCCAAAGTACTTCAGATGTCTTTAAATGTAGGTGTCACTGTAACAGTTAAAATTCTAGTAAGACTGTCTGCAACATCAGATGTACAAGGAAAAATGATGAAGACTTTAGCTATGCTGCACCTATTTTTTGTTTAAATTGAAAGAACTGGGACGTGTTACCAGATGCTTTATACCTTTTACAGCCAGTGCCTTCCATTTCCATCCGTGCCTAGAAAACTTTTACCTCTAGTATTAGTAACTTGAAGTTAGTTGCCACCTCTTTAAACTGCATGCTTGTGAAAACTTGTCCCTCCAGCACTCTAAAATAATGAGAAATCATACAAAGAGGTATAAAGTCCCAAAGCCATAACAGACAACTGTATGACAGTCTGAATTTTTTCACTACTAAAATAACCCTACAATTTTTATGACTGAAGGTGTTGATAAATATGTATGTTTATTTAAAACTTACCAAATGCTGATTGTGTTTCAGAGGTGCTCTTCAAGCTGCTGAAAGGAGGAGTACTAGAGACACTACTGCTTCCGTTGGACAGCCCTTCCAAAGGCTTTATTCCCGCACCATTTCCAAATCCACTGAAGCCACCTCCTCCTTTTCCAGAAGGCAATATAAAGCCTTTAAACCCTTTAAAAGCTCCTCCACTTTCAGACTGGGGACAGAAAAAAAGAGAGACAACCAGTTACATACATCTCCACGCAAATTTTATCCCTACTTAATATTACCGATACCCTCAGTTTATTTTTCCCTAGTTCAGCACATCATTCCATGCATTACTGCACCAGCTATGCAAACAAAATTAACAGCTTCCTTATGACACACACTGCTACTGTAAGACTCAGATGCTTGGTATGAAAATAAACTGGCCTAGGATGTGGATACATGGAAGAGCTGTGGATGTGTTTTACCACCTATTTAGACATTCACAGCATCTTGGGTTTTTTAATAATTACATAGGATTATGTCATTTCGGGTTTATTTTCAACAACTTTTAGCATTTACAATGACAACCAAGAGCCCAATACTTTAATCCACTCATCACTCTGGACTCACCTATGAAACCTCTTGTGATTTATCAAATATTCTGTGACTGATGGATGATGCAAAGACAGACTTCTTGACCACAAAATATCTATCTCTGCAACCCTTTCATTACCCAGTTCTGATCAGTGTCTTTGCAACCGTATTATTTTATGCTATAGTTTCTTACATGTTTCTAAAAGATTAAGTATGATTAACATGCAAATAAGCACTGCAACTTTTAGGTTTTTGGAGGTAATGAACTTTTACCACTGGAAGTGAACTTTCAGTGTCTCTGGAAAACCATCAGAGAAGAACTGCTTCCAAGTTTCATCTACTTTTGCCATTGAAGAAATATCAAAGCTTGTCAATTTTAGGCTGCATTCCAGCATCTGACCTTGTGGTTATGGGTCTCTTTGCTTCCTTTTGTGCTATCTTTTCCAGTGCAGTTCTCTGCTTCTCATTTCTAGGTAGATGTTTTTATTGTGTTTCTCTCTGGACTCTGGACCAGTTAAACTGCTGTTTTTCACTGCAGCACTCTGCTTGTTCCATGTAGGAACATTAGCAAGTTTCTTTACCTTTTTGTAAATATTTCACAGGTTTCTTATGCAACTTCAGCTGACCTATCATCTCTTCTGCATTTCAGACTTTGTCCAGCCTGTTGTCCTGGTTTTGGCTGGGATAGGGTTAATTTTCTCCCTAGTAGCTGGTACAGTGGTGTGGTTTGGATTCAGGGTGAGAGGAATGTTGATAACACAAGGATGTTTTAGTTGGTGCTGAGCAGTGCTCACTGCAATCAAGGACTTCTCAGTGCCTCATGCACTGCCAGTGAGGACACAAGGAGCTCAAAGGGAGCACGGTCAGGACAACGCCCTCAACACAGAATGTCATGGCCAGCACATGAACTGGGAGGGGGGTGTGGCTGGGAGCAGCTAATTGCTGCTTGGGGATGGCATGAGGTCAGTGGGTAGTGAGCAACAATCCTCTGTATCACTGCTTTTTGTTGGGGTTTATTTCATTCTCTTTTTGTTGGTTCCCTCATCATCATTATATTTCAATTTTAAACTGTTCTTATCTCAACCCCAGGGGTTTTATCTTTTTTTCTTATTCTCCTCCTCATCCCACTAGGTGGAAGAGGGAGGGGCTGCATGGTCCTTAGTTATCAGCTGGGGTTAAAGTATACCAGCCCTTCTACCAGCTCTAACAGCCTGCTCCCAGTCTCCTTACTACTTCTACAACCCATCTGGCCCCATTCCTCATTCTGTTCTGTTTTCCTTATTCCCTTTGCCCCTGAATCTCTCCTGCTCAAGATGTAGTTTATGTTTTGCATCACCTGTACCCAGCACAATCCTTTATTTTACTCTATCCTCTACCACATTTGTGGCTAAAACTACTCAAGCCATTAGTGGGCTAAGACAGCTACCTCATTCACAGTGCTTGGACTGCAGAAGGAAAATCAAAAGCATAGGAGAAGGCTGTCTAGCTGTGCCTAGTCCCATCCAATCCTAAAGCAGTCTGTGTAACAGGTAAAACTGCAGGCCTATTTCAAACATGATGCATGCCCTGTTCAAAGGATGTCTAGGGAAAAATATATATACAACAAAGCATTTGTCAAGGATTTCTGAAAGGACAACAATTTGGCTGGAGTGGGTTAATGCTTTTTTCAGCAACTAAACCTGTAAAAAAGGCCAACCTCCTTTCAATTTGCAATTTGTTACTGCAAAGAGTAGATGGCACTAAAGCTCTGGACAGGGAGGGAGAAAAGTAGCAGCATTCTTAACAAGACATGTTTTTCGTTCTCAGAGCAGCTTAGTATTTGGGTGTTTACTAATACAGCTTCTGAGACATCCCCCAGCCCTCCAGTATGGATAAGTAATAACTCTGCATTTCCATACTTCCATCTCTGCAGGAAATGGAAGTAAAGCAGTAAAAATGCTGTTTTACCCATTTGCAAACTACATTGTGTCTGAAGCACTCTTTGTTTTTACTTCAAAAATATGCTCCTCACCCAGTCAAACTAGTATTTTTTTGCCTTAGCCTTATTCTTAGCATGGAACAGTAAAGCCAAAGTTCACATGTACATATGAGCTGGTGAGCTGAAATGATGGCTTTATTCAGCATCACTACAAACCCAAGGAAATAAAAACCTGAGCATGACGTTGTATTTTGTAACTGAGTAAAACTCCAGCACTCATGTTCAGTGACTACATTACCTCTGACCCAACATTTCGGCGCTTGGCTTTTTTGATAGCTCTGTTCTTCAGGACCTCTTCACTTGCCACAGAGAATGTTCCCACCTTGAAGAGGAAGTTATGGAATCATTAGTGGAATACTCAAAATACACAGCATGAAGGGATGGCCGAGATCAGGTTTTGAACACAGCTCTAACACTGCTACCAAACAAACAAGGGAAGAAGTTGAAAACCATCCCACTCCAAAAACAGAGCACTGACATTAGCTTGCCAGCTACCTGAATGTGAGTTGATACTTGGAAAACTCCTTCTGGTTCTGCACTACGTTTCTTTGTCCTATCTCCATTTTATTACAAGAAATAATGTAAGTTTTGCTCTGCTTTTTTAAAGCACAGCTCTAAGCTCTCTCTGCTGAAGAGAATCTGTCAGTAATCCGGTTTGGAGCAGATATATGGAAATGTGGGCTCTAAGGCAACCTCCAGCAGCCTGCTGCAGTTCAAACACTAGCAAAGACAGCTAATGGCTCAGTACCACCCTGCAATAAATGAGGAAATTAAGTTTTCTTATATTCAAATTCCTGGAAGAGTCAGGTTTTTTTATTTCTTACATTTACAGGCCTAAGCATTTAATACTTTTAATCAGACAAAAATTAAACCAGTTTGTTTAAACATGAGCCATAAGGAAGTGTGAGACATTAAAGGTGAAAATCTCTTTTCACAATCAGGTGAAACACACCACTTGAACTATTTGTCTAATTCCTCTGGCTGTGTGGAGGCACTCAGATAAAATTCATATAGTTCTGAAATAAATAATTACTGAGTCTCAGAAAAATATACTGGAGGTATACAGAGCATTTATCTCCAGAAATCTGCTTTTCCTGTAAATTCAATAAATACCTATCACACATCTGAAGAGTCCAAAAGCATTTTAACAAGCCTGGGGTTCCCTCTAGAAACATGAAGTTTCTTTCCCAGAACCACTGACGAAATTTTAACTCTTAAAAACTGCTTTGCTATACAGTCTGCATAACTGGAAGCTTGATAAAAATAATTTTTAAAAATCCACTTCTATAAAATAATCTTTAATTGCTACACTTTTATCCAGTTCTACTGTAGGTTTTATGCACAAGATACACAGCAAATATAAACAGCTACTCTACTATCTGCAGGGGTGTGTAGGGGGGGACCTAATGTGTATTTTACCTCTTCAGCTTCATCCTCCTGGTCCCAGTTTCGGTCAGTCAGTTCCTTCTCTGCAATTCTCTTTGCCATTTTTCCACACCTGCGTGGAAGAAACAAAAAATCCTAGAAAGAATTGCACAGAAATTAAATTCTAAGTAGTAGCGATCTTCAATTTGTATTCTTAGAACAAAAAAACAGGAACTGCAGTTCATGTAGAAGCAGGTCAAGATTGGAATGACCATTGAAAAACAAGTATTGTGGCAAAAACAATCAGCAGCACATGAGATTAAGGTTGTGGTGATCAGCCATATTCAATCTTAAATTAAAACAACAACAGAAATGTACAGTTCAGTTATGGGATAAATTTTCTTTAGCAGCTAGAAAAATTCCCTTCAGAACCATAACTCATATACTCATTCTGAAGGGAGACAAAAACCCTGAAGCTGCAGTTAAAACATTCCACATTCCACTCCACACTGCTGCCTCACGATACCCATGTAAGCAGCAAGAAAAAAGTAAGTTGCTTTATAACATCTAAAATAAATACTAATGAGGACCTGCTGAATTAACTGACCAGAGGGCTTAGTTAAGACTGAAGACAATGCTCTCCTTTAAAAAACTGGATTGGTAGGTCATTACTAATTTGGAAAAAATTACAAATAAATGAGATTGGCTTTCCTACAAAGGACACATAAGTCATGCCATGGATTTTAGAGCAATTATAGTAAGTAGAGAAATCAACATTTTTCTGGTTATCTCTGTGATGTAAAGCAAAATCAGCTTTGCAAAAGGAATGTCTCTAACTGTTCTGAGTCCCATTTTGCTAAAGTACAACTTATGAACTGTATACAAAACCAAAGAAAGAAAACACGATAGTTGGATTCAATCTAAAAAACCTGGTAAGAAATTACACAATTGGAATTCTATGTGAAAAATGAGTTTTTTACTAACTATGGTTATATCTTCTGACACTAAATATGAAAACTTTCCAAAGGAAATATTTAGTTCTGTTGCAATTTACATCCTAAGCAATCACAAAAATTAAAACTTTGTGATTAGGACCTGACCAGAAAAAAGAAAAGAAATCCACAAACAGCTTTATTTCAGAGCCAGAAATTGTAACAATAAATTGTTACAGGCTATCTTGTTTACATGTTGAAATGTTTTAGAACAGTAAATCCAGCCGTACAGCAGTCTTGGAGATCGCACATCCAAGTCCTGAATTTTGTCTGACACACATCATAAGTAAGGGCAAGTTACTAGAGCTTCTGGAAGTAAAGGGACAAAGACTAGCCTGTGTATACATATTTAAATGCCTTAATCCACACTGTCCTGAAAGTAGGCATCCTTGCTTGATCCCTGGGAGACTATTTCAATCTAACCCATTGAAAAGCTAAAAAAGCAGCTATTTTAAAGTCACCTTTATTTAATTGTTTCATTACTTTATTTTCATACAGAATGTATTATATTATGTAATACATTTTAATTTTAACTTTTAATCTATAATAAAAGTATTCTACAGATATATATTCTGCATATATTCACAATATGTACATAATATACTGTAATAGTATTTAAATGTATTGGTTTGATTATTTCATTAAATATTTGAGTTATTAAGAGCACATTAACGACAAAGCCTGTCCCCCATCAAAAGAGGGAAAACCTTGTCGACCTGGGCTCCAGGTTCTCTGCACCCACGTGTGTTTACACAGTTTCTCAGTTTCTTTTAAAAGCGCTGTAGAGGATCTAACACACATTAACCTGAGTCTCACAGAGAACCTAAAGTGTATTCTATCCCCTGAAACAAGAACGACCACAAACCTACATCTGGCTGGTGCTCACAAGCTTCATGAAGTTTCAGGAGCACGTGTTCTGAACAGGCTGAGATAGAAAGTGTTTTGAGAAACGCATTAAAGAAACACAGAATATGCTGAGTTGGGAGGGACCCACAAGGATCACAGAGTCCAGCTCCTAGCCCTGCACAGACACCCCAATAATCCCCCCCTGTGCATCCCTGAGAGAGTTCTCCAAACATTCCTGGAGCTCTGGCAGCCTTGGGGCTGTGACCATTCCCTGGGGAGCCTGGGCAGTGCCCGACACCCTCTGGGGGAAGAACCTTTCCCTGATATCCAGCCTGACTCTTGTTCGATTAACAAGCTCTTCTTGTTTAAAAATAACACAACGCAGATGCTTTGCTGACCTACAGTGATCCGCCCAGGAGCTTCACTGCCCTATTTAACGCAGCCGCTCGCAAGCGAGGCTTAGCTGGAGGTTCGCAGAGGGCAGCATCCCCTGCATACCGAGGGTGCACCGGAGGGTGCCGGGCCCGGCGCTGTCTCTGCGGTGCCGCCGCAGGTCCCGGCGGGAGGAAGCGGAAGCCGGATGCCGCCGGGGCCACCCCGCGCCCCGTTCCCGCGGAGCTGCCGTTCCGCTTCCACTCCCTCCGTCCCGGGGGCACCGCGCCTTCCCCGCCCACCTCACAGACCCAGCCGTGCGTTCCCGACCCTTCAAACCCGCACTGGCACGACCCCCGCTAACACCCCGCTCCCTGCGTGCCCACCCCGGCTCGTGCCCGCTCACCCCTCGCGCTCTCGGCGTGCGGGCCCCGCGGCACTCGCTCACTCACTGGCTCGGCCGGGCGATTCCGTCCCGCCGCGCTGCGCTGCGCTGCGGGGCCGACGCTGCGGGCGGAGGTGGGGAGAGGCAGGGTCTCCTCGCAGGCTGCACGGCCCCGGGGCGCGCTCAGCATTCCCCGCCGTGCCCCCGCTGCCGCTCCCTCCGTGTCCGCCGGGAGACGGGGCTCGCTGGGGCCCACACCGGGAGCGCCGCGTCCGCCGCCGTCCCGCTCCCGCCGGCACCGCGCGTGCGCGCGGCGGGGGCAGCGGGGCGGGGCCGCGGGGCGGGGCCGGGCGCGGCAGTTCCGCCGGCGGCCGCAGGGGGCGCCCCGAGGGCCGCTGCGAGGGAAGGGCGCCCCGCGCGCGTCCCGAGTCACGTGACTTCCGGCGCCAGCCGCGCTCTGCGCAAACTGTCCCGGAATGGTGGGGAAAGGGGAAAGCCCTTCACGTCCTCTTCTATCGAGGAGCCTCTCGTCGTTTCCCGACAACATTTCGGCCTTCACACAGAGGCTGATAAATAAACTTTCTCACCTATTCATACGTTTTTATCAAATTAACGTTCGCTGGTTCTAAATTCTATAATTCGTCATTTGCAGGCGCCTCAGGGCGGCTGAGGGGCGGCCGTGCCCTGGATAGCCACGGGCTGGCCTGCTGCTCCCCCTGCTCCTCCTCCCTGCCGCCGCTTCACTTTTCCCGTTAATTTGTAATTGGTTGTTTCAATTAACAGTAATCGGGATATTAATTGTAAGCAGAGTGCTAGCGTGTGTACCAGACCTCTAGGAAAGCACAGTGGTGGCTTGTTGCGATGAGCATCGGAGACACTTCCGCGGCCCGGAGACGGGGTTGATACCCAGCTCTCTTCAGCCTGAATGCTGCAAATAAAGATGGTGTTTTTGTCCCAGCGGGGAGCAGGGAACAGCAAAGAGCAGCTGGAAGAAGAATCCAGCGCAGCCCTGCCAAAACACGCTGGGTTTGAGCTGAAAAGGTCACTGCCCACAGGATTGCATCACCACGGCCGCTGAAGGCGTGAGGCTGGGACAGGCTGGCTGCCTTTATCAAGGGTGAGGCATTTCCAGTGAAAACAACCAAAGAAAGCCGAAAACAGACAGATATGCTGAAGTGTAAGAAGCAGGAAAATAAAGATGTCTTAATTTTAATTTTTTTTTATTTATCTAAACATTTTCTCTGTTGTTTGCACATTTTTTTATTTTATTTACTTCATCTGTCAACTCTTATTTGTTGTTAAGTAACGCACTCACAGTGCTGAAGAGAAAGTCCATTTATAAAATGTTCTTTCAATAAGCAGCTTTCTAGGATCACTTAATAGGATTCCAGACATTTCCCCATTGATATTTTTATATTTATGCAGGTGCTTGGAAGGTTTCTGAGGAATTCCAACCAAGTATTTTAACTGAAAAGGTGGCTGTTGTGTTGTATAAGGACTCCTGATACACACTAAGCGAAAGAACTTGATGATTTGAAATATTCAGCCCTGTGTGGTAATGCTGTTACAAGTTAAAAATCCAAGTCAGGGATATATCAGTTCAGTTTGGTTTCTGCTAGCTCAGTTGGAAAAAGTCTGTGAAATAGTTTGGCGCCTATTTCTGTTGGCAGGTACCAGGTGAAAAACTCAGCGTTAGAGTTTTGTTAGAGGTTTTCCTTTTTTCATTGTCTCTGGTTTGCAGTATTTACCTATCAACTGTTAAAACCCCAAGTGCCTCAAAATAACTATATTTGAAAGGCTTTGTTTCCCTGGCTTTTTGGGTCTTGCCCAAAAATTATGAAAGAGAGAATTAATATTACCCAGCGGGGAATAGGATTTGCTAAAATGTCACCACCAATCTCTTAATTAGCCCCTCAAAATACCACGTCACCTTTTGGTCCTCAGTGGAAAATGAGTTGAAATTAAATGGAGCTTTTTTCTTAAATAACAAAAGCAAATGTGTCCTAAACACTACCCAGTGGAAACCTGGTGCACAAATGGTGCTTAGTGCTGAGGTTGCCCTCTCTCAGTTTAGCTCATTTCTGCTCAACTTAACACTTAGAATCTGTGGATTCTTGTGATCTGAGGTCTTCAGCTGCCATCAGCACTAGTCTTACTCTGCTAGGTAAGAATAGATTAGCTACTCTAGAGAGACACATGTTTGGTGAGAAACATTAGGACAGTGGAAAATATAAAGGGCAAGGAGAAAATATTTTTGGAGCAGGATTTGAATATTATGCAGTAAGAAAGACTGGACTCTCTCCTTGAGTGAGCAACTATCCTTGTGTGCTCAATGGCATGGTTTTTTGTTGGAAATCAATCTAAAAATTCTGCCAAGTGTAAGGGAAACTGCAAAGCATTTTTTACAGCAGTGTGTGATGTGCTTGGGACACAGCACCCGTCCTGTGGCAGCCACTTTCCATGAGGCAGAAACTTGGAGTGGTCTGGAGGACACTGGGAGGACACCACAGGTTTTTATGGCTGGTGTCTGCTATGGTATAGACACATTGGTATGGACGTGTCCTTTCAGCTCAGAAAAACTCTGTTGAGTAATATGTTATAAAATATTTATATGTCCTGGTTTTTTTTTGACAATAGTACTGTATCTGCCATCCAAGAGGAGCAGTTTTCAATTCTGTTTTAGAGAGAAATTATTTACATTTCTCTTTATTTTTTCAGCCACTGATGCATGCTTTCATACCTATTTTTTTTTTGCAGGGCTTTTTATGCTGTTTACATATAGAATAATTTTTATTCTGATTTTTGTAGCGAAGGCTATTCTGTTATGATGAAGTAGACTTTTTTTACACCTAGAAATAATGGTGCATCTACCATGTAGGCAGCCTAAGATATATAGGGTATTTAAATGCTCATTTTCTTGTTTTTAAGTACTTAGCTTTTAAAATGAGGTGATAGATAATTTTGTTGTTCACCCAGGTAAAAGGGAATGGATTTAGAAAGTGCTTTATTCTTCAGTATAGATTTTTATCTGTCTTTCACCTGATTGGAAGTTATCTCTATGCATTTGAAAATGGTATGTTTTTACTTGTTTTATGATGTACCTGCATAAAGGCAGGAATTTCAATATATGTAAATGCATCACACTACATACAACTTCCCCGGATTTGGTTTCAATGGATAATGCCTTTATGGCTTTGTCATTTTTTTAGGAAAGAAACTGAGAGGAAGAAGTCTCATTTACCAAATGGGGGAAATTAATTTTTTTTTTTAAGTAAATAATTTTATTGTATTGGAAATACTTTCTAATAATTTTCAGAAGTACAGAAAATGTTTTAAAACATTGCTTGGGAAGCTTGCTCCTCTAGGCATCATTATCAAAATACAGTCCTGTTTTATAGATCATGTATTATGATATCAATAAATAGATAGAAGAGCAGAGCAACAGATTAATAAAGGAATAGGACTTTTAATGTACTTTAATCTTAGGAAGATATTAAACTTTTGCAACACTCTGCAGGTTTCATGGTACTGAAGATGTGTGCTAAGTGTTTGTTAAATCCCTGTGTGTGTTTGGGGATACCCATATGATCTCTGTAGTACTTCCTTCTACACGATAAATAATGGAAAAAACTTTCACCTGTGGAACTGGAAGTCCCATTTTTTGAAAAATACTCGTTTGTTTGTTTTTTCCCTAAGTGGGCAAGAAAAAAGGTGTCTCTTTAGTCATAAAATAAATCAATCATTTTGTGTTTAAATTGTTGCACTTCCTGTAGAGCAACTTTACACACAATTACGGGTAAATCTCACTTTATATTGAGGAGAGACTGTTCCACACCCCTGCAATATTCATTGCTTTAAGTGCTCCTCATTTACACTTGAGGATCTTGCAGTCTCACACAATTCTCCTTTGAAAGAATTCACTGACAAAACTGATAGATCTTCCTGGTATCACTCTGAGTTGAAATGAGTCTCCAAAAAGTCTGCAAAATATCCTTAACACTTCTCTTTAAGTGTCACGTATTGTCTTCAAATGTAGCTGACAGGTGTGATTTTAAGGAGATGGGATGGGGAAAAATTGAAAGGAGCCTTAAGAAAGTGTTTCTAAATTGGTGGGAAACTTGGAACAACATTTTAAACTTAAAACAAGTGTAGGTATTTCTTTGTGAGGTTCGTTCAATGAAGTAGGGTTTCACTGTTTATCTCCCCACAGCTAGGGTAATTTTCTTTCCATGCTTCTCTCAGGCTGAGGAGGCAAGGAGTTCAGAAAGGAAGTTTCTAGCAAAAGTTACTGTTGTCAGTTGTACCTTCTGTAACACCAGTTTTCCCTCCAGTCTCTTCAACCAAGTCATGGTTTATCCCCGTGTTGCATCACGTAGATCATTGGGAAGCAGATTGAAAACTTCTAGTTAAAAAATCCTACAACAACCGACACAAGAAAGTGCAAAATATTGACAATAAATTAATAAGATAAAATCATTAATCCGATTTTCCTCTGATAGAGTTGTCTTCTGTAGACTTCTTCAAGAAGACATTCAACCACTTGTCTGTGTCCAGCTAACATTGCAAGCCTTGTTGAATAAAAAAAGCTGAGTTTTATCGATGCTTCAGCTGGTACTGCTGGCAAAAGAGAAAAGATGATTCTACTGCTTATTCCCACTTCAAGCTTTGTTTCCTCTGGATTGGCAGATGTTTTTTGCAGATGACATTGAAGAACTAAGTTTTTTCTAACTTATTTCTTTGCTAGGATGGTATCCACAGGTGAGTTTCCTGATCAGGTTCCACCACCACCTGTCTGCAGAAACAATTCTGCCGGTTCAGGGGGATGGCATCACAAAGTCCAGGATAGAGCTCTCAATGGAAACTATTTTTGTTTAGACCACCTTGGTTAGTAATATAAGAATATGAATTATGAATTCACAGTTTTCAGCTGGACAAGTAAGAGAGGGTATGTGTAAATTAATTATGTGTTATAGATAATAAACTAATCAAGCCGAATTAAAAAGATTGAAGAAGGAATTTTTATTTTTGCGACTGAAAAATGATCCTCGATAGCCACAATCAGAAAGGATAGCACCAGCCCGAGATCAGCGCTGGATGAACACACACTGATCTGAACTCGATCGCATCGGATCCCCCTGTGCTCACAAATGCCCTCCTGGGCACTCCGTTTTTATACAGTTCTTCTGGCCTGGGGCAAAAGTCCTCTTTTCCTGTCGTGGATTCCCATATTCATGTAGTCTCCTTTCTCCGCAGTGAACTGGACAAAACAGATTCTGGGCAGCGACGAATTTTGATGTGTTCAGGTTTTAGTTTACGGGAACTGGGTATTGAAATGTAGTTTTTCCTGAGGACCCTGATTATCTTGATTGACGATGCTTATCGAGTACTCATGGCCGGGGAGTCTCCTGGACTGTGCCATAACGAGTCACCTCTGCTGGGGCTGGTTCTGTTAACTTGCTAATTGCGGTTTTGTCAGCGGCTGCAGCGCTGGAATTCTGTGAAGCAATCTTTCCTCCTCACTGCGGCTCAGTGTTCCTGAAGTTACTTTATTAATTTCTTTATTTATACAAACATCATTCATCTTTCATAAAACACGAATTACTTTATAACATGTATCACATTATGGAACTGAATGCTGTTCACGATATATGCAATGTTTGTGTACATTATTTCAGAAGATGTCTTTGATTCTGATTTGTGGAGAGAAGTGGATTAAGAAAATTCAGTAATTGATTAATTTAGGAATGGAGACTTTGAATTCCCTCAGCCTTACTAAAATCCTTTTATTCCAGTTTTTTGTGGTTTTTTTTTTTTTTTTTTTTTTTTTTTTTTGTGCTACAGAAGGAAGAATCTAACAGAGTACATCATGTGGAATAATCCACACAGTATACAAAAATACTTTAGTGGAAGAGGCCAGGCAAAGTCAGGAGATAGATTTCAGTATGACATGATTGCAAGCAGGACTACCTGTCTTGTCCCCATGTCCAGTTGGGCTATCCCTGGCAACCTCCAGCCTTTTAAGAAAAGTGGGAGCAAGGCAGCATCTCCTGGCAGGATTTGGAAAGATTATAATGAATCAATGAATAAATGCTTCCACAGGAAAGCTCAGCACAAGGCAAACCTTTGTGGCCACAGCAGTGAGGTGACACAGCTGTGACCAGGGCCTTGACAGGAAAAGGAACTGGAGAGCAGCTCACGGCACTCACTGATAGCAGGCTCCCAACATGTGAGAGGGCAGCAGGGAACTTGGTTATTGAAGGTCTTAGCTGCCTTCCTTGTGGCACTTGAGGACTGATAAAAAGGTCCCAGAACTTGTCAGTTGTTGCAATAATAAGCAGACAGTACTCAGTTTCTTCATGCAGAAAAAGCTGAATCTTTATTTCCTAGCTCATATTTTATAGGATTATCAGAAGGTACTGTGTTAGAGCTAATTGGCTGACAACACACTGACACTGTTCATTGGTTGGTGAGTAGTATTTTACACATCCATCAAACCTCTCTGGTTCTGGTGAGTTTACATATTTTGTTCACTGATTCTCACGGTACAGATTTCTTGTTTTTGCAGGTGTATTTCTCTACAATAGTTTGTTGTGTTAACTGCTTTTATTATATTTTTTTCATATGGGAAGTTACAAGCTGCTAATAGGTTAGCTAAAGTAGCAGGGCCTAAACCATATTTTATAAGGCCTTTGTTTTATAATATCTCTACTTCTATGTAAAAGTCAGTGGCTACTGATATGGAGATGTAAAGTTATGTGACATGTGAACACTACAGAAAGACTTTGAATTACATTGTAAGAATACACATAGCATTGTGAGAGAGATATGGAAAAAATTGCAACTGTGAATGTTTGATTCTGGTTTAAGTTCTCATAACTGAATCCATTTTCAAAGCCAAAAATAGATGTTTCATATTTATTTATTTATTTGTTTAATATCTTTTTACCTGAGGTTCTTAAAAACCTCCAGGCTGTCTCATGTTTCCTGCTTTAGAGAAGCTGAAAGATTTTGAACTGTATTGTCAATATTTTTTACACCTTCCTATGCTCAGGACATGTGTCCTTGAAGGGCAGCAGCTTTGGATTGGCTGGTTGTCATGTAGACAAGGATGTTTTCAAAATAAAGGTGCACAATCCATTTGTAAATCATCCAGAATATATGAAAGTCTAATCAGACTGACTCAGCCAGCCAAACTGCAGTGTATCTTGTTTGAATTCTTTCTTTTCCCAGGCCTTGTCTACAAGAAATATGCAAATGTATTGGAAGTAGAAAGCATTAATGATAACAGTGATAACTCAGTCCTGGTGCAGTCCTGAAAGTATTTTAGTTTTGAATGCATCTAAGCATTTCCCTTTTGCAGATACTGGCTATAGCTGCACCAGCCTTACACAATACCTACTTTTGTCACCAGTAGTATAGTCCAGGAGCAACACAACCTTGCACTGCCCCACTTTTCCTTACTGTTAGCACTTGATGGTATTTTCTGCAGTTAGTTATGTGGTTATTGATTTTGTAGACAAACAGGGATTTTGTACAACCTCCTCCTTGAAGGAGTACATCTGTGCTTTTGAGTACAGACTTTCTGGTTGTGTGGGATTAGGGAATCTTCTCTCCATTCTGTGTTATTCTGTTTCTTCAAATGATAATTTGCTGGTTATCAAGTATACTGATCTGCTGTCTGGTTTTGACTTTCAGCATTACCTTTTATATATGTAAATATAATATCCATATATATACTATATATCTGCAATTTTCATATATGTATTCATACATGTATGTAAACATGATACTTCTCCCATCACTGAAATTTCTTCAAGACTATCACTCTTACAGCTCCTATTTGAAATGTCTTTCTTCTCAATAACAGGCATTTGAGGAAAAAACATTGCTTACACATGTAAGCAGCAAGTTCAGTGTTTCTCAGCAGTATAGGTAAAATGAAGTTCTACCTCCCTTAGGGTAAGAGGCAAAGTTGCCTGTGTGATCCCATTGCTGGCAGCAGCAAAGGTCATTCTGGGGGCTTGGCCTTGGGGGTAATTGCATCACTACTTGTCCTTCTAATTGGTGCTTTTTATCAATTATGTTTATTTCCTAAAACCTATAAAAAAGTTTTCACCCCTGATGGGGGGTGGGCTTTGATGGACATCTTTCCATAGCTGGTCCTGAAGGTGTTCAAATAAAGATCCTCTTTTATATTACCTGCTCACTAAAATTATCTCGAATTTCACTTCCAGATTGGGAAAAAGGTAACAACAGGAAGGTCTGAAGTAGATTTTTTGAAGTAGCTTGGGCTATGGATAAGAGAGAGTGGGAAATATGATCCTATCAGGGCTATGAAAGTCTGTAGAAATTTCTTTCTCCCATTACAATGTGAAGGCTGCAACCAGTTCCTGGAGGGGCTTACAGTGGCCATCTTCATACTTCTTTGGTCCATTGATTGTATAAATACAGTGTTTTACTTGTCTCAGTTTGGAGACAAATTCTAGGGGAAAAACGCTCTAAAATTGTGTTTTACTTTTGAGAAGGAGGGCTTCAATAGCTCCCTTTTCTTCTGCCAATGAGAGAAATGGATACCAGGGGATGAAAGTGAAAAAAAAGTAAAACTGTTGATTGACAAAAGCAAGTTACCCACAAAGCACAGAAAAAAAAAATTAACCTTACACCTCACCCCCACATTGCTGTGTGGCCAAGAGGTAAAGATGGCAACAACCCTTCTTTATATCTGTGAGGGGAGAACAGTTCATGAAGCATCTGGGAACCTGTTGGATTTCTGGCATTTCTGCTCGCAGCCAGCAAAGTTGGTGGAGTTTAATGTTAATGTCTCTTCCTCACTTGGTCTTTCCAGGATTCAAACCAGCTGTAGCTGCTCTCAGGCTCTCCAGGCTGGAGAAAACAAACAAACAAACAAACAAACAAACACACAAACAAACCAAAACAAACCAAACCAAAACAAAAAAACTGCCAGAAGGACTTGCTGGTGAAAAACCTCCAGGCCAGAGGAAGGAAAAAAACACCCAAAAATACCCACCATTTCTAGTTGTCCCAGCCTTGACCAGTGGCACGTCAGTCTTTGGAGCTGCCAGGGATTGGCTCTGCCAGACACTGAGGAAGATTCCAGCAGCTTCTCACAGCAATCACCCCTGTAGTCCCCCCACTACCAAAGCCAAGCCATGCAAACCCAAGAGAGGGCCTTGTTTTGGGGCTCCCAGAGCCCATGTACATAGCACTGGGAGTGCTGTCACAGCACTCAGGGACCAGAAGAGAGTTGTGGTCTACTTTCCATAGCTACTAGATAATTGCAGCCAAGGCTGGCCAAGTTGACTGAGGGCAGTAGCAGCTAGTGTTCTCTTGATCCAGGAATCTTGAAAACTGACTTTGGGACAAACCATTGCTGTTTCTGTGCTACATATGCTCCAGTTGGTTTAAGCAAAGAGGGGGCCACTGACTATCTCCCAGCTGGATGCTAAAATACCAGGCAGTCTCCCTGGAGAAAGACCATGTGACACTCAAAACAAGTTCTGTCAATAACCCTGCTATGTTTTTATCTGCCTGACAAGTAGAAGGAAACCCAGATCATGTTTGTTTACAGACTTATAGAAGAAGTGTATTCCAGCAGACCTAACTTAGGAGACAGAGCCTTGGAAAGGCCTGATTGGGAATTTTTTACTGCTATGGGCAGCTTTGTCTGAAATGGAAAATAGCTCTCTGAATACTCAGTGACTACATACCATGACATAATCGAATCAGGGGCTTTCCACTCCAGTGTTTAAGCCCAGAAAGCAGAACTAATTGCACCCACTTCAGCTTTGGAACTGAGTAAAGGAAAATGAGTTAACACTTTGACTGATTCAAAATACACTTTTGGAGTGGTACATGCATGTGGGTTCATCTGGAAAGAAAGAGGCCTTTTGATATCTCAAGACACATCAGAATGGATCAAAAATTGGAAAACGAAGTTACTTGAAAGTATCCAGAAACCAGCAGAAGTTGCCATCATCCATTGCTGAGCACACCAAGTGGGTAAGACCAAACCAGAATTAGGGTATCATTTAGCCAATGAGGCTAATTGGAGACTCATTTAGCAAAGAGGCTGCAAAAAAAGGTATCTTAGAAAACAATGTTTTATCTTTAATACCCCTGCTAGAGATAACTCTACCAGAAGAAAAAATAAAGTATATTGCTAGGGACTATCAATTAATTGAAACCTTAAAAGCAAGATGTGATCCACAAGGCTCAGCAGTAACAGTGCAAGTAGTAGAAATCCGGTTTTCCTCTGGCGTCCAGTGGAGAAAGGGGCTCCCTTAGCATCCCAAAACCTCTGTTTTTATCTTGGTAAGAAATGTTGGGCTCTTCCCCCTGGCTGGAGCATCTTCCAATGGGATGCAGTAATTTTATCAGTCCCACAGTGGGACTCAATGGCCATGAGCAGAAAATGACTGGCTGGAGGAAGGATGGGTTGTGAAAAGATAAAGAACAATGCCCTGCCTGGTTTCAATGGATGCCCATTAGCAGAATATCTGCCATTGAGATAAGGATCACTGCCCCCACCCTCAATAAATGGTGATAGAATAGATACCTTTTACCACACTCTGTATTGTAACCCAAGAACTACTGGATCAAATAATACCTAGATTCAAGGTACCTTTGGGGATGTCATCAGACAGATGTTCCCACTTTATTGCAGAAGTGGTGCAACAGGTTAGGAAGGCCTTGGGAATAGCTTGAGATGTTCACTTTTATAGACCCCAAGCTAGTGGCAAAGTAGAGTAAATGAATTATACAATCAAATTGCAATTGGGTAAAATGTCAAGGACACTTCCTTGACATGCTCCAAGTCTTACCTGTTACTCCAAATTAGAATTCATCTCTGGGGCACCAGCAAAATAAGCCTCTATGAGCTGCTATATTGTCAACCCTACAAAGTACTATATATTCCAGGAAACACACATGTAAAAAGAGGGATTGATTTAAATAACTACCTCATTTTTCTTAGTAAAACCTTACAGGATTTGCAGCTAGCAGTGGTGATTTCCAGACTGATGGGATTGAACATACCAGCACAGGATTTCCAACTAGGAGACTGGGTCTACGTGAAAGACTGGGGAACCACTCTGCTCCAGCCAAAGTGGAAGGGACCTTCCTAAGAACCATTGACAGCTTTGAAGCTGGATAGAGTAGAATTATGGATGCATTACTCCAGAATTAAAAGGGCCAAAGCCCCTTGGATAATTGAACAGTTGTCTGAGAAAAAACACAAGATGCTTGTTTTGCTGTCCTGACAATAGTTAGTTCAGCCTTGACTTGGGATCAAAACTTTCATCTACTTTTATTACAATATGTGATCCCCAAAGTATGATTGTTGGCTGTGCACCCGTTTATCTGAAAACACAATGAAGCCATTAACCATTTGTGCAATTCCATATTTGTTAGAAATTAATGCTAGTTACTGGGTGAACACTTACTTTTGCCAAGAAGTAGACATACCGGTTAGTGTGCAAGTAGCCGCCAACTTCTCTTATGATCATACATGTGTGCAAAGATGTAAGTCCCTAAAGGAACAGGAGAAGTAGATTGAACTAATGAAATTGGAACTTTTGTCAGAAATCACACACAATGTGCTCAAATGTTTAATATTGGACAAGTAAATCATCATTGGCCAGTCCCAAATGGAACAGGGTGGTGTTGGATATGTAGAAATAAAGCTTATAGAGGGTTCTTCTAGGCTGAAAAGGCATTTGTACTTTAGGAGCCTTAGTCCCAAACATAACATTAATTGATAGACCTGAGGACTTTGGATGAAAAACTATTTTGGTTATACAAAATGAACTTTGCATGCTGAGTGACCAACTAAATTTCAGCTTTTCATAGGATGGATTTTTATCCTGGCTAAGAGTAAGTGAATTAGAGAATACAGTGAACATCTCTGCTACCATAGAATATATAGAAAAATTGTACAATAGATGCCATTACCGTGTTGCAGGAAGAAGTCAAGAGGTTGTCACAAGTTGTTTTTCAAAACTGAATAGCACTAGAGCTTCTTTTAGCATCACAAGGAGGAGTATGCACTGTCAATAACACCAGTGGCTATGCATACATTGATCAAAGTGGTAGAGTGTCTATAGATGCCTAGGAAATCTGAAAACATACCCAAATTTTACAACATGCAGCTCAAGATGACACCTTCTGGGGATTTGAAGAAATCTGGAGCAAACTTACTTCATGGTTACCCACATGGACTTGGTTAAACATTCATTTACAATCATCACCATAATAATTAGTGTTCGTGTTTTAGCTTGAATCATGATTCACTGTTACAGCTCTTGTAATGCCTTACACTATAATACGAAATACAGATATCAAGAGACTGGTTCCCATAAGGAATTTAGTCTCAAGCAAAGGAGGGATAAAAACTTTGCTCACCCAACACTCAGGGCACTTGATTGGAGGAACAATCCTCCAGGTGACCACCACACTGCAATAAAGAAGGCCTGCTTTCTAATATTTAAAGTTCTGTTAGAAAGTTTTGGTATCATGTAGATGGCCATACTCTGGAAAGCAGTTTGCAGATACAGCTTCATCTCTACCAGTCCATTTTTCTCAACTATCTCCAGGATTTAGTGACACCTTTTTGTACAGTTTTGGCGACCAAGATGGGACAGACTCCTGAATTCCAATGGATCTGAGGGATCACAGGACCTCCAGCCAGCATTGAGGGATTCTTAGGGAGAATCCTTGGTCCAAGGAAATCAGAGCAAGACCCCTGGTAAGACAAAGGTATTCTTTATTTTACTCTAAAGGTGTTAACTGTTAACCTACCTGTAATGTGCAGCAAAAGCTACTCAGGGTTTGGTTTAAAGGTACCTAAGGTGGGAAAAGGGAAGGGTTAGAGTCCCTTGAAAGGAGAAGGATTAGAGTCCCTTCTAAGGACCCCTAAACAGTAATTTCTTATAATGGGAAGTAAAACCTCCAAAGAGGTATCACAGGGGTCGCCTGTGGGATGTATCCTGAAACACTGGAAACAAATTGGGGGTGATCCCCTCATGCATGAAAAACATAAACAATTTTGTAATTAATGGTGACCACTTTACACTCTGGAAGATCAAGAGAAGTGGCCTAAAGATGGAACCTTGCAGTATAACACCCTGTTGCTATTAATGCTGTTTTGTAGAAGGGAGGATAAGTGGGATGAAGTTCCTTATGCACTTGAAAAGGAAAGAAAGGCCAAGGGTTGAAAGAGGTGTTGTTTTGTGTGCAACATAGGACAGAGATGCTTAAAGTGCAGGTGAGAAGAGGAGGATTTAGGACTGATGGTTGCTCTGTGGCAAAGAATAGGGGGGATGAATGATGGAGTTTATAGGGAAAATCCAGAGTTGCTAAAATATTTGAAACCATAATTAGAACTCAGGACTCAGAAACAATTGGCTGATTATTATAACTAATAATAATTAGTTATAAAAATCAAGTTAAAGTATACTTTAGTAACTTGTATTAATTAGTGACTGAAGTTTATCTGGCAATTTCTTTGTGATATTTAGTGGCTAAAGCATAGTTGACAGTTTGTGTTGTGATAGTCAGTAACTGAAGTATGTTTGGCAATTTCTAAAGGAAGGGGACCTTGGGAAAGGGCATTCAAGCACTGGGTTAAAGGTGCAGCTAACACGAACTGTGAAAACAAACAAACAAACAAACCAAATTGGAAAGTATTCTGCTAGCACTCAAGACTGAAAATAATTGCCTCAATCTTACTGTAAGTCTGTTCCATTTCTTAGAACAATCTAAATACAGGAGATCAAAGAAAATTGTATAAATGGGCAAAGAAACAGAAATTTATTCTAGTTTTGAGATCTTGCATAAAAAAAAAAAAAAAAAAAAAAAAAAAAAAAAAAAAAAAAAAGCTTGGGAAGTAGCTGAGAAGAAGCCATTTCCAGACTTTGGAGCCAAGGACCACAAGCTGCCGTAGGTATGGCTGGATGGTGTTGGTTATGGATTGCCAATTCTGGGGTCCTGATGAAAACTCTTGTGTGGTCCTGCACTGAAAATACTTGGTATGGACTCCTGAGAGTCAGAGGGCCTTTGAAGCCCTAAAAGAAACTTAATGGAAACCCCTGCATTTGGTATCTCACATTTAAACCAAATCATTTGAGTTATTTGTGTGTGAAAGGATGCACCTGGCACTAGGAGTACTGGGCAGTGTTTGGGGACATGGGAGCAGCCTATCCAAATAACTGGACAATGCAAGGGCAGAATGACCCAAATACCTGAGAGCAGTGGTAGCTGCAGAGAAAAACAAAAGCTGATATGTACAACATATGGTAATAAATTATTTGGAACAAAAACCATATTGGATATTGCCAGCAGGGTGCTGAAAGAACAGGTTGCTCAACTGGAGCGGGAAAATGTTGAACTTAAGGTAACAACTTATTTCAACCCCATCCATGTTTTTTGAGGGCTCAGAAGAAGCCCAGAGACCTTTGTGCCCTGACTGCCTGGTAACCATGGAATGAGTGTGTTCTGGCAGACTGGATCTCAACAACAATCTCATCCAGGACCAGAAACTAGACCTGCACACCAGTGGGAGCAGCACAATGTGGGCAGCTGGGAACCTTGACTCTGGTAACACAAGCCCAGGTTTTACCTTTTAATATATCAGCATGAAAACCAGCATGAATGATGTTGCATCGAGTGCTAGACATCACTGAAGGAAAAAAGGTACAAAGGTACACACCAATGAAACCATATGGAAGGAAAGGGGGTTGTTGTCAGCATAGAGAATGAAGTAGAAAGAATAAATTAGTCATCTGCTACAAAGTGTGTGAAAGCTGAAAAAAATGGCTGTGATGCCCTTGTGAAGCCCATCAGTTTGGAGATTCCCCATTTAATACAAAGAATCAGTTAGCTGATGAAACAGCTACAGAGGCTGCTGAAAAAAGTATCCTTGCATTAATTCCTAATAAATAGATGAATGCCCTAGAACAAAACCCAAATCAGGACAGGCAGTTAGCCCCATCATCTGAAACTACAGAAAATCCCAGCAGGTGACTGGTAAACTCACGTGGGCAGATAATTGTACCTCCAGTTTAATGTGTAAGAACAAAACTAAAACATCAGAAAACACATTAAGAAATAGAGAATATGGTATCTAGCTTACAAAGGAATATAGTAAACATAAAAATAACAGAAATTAATAGATCAGTTACTAAAAAATAAATAATTTGTTTTGCAAAATAATTCAAAGGGAGGAAGAGGGCCACCTCCAGGACTAGTAGAACACAAGAATTCACCAGATAATTATTGATTGTACCGAACTGCCCAGGCAGAATGGAGAGCTGATACATTTTGATACTTTTCTGGATGGCCAGAAACTTTCCAATGTTGCACCACCAAGGCAAAGGAAGCCTCAAATTTTTGCTGAAATTCATATAGTAGTACTAAAATTAACTCTTTTAAGTTTTAAAAGATACGTTGTTATCAACAAATCATTGGGACTTAGACTTGCATGTACATCTTTTATAACCAAAAGATACAATGTCCATCAAAATCTGGAATTTTGGACCAATCCAGGAGAAGGGAAAGGGAACATACCAAGTTCCCAGTAACCTACATTGCATTCAGAGTGGGAGGAATTGAGCCCTGAGTTCATCACAAGTGGGTAAAATCAGCAACACAAAAGCAGCAGAAACAAGACTGACTAGAATAATGGAATTTTCAGCGATATATATATAAATCCTATTGTTTTAAGTTAAGGATATAACTTTCTAGAGGAATATTGTTTATTGTATCTATATGAAAATTATAATTAGTAGCATATTTATAGTAATATGAGCTGTGTTCTTAATTTCTAGGAAAGAAATGTAGTCTTGAAGTTAGTGCAAGATTTTGAAAGATTACAGAATGTAGTTTCCATAAGGAGCTTGTTTACCAACACCAACCTCTGCAGAAAATCCAGTTCCATGGGAACTTTAGTCAATTTGACAAAAATTTGGAACACATGTGAGACTTTAAAAAATAAATTAGCTTTAGACCTATTACTGTTACATGACTATGGAGCATGTGGTTACTTGAATTTAAACCACAACACTTGTGTGCACATTCCAAATGTGACTGCTAAACTGAATGATCAAATAGGACAGGATTAGAAAGTAGCTAGCTAAATTAAATTTTTAAAGAATTTGGTTTTTCTGTGACTGGTTGGTTAGCCTCACTTTTGCAAAGTATAATTGTAAGCATAGTAGTAACTGTAAATATGATACTTGCCTTAAAATTTTATATTATGTTAGTAAAGAAAAAAAGGTGGTGAGGATTACAAAGGCTTGAAAAGCACAAGTTTCACAAGCCTCAAAGCAGGGGATATTACCAGATGATAAATTGTCTACACCAGGTGAATTAACACAATGCTCATTCTCCAAAACTACTGGCCTGTGGAAATCACACAATGCCAATTTTGTAAGAAGGAGAACTGGAAGTTCACCAGCCAGTGTCCTGCCAACTCAACCAGGTCAACTGGTGTCAGGGACTGAAACAGTTCATGCCTCAAACATTCATATAAAAGAGTTTTGCCTATTATAACAAAAGCTTTATTAAGAAACTACAACCAAAGAATCCTCCCTGAAGACACTCGATGGAACTTCGGACTGTAAATTATGCTGCCTAGATAACACTATTATTCAATCATCTCAGCCTAGGGAAAAACAAGCAAGGCTGGGGAAGAGGAATGCATCCACAAGAAAGCCAAACACAACAGAGGTTCTTCCTTGGCTGAATTTTGGGTGGGGGAGAACACAGCCCACAGAAGCCAGGTTTACTCCCCCTGAAATGACCCAGGGGAGGAGGTTTCAAGTCTGCCTCTGGTCAGAGGCAGCGACCATCCTCCCTTACACAAACTGGCCCAGCTCTGGAAGCCCCAACCCCACAGTCCACATCCTCAGGACATTCATGTGAGAGGCAGCTGAGGGAGTGTCATAATCCATCAAAGACTTCCCCAAAAATGCCCCCCAGAGTCATTCCTGAATTTTCTCTCTCTCTCTCTCTCTCATATTTACTATCAGATGAAACGCATACTATTGACATTGGCCTATGGTCTCATTTGCACCTTAATTCAGGCAGAGGTGTTGCTAAGAACTTTAGTAACTGGATCATGACAACTCACACATTGGGGTCCACAACCACCAGAAAGAGCCCCAGGGCAGAAGACCGCATGCATAAAGGGGAGGGGAAATATATTAATGATTTCCAGGAAATTATTATGATATGTTTATTCTGGGAATAGGTATGAAAAATAGGATGCAGGGCTTTAGGAGGAGCTATCCCCCTGTTTATCCAGCTGAATAAAGAATGTATGCTTCTTAATGCTACATTGGTGTTAAGGAGCTGTTTATTTTTACTGTATTTTTAGTAATGCTTTTATTTCTTCACATCGTGATGAGGGATTTGAATGTGCATGGACATTTGGTTCTGCTCTCTCTGCCCCACTTCCATTTTGCTTGTGCTAAAAGCCCTAATCTGGGCAGAGACTAAGGAGGGAAAACATGGATTAGAACATGGCATCTACTGCCTCCCGCTCCTATGCCGGAATGGGTGGACCAGCTGAAGGCAGACTGCCCTTCCTTTCCTCTTCCCTTCTCTCCTTTCCACACAGCCAGCAAGTTACCACTACCCTGAGCAGGCATCTACCTTGGAGGCATCTGCCTGGAAGGATCCCTGGTACCTCGAACATTTTGTATTTGTATTGGGTTTGCATGGCCAGGTTTTGACAGTAGGTGAGCTACAAGGATGGCTTCTGGGAGCAGCTTCTAGAAGCTTTCCCCATGTCTGACAAAGCCAAGGCCAGGCATCTCCAGGACAGACTTGCTGTTATGATCTGAGTTAACACAGAAGACTGAAGGAAACTAAGCCTCTGGGAATAAGACAGACTGAACCCAGAAAAATCTGAAATATAGCCAAAAAATGAGATTAAAACCAAACGAAAGTAGATGTTGGTGCCAAAAATTTGATATCTTTTATTTCATAGAGAAAGAAGGAAGGAAAGAAGAAACAAAGAGAGAGAGAAGAGGAAGGAGGGAAGGAAGGAGGGAGGGAGGGAGGGAAGGAAGGAAGGAAGGAAGGAAGGAAGGAAGGAAGGAAGGAAGGAAGGAAGGAAGGAAGGAAGGAAGGAAGGAAGGAAGGAAGGAAGGAAGGAAGGAAGGAAGGAAGGAAGGAAGGAAGGAAGGAAGGAAGGAAGGAAGGAAGGAAGGAAGGAAGGAAGGAAGGAAGGAAGGAAGGAAGGAAGGAAGGAACAGGGGGTAGGTAGAAGAAGGAACAGGGGGTAGGTAGAAGAAGGAACAGGGGGTAGGTAGAAATATATCACCCTTCCAAGAGTCCCAGCAGGGTCTCATTGCTCCCTTCCATCTGGTCTTAGCGGTGACGGTCCTCCACCGCCAAAAAGTATAGAATTCCATGGATTAATATACATTTGGGGCAGGTGGGAACATCCCCGTGCCTCCCCTGGGGAGGGCAATTTTGACACTGTCCCTTGCAACACTGTGCATCTGTTGCATCGTGCTGCAGTGCTCTGCTGCAGGGTCTGGGGACCCCTTTGGGAGGCCTTTGATGGGCAGTGTCAGCCCCTCTGCTGTCCTTCACACGGATGCAGCTTTGCCCAGGGTGAAGGGGTCTCACAGCTGAGCTGCTCTGCACAGCTGAGGATGGGTGTTAACTGCCTCTGACCAGAGGCTTTTTCACTACCCACCCAAAACCTCTCCTCCTCCCCACCCTTTGGTGTGAAGGTCTGTGCAAACCTGGCAGCCCACAGCCCCGAGGCTGTGGTCTCCACTCCAAAGCTGCTAAGCTTGATCCCACTGTGAATGGATTCTTCTTCCCTCAGCCCAGACTTGAGTTACTTTATCTTACCTCCATCAAAAAGCAGTCCAGAGCCTTAATCAGAGCATGGTAGTCTTCTCTGCAGCTTTCATACAGTTTTGCTAGAATAGGCAAAAGTCCTTTGTGAAGATGTTTAAGCTATAAATTACAACATTTCAGTCACCTGCCAAGGCTGAGCATGCTAGTGACAGCAGCAGCACCTCAGGAATAAGATATTTAAGAAGGAGGGGGAAACTGCTGCACAACAGTAATTGGCCAGAGAAAAAAGGAGTGAGAATATGTGAGAGGAACAGCTCTGAAGGCACCAAGTTTGGTGAAGAAAGAGGGACAGGAGCTACTCCAAGCGCCAGATCTGAGATTCCTCTGCAGCCTGTGGCGCAGATCTTGGTGAGGCAGCTGTGCCCCTGCAGCCCATGGAGATCCATGAGGGATGCAGAGATCCACCTGCAGCCTGTGGAGGAGACCCATGCCAGAGCAGGGGGATGCCTGAGAGAAGCTGTGACCTTATGGAGAACCTACAATGAAGCAGGTTCCTGGAAGGACTTGTGGGTCTGTGGAGAGACTAGCTTAGGTGGGAGCAGGATCACTGGCAGGACTTGTGACCCTGTGGGGACCCACACTGGAACAGCCTGTTATTCCTGAAGGACTGAACCTGTGGAAGAGATCCACACTGCAAGAGTTTATAAAGAACTGCAGCACATGGGAAAGACCCTCACTGGGCCTTGAAATTTATGGAGAACAGTCTCCTGTGGGAGGAACCCCGTGCAAGTTGAAGAGAGTGGCAGGGAAGGAGTGGCAGAGGTGAGTGATGAACTAACCACAGCCTTCATTCCTTATCCCACTGTGCTGCTCAGGGAAAGAACGGGGAGAAATTGGGAATGAATTTGAGCCCAAAAAGAAGAAAGGGGTGGGGGAAGATGCTTTAAGATTCAGGGTTTCTTCTTACTATCCTACTCTAATTTGATTGGTAAAAATTTTAGCTAATTTTAGCCCAGCCCCTCACAGTAACTCTGCCCTTCCCAAGAGAAAAGCCTCCAGGTAAGAAAGTAGCCAGCTGCACCCTTCCCCTCCTCCTAGCCACATCTTTTGTTCTCTTATGTACCAGTAGTTATTGTTTCTTAGCAACAAATGGGACAAAATTCCATGAGAGAGAGAAAGGAAAGGAAAAACCCTAACCCTCAACAAAAGTCCTCCTTTTTAGTCTCCCAAAGAATATAGCTAAAATATTTAAGAAAGGGGAAAACATTGATGTTAAATTTAGGAAGAGATGTATTTTGATTGTTGTTTTGTCTAGTAAAAGTTGTGGAATACTGCTTTCCTGACTTCTCTGCTTGTTTGTCTCTTTTAGCAAGGAGGTGCCATTGCACATCTCCCTTACAGACACAACAGAAAGTTTGACGTTCTGTCATTAGGGAAAAGAATAGCAACTTATGCCTTGTTCCTGGCAATCATCCAACTCCAAAGAGTAACTTTCTCCTTACCATCAGAGATTTTTAAACGCAAAATTTGAGGGAGTTTATATAATGTATATTCATCAAATGTGCTCTATGATCTTTCTTAAAAACAGAACTTAAAAAATGGATTTTTCCACTGTTCATGTAAAACCAGCTAGGAAGAAAGTCTGGTGCTGTCTTTGCTTTGCTCAGTTTGGAGCCATTGCATTTGTCTTCTTGTCTCAATAATTATGAGCTACACTGTGAATGGACTTCATTTGAATTAGGGATAATTAAGATAAGGTCTGCTGCAAAATCTATCACTTGTTTCTCCATCCATCATACACACAGGTGAGGCCACTTCTGCAGTTCTGTAGCTAGAATGTGATTCCATTGCCTTTCCCCAAGAGAGGAGAGATGCTCTGGCAGCCAAATTGGCTGGAGATTTCAACACAGTGACCATAACTAATAAGTGTCAAAAATGAGACAAATTATAAACTTCAGAATTCTTTAGAAAAGAAGAATGGCATTTTTAAAAAATAACTTTGAAATAAATGTTAAAATGAGGACTCTAAGGAAACCAACATTTAAGGGTGCTACATTTGATGTCTGAATTATTTGAAACTGCTATTCCAAGAAAATAGAATTCGTAGCTATTGTAGAAGGTATTTTCTAAGTCCTTGTGATTTAAGTATAAAAAATTGTCAGGAAACATTATGATTTGCTCTCATCTTTTACTTTATTTTTCATAATCCAAGATAATAAAGCCCTCATTTCACATCTAGAAATACTTGAAATAATATGCTTTACAGGTAGGAAAAAGACTAGGCAGCAGTTAAGCTATTATTTTCACTAAGCCAAATAATAGGCTTTAATAAAAAGCCTCTTCTTGGCTGTGTTCTCCATTATTAACATGACTACATCAGTCTTGTAATACTCTTATTTTGAAGGACTCTTGATTATACTTTTTCCTCAAGAGAGTGGTGATCTGTGTGTCAGTAGCTGGTCCTGACCGATGTGCCAGTTGTGCCTGTCCATGGAAAGCTACCTTTTCTCCACCCAGCCTCTGACAGCTGATGCGCTTGGATCAGTCATCCCTGTGCAAAGTGCATGGCAACTTAAATAATCTTGCTAAAAATACTGTGTGCAGTGCACCTGGGATTGCAAATGCTTTGGATTTTTGTTGTATTTGTGAAGATAAAGGGAGAGTTTAATACTAACTGAAGGGATCGTTAGTGCTGAGACCATATTAACCATAACTGAAATATACACTGAATATTTTTTAATGCAAGATGTTTCATTTTGTTTGACATTGCTGTCTCCACATATCCTTGGGGTGAAGAGGGCATTGCATGTTAAAGTGTAGAGCCTGCTGATTCCCATCCTCTCTGAATTCAGCAGCCTTTGGATCAGAAACCTGCCAGAGTTTGTGCTGGAGTGCCCAGTAGCTTCCTTAAACCAATTTATTTAATCTTTGGAGCCAGAAGAGAGCAGAACACAAGAGAAAGATGTTTTAATGCAGTAAAAGACCTACATGCCTGTCTTTCTTACCCAAGACATCTGCCCTGTGTTGCACAGTAACAGAAATTTTGCTTCTCCAGATCCTGCAGTAAAATCAATGTGCCTTATTCTCTGTGGAATTTCTTTAGGGAGATTATTTTATTTCAACCTCAGGTTGTAACTATTGCCATTCTTTTGGGTCAGTTTGTTCCCAGATTGGCAAAATTAGCTGTGTTAACATTGCTTGTAGTCTGTGATAGGCTAGAGATTATTACCTGCATTACTTGACTGTTAGGGTTTGATTTTATTTCAGTAGTTACTGCTTTCTCCCCTATTTTCCGCTAGGTCCTTCTCCAGACCTGGGCAAGACTGCAGTCTCAGAACTACTGAATGGCAATAACCTCTCAAACTGATGCAGACAATGTTGGGAGGAGTACAGAAGAGTTAGAACAGGAGTGAACACTAATCTCTTAGGCATCAAATCTACTGTTTCCGGGAAATAAATGTATTTAGTCACACCTTGAAAGCAGCATTATCCAAAGGAAGTGCAAAGATCTTTCAGTGACCCGTCCACACTGCTGTGGTGGGGGGAAGAGCCAGTTGGTATTTTGCCATGGTTTTTCCAAGTTAATCAGTTTTTTGCCTTATAGCTTTTGTGATTAATATTGTTGCTGTTGCAGTTCATTTTCTTATCTCATTTCTGCTTCCAGTAAATTGTTCTTACCTCAAAACATATTTTTGACCTTTATTTGCCTGCAGTTCTCAATGCCATCCCCAGAGTGGGAAGAGGGAGGGGAAGGATAGGGGAGCAAGCAAGCGGTGTCTCGTTCAGGATAGTCTCAGGGAGAGGGAGTGCTAAACTGGGAAGTGCCATTCCTAAACTAGGACACCTATAAAATACAGTATCACGATAAGTGATAATTAAAATTAACTTTGTCCTTTGCAGCCTATGCAAAGTGTAAAGTTACTGACTGACCTGGTCCCTTCTCTCTTACATGGAGCCAAGTGCCAGTGGGAAACGACTACTCAGAGGTTCCATTGTGTTTTAGTAAACATCCTATCTCAAGGCGAGAGGGTTCTTTCAGAATGTTGTTTATGACTTTTTTTTTCCCCTTAAGGAAATATCCCACAATAAATTGCTGGAAAATGTTACATTTTTGTGGCAATTGTGAAATTTTCAGTCTCATTGGTAGTGTTGTTTCAACAATCCACATACAGGTTTGAAAGCAACAGGAAGTTTTGTGTAAGGAGTATGTTTCCTACTAATGCAAATTTCACTAGTCAAATTGTAATAAGAATTTCCATAGCTGTTAGGGTTTTATGAGTTAAAATGCACCACCACTGAGCTACATGACAGGAAGAATTTTTTTCCTTATGGAGTATCACACCTAGTGTATCAAGGAAAGTGGACACAGGTCTTGCATCTGAAGCAGAGAACAAAAAGTATTGATCACAACTTTTCTTAGAGGCCAAAACTGTAAGTGGACAGGCTCATGTCTTCATCACTTGCTATGTAAATAGAGTGGTCATTTCTGCTGGCTTTTGGCTAGTTTAAGGAGCATGTTTCAGTACACAAGGTATTGAACTGGGTCCTGGCCATTTCATAATCTGAAATTGTGGTGGTAATTTTTTTCTGCCAGGAAATAAAGGATAAGATGGCCATCTAGGTACCTATGCAGAGATTAAGTGATGATATAATCATGACATAGAATGCATGAAATGCTCTTTTCTTTATGTTTTTCCTATCCTGAAAAGTTTAAAGACAAGATTTTCAGTGTATGATTACCAATTTTCTGGGTACTCCTTTGATGGAAAGTATCTTCAGCATAGCTCACAGATGAGTCCTTTGCCCATAAAGTGAAGAGATTTATGGATTACATTATGTTGCCTCTTAGAGCAAAGTTATTTTCCTTTGTCTGAAAACCATTTTAGAAAGCCCAGTCTCTCTCTTCATAGCCTCAGTACAACCGTGCTGTAACTGACCTCGTGAAAGAATACAAAAGGAATTTCCCAAGTAAACTTTTAATTTCATTGATTCACCAAAGAAAAGTAAATTTACTGGTTGAAGAACAGCCATTTTCTGCAGCTTTTCGCACAACTGCTCTGTAAACAGATATAAAGAATGATTCAAATATCCCATTACTCTAATTCAATTTTTTTTCTATTGCTTACCACTTTTCTGTAATACTGTGATAGTCAAGTTACTTTGAAAGAGGTTCAGTTTATTTCCTTAAAAAAGTTGGTAAGATATTTAGAGTAAATCAATTTTGTGCTGTTGGCACTTGGGTGGAAGGATTTGCTGCAACAAGCACCTCCCATGGCAACTCCTGTACCAAAGCATGAAGTAGGTGGGCTCATTTCTGAAATACAAACCTTGTCCTTCAAGAAGGCAGACAGCAATGCATGAAAGAGACCTTTTTCATCCATGCAGTGGAATGATGGAAAGGAAAGTTTCAAGCCCATTTCTTTTAGCATTTGCAGTTCTAGAATAAGGGGAAACACCAAGAGTGGATTGCAAGCTGGAGTCTGCTGAACAGCTGTGATGTACCTTCCAGATGACCTTCATGTTCCTCTCTTCAGCCAGAAATTCTCTTGTGGGTGAAATTCTCATTATTGTCTTCAGCCAGATTTTTTCATAAAGTTTATACAGTATCTCAACCTGTGCATTTATGACACACATATAATTTTCACAAGACTGGGACTGTAGGCTTTGTGTGGATCATAGCCACTCTCAGTTGGAGTTTTAAAGCTCTAAATTCTATGAAACCTTTGATACAATTCTGACCATAACAATGCGAGCTTCCAAATTCTATCCAAAAGAAATTCGAAGTGCTCTGAAACCTACAGAGGCTTGTATGTAGTTATTTGTGACTTTCTTTTTGGTCCCTGGTGGTATTTACCAGGACCAGAGAGTGCTAATATCAATTAGCTATTTCTCAGAAAGCTCACATTTAGCCAGCAGAGAAAGACTGGAGGCCTTACTTGATGAGTTCTACAAGAGTCTTTATTTCATGCAAAGGGAGTCAGGCAGGATTCTCTCAGAACAAAGGGCAGTCATATTTATAAGTTCAGGGGGGATTCAAACTACAGCCAATAAAAAGTTTATACAAAGAACAGCTCCAATCTAAGTGAGAAGTTATAAAGATGAACTGACCAATTTCACAGACTAATTTCTAACCAATTATCTTCCAAAGTGTTAGGAGAGTGACCAAATTCTTAAGGAATTTGACTTAGCCTTGGTATCTAGGAAACCTTATCTATTATAGCAAGTTCTAGGGGCCAGGGGAAGATGGCTTTGGAGGAATTGTATCACCCACAGTTATTTACCAAAATACCTTAAGTTCAGCTGCATACTGAAAGTGGCCCTTCTGCCAAAGATGATTTGGAAGCCAACTGATCAATAAATGGTGCTCAGGTAAACACTCCTACCTGGTCATTTATTCCTTTCAAATGTTGACAATAAGGAATGTTCCAATAATTACAGTAATTTCACCATTACAAACCACACAGAGTATAAGCCACATTTCTGGTGTGTCGGCAACATTGATGTCTTTGTCAATAAAAAAGCTGCACCCGATTATTAGCTGCACTTTTGTTCGTGGCGAACTTTCACAAAGTCGTCATTTAGTAACAGAATCGCGGGATCGCCGGGGCTTGCTGGCAGGTGCTGACCTTGGAAACATTATTTCCAAGTGAAAAAAGACACAGACCATAGCTGCGGCAGCGTACCCTGCAAGTTTTATTTACAAGCTGAAAAAGACACGAACAACAGTGTGGTCATTTTGCGAGCATTCCCAACGGATCCGCATTGCCTTTAAACTGCCGCTCAGCCGCGCGAGCGGGCAGCCGGCACAGCCACCCCGCTCATCTGGCCTGGCCCGGCCCAGCCCGGCCCCTCCCCTGATCCACGTGAGCACAGCCCGGCCCGGCCTGGCCTGGCCTCTCCCCTGATCTGCACAAGCACAGCCCGGCCTGGCCCAGCCCAGCCCCTCCCCTGATCCGCGCGAGCACAGCCTGGCCTGGCCCGGCCCGGCCTGGCCCGGCCTGGCTCAGCCCGGCCCCTCCCCGATCCGTGTGAGCACAGCCCGGCCTGGCCCGGCCTGGCTTGGCCCGGCCCCTCCCCTGATCCGTGTGAGCACAGCCCGGCCTGGCCTGGCCCGGCCCGGCCCCTCCCCTGATCCGCGCGAGCACAGCCCGGCCTGGCCCGGCCCGGCCCGGCCCCTCCCATGATCCGTGTGAGCACAGCCCGGCCCGGCCCGGCCTGGCCCCTCCCCTGATCCACACGAGCACAGCGCGACCTGGCCCGGCCCGGCCCCTCCCCTGATCCCCGTGAGCACGGCCAGCCGTGCAGCCTCACAAGACTGAAAACACTTAAAAAAGAGAAATAGAGAAGTATCACACACTTTTATCAAACTGCCGAGGTAACTCGCTGCGGGAACTCACCCCGATAACAACCCCCGCCCCTCAGTAACGCCGCCATCCACAGGCAGGCAATAAACTGTTCTCTGATTGGTTCATCGTTGGAACAACGGGAAACCATGGATTTCAAACCGTTTTGACGCGGGACAGGACCGGCACGATACCAGGTAAGGGCAGATATCACATTTTTGTTAATAGATTAGCCGCCCCGGAGTACTAGCCGCACTTCCGGGTTTCCACCAAAACTTTGGTCAAAATGGTGCGGCTTGTAATCGTGAAATTACTGTACTTGGTGTATAACTACCAGAAGAGAAAACAATTGAAATTGCCTTTCAAAAACAGTTGAATTTGCCTTTTTCAGCTATTTAGATAGTCTTTTCGGGAATAGCAAATTGGGTCAGGCATTGCATTTGTTTAAAGACTATGTATGAGTAAGCCTTTATTTCTGCTTGTTCTCTAAAGCCTCCTGGAAAATTGGTGTAGAGTACCAGGGGTATTAAATTATTACATTACATCTATTTCCAAACAGTTTACACCTGTTTCTGTAAGCTTTCCTCAGTTCCTGTTTGTTTGCTTGTTTTTAATTTCAGTCCAATTTGAGATTTGGAGTTTGATTTCTGGATCTCTGTTTCCTTCTGAAACCATGCTGGGAAATGTGCTGCAGTTTGAGCAAAGCAATTTTCTCTACCTCTAACCCCAGATTAACTGGAGTTTTGAAAAATACTTCTGGAAGATCATTTACCTTCAGTACATTAGAATTTTGTTCAAAAGTATGTTGTGGTACTTCCACCTGTTTGTTGCCCAAAATTGTCTGAGTCCTTTTTCCAAATTCGTGTCAAATCAAGGGTCACTGCAAAGTTGGCATCCTTGATTGCCTTCTTTGATGTGTGTGAAGAAGCCCAGCCTGTCTTGCATTACTTTTCCTCTCCTAGTGGACTATTGAAACTTCCATGGAAGAGTGGAAGAAAATGGCATTTCAAAGGAACAAAATGAATCCTGATTTCAGTATATATTCCTGAAATACTTCCAATGTTTGTTCACAACTTGATAATAATAAGCACTGCTAGTACAATCACTCCTGGCAGATGAAGCATAGAAAAGGAAATTCTAAGTTTTAATCCAAATGCATATAAATTCAATCTAGCCAATGTCAGTTATTGCTTGATAATTTTTGTCCAGGCTGATATGACCATGGGCCTTCAGTCTTCTGATTTTATTGATACAGTTATTTAAGCCTTATTTCTTTCCTTTAATCAGCTAAAATTATTTTGAAGAATGTGTTGCAGAAAAGCGTAATTTCTTTTTAGCAGGCACTGATTTAAAAATCAAAGGAGTATGAATCTGGGCAAGAATATTTATTCTGAAAATCAATATTTTGACATGACCAATATATATTGGGAAGGACAAACTTGTAAATACACAGCAGTGATACAGCTATTAATTTTCAGATCAGTACAATTCCCATTGATGGGAATCTTTGGTAACCTTTGCATTTATTTCAATATTCGGTGAGTTCAGTCTCCTAAGCAGCAGAACCTTTTGAACTCACAAAACTGGCCTGTCACATCATTTATGTCCAGATTTCCTGCTGTCTTTGAGGTGTTATAGTTATCCAGATTTGGAATTGTGCTTGAAATTCTGCTGATGGTTTTTTGGGTTTTGCTTTTGGGGGGAAGGGGGTGGGGTGGGTGGAGAGTTTGTTTGTTTTGATCTTGTTATACTTCTGCGTATTGTTTTAGCCCTCATTGATAAACTCATTTATTTCAAAAGTTTACACTTTTTTTGAGTGTACAGCTTTTAGATTATTATCATATGCATAAAGACAAGAGTTGGTCTGAATCACTGAATACTGGAAAGGGTTTTAAAGGCAATGGAGAGGGCAGAGGAGAATGCTGAACACTTCTCATGAGGGAAATCAAGAAGGACCCTGTGTGTAGGCTGCTGTATGGGTTTTGTGCTGGGAGCAGGGAGACGAATATACGTTCTATGTATGAGAATACATGGACAGCACTTGGCTCTAATGAGCAAAAGAAACCTGCACACTTGCAGTACCTCCACAGAAGTTGTTTCAGGGTTGATTTATTGAGTATTTGTTTGTATTAAAATAAATTGTGACTTCTCAAATAAGGCTTCTTCCTTGGGGTAGGACAGTAGTTACCTGAGGGAAGACACAATGGTGTCAGAGTAACTTTAGGTAAGGTAGAGACATCTATTAATCCAATTCCTGCAATAAATCCAAATACCCATATTGGATATGTAAGTGTTTATATACATATATGTAGGTCATATCTTTATGTATGTGTGTGTTTATCTATGTAATTTTTTACTTTCTTGTGGTTTATCAGACATGTTGTAATGTCTCAGAAGTTACTGTTATGGTATACATAATTAAAAGGAAAAAAAAGGGCATCAAATTTTTAACATATATTACCCAATATATTTAGGGGGCTTCTAGAGATCAAAGACACTCCACTGCATGCATGTGGGTTTCAATAATTAAAGAAACTGGATGATTTACTGAATGGAAAAAATATATATGTAAGATTTCTGCTACTGGTTAGAGTTGGACTTGATCCTTGTGAGTCCTTTGCAGAATGTCTGTAATAATGGTTCTACTGTTCTGGTCTTCTGCATGCTGGATTAATTGCTCATACATTAAATATGAAAAATGAGGTGTGATAAAACAGAACTCTGCCTCTAAACTTCACCTTTTAGCTTATACTAAAATACTATGAAACATTTTTGAAATCAGTAATTGTTTTGTATTCCCTCTTTTCAAATACTGACCCTCTTGGTAGGACAAGATTAACTAACTCATGAATGGTGTCACTGATGCTTGAGAAACCTCTGGATGGAAAGCACTGTGTATTTGTGTCCCATTCTGTGGCTCTGCAGTGGGCTTGTCCTAAAAAGACAAGCGACATCTCATAAAAGAAAAAGGCACTGCTGTGGAAAAACAGCAACACCAATTTCTGAGAATGAAGCAGCATATTAAAATCATGTAGCTCTAGGCTTAAATTTTCAGCAGTGTCTTGTATTCCTCAGAGCAGTTCAGAAGGGAGCCATTTCCTCTTTGTTTTCTGAGTCCCTGAAGATTGAGTAATGGATGAGAATAAAAACATTTTGATGGTGAGAGGTTTACAATGGGATCATTGTCAGATCGGTACCTTGAGGGCTCCACCGGGGGCCATTGTCATTCCTGTTTCCTTTCTTCTAATGAGTGGATCCACCTCTCACTGAGGTACAGGAGAGATCAGTGTAACTACCGAAGAGCTCACAGTGGCTCATCTTTCTTGTCAGCCTCCCATACTCACTGTGACAAAGTAAAAGGCTTTGGAAAAACCAGACTCATTCAATGTAATTGAATTAAATGGATAATAGGGCACTTATTAGGCTTTAAACAGAATACTCTTTGCTGGTTTTTGCAAAGACTCAGCTCTTTGTCATTTGATAATAGACATTGACTTAGGAGTCTATTATATACTTTTTTGTGTTGGGATTTTTAAGATATTTTACTCACATCAATATTAACGGGAATTTTGCAAGTAAGCCCTGGGAATTCAGAAAAATAAAACCCAAGACCTTTGTGTTTCTAGCAACCTAAAGCCTCGAATAACTGAGAATCTGTAATTGGTTCCAATATGGGACAATCTTGGATGGGAAAAAGAGCTCCAAGTATAACTAAAAATCACCCACTTAAGGACAAATTCTAAATCCTAGCTTTGCCTAGATAATAACTTGCTCTTCAGACAATCTAAGTCTGTCCAGTTATCCTAACTTCTTCTGGAGTAAAAGAGAACCTAGAATAAAGCAGTATGAACCTCCAGCTTCCCAGTCTGAAACCTTCATATATGTTTCCTATATAGGGTTATCCTCTTGCTCTCTTGGTGTCACTCAGAAATATAGTTTTCAACATGAGGAATCATGTTGAAATGATGAATTTTAATTCAATGTTTACTTTCAATGATCTGAAAGTACTGGTAAGTCTAGACTGGTATTTTCACCTTTCTAGTTCAGCTCTGCATAGATTCAATAACACTAATTTTGCAGTTTATGGGTGCCTCTTATCTTCAAAAGGCTTTTCAAATATTCAACCATATTTTCTTGTCATTTAATGCTTTGGTGTATCCCAGACCTAGGCATGAAACCATCAGAGTTCACAGCACTTGTAAATTGGACAAAGCCATGAAGAGGTGATTACTTGCTAGCATTATCTTATGGAGAACTATTCCAGCAGGACAGTACTGTTAATGTCAAAATTTGCATGATGAGATCAACCTTACAGTGAAAGAATTCCAACCTCTAGTGGTTTTTTATCCTGTTGTTTCTTTTTTTAGAGGTGGAAAAACTGTGGGAAGAACATGACTGTAAATTGCTCTAGTCTGAATAGTGGGTGAAAGTAGGAACAGAATTAACATTCATTTACCACTGCTGCCCTTCAATAAAGCATCTCACAGTCCTTCAGATTTGTTTCTTGTGAACCCAGCTGGCAATTAAAATGGAAGTACTGGAGTGAAGAAGGAACTGGGGAAAAGGACAGGTAGTGCAGCTCTGCATTCTTATTTTATTAGTATGTGGGGAAAAAAGAGATATTTGCCTGGTATACAGGGTGACCTGACTCTGTTTTGTCCCCTCAGTTATTGCAGTTAGCTAAAGAAATATCCTATTTGTTCCTCATGGTTTTCTTATTTATTTGGTATAGTACTTTGTGCATTTCCCTTGCCCTTCTAAGAGAGTGGGATTTTTTCTGAATGGATCAGTGCACACCTACTTAGAGCTGCAGGGAAATTTCAGTCCTTTGGAGCCACCTGTGGCTGTGCTAATGGTAGGAACAAACCCAGGATTTGTCAAGCACTGAGCTAGTTTTTCTATTAGCTGTTTACACCTATCTCAAATAGACAGTCTCTGTGCCTGAAAAAAAAAGATTGCATAGGAAAGCAGCTCAATATACACATAATATACCCCATTCCCACCTGATTTACCTTTATGTAATCAGAAACAAACTCATTAATGCAGAACAGAGTTATGTCAAAGGAGAGCCAAGCTTATAGGAGAAACCAGCCTATTGCATTCAGGATGTCATATTTTCTTAAAATTGCTACTGTATAGCTGAACATTATGCTTTAGGAGGACTTTCAGCAAGGTTGCTACCTGTTTGATTTCTATTTGTACTGAGATCTTCTGAGTGGATGCAATAACCCTCTCTTCATTTTTTCCGGGTTGCAAACATTCCGGTTGCATTCCACTAGATGGCTACAGGGGAAGCAGTTCTGCAGGGAGCAGAAACATGCAGCTCTTGGTATCCAGGGAAAACCTGTCTGGGATTTTTATCTTTTCTTTACAAGTTCACTCTCTGACTATGTGATACAGCTGAGCTTCTCAAGCCAAACAGTCATGTTCAGTGGGGTTGGAGAACTGCCTTATTGGAGACTCCAGCAAATCCAACATGAATGTTTGATCCTGGTTTCATTCAGTGACATTGCCATTGCCAAGACTGTGTGTTGTGGGCAGTGGAAAGTGCACTGTAAAGTGCAGATATCATGGACCCCTGTTAAGTGCAGTTATCAAACCAGGTGTGACCTTGCACAGGTTAAGCTACACAGAATGTTTTGCCATGGTGCTACAGGAGCTAAAACTGGGTCTGTGCCTGACTTGGTCACCTGCATCACCACTGAGGCCCAGACCATGTGCAGGCTCCTAAAAAATAACACTTTTTTTCCCATCAAATCAGGCAGAGCACCTTATTCCAGCTTTGCCCCAGCTGCAGGAGGACAGAGAATACTTGTTGTAGAATAAAAACCTGTCTGGACTGCACTCTGTTTCCAGTGCTTCCTGAACAGACATAAAATCAGAGACTGAACTTATACTAGGTCAGCATTTTCAGTTATATGGCAGAGGTGGTTTGATCTTGGTGTAGAAGACCAAAGTCACTGCCTTGCTGCTTTTTCATTTTTCAGAGCCAGCATAACTCTAACTGCATGGATATTGGAGAGTCTTAACTAGGACCAGTGAGATTTTCTGATGTTTCTTTTAGCTGTGCATAGAAAATTTATTCTAATTGTAACAACTGGTTGAGCTTTTGTTGTTGTGGCTTTTCCTACAGGGCTCCAACACATGAAATGAGTATCATTATTTGCATTCAGTAAATTAGGAGAATAGAAGTATTTTCCAGTGATGGGGCTTCCTCAAAGCTTTCCTGCCTATCTGTGGCAGATCTGGGAAAAATGAAAGTGAAAATCCAATGACTCTGAAAAAAGATAGTGAAATGGGGAGATCCAGCTGCCATGTCTGTGGGGTTTTGGTGTGTGGCTTTGGCTGCAGGGAGCATTGTAACTAATATAAGTGGAAAAATTCCTAGTATCTCCTTTACTGGCTTTACATATGCAGTGCAGGATGCAAACATGCAGGTACCCTAGAGAAAGTTCTTTTTAAAAGCCCTTTTTTTTACCTAAACATCATAATGAATCTGGGATTTGCTCTCCAAAAAGTGGAGAATGTGAACAGTAACCTAAAAATAATCAGAAATTGATGCTGTACTGTAAACAAAAAAAGCTCACAGTGAAATGATGGGAAAATCCTGCATAATCTTTATTACCAATGTTTTCTAAATTTCTTAATTTTTAAATTGGGACAATCAGTCTGCAATGAAAGTTATATTTGCATACTAGTCCTAATTCTGATTTATGTTAATATTTGGCCGTATCATGGAGCATCTCTCTGCTTTGTCCATTCCTCTTTCTAGCTGCAACAACAGAACGGAAACTCCCCTCACAAACTCAATTTTTAGTCAGTTTTAGGAATTTATTCCTTATCCCCCAATGTATCTTTCCATTCTGCACTTTCTTCATCTCTCATTATTACAATTTCTATTGTATTTTAGGTAATCTACCTCAGTCAGGATACAATCCTCTGTATTCTTTTACTGTAGAATAGTGCAGTATTTTGTGTGGGAACATATGTAGCTGTAGAGACAGAAATGGTCATGTTAAAGTTCACAAAAGTCAGACTTTTCTGCAGTTCAGTATATTTATGAGGGACAACCTACCATTTTACTTGCAGCCTCAGTGAAGCTGTGTGGAAATGTAGTTCTACTGTGCCAAGCAGTTTCTCATATATCTATTACTTTTATGAAACTCTCTGCTGTAGTTTATGTACAGTTTGAGAATAAAGGAGAGAGCAGAGGAGTGCCTGCTGCATCATCCAGTTCTGTGTATTTTGGAAACTCGTGGTCACCGTTAAGGTTGCTCTTATACGAATTCAAGTCCCTCCTTGCCTGTTATCTGTGTCTGTGATTTGGACAGCAAGTGTGTGTCCCAGGGTAGGGGCTGGCAGTGTGGAGGTAGGTGAGGGGTGAGCTGGCCTGGTGTGTGCACTGGTGGTAGAGAGTGCCCATGCTCCAACAGTGGCATTTCCCCACAGTTTACCGGGACGTCTGACACTTCCTGCTATCACTTCACCCAACACACTCTTCTAGCCCAGCAGTATAAATTAATCTAATCAAGAGCCTATTTTTACCCTAATTTACTCTTTTGGAGCAGGGGCTCTGTATGGTCAGCTCCTGCATTACTCTGTATCCCCTGTCATTTAAGAGCATCTTTCCTGTAATTCTTAAGGAAGCCCTCACCCTCCTGTGAAGATACTCTTTCTTAGAGTACAAATTGATATCTATCTTTAGGAACCAAGTGTGGGAAACAAAATACAAGTTGTACTTCAATTATAAGTTAAAGGTCAGTATTCCAAGGAATAACTGTGTTTATATATGGGACACTTTACTTGCAGTAACATTGTGAAGAATCAGGTATTCTAATTGACACATTCACTGTGGCATGTCTAGCATTTGTGTCAGCCCTAGGAATGTCAGTCATAGTTCTGAGGCACCACATTTACGCACGTGATTGACTTAGTCCTTCTCCTCAAGTCCTTGACCATCTCATAACATTCAACTCTTCAGCTGAGAACTGTGAGTTCTCAGTAATCAGGAGATGAAAATGAAGGGACCATAAAGGGGAGGGGTGTTGTATCTTGGAGACTTGGCTTTCTTTCCTAGCTTCCTCAAAGCATCCATTGAGCTACTCTGAAAGTCTCTGAATCTCACTTTGCCCCAGCTGCTCCCTCTGTATGCATTCGTCTCTTAAGCCCCTTCAAAATCAGGTAATGCTAGTCTAAGCATGGCTGAACACACACTAATGCTGCTAAACTCTAAAATAATTTTGTTCATCTTACCAGTTCACCTTGGAATTACTGGCATGATAAATCTGTATATCCCATGTGAAATTTACAATAACTGGTATGTATGGAACATGTACAAATTGTTACTTTTCCAGCTCTGTTTTCCAAAGATTCTAAATGCAGAATGACTACACCAGTGTTTCAGATCAGTTAATCAGCAGGAAAAAGGTGGGGAGCTAAAGTGCTCTTGTCCATTATGCAGAGACAGTTACTAGCAGCAAAAAGCTTTGAATTAACCACTGCCTAGGCAAAAATCTGACTTTGCATAAGTCTCAGTTATGTTATGCAGAGAAGCTGAGCAGCACAGTGCATCCCTGCCAGAGGAGTCTCCCCAGGCAGGAGGGTGAGGAGCTCCAAGCTGCTCCCATGGATGAGACCCAAGAGAAGCACCTGCACTAATTCCTGCTAATTACCTCCGACCAGGCAATGTCTCTGCATGGGCTGCTTAAGAAAAGCCATTTTCAAAAGTCAGCTCCACCAGGAAAAAAAAAAAATTTCACAGCACTAAGGACACCCCACATGAAATTTTTATTCACTGGCCAACAACAGTCACTATTAGATCACCCACCACCTCTCCTCATTTCTTGTGTGTCACAGGTAATCAAGGGGCTGGTCAAAGCTTGGTGCTCTGGCAGTGGCTTTTCTGCTGCTTGTATTCTCTCTTTGTGCACAGGGGACTGCTTTGGGAGATATGGGAATGCAATCAGAAGCTGCACAAAGTGTATCAGGGAATACTGCCAGGGCGGCCAGTTTTCTCTTCACTTGTTGCAGCTCTTTGGGCACAATCATAATCTCGGCATATATGTGGGGGAAAAAATCTGACAAAAACCTACAGTGATAAAATAATGGAACTTGCAAAAGGCAGAGAATTCAGATCCCATATTGGCAATCTACACTCCCTGTGCAGCTCAGAGACAGAGCAGCTCAGCTAGTGCTGGAGGATTTCAGCCACACAATGAAGTTCAAATGATCTTTCAGCAGATGCCTGCTGTTTGGAGAATCTCCACCCAAACGCTTGCCTACTGAGTAGTTAAATTTGACAAGTAGCTTTTGTTCCTATTTCTGTGTTGCTTTTTATCAGCTTAGTCTATATCCCTCTTGTTACTGTACTGTCATGTTTTGAAAACTTCATTTCTTTAGCCTGCCTGTCCCCTTGTTCTGCTTCCAAGTGCTCTGTTTCCCAAATTCCTCAGTACATCTTGTAGCACTAGAGAAGTGCTTTAATTTCCATAGGACTCTGCTGCTCTCTGCTCACCAAAGGAGCATCTGAACAGACTCTCTTGTATCAGCTGCTGAAGTTTGTTTATTCTGCACCCAGGAGAGGGGAAAACACAAATGAGTAGGATTTTCCATGTCTTCTGAAAAAGTTTCGTTTGAATATCAACCTCATGCAATTTTGTCCTAATTTTTCTGAAACTCTAAGTCCCACCTTTGCTTCTTTCTGATGTTGCTAATTCTCACCATGGGCTGCAGTAAGACTGATAGTGTAAGAACCTGAATTCTCTACAGTGGCATTTGTAGCTTATCATATTCAATACTAAGAAAGTAAGTTGTAAAGTTGAAACAATTTCTCTAAAATCATAGTGAAATAAAGCAATGGTGGAAGACCATAAAACACATAAATATTCAATATTTAATATCTTCCATCCTACTGGACTAAATTCATTCATGAGGTTTATAACTAAATGCCATCCTCTCTTGGGTGAGACAAGTCAACTCTTTTCCTATGACACAATATATGTAGTGATGGAAGAATCTTTCTGATCTAAATGAATTTGATGCTTAGCTATGTGCTATGTACACAACCATGTACACTCTTGTGATTTGGTCCAAGATAAATTTCCCAGCATAGGTGAAAATCTGTGGATTAACACACATGCAGACACACACATGCTACAAAGGCTAGATCTCTGCAAATAACTTGTTTTTTTTCTCAAAGTGCAAACAAACTATAAAAAATAATAGTTTGGAGTCAAAGAAATCAAACAATATTAATGTTGTTATAGATAATAAATTAATCAAGCTAAATTAAAAATATTTAAGAAGCAACTTTTATTTTTGTGACCGAAATACGGTCCTCAATAGCCACAATCAAAAAGGAACACAATTCGTCTTTCATAAAACACAAATTACTTCATAACATATATCAAAATGTCAAGAAAGCACTAAAAGGAGATACCTTAGTTAAAACAATAGAAAACACTTCTATGTCACTTCACGTCTTCATGATTAAATTTGTTTCCAACAAAACTCTAAGACCAGTCCGAACTGAATAAAGGAAGTTCTATTTGGAATTTCTTCTGACTAAAATAGCTTAATTGTAATCAGCATTTCAGTCAATGTGAATTTCTGTTTCTTGAATGAAGAATTAATAAAAAGAATCTGTTCTGTTCATGTTGAAATCAAATGGTGAAACATGACCAAATATCACCCACACATAAAGGAGGGCAAGGAAAACATCTGAGTGCTCCAACCAGAAGAGTGGAATTTAATGAAGAGTTTTGGGAAAATGAAAGCACTGATGATCACCTCAAAATTGTAAATAACCTCTTTGCAAGCAGATGCAAAATAGTTGTTACATTAAAGACATTTTTTGGATTTAAAAAAAAGGAGAAAAAACCAACTAAGTTTAGGTAAACGTTTTCAGAGAAAAAGTCAATGCTTCCATTTTTTATAAAGTTATCATTACAGGGGAGAGAGGTTACAGTCCACAAAAAAAATTGTACTTGAAAACAAATTGCTTGTTGAAAACTTGCTTTGATTATTTTTTTTTTTTCCTTAAGAGTTCCTAGCTGCTTTGCTAGAAATAACTATATTAAAAATATGTGAGACAGTAAAAAACCCCAAAATTTCAACAACATAAAATATACTGAAAAATGTTGATTTACAAAAAGCTATATAAAATCCTCTTCCTTTGAAAAATTATGCCCAGCTGTATTTAGTGTGCCTTAATTATGCATTTGATCCAGAATGTCATTCATCCTGCTTTCCCCAGCTGATTTCTGACTGAGCATCTCAATGGTAACTGGGTCAGCTATATTTGTGGTGTGAATTGAAAGAGAAAATAAGTTTTGATCCCTAAGGAAAATTTGGAATGTGTTTGGTTTTGGCTGTGGGGAGAAGTTCTAGGTGAAGGAATCAACCATGGAAACATATAAAAATTTATTTGTAGTGGAAGAGTTTATATAGGACAAGACAAAATGATTTGCATTGCTGCAGCCACTCTGCATGCCAACGCTCCTTGGTTTGAGGAACCAGCTTGCTGTTAGCAACTCTTGGGAACATATTCCAATACATGGGCAGCATTCAGAGAAAATTCAGTGCAAAAATAGTGTTGTAACAAACTACTGGTTACTGCTTTGAAATTCTCTCCCCCATGCCCAGGATTTGAGAACTTTGACACCAGAGCCTTGCCTGCATTCGTGAGGAGGAAGATCCCTTTCCAAGACATGGTTGTTTATTCGCACATTATCTTGTTATTATCTTGCCAGATGATAACAAGACAAAGTAGTGGAGCTTCAGCAAGACAAACAGAAAAGCAGGAGTCAGGGAGGTCTCATCACACTGTTATTTTTAATGGACTAATGATTTATTCTTTTATTTTAATCCTTGCCTGTTTGGGAACCAGATTAATTTCAAATAAGGAAAATAAAATATAAAAATATTAAAAATATAACATTATGAAGAAATTTTCTCTTTTTCCTCTTCCCTTATATTCTCAAATTGCTTTCACTGGAGTGTGCACCTGAGGACTGTCAAGTGGCAGGGCCCCAGGCATCATTCTGGGGAATACTTTTGTTAGAAGCATGAAGTTTTATAACCTGAACTGTGAAGTCAAGTAAGCTGTAGTTCTCACTTGGTGGGCATTAAGTGTGAGTTGGTTAAGCACAATTTGTTTTGAGCCCTTTTGAGGAGCTTGTAGCTCCCCAGAGCTGTGAGATTCTCCTCTAGCCCTTGGGATGCTTTGGGGAGAGGCTTCCCTGCTACTGGTGCTGTGGTGATCACACCTGGGTTCACGTCACCACAGGAGCAGAACTTTCTCTTTTGTGATTATCTTTGTCTTCATCAGTTTAGGCTTATAAAGTTTATTCTGGCTTGTGAGTGTTCATTAAACCTTAGCTGGCTTTGATAGGTATTATTATTTCTCACGCAGAAAGGGACACCTAATTGTGAGGTGAATCTGCTCCTCCTGGTCCCTCAGGATTTCACAGATGGTCACTTTGGCCCTTTCAAAACAAAGACTTGAGCATGGTGCTGTAAGATAGTTCACACTTCTTGAAATTCACTCAAATTAAACCAGAAAATGTAACAAGTCCATATAAACTGTGACCAAAGAGGGAAATGTCTGAGTGACATTGGCCCTAAAGAGCCTTTGTTTGCAAATTTCTGATTCTGCCGTTTTTGCCCGCTTACATAAGCTGGGTGACACTGCTGCAGAACAGACAAAGCATCTGTCTTGGATATTTTTAAAAATGCCATTTTTGGAAAAGCGTGATTAGTTGTTCATGGTTTTTTATAAGTAGAAAGGCTGGATGTGAGTCACTGGCTGGGCTGTCCCAATCCTGCAGGTGTTCAGGGACAGACAGGATGTTTTCCATCTCTGCTGCTGAATGTGAGGTGTTGAGGGATAGCTTTGCTGAAGGAGTCCCTGCAAATGCTGTCTCCTGGGATGGCTTTGCTCTGGGGCCCTGTGTTAATAGCAGGATTGCACTTTCCTTGTGCTTGTCATGGCAGTGAAAAACATCTCTATTAAACTCAACTTCTCCCTGTTAGCAGAGCAGCACAGCATCTCATCTGGGAGTGCAATTCCCCTTCTGACATCCCTACTCCCCTCTCGTGTGCATCCTTGTGTAGCCATAGAGCTGCCAGGTATTAGATGGAATAGATGCTCATGCATGTAATCTGATGGCAGAAACTGCAATTGTTACCTTTACAAAGAGATAACCATGCTTTTACCACCCTGTGCCTCCTGAAATGTGTTAACAACTTGGATTTCTTCTGGAGCTTGGAGGGTGAATGCCTCTTACAGCAGCCCTGGAATGACAGACCCGCCTCTACAGAGTGTGATGGTACTGAAGGGGCCACTGTACTTGTTGAGTACAAGGCTCCTAAGGAATCAAATTGCCCTCATGGCTATCATTATAAATGCCCAGAAAGTGAGGAGCTGCTATGACAGGAAGGAACATCAACACAGTCTGGTGCTTTAAGACACTAGTTAAAATAGGCTCTTATTTTCTGATCTGACAGAGGCTCTAGAAGTGGCTCATTTCACTTTGTCCTGACCCATACTTTTGCTTGCAAGTGCATCACTCCACTTCCACAACACTTTTGTGCCTTTTGTTTTGCTGTAGAAGCTGAGCAATTGCTTGATCAGTCTAAATCAGTGCGGTCTCAACATTTTCCAATTGGAGACCTCTGAATATTTTCCAGTGTCAGTGCAGCCTGTTATTGAGTGGATTTAGGTGTACAGCAAGAGGCTTGCTGACCTGCCACAATCCCCTTGGAGGTTGCTCTTACTCTGTGGGAATGTTTCCAGAGAAGGATGAAAATTGCAGGTCTGGATCATGAATACCATCCCAGCTTAATCTGGAGCATGCCTGTGGATGGCAGTGCAGCCACTGATGTGGTGTTACCTTGCTGTTGAGGGGCAGCTCCCTTCTGCTACCCCTGATGCCTTGAGAGGCTACCTAGAACAGAGGCTCAACACTGTTAAAGGAATAAAGTTGGTAGTTATTAAAAAGGCCTTCAAAGGATACACCTTGGGCAGTACAAGAGCCTGGCTGAGGCTACACCCAGGATGGATGGTGGGTCATGAGTTTTCACACTTTTATAAGTTTTGGGCCATTTACATATTGGGGTTAATTGTCCAGTTACAGCTTCAGGCTATGAACTCCCATCCTCTCAGTTTGCTCTCCTCAATTTGCAGTTGTTTATATCTTTTGGGTGTCCTTGGTTTTTGGGCTGGCAAAGGATTTTGTTTTGTCTAACTAAACTGTGAGGAGAACTTTTTAACACTTTATATGAAGTTCAGAGTTACATACTAATCCAGTACAGAATCTAGATAATATGAAAGCTAAAACTTAAGGCATCACTCCTCAAGCATAAAGACATCATTTTCCTCCAGGTTTTGTCGCTGCTGTGCTGGAGTGTATATCTCATTGGTTCCACAAAACCCAGTTGGAGGAGAAGGGGAAAAGGGCTGCAAATTTATGCATTCTCCATTATCCTCTCAACTTGGAGCCAGCACCCCTCCAGCAAAATTAATCCAGTGGTGGTGGTTTTGGGACAGGCACCTATGCAATCATGGGGTGCCAAGTGAACTCTAGTAGCCCAGGTGCCCAGACAAGTAAATCAGCACTGCAGCCACTTCCAGAGGCACAGATGAGTCTGGGGCATGCAACAGACCTTCCCCCAGGAACTGGTGGGACATGGCTTATGGTCCTTTGCCCTGTGACTTTGGGACTATCCTGCCTTTTCTGCCACACCTCCCTGTTTCATCTCACACAGCAGGGCATGTTCTGGCATGAATTGGTGCTTTCATTGCTGCTCCTCCTCCAGGGCGTCAGCAGCAGATTTTGTAGCTTACAAATTTTTACCAAGATAAGGAAGTAGGGAATACCTATTTTCCCAGATATTGTACTGGATATAAGGTGTAGCCTGCTGCCAGAAACTGGGCTTTCATCCCATCAACTTAAGTGTGATAAAAACATTTATTTCAGCATGTTTACGAGACCCCTAAAAGGCAACCTTCTAACACTAGTAGCAATGTGTGCCTACAGCTTTGCATGGCCTTCAGCTGGAGCCATCACTTATTAGCTCCTCTGAAAACAAATCCTTTCAAGACTACACCAGGAAACTTATTGCTGACTTTCAAGAGAAAAATGTCACTGCACTCTCAGTGACAAGATGAAAAATTTAGCAGGAATGCATAAGATCCAAAGGGAAAAAACCTCTGAGTGGCCCCTTTTCACCTGCTCAGTGGCTAGTCAATGGTTTTCTGATATTCTCTATGGGAAACCTGCACTGGTGAAAAAATACCACCTGGCAGGGTAAAAGTCTTACTGATGCCCTGATCCAGTTGAAATGAATCTTAGAGAAAGGGCTACAGAATGATGCTTTTGCAAAGTTTCAATTGGATGTGGATGTGGTCTAAAGGGGCCACTTTTGTGGGAGATGTTTTACCTGCTGTACTTTTTTTTTTCCTCCTGTCTCTGACCTGCCCAGTCCAATAGTGGAATCTTGAACACAGCCTGGTTGCCATCTCCAGTGTCAGACAGAGGATATTTATTAGTCTGCCCATGCAAAATCTGCGCTGGTAGTATCACACGCATAAACAGATGCGCTAACTGAACTAAAAAGAATCATCAGGGTTATAAAATCAAATACAGACATAATAAAAGGTAAAAGAAAGGCAGTGTAATTCCATGTTCCTGTTATATATTCAACGGCATTTTTCTGACTTCTTCACAGTAGGTTTTTTGACCTTAATAATGTCCTTTTAATGCATTTATGAAATAATTCAGTGTTTTTTTGGTAGCAAATTAAACAAAAAAAAAAATTCTGTTGCTCAGCATTGCACTCATGGTCAGTTTGATCATTAACATGAGAGCTCTCTTCCATCATCCTAGAAGACAGCATCATGTGGTTTTTAATTTCTTGTATTTCCAACCATGTTATAAACATTCTCCTAGTGAAGGCACTTGGCTTGTTCAGCTGAAGAAAAGGAGTGTGAGGAGAGACCTCACTGCTCTTCAACATCCTCCCAAGGTGCAGTGGAGGGACAGTTCCAATCTCTGCTCTCTGGGACCAGGGACAGGAGCTGGGAACGGCTGGAGCTGTGTCAGGGGAGGGTCAGGCTGGATATCAGGGAAAGGTTCTTCCCCCACAGGGTGTTAGGCACTGAACAGGCTCCCCAGGGAATGGTCACAGCCCCAAGGCTGCCAGAGCTCCAGGTGTGGAGAACTCTCTCAGGGATTCACAGGGTGGGATTGTTGGGGTGTCTGTGCAGGGCCAGGAGTTGGACTCAGTGATCCTTGTGGATCCCTTTCAACTTGGAATATTCTACGACTCCTGCTTTGGGTCACCAGTCTTTGTGTCCTAGCCATCTCCACCTAATTTTTGTTTCTTAGCCTCTACTAGTCTTACTTTCTGCACCCTCAGTCCAGTCACTGGTTTCTTCTGAGCCCCAGCTCCCGGTCCATTAGCCAGTGTCCTCTCCCATCTGGGTAAGTGTGATGCAGGGTGCCATTTCCAAACACTTTTCCTGACATCTTTGCTTAAACTTGCAGTCTCGGGCAGTATTCTGCTTCAATCCTGCATCAATCCCAATGAGGATAAAATAGTTAAAGAAATGAGCTGTGAAGCCTAGAAAGAATTGTCCATGTATGTACAAACTGATCTTTTAAAGATTTTGCAACTGGGCCAAATTTTGCCAAAACTTCATGGTCCTTGCAAAAGGTATCAAGCAAACTGTCTCCCAAGAATTTCAGGATGTAAATCATAATGAAGAATTTGGGCAGTGCTCAACAAAAGGAGTGCTAAGTTTGCGTGTTTACTTTTCCCAGAGCAAGGTCACATCTTTTCCTATTGTTTTTTTTACAAGAAGCGTGGATTCCCTTGGAATGAAATGAAATTAAGCCAATTAAACAAAAACACCCTGCATCCTGTCTAAGCCTAATAACCGGAATGGTAAAATTCACCTGAAACATTTGGAGTTTGGCAAAGTAATAAGTAGAGAAAAAAGGCCTCAAAGTGTGAAATATTGACTAGAAACTAGGCAGCACTATAGCTCCACCTCTAAAATTACAATGTCACCAAGACAGCAGAGGGTAAAAGGAGAAATGCAAAACAAACCCCAGAACAAAAGGGAGATGCTTTAGTGGCTTAGAAAAATAACTATAAGGTACCTACTTGGGCAGCTTGGGATTCTGAGAAGATAATATTCTGGGTTCTTTCTTTTGCTGGTTGTATTACAGAGCTGAGAGAGAAAATTGATTTTTCATGCAAAATGCTGAGCTGCTGTTCACTTGTAATTTAATTTATTATTTTTATACTCTGCACATAATTTGTTAGGGCCTTCTCCTATCTCTCTAACATTGTTGGAAAAGGCATTATCGAGCAATTTGCTGCCAGTATTAATTTGCTATATTATATAAATTTCTCTTATCATCTTTACTATTGTTTCCAGGCCATAAAATGTCACTGGTTGTGTGAGCATGTCAGTGTTTGTGGGCTGGGGCCATGCTGTGCACTGCCAGGGCACATTGGTCACACAGGTGGGTGGTATATCTACAGCATTTCCAGGCAGAGGACTGTGTCACAGCTGGTGTGAAAAACTAGCTTTGGGGCCTTTGTTTATCAAGTTGCTCATCTGTTCCCATTTTCCTTTTTCCCTAGTTCTTAATGCTTCACTCCTGCCTCCCTCATCCTTTTTGCCCTTTATTTATTCTAGGAACTCAGGAATGCAGGGTTGCAAGAAACCAAATTTTCCAATGTTTTTGTCTGATACTGCTTTAAGAGGAGTTACAGCCAGCACAGCTTCATAAGCTGAAAAAGAGATCTCAACCACCTTGTAGGATAACATCATCTCTTCAACTTTCAATCTGATAGATTATTGTTTCCCTTTTATATATATATTTATGGTTTTTTTTTTCCTAAAAATACTGAGCCAAATTGAACCTAGCTATGACAAGAGTTATTCCAAGGTCAAAGTTGCTTTGATTGTGTTTTACTTCTTCCTTTTCTCACTCTTACTTTAAGTACTGCATAGTTCAAAGACATCCCTTGCTCCAAATTTTTTCCATATGAGTACAGCAAGGTAGCCTGCCAAGAGGATGTGATTGTTTAGGGTCAGTAAGTAGAAATTAGTAATACTTATTTCAGTAGCCAGAGATCTCTAAGCAACAGTTTTATTCTCAGTCCTCATGTATGTCCAAACACCCTTTGCCAGTGAACCTCTGCTACCCAGCAAACCTCAGGCAGGAAGGAATGTGTCTCTTTTTTCATAAAAGCTTTTTTTCCTGGAACGTGGAAGTGCTGGAGAGCAGCCAGTTGTACTGGAGTCACTCTATTCACTGCTAAGTCTATGCTTTGGGAAAAGATGCATGCACATAGAGAAAAACACAACAAACACTTTGGGAAAAAAATGCCAGTCCTCAGTCAAACATAAAAAACTCAGGATTGAACAGAGAGGACTTTTTGCTTTCTCCTTTTATTTGTCCAAAATGAATTTGTGTGCTGAAATTGTAATTTCTGAAATAAATGCTGAGAAATATCTGCAAGTGACTTGAAGAGTGGGATTGGATACGAAAGGTGACTCAATATGCAGGAGGGCAGGGAACAACATTTCCTTTCTTCAACTAAATGCTTGAATTCAGTATAGCTAAGGCAGGTTGGGGGCATAAGTTCTCCTGGTACATCTCTTACGTGAACCAGCAACTGTGGGCTCACTCTTGACTGGGGAGCACCTGTGGATGTACCACTCAAACAGGGTCACACCTTGGGAGGGAAATGAGAGCTGCAGGACACCTTGGTGCACTGCTTTGGCACTCATCATGGGAATCTGAACGAGCTCTGTTTACTACTCACCTGTCATTATCAGTTCCTAGAAACAGTAATTACATGAAAGAAAATGGGCTTACTTCTTGTATCAAGTAAGATATTTGCCAATTTTTGTGACATTACAAACAACTGTATTTAAAAGAATGACATGAGATTGCAAAGTAAATAAGGAAAAGGTTGTGAAATGTCAGTGTTAAGGTTGTTCTTCCTGTATATACAGTATGACAGAAACTTTAGTAATCAGTTTGGGTAATATGTTTTCTTATGGGGATTTTTCAACAGAGGAGAGGAGAGGAGAGGAGAGGGGAGGGGAGGGGAGGGGAGGGGAGAGGAGAGGAGAGGAGAGGAGAGGAGAGGAGAGGAGAGGAGAGGAGAGGAGAGGAGAGGAGAGGAGAGGAGAGGAGAGGAGAGGAGAGGAGAGGAGAGGAGAGGAGAGGAGAGGAGAGGAGAGGAGAGGAGAGGAGAGGGGAGGGGAGGGGAGGGGAGGGGAGGGGATGGGAGGGGAGAGGAGAGGAGAGGAGAGGAGAGGAGAGGAGAGGAGAGGAGAGGAGAGGAGAGGAGAGGAGAGGAGAGGAGAGGAGAGGAGAGGAGAGGAGAGGAGAGGAGAGGAGAGGAGAGGAGAGGAGAGGAGAGGAGAGGAGAGGAGAGGAGAGGAGAGGAGAGGAGAGGAGAGGAGAGGAGAGGAGAGGAGAGGAGAGGAGAGGAGAGGAGAGGAGAGGAGAGGAGAGGAGAGGAGAGGAGAGGAGAGGAGAGGAGAGGAGAGGAGAGGAGAGGAGAGGAGAGGAGAGGAGAGCTCCCACAGAAGTGTTTGTGAACACAAGCCTCTTGGTATCCAAGAAGTTTTTGAGCAACAATCTTAGATACATAATTTGACTTTTAGGTTACCCTAAAAGTGTGTGGAATCAGGAGTTGGGCTCTAAAGTCCTTGTGGTTCTCTTCCAGCTCAGGATATTCTGATCCTATGAAATGTCTGCTGAGACTATAATTGGCAGTAGAACTCCACTCTACTTTTGACTGCTGCTACTTCTGTATTTTTACCTTACACCTCACTGTTTCCCATTCAGAGAGCCCTCTGCCCCACTGCAGCTCAAAAACCATTTCTGCCCAGTTAAACTCACCTCTATCTTTCTCTTCTAGGACAAGAATGCTTACTTCTTCCATGTTTCATTTTACTGTATAGGACGTACTCAGTGTTCACCTACTGTCCATAAAAATCACATGCCAGCCATGGTTGATATCTGCCTTTACAGCAGGATTCAGAGAGAAACATGGAGGTGGCAAACTAGGGAACTGTCCCTGTTCCCTATCTGTGGGAAGTCTACCAAGGCAAGCTGTATTCCTTGCCTCTTGTTGCCTTCACATGTTCCCCCTCCTCTGTCCCCACACGACACCCTTTTGGCTCCATTGCTGAGATGATCCATTGATGGAGTTGCAATATTATTCTTTATCCACTGAGAGTTTGCATCCTATGGGGATAAAGAGTGGTCCCTGAGCTCTCTCTATCTCTTGCTATTTTTTGCAAGTTTTTTCCCTGTCTCTCAGTGTGATGAACACTATTGATGTGGTGCTCGGATCCACCCCATATGGTGCTTCTCAGACAGCTCTAGGAGCAGCCTTGCTTCTGAGGAGCTCAGTATGAGGGGAGAGCTGCTTTTCAAGCTTTAGGGGCAGCAGGATGTACAGGGAAGATGGCTGTAAGGCTCCTGCAAAATTCAGCTGCCCAGGAAAGGGGTGTGGAAGAGTACAGCCAAAGAAGGCACCATATCCGAAATTATTCCTGTAGCCATCCTCCTTTTCCATGGCATCCATGGGGCTCAATGATATTAAAAGCACTTGTATTTTCCCAACAGAAAAACTGGGGAAAGGTAGCTTGTTTGCTTCTCCACTAGAAGTTCCTTTTTGGGTTTCTAGGACTTTGAAGCGATAGTTTCTACAAGCCAGGGAACCCTCAGTGTTGAACAAATCAGTGGGTCTGCATGAGCAGTTAGCCACAAAAGCCTTTGCCAGAAGCTTATGCCAGATAGACCAAGCACCCCAAGGAAAATCCATACCTACTGAGTGGGGGTTTGACGCAAAAAATAGCCTCTGCTTCAATAAAGACAGTGAGTTTCCACTCACTGATCCACCTGTACTGGTCCTGAGCGGGTGATCTCCCTCCTTCCTGCTGTTTTCTGGTCATATTCCACAGAACCAGTCCCACTGTTACTGGGATTGGTCCCCCAATTACTGTGGTGGGACCAGTTTCTATGCTGCAGGAAGCAGCTCTAAAGTGGCCTAACAGAGCTAAGCAACGAAAATCTGATTGTGTTATTCAATAGTGCAGCCACTTGCTTTCATCTGTATAAATGATGAAGCACAAATGACTAAATTCATAAACCAGAGCAAGTATTTTGCTGAACTTTTCTGAGGAGAACAACTATTTATTTTCTCCTTCCTGTATTTCTCCTATGTTTAGTGATATCACTTGCATCCAAATGCTTCAGTGCCCATGTTATTTCACTACATGCATTTTTGAAAGAGGAATTATTAATATTTTCCTAATTATATACCATGACAAATAAAGAGAAAAGGTGCCTGTGTATAACTTGACTGAAGAAAAACAAATATTATTTTAAATTATCTCTCTCTTTTAAAATAAAATTGCATTTCCTCGTGTTCAGATCTATTGCACTGACACTTCAAGCTATAAATTAGCTGTTTAACATGACCCCATTAACTTGACAGTGCAGCTTCACATAACATACAGAAGCAAACATATATGCAGGTTTTCCTGGCTGCTATCTCCTGCTGCTGAGCTGGGACTCCTCAAGCTGCTCGTGAAGATGCAGCTCCTGGAACAAGGTGATTATTGAGAATATTGTCTGGCTGAATGGCTGAAAAATACAAGCCTCAGACATCCATAGGAGAAAACCAACAAACCAACCAAACCCAAACAACCAAACAACAGCTTTTTTTTTTTTTTTTTTTTTTTAAATTTCTCTATAAAGAGGATTAAGAAGAGACGATAAAAATCACTAAGTAACTATAGGCAGTGCACACAGGAGTTAGTGCTTGCATTGACCTTTGTGGTTCAATTGTAAATGTTATTTAATTAAGACCTATCTCACTGAGTTCTCACAGTCTGCTGCTTTTTATCACTGAATTTGAACAAAAGTATTGGCATAGGGATTTAAATCTTGGTGGTGTTTCATCCACATTTTAACATTGGAAAAGCAGCTGAAATCCCTGTTTCATCTACTTTAATTGCTTATGTGTGAAGAGAGATGTTTTCCTGAAGCCTACCAGAGCCTTAATGTTGGTTAACTCCTCACTGAGGCTTGTAGAAGCATGAGCAAAATGGGGTTCATCTTTTCCAAGAGATTATTTTAATCACAGCATCAGAGAGAATATTTCCCTCCAGTATGGTTTTAATGCTTTGAGTTGCCTTGTTTTCATTATCCCTCACGTTGCCTTACTATCTTCCCAGGAAACTACACACAAGACTGGTTTCTTTTTAGTTTACCTTCCCTTCAGGGATGCCACTTCTGCAGTATCATGATCTCTTGCGGACACCACAACAAATAACCAGTGACTCTTTTATGCAGAAGCTGAGGAGCAATTATTCCAAGTCCAAAGGGTGATCCAAAACTTTCAAAGATATCTTTTTCTTTCTTTCTTTTTTACTTCTTCTTTTTTTTCTTTTTTCAGAACAAATAAGCAACAGTTCTTCATTTAAATGATCTTGATCATGATGTGAGTAGGAAGTTGTTTTCCATAGTTAGCATTGTGAGGGAGAAACCTGATAATTCATTTATTCCATAATAATAGCAGAGGTAGCTTTAAGGTTTTTACCATCTGTGCCTCCTATGGGAAGGAGGAGCAAAGCCAATATAAATTTAACCTTCAGATTTATGCTTCTGTGCTTCTCCATTGTGCCTCTAAAGTTCTTCAGAAAAAATCCTTAACTGCTTCAGTACCGTATGATAAACAAAACTACAGCTTCCAGATTCCACTTTTATGTTAAATCTGCAGAATTCAATTTAATTTTAAATCTGCAGATTTCAATTAAGTTTTAAATCTACATGTTTTCATTTAATTCTAGACTTTAATAACAAGTACTCAAAGCAAGATATATATATTAGTGAGTGTTAAGTTTGATCGCATCTGTTTTGTCTGTGTGCCCAAAATATCCAAACCTAACATTAAGTGCTGTATCTGTCTTAAAATCTTTATATCCTTGCAAGCAATATCACAGTTTTACAGAATATACAACTACAAAAAGCTCATTTATGCCTAAGATTTTTACAAGGACAAAACCCTTGTTGAAGTGGAAGTGGGGACCTGAGACAGGGGGAAACTGCTAGCACAGTTACATGCCAAGATTTAGGATAAAAGATTGTATTGGCATGTAGGTTCATCTGGATATATTGGACTGATGACCTAAGAGAAACCAGGAATATCTCTGTCCTGAGCGAGTGTGCTTGAGATCACCCAAAAAAAGTGTGAAAATAGCAGTGTTACATCATTCAGGCTACAGAAGTATTTTCCAAGTCTGGTCATGAGAAAAACAGAAGCTCGTTCAGAGTTCCTGAGAGGGGATTGTGTTTCTTGGTAAGCTCGGAGAGAACTGAGCCCAGGTGGTGTTGTCAAGGACGAGGTCTAACAAGCATTTTCTCAGATCACACTGCAGCCTGGAAAGGAGTCAAAGGGGAGCGCACCACCACAGCTCCCTGGACACAAGACTGAGTTTATTAGGCAAAGAATAAAATGTAACTGCATCCAAAAAGGGTCAGTAACTGATTCCCCCAGTCTTTGACTGGGAAGGACTGAATTTCCTTAGTGTATGGAAAATACATTAAAGGCTCAAGGTTAACATTCAAAACTGGCTGGAAAGTTTGGGACAGGCTCTAGAGAACACAATTGGTTATTGTTGTGAGATCCAGGGATAAAGTAATAATGAAAACTTCACTTTTTCCTTTTCTTTTATCCAGACCACTGTCAGGCCATGCAAATACTTCACATGTATTTTACTGCATCTGAGCACTTCATAATACACTGCGTACAATTCATGTAATGTTTAACCACTGCTGTCTTTTAATGAGAATGCCCCAGAAAATGGGGTCATTAGGGGCAAAATTCTCTTCTCACTCTGAATTGGCTAGAAATTTGAAATTAAACTGCCCATCCACTAATTTTCTGCAGGAGTTTGAGTTTAGAGTTCAGTTTAGCATGATATAATGTACTTGGTAGAAGAAACTTTACAGCACGAGGAAAAGGGTGTTTTTCTTATTGACCTACTTGCTTATGGGCAGAATGGGATTCTCTGGCCACATTCCATGGTGGGGCATGGAGTCTCTCCTACAGAAAAAGACAGCAATGTGGGAACATCTGAACTATACTTCACCTGATGCTACCCTGCATGGACTTGCATGGACTCAGCTACCTGCTTTGGTTAGGACATTTCAGGCATCGCAGCAATGGTCTGTCTGACACTTCTTCTCCTCTTAATGTTGTCACCGTGTGATTTAGTTTACTATGGGTAATGCTTTAACTTTACATCAGTTATATAATCCTTCATAGAACCTCTAGAATCCTAGAATGGTTTGGGTTGGAAGGGACCTTAAAGCCCATCCAGATTCAATCCCTGCCATGGGCAGGGACACCTTCTACTATCCCAGGTTGCTCCAAGTCCTGTCCAACCTGGTGTTGGACACTTCCAGTAAACAATCTCACTCCATCTTTATTGTCAGCTCCTTCAAGTATTGGAAGGCCACAGCTGGGTCACTCCAAAGCTTCTCTTCTCCAGGCTGAACAATCCCAGTCTTTCCTCACAGCAGAGCTGCTCCATCCCTCTGATCAACTTGGTGCCTCCTCTGAACTCACTCTAGCAATTCCATGTCCTTCCTGCACTAGATCCCAGTGCTGAAGGCAGCTCTGTTGATGGGGTCTCACCTAAGTGGGGCAGAGGGGAAAATCCTCCCCTCATCTGCTACCCATACTCATTTCAGATGACTGACAAGTTTTTCTTATCTCACTATAGTTGAGATGTTGGTGTCATGTCTACAGGTGATGTCGGTGCCAGTGTGTGATGAACAAGGTCACCAGCTGCTGCTCTGGGCAGCACTGTAAGTTATTTTGAGCTGACACTGTAAGAAGTATTTTATTTGTACAATTGGTGAGGACAAATACACTTCTTTCGAGTTCAAAATCACACACTAATACTGTAGAGAGGTAAATGCTTGGGGCAACCCAGTTCTGGAATGAGAGGGGAAGTCCTTTATGATGAAAATAACCCCTTGCCTTCGGGTCTTCTATTTTGTGCTTAGAAATATCAGTTCCCCTGTTGGCCTGGGAGCCAAGAAAGCAGCCAGTTTCTCAGGCTGCTTGAGCCTTCATCTCAGGCTTCTCAAGGACGAGGAACCCAAAACAAAGATTATAACACCTGCAGTGTACGTGACTCTAATCATGGTGTGTGTTTTTAAAAGGGTGTTCCTTGTCTGTCCAATGAAATGTCTTTAAATTGTTTTCCACGATGTACTCTATTTAAATCCATAACTTCCTTGAATAAATACTCTTTCTTGCTCATGTAAGAAAGTCACTGTTTCTTTTCACCACTGGGAGCCACATACAGTGACATTCCCCCACGCCGCCAGTCATGGGGGAGTCCTACTGCCAGTCCTGCAACACCAATGGTGCCCTAAGACCCAGTTCTTTAGCAGCCACTAGAGACATGTCTTGCCATTGCTTTCCTGGTAGATACTTTAGTTAAAGGGGCTTTGATCCCAGTTCTGAACTGATTTAGAAGGGCAAGTTACTGCAGCACAGTAACACCAGTTTCAGTGAGAGAACTGGGAGCAAAGTCCTGAACTCCTGCATCCTGGTTCAGTGTCTTCATCTGACACCTATCCCAGCCCTTGAAAGCACCTCTTTGCAGGTTTCTCGTGGTTTAACCCCAGCCAGTACCCAACCCTTCCCAGTTGCTCACTCACTCCCACACAAGTGGGAGTGGGGAGAGAATCAGAAGGGCAAAAGAGAACTTATGTGTTGAGGTAAAGATGATTTAATATGGAAATGAAAACTGCACTCACAAACAAAGCAAAAAATGGAATTAATTCCCCACTTCCCATGGGCAGGAAGGTGTTCAGCACCTCCAGGACAGCAGGGCCCCATCAAGCAAAATGATGATTTGGGAAGACAAACACCGTCATTGGAAATGTACCTACCTTCCTCCTTCTTCCTCCCCATTTTAAATATTGAGCATGACATCACATGGTCTGGAATATCCCTTGGGTCAGTCAGGGTCACCTGTCCCAGCTGTGTCTCCTCCCAGCCTCCCAGGCACCCCCAGACCTCTCCCCAGCATGACCATATGAGGGGCAGGAAAGACCTTGGATCTGTGCAATCCCTGCTCAGCAATAACATCTCTGTATTAGCAGCCCTGTATTGAGCAGAAATCCAAAACACAGGCCCATTCCAGCCACTGGGAAGAAAATTAGCTCTACCCCAGTCCAACTCAGCACATTGCATCCCTTATTCCACACCATTTACATCATGCTCAGACCCTACACTTTTCAATACAACCTCATTAATCACCACCGCCCCTCCCCACCCATTATTTGGTATAACACACAGTTATCATTCCCTTAGTCTATGGACCATCTCTGCAAAATATCCATAACATGTCTCCACAAAAATGGCTGTTGAATGCATCTAGTCCATGACTTCAGGCTTCTTCTTCTCTGGTAGTCCCTTAGGACAACAAAGGTGCTGTAGGGGGGAATTACTGGGCACCAAAGCCAGCTCAGGTGGAGTCACTGCTGCTCTACAACTGCTTCTTGTGAGGTTTCTTGTCCATTAGTTTGGGTGTTTCCGGTTATAGAAATTTCAGCTCAGGAGGAAAGGGTGACCCACTCGTTAGGCTCTTTGCCCAGCCCTCAAGAGCTCTGGCAACCCCTCTCTGTTTGAGTACAGGCTTTCTCTGACTTTGAGGTATGGTGCCTAACTTGCAGCCCACAGGTTTCCAAAGTGAATGTCCCTGTACTCGGTTAGATAGGACAGCTATATATTTGGTATGCGCAGTACATATATATATATATACACACACCGTATATAATACAGTGCACGCATCTATGTTTGTGTGCATATATACACTTTTGTACATGTGGTGTTTTCCATGGGATCCAGGACCACTCATGTGCTGCCACTTCAAGGCACAGAAGACACCATGTTGAAGTCAGGGCTGATCTGGAAACCCCCCACTTCCTATCAAAACTTGAGGAATGATTTCCCTGTTTTAAGAGATTGGTATTAATCGTTTCCACTCCAAATGAGGTTTCATTCTCTCCCTCTGCAAACATCCTTAACACTTGTCTGAGGCAGAAAGAGTGTTTTTTCAGCAACCTTTCCAACTTACCTGGCATAGATAATTTACTCCAGTTTACTCAACAGGGTGTGAGAGGGAATGGACAGAGCTGTAACACTGATGGGACTCTGACAGAAGGGTGGAAAAGTTGCATTTAGTTCATAATAGAAACCTAAGCCTGGAGATTTCAGATAGGATTTAGAGGCTGTCCAAGGCCACTGGAGTCCATGTGTGTTTTGGAAATATCATCACAGATCTTCCCACCTTTTTCTTAGCAGAGATTCAGAAACAGTTAAATTCTTAGCAGACTTCAAAATCAGATGCATAATGAAATTAGAAAGGCCAGGATGGCAGTTTCTAACAGAGAGGCGTAAATGCATCACCACAACACAAAGAATACAGCAAAACATCCAAAAGGTTAACGAAGGTTTTCAGTTATGGAGAGGAGTCTCTATCCTAAAGTCAGAGAGACTTCCTCACAAGAAACTGTTCTCTAGTTGCTTTAATTTCACAGCAAATCAATTCACTGGAGAAAAGGACATCTGTCTGGTATGTTGAAGTCCCTCACATCTGACATGGCCCACCAAAGCCCAGGCTAGCTCTTTGGAGGCACACTGGTGCCGTGCCAGTTGTGGGGAGCTGCCCAAGGGTAAGATCTCCTGGAGGCAGAACCTCTAGAGCTAGTAACTCTTCAGTGTGGCCCACATCTAGGGCTGGGCAAATGAGGCGAGAGAGGCTCTCAGCATCTGAGGTTCCAAAGTGTTTAACTGATGTTCAATGGTTCAAAGGCAAAGAACCCTGAGCCCCACAGTGCTCAGCATTAAATATGGGGGCAGATCAGCGTGTGGGTACAAACAATTGACCAATACAGGGTCCTTAGGGGAGGAGTGGAGGGCAGGGTTTTACAGGGTTACAGCCAATGAAGGAAGCATTTTCCTCCTAAAGATGATGCCTTTGAACTTTGTCATGTGCTGTGCTCAGAGAGCTGGCAATATAAACTTTTCAGAAGGTATTACAGAATCCACACTGGCGGCACATATTTATTAGGAAAACAGCTACCTTGTCAACATAATGTGACAGTGCCAGAAGTTTATATTGTGAGGAAGCACAAAGACAGTTGAGAAGGCTGAGGAAGGGAATGTGTGTGCTGAGTATTTTAATATGGGTAGAGGTGAACAGTCAATGTTGGTGAAGAAATGTGGCAAAGTAGATAAGCTCAGTGTAGATTTCTCCTGCTGTTGTACCCTTGCCGGGGAGAGGACACAAAGGATTAAACAGTTCTTTACTTCAATAGCTGAGCCTAATTTCACAGCATCTAAAATATCTTCATAGTGCATGTAGTGTGTGTTCAGCCACAAGTACAATCCTGTTATTAAAATGCAACTCCAATGCACCTGGCAGTTACAGGGCTGCATTGCTCACTTTTTGTGAAACTCTTAAAGGCACTAATAATGTTGAGGCTTTTTTTTCCTTAAGAATTAAAAAAAAATACCAAGGAAAGCTGGTGGGATTTTTGGCTCTCAATCACCAAAGTGCTTGCTATAAGTTTGTTCCTTGCCAATATCCAAACTCCAGCACATGAAAAGTGAGCCCAGAGTCAGTAATGAGGAGGTAGAGAAAATGAATGTGCATTTGTTCACTTTTTTACTCTCTCTTTCTTTTATCTTGCCCTTGGTAAACCATTTCGGGTTCTTCTGTGGACCCAGTTAATGAGTCTTTGTAAATTTGGAGTTTACAATGCTGCATTTTCAACGGTAGAAGAACAAGTTAAATTCTTCAGTTGTGAAGCTGAAGTGAGTAAGGGAGCAAGTGCTGTGTGTGCCTCAGAAACAAGCAGTCAAGTCCAGCTTCTCTTAAGAAAAGTAAAAACTGGGCAGGTTTCTTTCTTCCTCTTTCCATCATTTTCTGCTTGCTTGTTTCTTTTGAAGAGCAGAAGCACAAGGCAGGATATTGGGTCAGAAAAGGTAATTTTCTCTGTTAGCTGAAAAAAAGAAGACTGAGTGACACCTTCTCTTTGCCAACGCCACATGAAGCAAGTAGCACCAACAGACTCAGCAGGCCACATTTCCTCATTTACAGTGTAACTGCTCATTTTAAATTGTTACTTTAATAAGCAGATGGATTTTTCATAATGCTTAAAAGGAGTTAAAGCATGAAGGCACTTAAAGAAATCAGATGTCAAGTCTTTAACTAATGGGATTATAAAGTAGAGACCCTCTAAAGATGGTTTGGTCTAAGTGATCTAGCAGCCATAAAGACCTTTTTATTGGTCAACAGTTTATTTTGTGAACAATAGTGCCTTCTGAAGAACTCACACAATTAAAATTTAGATTTGTGCAAAGTGCTTAATTTTATTGAAGTGTCATAATATAAATGCATGAGTTTCCCTGAGCCAGCTGTGTGTGCTTATGTCTGTACATTTATAGAATGCAGGCTCTTTTGCACCTTTAATAAATGACAAATTCTGTGGATTTCCTTGTTCCAAAACAGCATTTTATAATTTTTGTGATCCAACAAATGCTATCCTTTCAGGACTATTTTTGCAGGAGCAAGAAGAGAGAGGGAAAAGGTCACCACAATTTAAAAAAGCTCATGCTTTAGTATTTAATAATGCAATAATCTTTCTTTAAAAGCAACTCAAATTCAGCTATGGGCCAAGGGCCATTTCTGTTATGTTACACTGCAAAAGGCAGGGTTTTGGTAAAGATTTGAGCATTTGAAAACATAAGGTTTTATAGAAAACATATATATCCTTATTGTTTTCAGTGCTGGTGGAAGTCTGGTTGCCTTATGGGAAACATAAGGAGTTGTTGAGGAGATGTGAATATTCTCCTACATAATCTAAGGTTAAATTTCACCGATGAATTTTCCATTGACTCTTAAAAAATCTTCCTCTGTGATGTCTAGGGCCTGATCCAAAGGTATTCAAGTAAATTGGAATTCTTGCATTGATTTCCAAAACATTTAAATCACATCCTAAGTGATTTCAGTAGGATTTAGATTAAGCCCACAAATCCCAATTCTTCAAAGACTTAAGCTTGTGTATAACTTCAAATATGTGAATAGTCACATTGAGATCAAACTATTTAAGATAATGTACAAATATCAAATAAAAATAATGCACCTGCTCAAGTCTTGGCTGTAATGAACTGGATAAAAACATGGAAGAGAAAAGATTACTTTCTCAGAGTTGTTAAGTGTTATTTCAAAAACCTAGTCAATGACAACTGCATGTACTATACAAAGTCTAAGTAAATGGGAGTGTTTATTCATCTATGTCATGTATTTGGGTCAGTAAGGGAGCTTCATGGGTTTGGCTTTTCTATTCTACTGGAAGTATCAGTGTTACAATCTAACCCTAGTGCAACCAGTGGGTGTTTTTACTGTAGAGAGATTTCAGCATTCAGATTGCAGGTCTTATCAAAAATAGGCCCAAACTGAAGGAAAGAACAGTGTGACAGGCTGAGTGAAAAGTCTGCAATGCTGCAAGGGCTGCCTTGTGGTGTGAAGAGCCAGCTTTTCTCCAAAATAAGGATAGGGAGAGATTAAATAAAATCTTTTAGAGAAAAAGGAAGTCTTGTACTAAGTCAAGGTCTGAAGCAAGGTACAAGGGTGATACGTGCTGGTGTTTGCTGGCCACCGGTCCTGCCTTCTCCTTCCTCCCCTCTACCTTCAGCCCTGGGCTTTGGCCACTGGGCTCCTCTCAGCTGCCACTGGAAACCAGTGTATCCCTGCTTCTCTAGCAGGTGGTAAAACTGTGGAAGCAGGAAGCAGTGGAGGCAGTAATGTTGTTTAGCACACCTTTTGCCTCACCTTTCTTTGTTTGAGGGGCCCAAGACTCCCTTGGAACCTGCAGTGTTTCTGGGGATGGCCTCCCCTTCAACATGCTCTTCTGCTCCTTGCTTGGCTCCGACCCCTGCATTTGGGTTTTCAGAGCCACAGGTCACCACTGCACAGGTAATGAAACTGGAGAGGAGGAAATCCTCCCTGTGCCAGCAGCCAGCAGGGCATGTGTGCCAGTGGACCTTTCACAGGGGCTAAGCCAGAGATAAACTGTGGGTGCAGCTCTGTAAGGTAGATCTAAGGCGTAATCATCTTCCTTAAGTTTAAGAAGCCCTCTGCTTCATCAAGCACTGCCATACCAGGATTAATTAGGAAGGTAACACTGTGCCAGACACAGCCAACATTCACACTCACTGACAGCAGTGCCTGCTCTTTGTCTTATCAAAGCCAAACTTTTCTTCAAAGTTGGAGAACTCTTATTCCTGTAGTTCCCAGACCCAGAGGAGCAGGAGGACAAAGCTGACCTTGTGCAGCTGGCCCAGCGTCACCAGCCAGATTTGCTTGGCCTCACCTGCCTCAAGCCTTGAGGGAGGAAATGGAGCTGACCAAGCAATAGGTGACACTCCCAGTGTGCATTTGCTGGAAACAGAAGCCCCACAAAGGAACAATCCAACGGGGCAGTCTGGTCCAAGCCCTAGGTTTGGGAAGCCAAATGTTACTCTCCAGTAGGAACTCAACTGAGGTACGTCTTCTCCCTTTAGACCAGGATCCTGTAGACACTCTGTGCAATTCGTGTCCCAGGAACAATCTGTACTGTCTGAGAAACCTCAGCCAGGAACGTGGCTTTTGGTGTCCACACCTGCCCTCAAGAAACACCAGTTGGGGAAATCTAAGTCAAAGAAAATCCATGGCCTGGGCTGAAAAAGTCATAATCCAGAGGGTAAGACCTCATCATCACACCACAGGGGACTACAGGTTTCTGCTGTTGTCTTTGCAGGAAAGAATCACCTGGGGGGTTCTGTTTATAGTGGCATTGTATGATATCATGTGGGGCCCAGAACTTGTGGGGAGGGAGCAGAATTATTGGGGTAGTGAAGACTAATGGAAATCAGAAGAACACTCATCTCCTCCATCGCATTCTTCATAAATAGATCACAAGTGGGAACATGTCATTCATGCTAAATATTGGGAAAGAAGGTGAAATACCTTCTTTCCAGTCACCCAGCCAGGCAGCCTAGAGCTCCCTTGGCACTGGGCTGTTGCTAGCCAGTGCTCTATCCTGTAGGATAGATCAAAGAGATCCAGGGGAGAATAATGTCTCCATTCAACTCCCAGTGACAGGATTTTTAATGAGACTTTTTTTAAAATAAATTTTTTGTGAAGAGGGGAAGTTGTCACAGTGAGAAAGTTCTGCTCTGTCCCAATTATTTTTATATATTTGCAATTACTATTCACCCAGGCACAAAAACACACACACATGTATACATGCATGGCTTATTAGTGGCCTCAGAGCCACAGAACCACTCCTGTAAATATCTCCTTATACAGAAAAGTAATAGTTACAAAAACAGGAAAAAATATTTTCTTGCACTTGCATTTCATTTGCTGTAGAAAGACACTCAAACTACAAAGTGCTATTAGACATTTTACAGAAAATAACCTGCCAAGCATGTGTGTTTGTTTTAAATAGAAATTCTTCAGGACCAGAAGTATGAGCAGCTGATTATCTCTTAATTATTTTCCCCTATATTTCTTACAATGTACTCAAATTATTTTAGCACCTTAAAAATGCTCTGCTTAAACAGCCTATGTGTCAGCAAATTTAGAACTCTACAGATGTCCTGGTACACAGAAGTAGTGATGGGGGGAAAAGAAAAAGATAATTTAGAGGTAAAGAGAGGAAGAATAAAAAGCCATTTATGGTGTTGCAGATTTACAGGGATCTGAAGTTGTTTACAATAATACAAATAATTTTGTGTGTCTGTGAGCTGAGGGAAAACTAAGGATTAGGAGATGAAAAGACAGGAGGGAAGACTGGGGGAGCAAAGGAGCTCTCCTTTCCCTACCCTCCCTGAGGGCCAAACATATTGCAAGCAGACCAGGAGCCCCTGTTGTCCCTCCACTAAAGTCACTATGCCAGAAGGGGACAGGATGGAAAAATACTGGTAGTTTGGGAACAAGTATGGGGTTTGTGGCCTCAGCTGTTCTTGTTTAGAACATTTGTGGCTTGTTTTGGAAGACACTTCTTTCCAAAGGTCTCTCACTTAAAGGGCAGTCTCTAACTGGGACTGTATGACTTTTAAAACTCAGTGGAGCTTTCTTAAGGAAAAACTGATTTCATGGTGGTTGTGAACAGTACCTGGCACAAATACTATCTTTTGAATTCCTTCAGTATGAATATTGTGAAAAACAAAGCTCACTCTTTAAATTTTTTTAAGATTTAATAAGAGATAAAAGGGACAGTATCCAGTGCTGGGGTGCCCAGCAAATTGCCAGAACCTTAAAACAATTTTCTTATATACTTTTTTCATGACACTGGTTACATACATATTTATAAGATTATGTGCATACAAACATTTCTGTGCATTCTTTTACTTGTTCCTGGAATTCTTTTAGCTTTGTTCGACCTTTGACTCATGTACAATAGTGTAGATTTGGGTTTTTTTGGAATTGTGTATGCCATTTCCTCACAACATGTATACAATTTCCCTACTGTGGTAGACAGGGAGTTATTGATAGATGCAGAGTCAGTAACAGGTGTGTTTCCACATCCTTTTTCTGATGTTATCTGTGTGGTTCCTTCAATGTCATCTATTCATACACAGTTTAAAGCTATTTCCACAGATTTATCTAAGTCTATTGTCAGTTAGTTACAAACAAACAAACAAACTATCCTACCAAAGCTTGCATAGTCTCAATTTCAATATTTTGATAGAAAGCCTAAACTGCAATATCTGTTTATCACACTAATGCCTAGATAAGATACACATGGCCCGGGCACTGGCCACAGAAGCTGACAAATTATTCTATATCAAAAACAGCTAAAAGAGATTACAAACTATACTACATTAAAATTGTTTGATTAATAATAATTTGCAAAAGTCAAATATAACAGCATAAGTCAATAACTCTACAGTTACTTATAACAATATTTGATAGAAATAACTGCAAACAAAACTGAATCTGGATCCTGTTTTTAGAACACCTTGACTGTACTCTGCACTTTATTAATTTGTTTGAAAACTCTTGTTGTATTCCCCCATCAGCAAAACTGTGAAGGAAATCTAAACACCATTCCTCATTTTCCTTGAGTATACCAGTGTTGGGGTTTAGGTTTTCTCAAAGGGATTTCTTCCCATTTGTTGTCAGGGAAATGCAGGGAGGAGGGGAACGGGGCAGCTTCCTAGGTGAAATGGTGGGGATTAAGAGAAAAAAGGAAATGGCCAAGGACCTTACATTCCACTGAAATGGTTTTGGGGGTGGGAATGGACTTTTGGCACTCTCAGCTGGCAGTCTTAGCCTGGCTTGGAGGGGAGATGGTCGTGGTTTTTGGTGCTGGACTTCCACCCAGGCCTCAGCCATGCCGTGGAATTCTCCTTGCTGTCTGTTGGTAAGCTTGCTGCTTGCAGGAGCTGATGGTTGACTGGGACTTTTCAGCATCTGCCATTGTGGGGAGATCCTTGCAATCTATGAGGGTGTTTCAGGGGAAGACTGGGCCCCTGTGGAGGTTCCAGGGTCTGTCACTAGCACAGTAACTTTTCAGCTCTGGAAAGGCAAGAAGAGAGGAGAAACACCCCTTTAAAGTTGGGGTGAGAAGTACCTCCCTCCCACAGGCCTTTGCAGGTCTGTTATGTCTGGAGTTCTATTGGTTTGTACAGGTGTTCCACCCCATTCAGCCCCTGTTCACCCTATATGTACCCTTTCTGGAATGTTCTTCCTTTCCGTAATCCCCATTGGCTATGTTTTGCCACATTGCTCCACCCCTGTTGCCCCATTGGTTCCCTCCGGCTCTAGCAACTCCCCTGCACCACTTTCCCCTGTCCCTATTGGACCGTGACCCTCAGACCCGCCTCTTTTGTCCCATATTTAAACCTGTACCCTCAACCCACTTTTGTCTTTGTTCCTTGGCTCCCTAATTCAAGACCTAGTAAACCTTCCCTTGGATTTCCATACAAAGACCTGTCCTTCACATGTATTGTCAGGTAGTATTTTAGCAAGCGTGCTCCAGGCCCCTAAAGCGCAGGTCGCTCTCAGAGGAACCCGTTGAAGCACATCGCTTCAGGCCCCCCACCTCCTCCCTTTCTCCAGATAGAGGGTCCCAGCTGCTGGTTGACTGGAACCTCGGGACTGCCATCGCCAGTGAGAGGAAAGATGTGTACTGTTATAGATGGGTAATGCGATGGTTTACTCTCACAATTAAGGGATGAATATTATGTGTATGTTAAGGGAAGTTTTAGAGATGTATAGTTATGTTACTTTGATGTGTTCTCCCCATAGTCCTCCTTCCCCTCCCTCTCGTATTGATGCCACTGGACTGCCTTGGTAGTCAGGGCATTGGGGCAAGGGCAGGCTTGTTACTGGGAGGTGCCGCATGGCAACACCTGACCTCCGATCAGGTTGCAAAAAAGAAGGATCCACCAACGGACAGCAGAGAAGGAGTTGACTGACAAGACATTATTAGGAGCGGCTAAGGGCATAAGAAGCAGAGCATCCATTTTGTAAATGAGCACATGGGGGTTTAGTTCCGTACTCCCAGCGCTGTAATTTTCCTTATTCAGTAATTTGTTATATTTGGTTAAGGTTTAATAAACCTTTGAAATTTTTAAAACAAGCATCGTTTCTCACAGTGCTAATGTCTTTACAAATAGTTTGATTGGTGAAGGTATGGGTGTTAACACTTTTGAAATGGGTCTTAATGTCTCTACTGCAGCAGGATTGTTACAGTGCCCAGGCTCCTGAAACAGATAAGGGCCTGCAGAAACCTGAACTTCTGAATTTTGGGGTAAAATGCCAGGTTTGAGGGGAAATATGTGGCAGGCGGTTTGGGAAGGCTGTACCTTCTGACTACTCCAGTCAATGGGGAAAGAAACGGGCAATGTGTGACTGGGAGTTCAGGATAAAAAGAAGCTGCACCCTCCAAAACCTCGAGAGAGAAAATGCCATGGGCATGTGCTCTGGTGACCCCTCTCCCCCTTTATTTGAATAAAGTGACTCCTCTGTCTTCTTTTTGGACATAAACCTCTGGCATTTGTGGGTTTTCCTGACACCAGGATACCACACCAGACACATGAGAGCCCGGGCAAAGAGAACCCCCCACCTTTTCTCTCTGTCTGAGGCTGCCATTAACTCAGGGCCACCATGAACCTTGGGGTGCATTACCCCTCTGCTCCAGTTTTCTCCTGCCCTGCAATATTTAAACTGTTTTGTAAGCAACAACAAAAATAGTGACCTCAGCTCTTTGTACCATTCAGCTGAAGTAGGAAAACTCCAAAAATTACATGAAAGAGAAGGTGGGGGAAAATGATCCCAAAATGCAAAGAAAATGGGCTGTGAAAGTGCTGAGAGGGGGAATGTTTTCATAAAGCACCAAGGGCTCTGAGCCACTTTGAGTCCTTTGAGTCCAGTGTTTTTCCTGTTGGCATCAACTGAAGTGTTGGCAGCAGATCACGCCCCTCTCTGCACTCCTGCTGATGCTCCTCTTGAGAGATTCCCAACTTTCTCATTCAGTTCTGTGAAGAGTACTGTACATCTCTCTGACATGGTGCAAGACTGATCCCCATTTTTCCCACAGGGATGTCACCTAGAGGAACAGAAACTCCGCTGTTCCTGGTAAGTGCTCTAGGAATGCCCATTCCCGACCTCTGTGCACCTGGAAGGGGTTTGTCTTCTCCAGGCTGTGGGAAATGTCCTTTCCCCACTGTAGCTTCCTTATGCTTGTGTTTTCCAGCACTGCAGGAGGAGCAGCCTGTAAGACTCATTGTGTAGATAACAGATACTTGCAGTTTTCCTAATCTCCCTTCCAACTCTTCCTTTCTTCCTGCCACTTTCATCCCAGGAAAAGATGGGTATGGATGTTATGGAGCAACTAAATTTGTAAACATGAAGGAGGGAAGCTATGTGAGTTTGTTTAGGCAATTTTCCTGTGGGCAGTTGGTATTTAGCACTTAAATAACTGTGCAAGCAATTCAGGAGGAACAACTGGTGTGGTCACAGTTGATGCTTTTAAATCCTTGGCTTTTGTCTGCTGAAAGCCCTATGAGAACACCTTTAAGAAAGTAGACAAGGAAACAACAAAAGTTGTTTGTATTTCTATATAATTTTTGTTTGTTACAGAACTGGAAACCAACATTATTTTTGTCTAAAAAAAATAATTTCTGATAAATGCATCTGGCAGATTGCATATCCAAAATTCTATCCTGAAAGCATCTATTCTTTACATAAAGTTGTGCTTCACGGCCTTTGTTTGCAGGATGACAAAATCTTCCCATGCAGTCTCTAATACTATCACAAATGACCCTTTTAAGTTTGACTGACAGCTCTGGCCCCAGTTCCTTTGGTTATAAATTAGGTAAAGTGTTTGCATAGAAAAATGGTGTTTTACAGAAGGTCTCTCAGTGCTAGAACTAGCAAAAATTTTCAAATACAGTTTATTAATTGAAAAGTGAGGTTTTGGCTGAGAAAATAGGAAAATCTGGGTCTCTAGCTACTTAGGTTACAACGTTGTGCTTTATTTTAAAAATGTTATTAAACACAGAACAGGAATACATAGTATTTTAGGTTGAGCTAAAGATTTAGTGTGACACCTAAAATATAACTTTAAATTCTGTGCAGTTTGGGTTTTTCTTTCTGGAAACACAGTTTGATGAATAGAAAGTGGTCACTTGTGGGAACACAAAGCAAATTTCTACCTTTGGTTTTTTTTTTTTAAATCTATAATGCTAAAAAAAAAAGTGTATATATAAAATCAGTTTGATATGGTCGAGTGGCCTTCTACATTTGAATTCAAATGTATTAGAAATTTACCTCCCCTCAGCTAAGATGTGGTAATTGACCAAGTGTATTTTCCTCTTGTAAATTCAAAGTAAACTAATCCTATTTACTGTTTTGGTAACATCCTAGAATATTTGTAGATAGTTATTTGTGATTGCATTTCCATATTTAGGTAAGCTGTAAGTCTGGGAGTGTGGATTCGCACTAGTGAATAACCTCGAACCTAGAGAAAGAGTCTCAAAAGGCAAAAGTTCATTTAAGAAAAAAAGAGAACCTATTTTCTGCTGGCGTATATTAGCATTTAAAGTAAGACAAATAACAAAGTCAAAGCTGGTTCCCTGTTAAAATTTGCAGTTCTAGGCCATGTCAGAGAAAATAGCTGAGGTCTTTGAAATAAGCTGAGTCATGGACACCAGAGGAGCACTTCTTGCTTTGGCATTCAGGCAACGGAGTGAGGCTCAGGAATAATGCTTTAGAACACAAGGAAAGCAATTCCATAATGCCATCACATGGTTTTTTTACTGCTCTGGAGACCAACCAGCAAGCAGAAAGACCTGTTGCTTTCTTTCCAACACTGCTCAGGGAAATTGCACATCCTTGTTTAAACCCTTTTGGTTACTTCATGGAGCCCACACAAGGGTTTGTATGAAGTTAATAAATGGTAATAGCTCCCACCACAGAAACACAGAGATACAGGGCTTCTCATCCCATCCTCTCTTGCATGCCTCTTACCTAGTCTGACTGGGGATCCATCACGCCAGGAAATTCTGCCAGACTAGTGCCCCTCTGAGATTAATATATTTGAACAAAACATAAGAGAGTGCAAACTTTGTCTCTCTGAAGCAAATCAGTGAGTCTGTTTTTAAAACTGCTCTGTAGAGTAGATGTTTTTCACAGAGGGCATTTGTTACAGGGCATTATTTTTTAGTAAGAAAAAACCAAAATCAAACTGATAAATAACAAACTTTTACTATTTGTATCTCTTTTACTATCTCCAGAAAGAGGCCTTGTTTAGGGGAATTAAAAGGCATATAAATTAAAAATCCCTGGAATATTCTACCATATTGCATTTGATTTAGAGTTACTTCTCTTCAGTATTCAAGATACTGCTCGTTTACTATCAGACTTATTTTTATTTCAAGTCAATATGCTGCAATTTATCTTGGGGAGAATAATGGTGAAAATGGAAACTTTCTATCCCCAGTTTTCCTTTTGCCTTAATTCTGTGGTCCCTAGTCTCCACTGTCTCTGTGCTGTTGGGCCGTGCCCACAGGAGATACATATCTCTTTTAAGTGGCATTAGCTGTTAGCTGGTCCACACAACTGCACATTCTCCTTTTATGTAAGGGGCAAATGGACTTTTGAGATGAAGACAACACAAAGTTGCAATTCCACTCTGGTCTTCAGATGAGTATTTTCCATGCCATTCACCTCCTGTTCCTGATTTTCAGCAATTTTTGCAAAGAGATTTAACTGTGAAAATGATTAAATGGGTAAGTAAGATTTTTGAGTCTTCCTCTGATCATTTATTTCTCCTTCACTAGTCACAGGGAGAGCAGAGTTTAAATAGAAAATTGACATCTGCTACACAGTCGCATGGGGCCTGTCTCTACTTAGATTGATGTCTATAGAGCTACACTCAACAGGACCATCCTTAGTCAGAAGGACTGTAGTTACAGCACCAGAGTCTTTCTTTCCTCCTGGAGTAAATCTGGAGTCACATCACAGAACTTCCCTGATGGAATAAAAAGAACAGTAATTTCACGATTATAAGCCGCACCATTTTTACTAAAATTTTGGTCCCAACACAGAAGTGCGGCTTACACTCAGGAGTGGCCAATATATGAACAAAGTTCGGAAATCTGCCAACCTGGAAGTGCCAGCCTGCAGCAGCCCCGAACTGAGCCAGAGCCCGCACAGACCTGGAGGTGGGGCGGTGGGGCCGATCCGAGCCCGCGATATTTCTCTGTATTTTTTTCCGTGTTTTCAGTCTTGTGCGGCTGAGTGGCCTCCCATTAGCATGGCTGAGAGGCTGTTTAAAGGCAACATGGATTGGTTGGAAATGCTTGCAAAATGACCACACTATTGTTCCTATCTTTTTCTGCTTGTAAATAAAACTTGCAGGATACACTGCTGCAGCTATTGTCTGTATCTTTTTTTGCTTGGAAATAATGTTTCCAAGGTTGGCACCTGCCAGTAAACCCCAAAATCCCATGATTCTGTTACTAATTGTCAACTTTGTGAAAGTTCGCTGTGAACGAAAGTGTGGCTTATAATCAGGTGTGGTTTATATATGGACAAAGAACGAAACATTGCCGACACCCAGTGGTGCGGCTTACAATCAGGTGCAGCTTATAATTGTGAAATTACTGTAATAATTTCTTCCCACTGCTCAAGCAGGGCTTCCAGTCAAGTTCAAGCCAGGTTGAAAGAGTTCCTGGTTTGTGAACATGGAGAAGATGGCTTCTGTCTATGTATAGCTAAAGTGTTGTTGCATGGCAATGGAATAAAAAGTTGATACAGCATCTTTGTTCAGAATGATTGAAAAAACAGGGTTTTGGCACATGAGTGTTTGTGGACACTGTTAGTGGCCTAGGAAAATTCCAGTCAGGATTTTTCCTAAGTTTTTTTAGATAGTTCAGAATTTTTCCCAGGCTGTGAAGATACACAGCTTTGGTTGTGGACTTTTCTCAGAAAGAAAGTTCTATGGTGATAGAACTGAATTAATAACATGATTAAGCACTTAGTGGTTTTTGTGTGATAGTATGGTGTGTACGTGACATGAATTGTTTTTTTTTTACTGTCCAATAACCTACTGTCCTCTCTGAGCTTTGCAAACCGTCCTATAAATAGAAGTCAAACTTTCAATAAATGCTTCTTTTTCACCCAAGAAGCATGTTGCTATTATTTGTCTTCCCTAGCGTGATAGCAACTAGTGTTTCCTAAAATTTTGAAAATAAATGGCTAAGTGCAGAAGTCATTGAGACTTTTAAAGACTTTTCTTTTATAGACTTATGTCTTAACCTAGTGTCAGGAAAATTAATCCACCAACACTAGAGGTTTATATCCAAAAAGGAGGCAGAGGAGTCCCTTTTGCTTTATTTGAATAAAGGGAGAGGCCATGGGGCATTCCCCTGGGACCTCTCAAATTTTTGGAGGATGCAGTCTCCTTTTTATCCTACTTTCCTGGCTGCATTTCCCTCTCTCTTTCCCCTTTGGCTGAGGTACTTGAGAGGCACAGACTTCCCCGAACACCTGATACCTGACATTCCCCTCTAATGTATAACCCTCCCCTTTAATTTTTAATTCTTATAGAATTCATAGTTTTTCCCCCATTATTTCTTTCATCTTCCAGTACCCAGTTTCATTTATCAGCAAACCTACAGTTTGAGTGTAAAGGCAAATATCTGTTTCCATTCATCAATCAGTGGAATCAATCCCATTGTTTCCTTTATCTCTCAATGCTAGTCTTATCTGCCAGCAGACCCACAACTTGTTTGTAAAGACAAATCCAACATTCCTCTCACTAGTTTGCTTAGAATGCAGGGAAGAAAGCTAAACTTGAATAAAAATAAATATCTGAAAGTGTTTCCCAAACTAAGATGACTTTGGTAGCAAAATTCTTGGTGTTATAAAAGCCTGCAGGCTGAGATGGCCTCCAAGAGCTTCTGGTGCCTGAAACTGAAACACATTTAAAAGTGGCCTAAACTTGGCAACTTCGGGTTCAAAGGCATCATTGGAAAAGTGTTTCGATTTGCTAATTTGTACTGGTTTGAAAGTAAACCAGTGGGAGAAAGGAACCCCATACAATACCTTGAGAGGGTTTGCAGATCTGAGTTACAATTTAATAGGAAGATTACAATAAACACAATGATACACAGAAAAAAAAGGCTTAAACCCACAGAGTACAGCTTAACACCCTGATGTTCAGAGTGGTGGTCGCATTCCTGTCAAATGGTGGTTGCAGTCAAAAATGATGGTCCTGTGAGAGTTCTGATCCTCCTCTGGATCCATCCAAGTCCCAAGTCCCCAGTTACATATGGTCAGGTTCAGGTGGGAGTGCTCAGTATCTCTGCCAGGGTGGGGAGTTTCACAACTGAACTGTGTAATATTGTGAGTCATAAGGTATATCAGCCCATTAGCAGAGATGACGCCCCCTTAGGATGGGTAACTGTGCTGGTACTTTCTTGGAGGGAATTACCATGTCTGAGTAATTTGTGAAGACAAAGAAACTCAAGGGTTTGCCTCTTCTCCCTCATCTCATTTAACACCCAACGTGTAGCCTGAGGGATTGGGTATGCACTGGGCAGCTACTATGAATGACCCATGATTAACAGTTTGTCAAAAATTACATAGATGGGAGTGGAATACATGGTTTGGTTACACCCCACAGTGGCATTATCCTTCTGTAAGCCATGATGCCTGTATAACTGAGATCAAAGTTAAAAGGTGCTTATACAGCTTGAGTTATAAGATATCAATATAACCTTATAACCCGAACCTACATCAGGACTCTTTATATACCCATATAACCTGAATCATAATTTTTATACCTATATACCTTATATAAATAACTTTCTATACAATGTAATATCTAATATACTGTTAACTAGTTGCTTAATGCTGAACGCACAAAAAAGGAAGAAAAAAACAGGTGGAGAGATTTAGAGATAGATAAGTATATTACTAATGAGAAATTGGCAAATGCAAAGCTGATTAGCCACAAAACAAAGAATTTGGGCTGGGTAGGACCAGACAGACCAAGGAATACCGTAACTGCGCTGCTCTGAAGGCAAGTTGAAAAGTTTAGATGTGAAGAATATTTTGGAAGCCTTCATCAAAAAACCTCAATGGCCCCCAAACTGGGGAGGTGCAAGTGCAGTGCAAAAGAAGTATCTAATAACCATGCTCATACTGTGTAAATTAGTTCCAGCACGTATGAGATGATGTTGTAGTGAGTGGTACAGTGATACTAGGCAATCCTTACTGTATAAATATACCACAGCACTTGGCAAAGGTGGGTGACTTAGGTGGAGAAATCCCCCTCACCACCAGCACTGCAATAAACAAATACCTGCTCTGTAGACACTGGTCTATGGGAATTTATTCCCAGCCTATCTTTCAGACATCACCCAGGACATAACTGTGTATGAATAAAATCACACTGACATCACATCACATTGCATGAGGTGGGGGATGCAGCCACCACGAGCCTGACCAAACTCCTAATGTGATGCAGCTACTCTTTGGCTTGAGGCAGCACAAGCAACATGGTTGTGCTGGCAGAGCAGTATGAAAACATGCTCTGCAATGTGCACAAGGCTGTCAGGCATTGCTCTGACCACACTTAGGGTGTATTGACTGCCTTTTTTGAGTCAGAGCCTGAAATGCCCTTCACATGGTCCTTGGAGGGACTGGTCCTCTCACAATAAGAAGATGTTTTACACCTGATTTTGTGTGACACTGGACAAACATGGAGTAAAAGCAGCAGGTATATCCGATATATTTTGAAAAGACTTTTACTCCCACCTGGCTGTACTATAGTGCTCCATGGTCAGTCTTGGGCCCCTCTTTGTCTGGTGTGGTGCACAAAGGTGGAGGGAGCAGGTCCTTCTGTCCCTGCCAGTCTAACCACAGCAGACAGTGTTGTCTCAAACTGACATACACGGAAGCTTTTGTAATTCTCCTGCCTGTTCCAGTGATGCAGAAACCAAAGTAAGATGTCCTTGGTAGGAGATTATGATATTCTGAGGAGAGGGTTTGAGAATTTTTCACTTGTTGCGGGGTCAGTGATGTAGCAGTCTCTGGGGAGTAATCAACTGACAGGAAATGCTCACTCACTCATTTCTGCAGAGAAAATGAATAAGAGAAAGGGTTTGTATATTCCTAGTTTGGTTTTTGGTTTTTTTCCATTTTTATTTTATGTTAATAAGATGACTTGTGCCAGAGAAAATAAACTCTTTCTCCATTCCTAGTCTGTCAATGTGATATAAATACCAGCCAACAATTTAGCATTGTTAATTAATATGTACTTTCCATCACCTTCCTTTTGAAGAGCTCATTTTCTTGAGGAATGTAGCTCTTCATTCAAACATTTCATTTTGCAGCAGGAGAAAGAGACAGAGGCATGGAAGAACTGCTTTAACTGGATTGTGTAACAATGGCTGTGGTAATAATTGTCTGGGAGAATTATATGGAGGTAACAAAAGGACTCACAAAATGAATACATTACAAAGACTCTTTTATAACTGAAAAATACTGATGTCCTTAGAAGAGAGTGAGAGAAGTAGGAGTTGGAGAGGAGTTGTATGATTTTTTAAGAAAATGCTAAGATTACACTTTAAAGCTTGTCTTGGCATAGGGAAGATGTTTTCTCAGGACTGCTGGAGGAAAGCTTACACTCTGTTCCATTGTTTCCTCACCCATATTTCCAGAGGAGATGTTCCTTGTCCCGCCCTAGCAGCAGTGAGAGGCTAGGCTGGTCAGCCTGACCCAGGCTCCGACAATTCTGCTGCCACCAAGTGCTCATCAAGCAGAGCAGCTCTGTGAGCGCATTGGCTGCTGTGCCAGTCTGATTTATCTCTGCACAGACAGCCCATACCCAGTGAATTTCGGCAGTCCAGGCTCGCTGCCAGTAAGTCACCCTTTAGGATACAGTTGTGCAAGCAGGGTAATCCAGGATAGGGTCAATAAGTGGGAGATTAAGAGGAAGGAAGAGGGTGTAACTGGTTATTCTGAGCATCCATTACCATGACAGCTGTCTATTTCTAGATCTATCACATACCCACTTATTTCCAGGGCATGCAGGGGGCTGATCTACTAGGTAAAAGATGGGGGTTTGCCTCTTAAAAAATATGAGAGATTCTTTATTGGACGCACTTGATAAGTGAATTCAACCTTGTTATTTTTCTGTTAGCTCCAAATTATAATCATGGCAAGTCTGTTTTTCATATCACTTATTTCAGCGAAGAGGTTGCACTTCCTGTCACCATTTGGAGAACTGTAGATGTTTGTACTGAACATTGTTCAGAAATTTTAGTTTTTGCCATGAAAATACAGCTGTATCTTGAAGGTGAACTAGAATAATGTATAATGAGGTACTGTAGGTTGCTAATACACATTACACTCAGCAGCACCTTGGCACTTGGAAATATGCAACTTTACATATCTGGATAACAGAAGCAACAAAAAAGAGAACTAAATATCATTCTCAGTGAAATGAGTAATTTCTTACTGTATTTGGTGACTCCCCAGACGACCACCTTTCCATGGCTAGTGTTAATGTTAAGCGCTTCAAAGGCATGGGAATATGGCAGAGGAAAAAATCTGCTTTGAAAAACAATTAATTTTTCTGAGGGGGTAGTGGTCAGCTGGATCAGTTTCTGGCTTGGCCAGACACATAACTGTGAGTGCCACTGCTGTGGGAAAGGTGGTGGTGGGGAACAGGGGATGTGAAGTTCCAGCATCATCTCTGTGGTGGAGGGGGCTCTCTGATGTGAAGTGTCACCATTCCTCATTCATGCAGGTCCAGTACAGAGTGAAATTTTCAGCCTTTTATGCACAACTCTGGATTACCAAACTATCATGGTTTGATGCTGGCCAAACGCCAGGCACCCATGAGAGCTGCTCACTCGCCCTTCCCTGCTACAGCTTGACAAGGGAGACAAAAATTTAATGAAAGGCTTATGAGTTGAGATAAGGACCTGGAGAAAATATTCCAAGGGCAAAACAGGCTAAACTTGAGATATTAAGTGAATTTATAAATAACAAAATCAGAGGAGGACAATGAAAAATAAAATAAGCCCTTAAAACACCTTTTCTTCCCCCAGCCCCTCTCTCATTCCTATCGACAGTGCAGGGAGACAGGGCGTAGGGGTTTTGGTCAGTTCATCACTGGGATTTTCTTGCACTGCTCAGGGAGAGGAGTCCTTCCCATGTGAGACTGTGGAGTCCCTTCCCACAGGAGACAGTTCTCTGTGAACTTCTCCAGCAGCAGTCCTCCCAAAACTGCTGCAGGGTGGGTGTCTCTTCCCGTGGGGTGCAGTCCTCCAAGGACAGGCTGCTCCAGCCTGGAAGCAGAGCCCCTCTCTCTGCTGGGTCTCCCACTGGATCACAGCCTCCTCCAGGCATCCACCCACTCCAATGTGGGCACCTCCTCCACAGGCTGTGGGTGGATCTCTGCATCCCCATGGGCTGTGCATGGATCTCTGCATCCCCATGGATCCCCATGGGCTGTGCATGGATCTCTGCATCCCCATGGATTCCCATGGACTGTGGGTGGATCTCTGCATCCCCATGGATCCCATGGGCTGTGGGTGGATCTCTGCATCCCCATGGATCCCCATGGGCTGTGGGTGGAACTCTGCATCCCCATGGATCCCCACGGGCTGTGGGTGGATCTCTGCATCCCCATGGATCCCCGTGGGCTGTGGGTGGATCTCTGCATCCTTATGGATCCCCATGGGCTGTGGGTGGATCTCTGCATCCCCATGGATCCCCATGGGCTGAGGGGCACAGCTGCTTCACCATGGTCTCACCACAGCCTGCAGAGGAATCTCAGCTCTGGCAACTCCTGCCCCTCCTCTGCACTGACCTTGGTGTCCCCATGTTGTTTCCCTCGCATGTTCTCACCTCCTCCTCTTCTCTATCTGGAGTTAAAACTGCCCCACTATCTTTGTTTTGATTTTCGTTTAAAATCTGTTATCACAGAGGCGTTACCACTATCTCTAACTGGCCCAGCCTTGGCCAGCAGCATGTCCATCTTCAGAGCCATCAGGGATTGGCTCTGCCAGACACGGTGGAAGCTCCCAGCAGCTTCTCACAGAGGCCACCCCTGTGGCCCCCCCTGCTATCAAAAACCAGGCCATGCAGAGCCAACACACAGCCAGCAAGCAGAGCAGTCTGCTGAATGTTAACAAGAAGCTCTGAGTAGAAAGACTGTTCAGGATGTCTCAGGCAGTGTTAAGGATCCTTTAGACTTCAGTTTCCAGAGCCTCTCTTTGATGAAATACTGAAGTCCATTTCCCTATGGAATTTGAGGACCATCCTCTCCCACAATCCCACTCCAACGACTCTCAATTCCTCTTCTGTTTCTGTGCCGCACCATGGATTTCATCCCATAAGGAGATGATTTCCCAGCTGTGTGTTCAGTGCTTCCCCTCACTGCAGTCTATGATTGGAACTGTGTAGTCACTGCCACATCCCTCTACTCCACAGACAGGACCTGGCTTTGGTGTGTGACTGATTGAATCAGAGTCACTGAAGCTGGCTGAGAAAGGTAAGAAAGACTAGGGATCATACATATTATCATAGAATTATTTAGGTTGGAAGAGACCTCTAAGATTAGAGTCTAACACTAATCTTGATGTGACCAATCACCAGTTTGTCAACCAGACCAAAGCACTGAGTGCCACATCCAGTTGTTCCTTGGAAGCCTCCAGGGATGGGAGCTCCATCATGTCCTCTTCCAAAGTCTGACAGCCCTCTCCATGAAGAAATTCCTCCTGATGTCCAACATGAATCTTCCCTGGCAAAACTTGAGGTGTTATTTCTTTTTGCCCTGGAAGCAGAGCCTGAGCCCTATCTAGCTGCACCCTCATGCCCGGGGCTGTAAGGAGAGAAAAGTCCCTCCTGAGCCTCCTTTTTCTCCAGGTTGAGCACCCCTCCAACTCCCTCAGCCACACCTCATATGCCTTACTCTCTAGACTCTTCTCCAGTTTTGTTGCCCTGCAGGCAGGTTAACAACAGGAAAAATGTCTAAGCATGCATTTCAAAGTCCAGCAGTGATTTTTTATAGTGTGTGTGAAATTGAGCAGTCCTAATCCTAATCTCACTTTGAGTATGGGGTTTGTAATTCCTGTAAAAACTAGGCAGTCCTGGAATGGGGGCAGGTGGTCCCACACATCCAGCCTGCTGAATGCTCTTGGGAGCTCTGGGGCACAGAGCTGGTGGGAGTCCTCACGACTCCTTCCAAGCAGCAGAGCCCAGAGCCCAGTGGTGGGGCATGGGCTGCGGGCGGCCTGGAGTGACTGAGGGGCTGAGCTCTTGGTGATGCTTGTTCAGCTGCTATTGAGGGAGCACAGGGCACAGCTGCTTTTCCAGAGATTCCTGTTCACTTCGGCAGATGCACCTTCCTTAACCCTTCCCCTTTCTCCCTGTCCTCCAAACAGATTCCTTCCCCAGGCAAAGCCGGTGTTCCCCAGCCAGTCATTAAATCAGCCGGATGTATCCCCCATCTGATACGGTAATGAGGAGTGCCTGCTGATCAGTCCTTCCACATAGTCTCTGCAGGTTGCTTCTTTGGCTACCAGAAAAAAAAATAAAGAAAAAAAGGAGAGAGAGAGAGAAAAAAAAAAATAAAAGAAAAAGACAAAGAAAAAGAAAAAGAAAAAGAAAAAGAAAAAGAAAAAGAAAAAGAAAAAGAAAAAGAAAAAGAAAAAGAAAAAGAAAAAGAAAAAGAAAAAGAAAAAGAAAAAGAAAGCACCCTCAAACCCAGCAGTGGCTCTACCGCATCCCTTGGTGTTCGTGGCCGCAGTAGAGCCCAAGAAACCACGCCATGGCTGGACAGGATGTGCAGGTCCCGGCAGAGACGTGGAGATGGAGAGGCAAGTGGTGAATGAGATTCCTGTGGACATGGGAGGAGGTGGAGCTTGCTTTTCTCGCTTTCTTTGAGCCGCATGATTCCTGAGTGAGCCCAGGGCTGAGGAGCCGGAGCTGAACTTGGGGGCAATTTGCCGACCTCGGGTGTAGGACAAAGCCCTGTCCTGTTACCCTGTCTCGCAGCACACCAAGGAGAGAAGCTGGAGCATCCCTCCCCTCCCTCCTGCCTCTTCTCTGGCATCCCCCTCTGGCTGGACACGCTGGCTGTCCTTCCTTCTCCTCCTATTCCTCCTTCTCTCACCCCAATAAAATACACAAACCCAGCAGCTATAATGTGATAAAAGACTTGAGGAAAGTCAAAAGCATGTGGGGAAGGAAACAGGTTGGACATGTAAAGAGAATAAGATCTCAAGAGTTTCACCAGTGAGCCATGAAATGAGAAGTAACAGCTGATGTACTGGAGGGAAGGAAGCTCGTCATCAGGAGCTATGGATTAACCTTGGTTAACGTGGCAGGACAAAGGAGAGAGCAAAAGAAAGAGATCCAGCCATCCAGTCTATTGCCTTGTGCTGCAATAACTTGGAAAGAATCACTGAGAAAACTGGCAAACATTAGCAAAGGACTTTGCATGGTTGAGAGCCACTTCCCCTCTCTGTTTAGAATTATGAGCTGAGCAGTTGATTTACTTTACCAAAAAAACCCCCCAAAACCCGCATAGGACCTCCAAGAATTTGCATTTTCTATTCCCACGGTTGCTTGCCCAGGAGGCTGAAAGGAAGAAGCCATTTCACTCCTCTCCCCACCCAGCTAGAATAAAAATACAGAAAAAAAGAGGTAAGGAGTGGCAGTAGAGGTGTAGGAGGTAGTTGTGCGTCAAGGTGTAGATTGAAAATGCTGACACCACTGGAGAAAGATGGAGAAAGAACACCCCTTTATTTTTCATTTAGAAATATTAAAATGAACATGTTAGATGTTGGGAAGAACATTGTGTTGTCCTGGTGAGATGTGTTGAACAATATCAAATCCAAGGAGTGATTTTTCTGGCTCCCATTTCACGACCTCATATATACAAACTTAAAGCAGGGCAGAAGTTTTCCAGCTTGGCAACCCCAGGCTCAGGAGCCACAATTCCCATTGCCCGAGCCCTAGTGCACAGAGGGGGTGACATATCCGCTCTCTGTCCCAGTTCCTCCCACAGCATGTGTGGACAAGGATTTTCCACAATGTTGACCAATGCCCAAGAACAATGAAGCCAAGGGAATTTGTGGGAGCAAGGTCTCCCAAGGGATCCTCCTTCCCCCCCAGCCAAACTCCTTGCCATGATGCCCTTGGAAGTTGCCCTTGGCACAGGTTACCCAGGGAGGGTCTCGCTGCTGTGGCCCCTTCCTGCAGCTCCCGTGCGCCTTTGTTCCATGGCAGTTGTGGCTTGACTACATCTCCCAGCAGGCTGCACAGGGAAGGCGGGGAGAAAGGCTTTCCCACCCTTTTTCCTCTCCTATTGCATTCCTCCTCTGTGAGATGAAAAAAAAATCTCACTTTACTGACACATCATGTGCTTTGAGAAGACAGGAGGTGCAATACTGCAAGTCAGTTAAATCCTGAAGGAGCAAGGATGTAGCCCTGAGCTTTGAAATCTTAATAAATACAGGGAGGAGAGATTTTTTCTTTCATGTGCAGGACCAGTGGTTGCCAATCTCTCCGGATACACAACTTACACAACTGTTTCTCCATCACAAACCAGAGCACATTCATGTCTTGCATAATGTTGTTTGCCACCTTGCAAATATTTCTTTTCTGGCCCCTGTACAGCCTACAGATTGCTTTGCTGATCTTCTGCATCAGATGGCTTCATCCTTCTGGTACTGTATAAATGCAGATCTGAGGTCTATGTAAATATGTATAAACAAAAACCATATTTTGTAACAGATTTATTTTTAGTCCCTATGTTTTTTATGCTAAGGATAAAGAAGTTTGTTTAATTGATGTCATTGGTAAAAAAGTGATTAATGCTAACAGTGGAAGCTGAAACCTTACCAGGGCTTTTAGAATTAGAATTGCTGGTTGCAAGTGGTCTCCCTACCAAACACTATTCTCTTTGTTATTCTTTTGATTTCTGCAAAGCAATGCTTGTTTAAATTAAGAGGTATTGGTCTCAGGTTTCTAAAGAATCCTGACAACAGAGTTTCTCTTCAAGAAGAGCTTGGAAATGATGATTATAATGAACTCTGGGGGCTGTGTGCCAAGCCTCTGCTCCTCAGAGAGATGGTTCCACTTGAACACTGAGTGCTGCCCTGTGTGCATGTGATTGGAAACCACATTTGAATGACTAAAGCAAGCAGAGGAACAGACCTTGCACTCAAACATGCAGGTTTGGGCATATATGTGAGTGTCTAGGTATTTCTGTATGCATGTAGGCATAAATAGCTTTATAAATGCCACATATACACTGTGTAACAATTGTCTGTGTGATAAAAGACAAATGTAATGTCAGTATATAGGATTGAATTTTATTTTAAATTGTAAATTGGATTAACTTCTTGGCTGATTTGGCTAAGCGAATTATTGTTGTTGCACTGCAGACTTCACAATATTTGTCCTTGGTGTCCTAGGATACTTTTAAAGATCTTTACATGTTTAAATTAAAAACATATTCACCTGTGCTGTTGGTAGTATAACCATTCTGGAGAGAGTAGTTTTAAATCTGTGCATTTTGTGTTAATTGTTTTCTTTTCCTGTCTGATTTGTAACGAAGGTAACAGTCCAAGCACTTCCACTCCATTATACCATTGCTTTAATCTCTGAAGTTTGGGATTCAATGTTTCTGAGAATTGCTAAAATCTGTTAACAATCAGTGTTGTTTTCACTGAAATCAAAAATTATATCAAGGTGATAGTTTTGTACCAACTAAGTAGGGCTTAGATGATTGTTACATTTTTATTACACACTGTATAACAGAGTGTTGAGCCAAATCTGTCACTTCAAGCCCCAGTTATAAGAAAGAGGTGGTAAGGAGGCACTAAGGCTGAGATGGGCCTCTCGGAGTCACATTTTTTTCCCAGATCCATTTTGTTCGTAAGAAAGAGTGCCCATTTACTCCCAACAACATTTTGCTACCTCCTTTCTTTCCCAAGCACCTCCTAGTACCTTCTATTGAACAGTGGAGGGCTGGTAGCAAGTTGTATTAATCCTCACCTTTCCACCTGTTTCAGTGAAGAAATTTCTGGTTTGCCTGTTTCCTTTTTGAATTCCAAGCACTGGTGTGCTTTATGTGTGTGTGTCACTTGAGTTTGCTCAGATTTCTGTGGCTGACCAGTCACAGTCTGGTCATCCAAACAAAGCTCTGTCAGGATGTTTGCTGGGATGGTGGCCCTTTATACTCCATTTTTTAATCCATCTGGATGCTGGCATCAAATACACCCCTGCTCTTGGACAGGCTCAAGGGCTTCTTCAGCACTGGGATAGGAACTATGGATTAGAGCCAGATAAAGGATATTTTTCAACATTTGCTAGATGTTGAAGATCTTCCTGCCCACGGCAAGGAGATTGGACTAGGTGACCTTGAAAGATCCCTTCCAACCCAAACAAATCTATGATTCTATAGATAGGCAGATATTTAGTTGCCTTGAATATGAGAATATGATATGAGAATATGCGAAATCTATATTTCTTCTGTGTTGAAGCTGGGCTCAAATATAATTTTTTTTTGCTTAAAACATGTGGCTAGTGAAACATTGCTCTTCTTACCCTGTCCTTATTGAATTTCTCTCTAGTTCTGCAAGCATTTTATTAATATTGCTTGTCATTATAGAGAATCATCACAGAATCCTGGAATGGTTTGGGTTGGAAGGGACCTTAAAGCTTTTCTCATCCCATCCCTGCATGGACAGGGACACCTTCCACTATCCCAGGTTGCTCCAAATCCCATCCAGCCTGACCTTGGTCGCTTCCAGGGATGGGGCAGCCACAGCTTCTCTGGGCAACCTGTGCCAGGGCCTCAGTGGCCTCATAGGGAATATATAAACTAACCCTACTCTCCCTCAGTTTATAAGCTGTTTTTCCTTGTTGCTCCAGGCCCTTCTACATTGTGTGTCTCCATCTTTCTTGTTGGCTGCAGAATCCTGTTTCAAAACTGATGGTATTTCATACTGCAAAACAGATGCCGAGACCAGGAGCGAGATCTCTGGTTGCTATTCTGCTGATGATTACTGTTGGATTCCTGATAGTGTGTTAGGTGTAACATTTGAACCAATAACTGAGGATGTTTTACATCAGGTACATACAAAAATATTGTTAATGGCAAACATGTTTTGTAATTTCCTATGGCATTCGAGCAAAGGAATATGGAATGCTTTTAGCAGAGTCAGTCAGAGTCAGTTGTATTTCAGAGCCCAATACAAAAAAGTAAGAAAAATATTAACCCAAAGCATTGTATCACTGACATCATAACAGATTGACAAAAATTAAGAAATTGAAGGAAAAGATCCATGGGCTCACTTCCAGTCCTGTAGAATCAAGGAAGGGAAAACTTGGATCTCAGTAAAACTTGTTAAATTGTTTAACTTGGTTGCTGCAAAAATAACCTTAATGGGTCTCATCACTGAGGGAAAGTGAGGACAGAAAGTTGCTGGACCAGCCTTTTTAAAAAGATCACATTTATTTTTGTGAGATGTTTTTACAGTATATATTTGCAACTGGGAATTTGAAGGAAAACCTTAAGGAACAGAAGCCAGGTGTACAGGAGACACCTTTCCAAGTCATGTTATTTAGATCTCAGTTATTTTTAATTATTTTTCACTTTTAACTTCTGTAATCATGTATTTCCCCAGCAATGCAAATCAGCCAAGGCTGAGATGAAGAAGTATGAGGACCAGAGGACACAGTAATTCCAACAGCAAACTCAGGATTGCTGAGCCAGGGCACTCAAACAACATGAGTCAGCCTGTTCCTGGCTAGTCATGAGACTGAATAAAAAAACTCATGAGCTGTTCTCAAGGCAAATTTGGGCTTCCTTTTGTTCGTCCCTGGATTCTGGTTTTGTCCTATGCCTGGGCTATGTTTTCAAGTTTTTCCCCATAGATAAAAGGACTAGAAGGGGATTTAAGTCCCAAACTAAGGGCATTTGAAAAGCAACTTGAATGCTAGTCTTGCAAGGATGGGCCAATGTGTAAAAAAAGGTTTTTGCAGAGACATAAAGAGAATAAAACAGGTATCACAGAACACATATTAGGATGAATTGCTTGGCATCCTTACACAACACACCTAGTATTTAACTGGGACAAGGACAGGGAGGCTGATGTTTAGCCCAGAAAAAGACAGGGAAAGCACTTAGGCTGGGAATTTAATGTAGAAAACAGGAAGTATTAGGACATCAGTGGCCTTTTTGGCTAACTTGTATGAGCTGCAGCTTGGAGATTCACATCCATTTTTGGGCTCAAAATCTGTCACTCCATCTGCTTGTTCTGACTGAGGCAGTGTGGCCATGGCTGGGGCACAGGATCTCCCGTGGGAGACAGCACCACACCTGAGAAGTTTCTGTGTTCACCTGGGAAGGAGCACGGGCATGGTGTTTATATACTCAGTGTCCATCTCCCTCCTTTATTTTGACATCTCTGGCAACTTTTGGAAAGTGCTCAGAAGCCTTTTGTTTTGCTATCTTTTGGGATAAAGTTCACAAGTGAAGTGAAAACACTTTAGTGCCTTATTAGAATGCTGGCGGTCAGGAGAGAAACCTCACTCACAAAGAGTGTAATCTATTGTTTCTGATGCCTGTTGTGTTTTGTCTTTGCATATATTTGATTGCACTTATGCTTAGTGCAGAGAGGATTATTTAAGGAACCTCACTATGTTTATTTAAAGAAGAGAAAAAACCCCTGAGAACTCAGAATGTACTTTTTAATACTCTTTGGAGCTGTTCCCCAAGATTATATGTTAAATAAGACACAACCAATAATTGCATTGAACATGGAGTCTTTCTATCATAAGTATTTCATTTCATTTCATTTCATTTCATTTCATTTCATTTCAATATTTCATTTTTTTAACCTCAGTTTTTACAGCTCCTAGCACATTGTCATACTGGGGAGCCTATGTGTATGCTGCTGCAATAGCAGGAGGTAATTAGTGTACCCTGCTCCAGAGAATGAGTGCATGGACTGCATGAACAATATCCTGTTGCTCCACACTTCTCATTTGACTTTCTCAGATCCCTTATTTTGAAGATGATATTCCCACAGCCTCACTCTGTGGTGCTCTGCAATGTTGTTTTCCAATGATATTAACAGGAATGGTATTGATCTGAACATATTCTCAGAGAGATCCTTGGAGCAAAATTTGTTGAATGTGTTATGTATAAATTCGCACAATGTACAAAAGAAATTCAATTCTCTTCTTCAAAGCAGAGTGATAAAAGGATTTTGGGACTGGATCAACCTTGCAAGACAGTGAGGCTGGAAGTGAAGGACAACAGCAGCAACAACAAAATTGAAAAAGGGAATGAAGAGAGAAAAGAAATACAATATCTAGGAGGTTTCTGTAACTGAAACCATATTAAATATCTGTGCTCTACAAATGATATAAATTGATATAGTTTCAAAAAACCATTATTGGGACTCCTCCATGGGAGTTCAATATATTTTCTGCCCTGGGGCTTTGTTCAGCAGAAATGTTAAGCAGGACTTCTGTGTGCGGGAGCGTGCTGAATACAGTGAAATGGGCTGCTTCATTCTTTTCATCTCATTCAGCAGAAATTTAACTGTCCTGTGAAAATATGTCTCAGTACTGCTGGGAACTTTTGCATAGAGCCAAAGAGAGGTGAAGACTTTATTGTAATGTTTGCCTTGCTCCCTGTTGCGTCACTGTCTGTTCATTGCACTACAAAGCCCTGTTGCTTTCTGCCGCAGAAATTAATTTAATATTTTCCTTTGGAGCAAAAATGGCTTAGGGTTAAATCCCGCATGGGAGAACAAAACCTTGATGTGAACAAGGTGTGGGGAAGGGACAGGGAACAGATGTGCATGAACTTTGTGTAAGAGCAAAATGTGGCATCAGGCAGCTGAATCAATTGTGATGAAGCCATGGTGACAGGTGTCATTTCTTCTTCACTTGACCATAAGGAGATGCGACAGAGAACAGAAACTTTGTGGCCTCTGCCAGAGCCAGGCCTGGTCTTTAGAGCAGTAGGACAAACACAGATTTCCTCCATGAGAGATGACTTATTTGGTGAAGATATTAGTGGTACAGGTACCTCTTCCACAACAGTGTGGTTGAATTGTGAATCAGGCTTGGGCTGATAGCTGCTTATTCTTTCCTACATTTCCCTACTAAAAAGTTAAATAAAGTATTTTCCAAACTGTTAAAGAGATTCATATTCATAACTCTTGTTTGAAAGAGGCTTCTAAATCTTCTTGGTGGCTTGGGAAACCTTAGGCCTAGCATGAGACATTTTTCTATTACTGTGACTTTCAGCCAGGTTTGTCTATCAATCTGCCCATGTTTTCCCAGGTGCCATAGGGAGATGAAACTGTTCAGAAAGCTTTCTGTAGAAACAGTTGGCTCATTACCTCCTACCTGAAAAGGGGGTGAAGGCATGCTCTGGAAAGTGATGCTGGAATGGATGGAAGGAAGGAGTCGGATAAGGAGAAAACCTGCTATGAACTTCAATATCCTGTTAAATGCTTCATTAACATGAAATGCCTGGGAATAAGTGATGTTCAGATGAGACAGGATTCTTTTCTCAAAGGAGATGAGCAGCCCAGTTTCAAGGACTCAGTGGGGCTAGAGTGTGAGTGCACAAATTCTGGAAGGGTTGAAGCATTGCAAATCCAAGTGAGTGATTCACTCAGAGGATATGCATTTCTCTTCTGAACCTTTTACACTTTGGCACACTGTTGTGCTCTACTACCTATGTACCCCTGTTCTTATGCTTCTACCCTATGTTAAGAAAAGGAAGAAAAGGAAGGAAGGAAGGAAGGAAGGAAGGAAGGAAGGAAGGAAGGAAGGAAGGAAGGAAGGAAGGAAGGAAGGAAGGAAGGAAGGAAGGAAGGAAGGATAGTGAATTTGTCTATTCTTTGTTTTCATGTATATAACTTAGTACATCTCAAATTGACTTGATTGTCCAGAAAAAACAAAAAGAATTTAGCACCGTTTCCAACATGAGAAATGTCAGAATTTGCTGATCTGATTTAGCAATATTCCTTGAGCATCAAGGTCATCGGACAGATTTTCAGAAGCATTCAGCATTATTATATCTCATTTGAATTTTGCTCCTCACTTCAAAATTAGTGATCTCATGGGTGGTGGTTGCCCTGTAGTGACATCACAGATGTGAATCAGGGCTGGGTTGCACTCTCATGACTTGCTTCAACCCAGGCACAACTCCTGCTTGGAGTAAGGTGATGGAGTTCTCTCTGCACTGACTGTGCAGAAACAGTAGGAGCCTTTTCCAGAAAGATCCATTTTCTTGAACAGCTTTACCCAAATATCCAAGACGATGTGGAGTTTAGCTCCTTTTCCATACAGGCTGCTCTATCATTTGAGGACCATACTAGAATTTGGGTTTACACAGGACTAAACTTGGATATGTCATTTACTTGGATTTAAAAGTGTGTTTAGAGAGATTCAAAACGTTCTTTCAAAACAAAAGGAATTGACTCAGAAGAAAACACTTTTGTTTTAACTCTTCCCAGGGAAAATGAACATAAAAATCCCCTGTAGTGCATCCTGCCTCCAAAAAGCAGCTCATTCACTTTACCAGACATTGTGGAGTAGATGTTATGGGAGCAGAAGCACAAAAAACTAAGTTTGGTATTTAGAATAAAAATGAATTGTGTAGAGAATAGAGGTGACTTTACTTCTTTGCCCCTGCATAAGGTGTGTGTATCTAGTGTTTAGGTATGAGGGGATGAGTCAAAGAACTTCAAAGTAAAAAGAATCCTTCCTACTCACTCTTGACTAGGGTGGAATGTGGTGTGTGTTCCTTTTACCTGAATTTCCATGTTATACTTACTGATGCAGCTGTTTTTCAAAAAAACATCATGGGGGTAGTGCTTCTAGGCTTGCATATGTGTCGAAATGTTTGATATGATCAGATTTTTTTCCTTGCATTAGCATGTCTGCATTTTTCAGAAGTCCTGCAGGTATGACAGCACAGGGAGAGATTTTTCAAGGTCTAAAATGAAAGCAAAAGCCCAGCTGATAGTTTACACTGGCACATAACCCACTGGAAGTTTGTCAAATGCACAAAAAGACTGGTAGCATTTTGCATTTAAAGGGCCAAATCTTCTTGGCAGATGGAATCGGGTATTCTCCACTGAAGTCAGTAAGAGCTGTTGATACATAGAATAGAATTTTGTCCATCTTGAGATTTAGAGTCTGCTTGGAGGGTTCGGTTTTGTAATTCAGACAGAAGGCTGAAATGAGATAGCTGGGAAAAATCAGGGGAAATAGAGAGATGAAAGGACAGGATGAAAGGCAGAACAGAAAAGTTCTCATAACACAGTGAGAGAACAAGGGGATGGTTATAATTAGAGAAATGCACAGAGCTGACAATGGAAAGGAAACCATTTAATTTCAAACAATTTTGGACTTGAGACCACAAGAAGAAGAGCTTCTACTTCGAGAGAAAAGTCAGAATGTTAGCCTGTATAGGCACTTAACACCTCCTGAAATCAAAGAAATTGATTGGGATCCAGTCAGAGGGATAAATGTCTTTACAAAGGTAGTCCCAAGGCCCTCAAACCTTCAGTGTTGAGGAAATCTGTGTTCCAGAACTGGGATGCAGCTGATTTGAGTGAATGTAGAATGACAGAAAAGTCCTGTGAGTCAAATCCTGAATGCCTTGCTAGAACACAGACAAGGGAATTTGCCTTTAATAATGATAGGATAAAGACTACAGAGAAGCCTCAAGATGTTCTGTTATAAATACCAGTTTTGCAGAGACAGGCTGAAGTGAGTCTTTTGACTGCACTCTAAAATCTATATCTGCTTTTACATTATGGCAATATTCTAGAACAGCATCCTGTCTCCTGTTAGATTGGTACTGCAGCTTCTACAATTTTCAGTGCAATCCTTTTCCCATAAAGAAAGACACGATAGTGTGTTTACATCTCTCTAGAGTCTTCAAGTTAAGAAGGATCTTGCGCTCGTCCTGACTGATACTAAGAGTATTTCTGAGAAGTCAGTATGTGTGAATCATTTTGGTGGATGTGGAAGAAGTAAAGCAAGAAGATAAACATGTTCAGAAATGTTCTTTAAAGTGTAGCAGTATCTTAAAGTTCTTTTAAGCTGGTTTACATTTGAAAGATAGTTGCACTTAAGGAAAAGTAGTTTAAAGAATTCCAATTAAGAGGAGATTGACAAAATTCAGCAGGAATTTTTTTCGTGGTTGAAAGGATCAGTTCTCTTTTCCCATGCTGAATTTCCAAAGGAATTGCAATGCAGTCTGCTCATCCTTTTGCCTAGCAATGTGTCATTAATAGCTGGGGTACTCTGGGCTTTCAAGTGCACAATGCAGAAACGATCCAAGGAGAATAAATTCTGCTTCTGTGACCCTGATTTTAATCCAGTAAAGGAGGGGAAAGAACACAATGCCCCTTGCAACTGCATTCAAGACCTACCTTATGTGAAGAATAACTGATTCACAATTCTGGTGAAGGAATTGTGGGAATGTGGACACTCGTGGTAATGACATAGTTAAGATGTCAAAAACTTAGGAAAGAACTTAGAGGACCAGATCTCTAGATGAATGTTTCAGCCTCCTGCATAACTTAGACTTCAGTATTTCATTGTTCTTCATAGCCCTTCCCTCTGATAATCACAGAAAATTAATGAATTTCCTGACTCATTTTGCCTCTACGAAAGGTTTTTCCACCGGAGACAAGAGCTGGCTACTTCTCAGTCTCACTGAGATGACTGACTAGTCTCTAGTCTCCAGACAAACCTTTTGAGAAGAGGAAAAAGTTACTTCCATAAAATATTTCTTGCTCTCTAAAGCATCGTCTCAGTTAAGATGGAGAGATGATCCTAAAGGGGGAAGAAGCATATTGCAGGATGGAGGCATACAGAAAATAAAAACTACATATCTTGGACAGATTGGATAGCCTTAAGCCTCTCAGTGGGGCTTCAAGCTCTGCCCTAGTTTTCTTCTTACCTTGCTGGTTCTGAAGTTTCATTACCCCTGGCTTCCACTTGTAGAAAGAGCCCCTGCTCTTGCAGAGAGGTTGATGGTGGCTTGTACAAAGAAAAGGTTCTATGGTACATTGCTAGTCACTTCAAGGACTTTCCCAGGACAACCTGGATCAAGCAGATATTCTCTTTCTCAGCTCCTCATGATCTTACCTTTCCTTGCCAGTATGGGAAGAGGATTTGAAGTCCATGGAATTTGCAATGTCATTAATCTATTAGTTGCCTTGGTACTTAATTCCTCCATGTCTTTGTAGCATTTTCTGTAGGAAAGTAAGAATATTGCACAATGATATGTGGGAATGTGAATTTCCAAGTTAACTGTAATGAAAGACAGTATTACCAAAAATAATTTAGTAACTTGTTACAAGTGCTATTAATGGTCTTCTATTGATACTGTATGGTGCTTTTTTAGGTAATCACATCAGACAGGTCAATTCATTTCTGCAATAGCTTTTAGCAGATAAATGTTCTGATTTGGAAATGTTTGTCCACATCAGTAACTTTATTATCAAGTACTGTGAAAGTGATACACATGCATTAAACTTTTCATGAGTGGAAGTGCTTGTAAAATTGTTCTCATCCAAACAATGTCATACAGAAACTAAAATACCTTCTGGCAACAAAAAAGCTATGTTTATATTTTCTCCAGCACTGCAGAGTAGTTTTGTTTGTAAAAGTCCCTTTAGAGGTGCTGAATGGTATCTGTCCACCACTCTAGGCGAAAGAAGGGGTGTAGTTTCTTCTGGAGGACCTCTGGAGTCCTACAAGTTCTAAGAGCAAGGGTAATCTTTTCAGGAGACAATGAAAAATGTGTTTAACCACATGACATATGACATTTCATTCAAAATTATCTCTTTTTTTTTGTTTAGCAATGACCATAAATTTCTATGCTTAAGCAAACCCACCCACAACACTACCATCCTACTCACCCCCCAATTCACTTTGCATTTCCCAGCTAAACTGTAGCTGTTCCTTATGCAGAGGAATAGATGGAAGGGAAGTCCACTGAGCTCTTGCAAGCAGGATGATTTTTGCCATCATAATCCTCAAGTAAATTGCATGAAGCTGTTAGACATTTCCTAGGTGACTGCATGTTAGTGCATGTTTTTGTCAGATTAATGCATTTTACACAACTTCCCCAGAAAACAGTATTTGCAGCATAAATAAATGAAAAGCAATGCACTTCATTATGGGTTATAATTTATAATTTATATTTATATTAATATTTGTGACCCATCATAGTAGCATTGAAGATGTGTAAACCAATTTTTGAATAGTGGGCAGGTGAAAGAAATTTCTAAACTTTTTCTGTTGACATCACAGTGCTGTGGGGAGGATGACATGATAATCCTCACCCCTTGCAGTTAATGTCAAATTGTCTACTTCATGAACCTATACACATCTTTGCAGGAAGTCAGGCTTAAAGAATCACTAGTTTTGTTCTGGTCAGGAAGTGACTGTTTTATAATGGTATGAAAAAGGTTCTTTGCTCTACCAATGGAATATGTATTAAAACAAATCAACCAGCATAATGTAAATGTATTAATCACTAACACATAGAGAAATTATACTTTACTAGTGTAATTAGTTTTAGTCGGTGGCTGAGCTCACAGAAGCTTTGCTCTGCTACCAGAGGTTACAAAGATAACCTCAACAATTTACAAAATTACTTGGGAAAGCCCTGCTTTAGTTGTCTATAACACTACAAAATACCTTTGTACAGAACACATGGGAAGTAACATTGCTTCGATATTGAAAGATTTTCATACTTATCAGTATCTGCAGGATTGACTGATTTGTCTTTACAATTATGAGTAGAATTTAGATTTTAAAAGCCCCCCATCCGCTAAGCCATTTTATTGTTTGACAATTAAAAATCCCTTTGATATTTTAAATCTAGACATAAATACACTGTGGAAAACTAACTGACCTAGATATTATCTTGAGAGAAAGAGTGAAACTTCCCGCTTTCACCTGTTCAAGCTGTGTGCCAGCACAAAAAAATGCTGTAAGTGTAACCCATTGCTTTAATAGATCTTACTAATGCAAATAAGGCTCTTCCAAAAAAATTTATTTCATTGTAAGGTTAATAGAAAATTTTTGTTTAGACTTTACTCCTAATTTTGTCAGGCTAAGAATATTTCACCATGAATCTTCAAATTATGTTAGTATAGGAGCTTGTGCTATGCTTGAACAGAATATGTCTGACAAGTTTAATAGAAATTGTGTACATTGTTTTGGAATCACAACACATTATATTTCAAACCAGTTTTAATTATAGCTCATTTAATTATAGTTCATTTAATTAGAGTTGGTTTTGGTATATATAGGTGTCTTTAAATAGTTTTGAGATTAACTTAGTTATAACAATTTGCATCCAAGTATAGCTGCAGCAGAGGGCTGTTTTAAATAGTGACTAATTATTTAGGCTGAGTTTCAGCTTTGTGTTTTAGTACAGATTGAATAAAATATCAGTGTTCAATCAGTGCAGGAGTGGGAGCATAAATACACCCAAGTTCTGGTCCCTAGCACTCCATCAGCTAATTTCTTGCTAAAAGGGGCCCTAAATTTTGACTGTAATCAATAAAATTATCCTGAGCATTGTTTTGGCTTCCAATCCTACTCCAGCCTTGCATCAAGACAACACTAAATGTAACTGCACAGCTCCCATTACTGCATGGAAAGTACTGCAGCTGCATGGTGAAACACTGGCTTCATACACATTCATGCTGTTGGATTGACTCTGTTTTAAAATAGTTGGCAGCTGGCTTGATGCTGCATCAGGTGGGGCCTGTTCATAGGACCTGGAGCCTTGTCACATCTTCATGGAAGAGAAGTGACGTCAAGGTGATGTGTTTTTGTCCACACCTGATCTGGAGCACACCTGCGATGCAGGGTGACCTGGTGACACTTGGGATCCCTTACTAACGACTGCGACCATGACTTGGCTGAACTGGAGCATCCATTTGAGTCAACCCTTTAAAGTATCACTGCTGTTATTTATTACCTAAATAGAGTCAGAGGATCTGCGTAGCCATCCCTCAGCAGCAGGTTCATTTAAGCAGGTCCCATGTCCAAATGTTCCACACTCCCATCCCTTCCCCCCTGAGCTGCTGGAGCCCCGTTTGTGCTCTCCCTCAGCCGCGGATCTGAAAGTATCACATCTGCCAGAAGACTTTACCTCCCCTAGTTACATTTTGCTCTGTGATGTGTCTCAGGTTTGACATCCCACCTTGGGGTGCGAGGACACCAGCAGTGGGGTACAGCAGCTTGTCCTGGTGAGGAGCAGCTGGATGGGATGAGTGAGGAACCACTCAAACTGGATGCCCTGCCCTGTGACCCTCCCAGACCCTGTGACTCTCCAACTCCAGGATCTCTGCCTGAAGCAGGTGACACCACCCGGGATGCTCGGGATGGCCGAGCCCGAGTGGCTGGGGGTTCCCTGGGCTGGCACGGCCCCTCACGGGGTGGAGGAGGCACTGCCGGGACGGAGCGAGCTGCGGCTGCCCCGCCTGCTCCCCCCGTGCGGGCAGGGACGGGGGAGGGCAGAGGAGATCCAGTGGCTGAGAAGGGGAACGTGCGTCCAGTTGGGAGCGCCTTGAGTGGGAGGGGGTCCCTCCCTGACCCCAGAGCAGTCCCCAGTGAACACGTTCGGGGCGGGTAGAAAAGGGAAAGGAAAGGAAGCTGAACCCCCTGTCCCTGCTCACGTCCTTTCCTCTGTCCTATCGCTCTGTCCCTATCCCTGTCCCTATTTCTGTACCGGCCCCTGTCCCCATCTTGATCCCTGTATTTGTCCCTGTCCCTGTCCGTATCCCCAAACCTATCTGTCCCTACTCCCTATCCCTCACTGTATCCCGTGACGCTGTAGCTGTCCCTATCCCTATCTCTGTCCCTGTCTCCTATCCCTCTCCCTCTCAGCTATCCCTATCCTTGCCTCTACTCACTACCCCTCTCTCTCTCCTTCTCCCGATCCCCGATCCCCTATCCCTATCCCTATCCCTATCCCTATCCCTATCCCTATCCCTATCCCTATCCCTATCCCTATCCCTATCCCTATCCCTATCCCTATCCCTATCCCTATCCCTATCCCTATCCCTATCCCTATCCCTATCCCGCCCCTGGCCCCGCCCCTCCCTCCCCACTTTGTTGTGGCGCCGGGGGCAGCAGGAGCCGCTCCGCGCACGCGCGGGGCCGCGAGACACACCCCCCCCCTCCCACCCCCCGCTCCATCCGGGCACCCGCGCGCGCGCCAAAGCCGTGTCACAACTTTCTCCCCCCCCGCGCGGCGGATCCCGGCGCGCGCTCTCTGCCAGGAAATATAGTCCCTGCCCGGCCTGGGCTCCCGGCCCGGCCCCGCTGGAGCGGCCCCGGGGGCCGGCGGGGGGCGGCGGGGCGAGCGCGGGGCGGGGCGGGGGCGGCGGGGCCCCGCGGGGGGGGCGCGCGGGCGGGGGCGCGCGGGGAGGGGCCCCCCCGGTCGGCGGAAAGTGAGTGATGAGTCCGTGTCCCCAGCAAAGAGGCGAAGAACTTGCCGTGCACACCGAGTACTTGTGTCTGCCGGCTGTCCTGCCGCTTCTCCTCAGTATTGTTGTTCTTGGTGCCGCCACCCCTTTTCTTTCTTAATTTTTAAAAACATTTTTCCTGGCTTTCCTTTTTCTTTCTTTATTTATTTTTTTAAGTTACTTTAAAAAATTATTTTCTTCCATTTTTCCGCGGAGGGAGGGGTGGCTGCCTGGCTGGCTGGCGGGTCTGTTGCAAAAAGCGGGAGAGAAAAAAAAAAAAAAACAAAACAAAAAAGCCAAAAAGAAAAAGAAAGGGGGAAAAAAAAAGCCAAACAAAACCAAACCAAAAACCAAACCAAACAAACAAACAAAAAAACTTCACTCGGATCTGAAAGTGGCAGGAAAGTGCCTGGCAAGTTGCAGGGATGGAGCTACACAGCTTGCAGGAGGCGTTAAAAGTGGAAATCCAATGTCACCAGGTAAAAGAATGGAACGCTGAGGCAACCAGCCGTGCTCTGCCTGCGCTCGGGGCTCGCAGGAGCGGTGTTGCATGTTCGGCGAGAGCCTCGGTGCCGCAGCGACCAGGGGAGGGGGCGCGGGGGGGCGCGGCGGGGACCCCCGGCCCCCCGCCGCAATGGCGAGCACTTCCCCAAAGTACTTTAGCGGCTTGTTTGGCTGAGTTTGGTGGGTGTGTGTGTGCCGTGGAGATGCGGAGTCGACGCTGCAGTTGGTGCTGGTGTGAGTGTGTGTGTGCGTGAGTGTGAGAGTGTGTGTGTGTGTGTGTGTTGGAGAGATTAGGACGAGACTTGAATATTTATGAGCTTTGCTTGAAACTGACTCGCAGTGTTTACTTGCCTCTTTGTTCCTTACCCCCCTCCCTCCCCCGTCCACACACATACATACATTTTAAAAAAATCCATTAAACTTGAAACAGTTTCTAATTCCTCCTTTTTTGAGGGTGATTTTTTTTTTTAATAGAAACTAGTTGCACAGATGAAGCAAGATCCACAGGTAAATGCAGATTTTTTTTTTCTTCTCTTCTTCAGTATTTTATCCCTGCCGTAATAAGCGCAGTTGTGCTGGGACAGCAGGATGAGAAACTTTATCAGTAAGAGATCTCATTTCGTAGTCTGCACTGAGCTTTCTTGCTAAGGAGAGTGTTTTGTGTGTGCATGCTTCTGTACGGCTTTGGTGGAATGGTTTTGCCTTTGAACAATTTCTAGCTCGCAAGTTTATTCATTACGGGGGTTAGTTTGCACTTTGCCTTTAATATGCGTCTTGTTGCCGTTTTTGCAGAACGGGGATCTTAAGAAACAAATCCATGAAAGGCAATCAAGAATAGCAGCTCTTAATGAGAAACAAGTAAGGAACAGATCGATTCAGTTGTGTTTGGTTTTTCTTCTTGTTTTTACGATGCACTATCTAAACATCCGAAAAGTGTCTGCGTTAGCTGAAAAATACTGGCGGCAGGGGATATAACATCCATTTTCTTTTGCATAGAGTCAGAAAATGCATGTTTTCATAATGAGGTCGGATTCTCTGATGTCTTGCTGGCGGAAAGAATTGTTTCAGTACTAGTAGTAAAAAGAGAAGCAATAGTTAAAACGTAAGAAAAAAAAAAAGAGGCGTCCATTTTGAGTTGGTCGACATGTTTTAGGAATATGGAAAATTCTGCTGTCTTGGGTTACTTTGAGCACTTCTGTGTAATGTGTAGAACAAGAGTTGGGAAGGAGGAGGCTGGAGCCCTGTTTGGAGCCGTTTCTGGGTTTAATTACAAAACTGATTTTTATTGATCACTTTGTTTCTTTTCTTCTTGGTTTTTTCTTTTCTTTCTTTCTTTTTTTTTTTTTCCTTTTTTTTTTTTTTTCCCCACCCCCCTTGCCTTTCTCTTCCCTTGGTCTGATCTGACGTGTTGGCTTTTGATTCGAGTTCACTTAGGCACTTTCACTTTTTTCTACCCTTTCCAAAAACACGAATAAAAACAGATTAACCTGTTTCAGCTGCCGGGGGGAAGGGGGAGAAAAAAAAACCCCACCAAAACGGAGGACAGAAACAAAACAAACCAGGAACCTTCCTCCCTGCCTCCTCCCCTTCCCGCTCCCCCCGCCCTTCCCAAAGTTTCTCGTCGCTGCTTTTGTGCCGGGTGACCCCCGGGCCGCTGCTGTGCCCGAGAGGAGCCCGGGAGGAAAGTTTGGGAGCGGGGGGCGGCGCGGGCGCTCAGCACCGCGGACAGCGCCACTCGCCTTCCCGCTCGCGTTCCCGATCGCCCAACTCCCCGCGCCCCCCCGGCCTCTCTCCCGGCATTTCCACTGCGGGAAAGGCAGCTGGACAAGCCAGCGGGAGATCTACCGGCCCGAGCCCCGCTCTCCAGCCCGGGGCTGAACTTTCCGGGTCGCCCCCGGGCCCTGTGCTCCCCGCTCCCCGGCCTGGAGCGCGGCCCCTCCGTTCAGCACCGGGGCTGGGGACAGCGCCCGCCAGCCCAAAGCCGCCCCTTCCCTCCCTCTCTGCATCCCTCCCACGAGGGGACAACGAAGGGGGACACGTGTGCTGCTCCCCGTCCCTTTTTGTTTGGTTGTTTGGTTTGTTTCTCGTTTTTTTATTTATTTTTTTTTAGATTTTATTTCTTGATGTGTGTTTTGTTTTGTTTTGCTGAGTTGTGGTTAAAGTTGCAAAGTGCCCGTGTGATGTGTGCCTGCGGGTGATGGCTGCACGCCACCCTTTTTCTCCCAGTTTTATTGTAATGAGAATTGGTCAGCACTCTCAGTTTGGTAGTGGAAGCTTCCATTTTGTGAGGAAGGGGTGTTGGTTCCTCCTAACATGGAGAAAAGTCTGCGGAGTTTGCCGGTGGGGGATGGGGCCCCATTCATGCTGAACATTACCATTTTGATTGCTTTGATGCCATTTTTGGAGGGGGGAGGGGAGAGAATACCCTACTCAGCAGAGCACAAAGATGTTTAATCACTGTGTAGAATCAAATCAGATAGTTTCTTTTTTAAAGCAAATCTGACACTACATGATATGTAAGGGCTGTTAGTCCTTGTTTTGCAGTGTAAAACAGCAAATTGTTGACTCTAATACTACTATATTGGGAAGAACCTTGTTTGTTTTTTTTTTTTTTAGTAAGGTAAAAGCCTTTCCTGCAACAATGCATCTTTATGTGTTGTTTCTTAAATAGCAAAATAGTTTTGCTGTTCTAAGTGGGTATTTGGAACACAGATTTGATCATTTCCCCCTGTATTGTAGCAACTATTTCAAGGCTGTTTAAATTTTTATGATCGTAGTAAATGAGAAGCTATTTATTATATGTCATGTTGGAATTTAGATAAGGCAGAGAGACACATTTGAAAATTCAGTTTGAATGTTCTGATTCAGCTTGGGGAAAATGGTTTTTGCTAAGCTTGAACAGCATATTTATGTGTAATCCAAACTAACTAGTAAACAATCGTTGTATATTTATGACTTGCCATTCTCATAATCTTGTAAATAAACCTATAGACCATGAAGTAATTAAGCATAAAATACTTAAATTCTGCAAACAGAAAACGTGGCCTAGCAAGAAACCTCCTATTTTTTAGGTAAAATCCCAGATTTCTTTTACTGTTTTCAACATCCTGTGTGACAAGAGCTCATAATTAAGAGCCTGGCTGGTGGTGTGGTGTCCTCGTGCTCCAGGCTGCCACCTTCAGAAGTCTACACTGAAATCTTTCTCAGGTCACAAGTGAAATGAGTTTGGAAGTCTTAGCTTGTGACCAAGTCACAAACCCATCATGTAACTTTGCAGACTTGCTATAATTAGCAGTTGCTCCTTAGGTAATGGCTTGTAAATGAACTCTGTGTCCTTGAGGGTATAGGGAAGGAGCAGTGAGGACCCCTGAGACGACAGATGGGCTAATGGTGGAGCTATTTGGTGTTTTCAAGCCCTCACTTTCATGGAAACACCAGTGCAAATTTAAATAAGGCAGTTCAAGTAGGGAGGTTATTTTTACATGTGTATTTATAGTCCTTCCTCCTTTATCCCTCCAAAGATTTGTTTAGGCACAACTAATTCATAATTCAATAATGTATACCTTTGATTGTGCATGCACTGAATACAAAAGATGCTAAAATTGCATTTCAATTTAATTGCACGTGTTAATGATGAAACAGTAAAACAAACCAAAAACCCCATCTACACCTGCTAGAGCATAGCAGGAGTGAGTGTTATCTCTCAGTGCTCCTATTAATCACTTTTCATTGTGGATGACTACAGTGGTATTTGTGGCAATGTGTACTTTTCGTGAAAGTAACAAATGAAGATAAGAAAGAACCGAATGACAAACTCAACTTTTTTAGGGAAATTTATGAAGTAGGCTTTTATGTGCAACTGGATTTAAAGTTGCATCCTAATTAAGGATCCCTGGCTAAAGATCAATGTTTCTTTTTTGTTGGTGGGTTAGAGAAATATAGATTTTAGCACAGTTTTAATATTTTTCAATGTCTTCAAATAAGTACTGTAAATCCATAATTTTCATTACTAGAAAGCAACAGCTTCAATCAGTTCTTAATTTGGCATCCAACTCAGAAAGACAAGTTAGACTTCTGTCACAAGTACATCCTTCAGATGCTGTAGCTTTGATTAATTGTCATCACATTTGGGAGTGGGTTACCTCTTCTTTAACAAGGTATGGTATGTGAAGACTCCATTAATTAGTCCAGTGGTTTTACACCTTCAATCTACAGCACATACAGAGCAGCAGCAACATTTTTATCTAAATTGTCAAGCAACAAGCATTTATATGTAAATAAAAAAACCATCATAAGAGCCAGCATTGACCTTAATAGCACACCAGAGGTGCTCTGCTACATGTGTTTCTTGCTCTTCATGTCTTTAAAGAGTTATTAAGGGTCTTTTAATTCTAGAAAGTTGTCTCTTATTAATTAACAGATGAGGGTAAAAGAATAAACAAATCTTTAACCTCCATTGGAAGTTTGTTTTTATTTGTTCCTCCTTACTGATATGTTAGGTGCAAGCCAGGCCTTTTAACAATGAACAGTAGTGTGGGGTACTATATTTGTGATGATGAACTCTGAATTCAGACAGCCTGTCCTGGAGCACAGTAATAAAAATATGCCTTCCTGAAAGACATTATGCCATTCACTTTTGTGTGCCTCATTTCTTTACCATAATTAATTGTCTATGCAGAAAATCAACATTAGTTTCAGGCAGACTTTTCCAGCCTGTGTTATTGCTGGTTTGGGGTCTTCTTGGGTAGAGAATCTGAAATGAAATCACTGACTGTATTTTGCCTGTGGTGATCACCAGCAAAGTCTGTTTGTGGAAAGTGTTAGACTTCTTAAAATTGAAGTACAGTTCTTGTGCAAGTTGTTGGAGATGGTTTAGCTCAAGATATCTTATTGTGCTGATGTTGTCTCTTTGTTTTGGGAAGTGGGGGAAGTGGATTTTGGGTTTGTCAAAGTTCATGCTGGTCTGTGTCTGCAAATGGCAGCATTGTTTAGATGAGTTAAAGAGTAAATTATTGATATTGCCAGAGCTCAGTATTTCTTATGGCTGGGTTCTTTCAAAATAATTAAGGTAAAATTAGGGTAAAATTCAGTGGAAACTAAGGTAATACCTGAAAGGCATTTCCAGATTGAGTTGAACCTGATGTCAAACTCTGACCCAAGGTATGCACAGCCCTCCCTATTGCTGTGGCAAGAATTGCATCCATGGATGTCAGGGGAGGCAGAATGATGGGCTCCCAGGTGGAGTATTAAACTTTTCTATCACTGCACTGAGTCTATAAACACAAAGACAACAGGTATTAAAGCTTGACTTTGCCATTCTTCTGCATATTGAGGTCCTGCTGACTTTGCTGGGAATCCTGAACAGCTGCAGAATAAAATGAACTGAATGGATCAGACTAGAGATTAGTTCTGGATTGTAATTAAAGCTTCAGTTCCCAGAAAATTCCATTTTTTTTTTTTTTTTTTTTTAATTTTAAATTCAGGTGGCGAGGTATTGCTTGTTTTGCCATCTGTAGAAACAGGAAAAAAACTAGGGAAGGATTTACCTTCACCTCCTTGGAGGAGAAACTTCGGAATGTAGTTTGCATAATGACAATCCTAGCATTCTGTTTGTGCTTTCAGTAACAGCATACTTAGATTCCCGTGTCATATTGGAGAAAAAGGGTAATAAAGGACATTTTCATTGAGGAATGGAAAATGGCTTTCAGCCTACCATTAGGTTGCCCTTATAAAGATTCATGGAATTTGCACATCTGTAACGAAAAACTGTACTAGAGGGGTTAGAACCCCATTTTTTTTGGTAGCTGCTGGACTGGCATGGGAAATGCTATTTCATTCCAGCATTTTTCTTTGACAGTACACTTTTCTCTACTTGTACAGTGTATCACTTGGCAGGGCGAACTGTTGAAAAGAGAATGTTACATTCATTCTAACCATTTAAAAGAGTTCACTTTGATATTTTACCCACTTAAAACACCTGCTGTCAGAACAGTACAATTGATTTCAATTAACTTTGAATTTCTTCAATAAGATGACTCTTATAATAACTCCAGTAATCCCATGATGCCTCATTAGAGGAGCTGGCTATGATGATTATCCCTGTGATTTAGCAATTTTTTCCTTACAATGCCTTTGTCTATTCAGAAAAAGGAATTATGCCAACAATACCTTTGTATTTCATTTCTGCATTTACGCTAATGACATTTGCTACCTGTTACACTTTAAAATATATAATTTATACTTTCAGCAAACAGGTATTTGCTCAGATATACACAATACTTTAGCTGGGAGACTCTTTTAAAGAAACTTTAGTTCTATGTAGGAACTCTGCGTCTTGGAGTTAGAATTTGTTTTAATTTTTGTGTGGATACACTGATAGCTGCTAAGTGGTGCTTTTACAGGAGTCTTTGTCAGGAGCTCTGGTTTGGTGGAACCAAATCTCCACTGGTTCATGCAATGTGTGTGGCTCATCCAGAGCAGTATGTCATGGCAGATGTTTAAACCAGTTCACCTTGTTTCAGGATCTGGTGCACAGACTCCTTGTGTCTGTAGAAGAAAAGGGGAATGTCTTCTTTCCATAGCATGATACTGGAGAAGTTTGGAATGGTGGTTTTACATGACATTTCCAGTGGAATACTGTACCAGTCTAAACACTTCTGCTATGTTCAAGCAGAGAAAATCCCTTTTCATCTAATTTGCAGATTTGATTTATAGTTGAAAGCATGAAGGCATCTAAAGACATGTTCATACAAAGTTACTTTTTCCTTCTATGCCTTTCTCTGTGTGATCAAAGAATATGCAGCATTTTTGTGCTTGATTATAAAATGATGCCTCCCTCTTCCCTCCACCCCCAAAACAAAATCTGAAGCACCAACAAAATTTTTAAGCAATAGAGTTAAAAGATAGAAATTTGCAAATTGGTAAGACAAAGCCATGGTAAATGGTGTATGGGTGGCCACAATGTCACTGAGGGCAACTGTACATGCAGAGGAGTTGGAGGTAAGGGAAGTATGAATATAGGCTGCAAGTTTAAGATAACAACAAAGAAGAAAACAAAAAAGAATCAGAAATGGACTAATTGAAATGCAAATTTGTCATTCTGCCATTAAAGTAGACAGTTATTTCAGTGTAATAGACTCATATTTGGTTTATCCAATCCTCATCACACACTTCTCTTATATGTCTATATGTATTTTTTATATATATATATAATTTTTTCACTTAAGGTGGTGCTACTTTTTCATTTGGAATTGCTCTTCTTGAGTTAAAATGTACTTTGTGAAAAAAAAATTTTCTCTCCCAACCCTCTCCTTTTTGAATCAGCTGCTTATTGTTATGCAGTAGCAATTTCCAGAGTGTCATATGAAATTGCTGATGCGGCTTAGTTCTCGCTCCAACCTGCAACTGCCAATAGTAAGCGTCTATTGAAATCTGATATGTACCACAGGGCTTTTTGCACATGTACAGGCAGACCCTTCTGGTTAATAGACAGAGAAGTAGGAAATAGGAGCATGTATTTTCCTTTTTGGACCCATGAAGAACTTAAATATATATCCAAGTCTAAACTATAAAACAATCTTTTGACTGAGTTAAACTAAACCAGAGAACTGACTGTAAGTGCAGCTGCAGTAAAATCAAAACAATAAGTACTTGAGAACTCTGTAGATATGATGGGTGGTGTTAATTTAGGCTTTTGAGAGGCAATCTTATTTTCAGAGTTGTAATTCAGTTTTAAGAGCCTGGCTATTGAGGCTCTAGCCAGAACAGTGTGTTCACCTGAGGGTTGGTCTGTTTGCTTGTATTTAATTGAGAGAAGCATATAATTGGTCTTGAAACAGAAGTTAAGTCTATATTGTGTATAAGTTATTTTTGTTTCCACATTGATTTAGCTTGATCCTTTGTGATGTAGCTTATGTATTATCCAGGGAGAAGGAGTGGAATTGCCTTTCTGTGCAATCAGCTATTGATGACAAATCTTATAAGGTTACAGAAAGTGAAATTGTATATTACATTTCAAATAATTGAGTCAAGTGAGAATCATTGATACTTTTGACATGCAGCAGAGATTAACCTACATTTTCTATAATGTTCTGTTTTTCTAAAGCACTTCAAATCAGCAAAGATTGCCTAAAGATTTATTGGTGAGTCGAAGCTTTTCTAAGAATGAGGAAGAGAGAAGCTTCCATTCTCAGAAATGTACAGACTTGAGTGTATCTGTGTATAAATTTGCTTGTGTGTGTGTGTGGTTGGGTGTGAGCATAAGGTCTTTCTCTTTGATATCGTTCAGGCAGAAAGCCAATATGCGCATGTAAATGAGCCTGAAAGTGTAATTAAAAATATATACATACTGGGGACTGCAGTACAGAATTTAGTATGAGAGGTGGGTTATAAAGTGACAAGTAACATTTCCTAAATAATCACTGATACTAACTCTCATCTGTGATTTATGCATCTTGTGTGTTAAGTGCCAAATGGATAAATACTGAAATTATTTTTTTAGATATTGTTTCACCAGCACGACTTAAAGCAAAGTACATCTTGCCCATTCTCTTCCCTTCAACTGAAACAAAAGCCAAAATATACCTACCACACAAGTGTTACTACAGAGATGAAAAGTATTTTACATAAAGTCAGATAAACACCTATTTGATAACATATCTTTCCTGGCAATAAAATGTGACAAAGCAGACTTACTTGCGAATATATTAGATCAAGAAAATTCTGCAAATCATTAACACACATCTAGGAACTTGTATACAGATGGAAAAAGAGAAAGATTGCCGGGGGAAAGACATAAACAATTTTGTCCTTTATTTCAGTGTAGATAACAAAGGCTTGCACATAAAAGCCTATATGAGAAATGCCAAACTTTAGGCAAGAAGCCAGTTTTCTTTGCTTGAAAGTATTTTCTAAAAGTTAGGTCAGAGTGCTGGGTGCAGAAGCTAATGTTTCTGCTTTTCAGCTTAGGGAGAAACTACTTGGAAAAGCATTTATTTTGCATTTAAAAATACAGGTGGAGTCCAGATTCATTTCTATCAACAGCTCTGCAGCCCATAAATATATCCACCCTAAGCCAATGCCTTATTTACATTATTTTATTAACATTCTTTCCTGAGCGGGCTTGAATGGAACACAGTCTCTCATATAGAGGATCTAATTATAAACACAAGGGACACAACCAAATAAGCAGTCTTTAAAGGGAAAAGAGTCTGGCAGCTTTGTTTAAAGTGTCCTTTAATGAACTTCTTTAGCAGCTTGTATCTTAGCAACACATTTTATTACATACCAGTGCGGGAGAAGCAGTTTGCAGATGGAGTTGCACACAGTAATTTATTTCCCCCTTTTCCCCCCAGTTTTTTTTTCTCCTCTGTGGTGACTCAACTGGAATGTGCAGAGTAGCTTTTCTAACAGATAGCTCACTTGAAATCCCTGATTGGTTAATTTGTATCTGCTCTGTTTTGTTAGTTGATGAAAAAGGCATTTATTATGGTAAATGCATACTGATTCTGTGTCCTCTTGGAAATTCAGATATGACTATTTTGAATAGGCATGGATTTAAATGGAAAACACTTCCAGCTTTTTTCAGTGCACTTTTTTCCCGTGGATGTGTTGCACTCGGCACTCGTCCTCATTGCACACACCGAGTTTCCAGATTTGGAGGTTATTTACTCTTCGTGTTACAGGGAATTGTTTTAATCTCTCATCTTTCCTCCTCCAAAATTCATTGGAGTATAAGAGTGACAGAAGCATTTGCAATCTTTTTTTTTTTTTTTTGTCTTCTTAGACAAAACCTGGCACTTAAACTGCAAATATATTAAAAAAAGCTGTTGTTTAAAAAAACAATTGAAAGTCTGCTCTACTATCCCTCCTTCAAATGACCTACAGGGCTTATCTTTGTTGAAAGATACTTTTTGTTCTCTCCACTACTAATTGCAGGCCAAGTTCTCCTCGTATGTTTTGAGTGAAAAAGTATGTGAGTAGTCTTTTTCAATAGAGTCTTTGGAGGAAAATGGTATTATTGAAGAAGAGTATGAGCAATACAATCTGGACTTCATCATTTTTTTGTTATAAATTAAAGGGGGAAAATGCCTTTAATGAGCAAACTAAATACTATTCAGCTCAATTTACATTTTCTGCTGGCTAGGCAGGTGTAAGTCCAGAAATATATTTCCCTGGAGTTCACTGGAGTTACCCAGAGTTTGCACTGGTGTGATAAAAATCAGGATATTACCAGAGGGAGAAAAGCAGGTGAGGAAGGGAGAGGGCAGATGAAGGCAGTCCAGAGTGTTAGAAGAACCCACAGAAGATGGAGATTGTTGGCTTAAAGATACTGCTCTTGGGGATGGCTTCATTAAACATCAGTTGAGAGCTAATATATTAGGGGTTGATATTAAAAAGACAAAACCTATCTGTTCATAAAGTCCATTGCTATTTGCAAGTAGGCAGGAGATGTTTTTTTAAAGAGATGGAATTTTTTCTCTGCCTAACATTAGTGAAATATAAATGCATTTCCATTAACTGGAAAACTATCACATTTCTTGAGTCCTTAGTTCAAAAAACCCAGTTTCCTTTCACTCCAAAATATGGATGGATCTCTCCAGTTTCCTGGTTTCAGTATGTCAGGTGACAGCCTGCTTCTTGTCCCTTTTGTGTCTGCAATATCTCAGTAGCAGCATAAAGAAGTCCTTTGAAATTTAAAAGTAGTAAGAGAGGTAAAGACTGGAGAGGTAAAGGATGCAGTCCCACTCCCCTTTAAATCTTGGTGATACTAGTTTTAAAACAGAAGACTGTCCTTTGGAGCCAAAAGTGTTTCAGTTGCCTTGTGATTTACTTACTTTTTCTTTCACAGTTCAGCCCACTGTTAATTAACTCAATTTGGATTGAAAAACACTAATCTGGGGGAATGCACTAGATTCTTGCCCAGTCACCAGGATTAATGATGGCAGTCTGAACTGTCAAACAAGCTAAATCATGAAATTTGCAATATTGCTAGACAAAGGCTTACATCTTTTTTTGTAGCTGTAGGTCCCTAACAAAAGGGACCTGCTAGTACTGGAACAATTCATGTCCTGTCATGACAAATAGTATTTATGCCAGGCATGGCATTTGAAGACCATGTCTTAGGTTAATTTTTTAATGTGATAGAGCTGGGAATATTTAAGTGAGGTATAAGAGCAAGGGTCTTAACATACTAAGAAATTTCCTTCAGAAATGTTGCAGTAAGAGAGAACAAAATGAACTTAACTGTATTCTGAAACATTTAGGAAGGAATTAGGAACCTGTGTATCAGATTGGCTAAAACAAATCAGCAAGATCCAGCGTTTTATTTTTCCTTCAATAAAGAAAAAAAATTTCCCCCAGAAGCACAAACATTTCTAGAAACTTCTTTAACCCACTGTACCTCATTACAGAAGTACTTTCAGTAAAGGAAACTTAAAGGAACCTCCATTCCCAGATGAAGCAGAGACTCATTTATAAACAATGAGGAAAGGAACAATAGAATGCTGAGTGAGTTCTGCATGAATAATATAACTAAGCATTGTGAAAAGCCTATGATTTTTGTATGCCAAACTCAGTTTGGGAGTGCAGCATTCAGCTGATTTTTTTACTTTGGAGACTCATCTTTTCTCCCCACCATGTGTATGTGCAAACACACACACAGAGGCCTTGCACTGATGATTAAAGAGGGGAGTCATCAGCAGCTCCTAGCAGTGGTGTTGAGACTCAGGTGTAAATTCATAAAACTGGTTGGAATTGGGTTGAGATCTAGGCCAGCACTGAGCCTGAGGGAGGTGGAGGAAAGGTGGAAGACCTGTTCTGATAATAGAGTCTGAGCTTCAGTCTATATCTTTGCTGGGAGGCTGCATTTGTATATTTTTAAGTCACAGCATTTATGAGGCCTTCAATATGAATTCCTATTTCTGGCATCTTTAGATAGATCATTTTTATTTATGAGACTATATCTGGATTTAAGCTCTGGATTTATGACCGCCTGGTTGAAAAAATTTGGCCATGGTTGGTTATTTTATCTTTTTTCCTCTTGTGCTTTCTTAATTAAAGTAGTTCTAAATATGCTGAAGCTCTTTGGGTCTGGGTCTGTCTTTATCCTGTGTGTATTTAGGGTTTGGCTTAATGATATTCTCCTCCAGGACTCACAGACCATAAGGTAATGCAAACAGTGAAGGCAGTAGTAGCTGATGTTTTCCGTACACAGTGGAAAAATAAACTTGCCCCAAAACTCAGCTTTGGGTGACTTTGCCTATAGTTACAAATACAGAGCAAGTAAGTTGGCTTGGGCTGCCTGAGATAGTCCATTTCACACACTGTTATGAACTTGCTATCCTATTTTATAGAAAAATAGCATATAGTTATGAATAAGATGTTCTTTCCAACCTAAGCTGTTCTGTGTTTCTGTGGTTCTCTCAAAGTTGAATTGTTGGGTTATTTTGCTGTCATTTTGTTGGGTTCTCTTTGAAATTGCCTCTTATTAAACTGAGTGCTATCAAATGGTAATGATTGATTTTGTTAGATGATCCAATGTCCTGAAAGCTGGACTAATGTATTTTCTAAAGATCTTCCCACTGTATGGCTCCTATTACTTCTAGTAGTGTTAGCTAGGCAAAGTGGTATGCACAAGCTCTGTCTGTAATTACTATTTCTGATAGTCTTCTATTTTTGTTCACTGTTTGAAAAAAAGAAATAAAAAAGAGAAGGAATATGTCTGAAATCTCCGTGTTACAATTTTACGGTTTCCTTGGGTTCAGTTGAGCTGTGCCTGTTTATATTTCCCAAAAATCTGGGCCAGGTGGACTTAAGTTTGCTTGCCATCCCCAAATTACAAAATTGGCCAATCACTGGTGCAACATTTATCTTGATCTCCCAGGTTCTTGCTCTTTCATTAAACTGTCTTCAGTTTAGGTTAGCATCAACCACTAGTTTGCTGATGGACTTTCTCTAAAGGCTGTGGCTAAACCTTTAGATTTTAGTGTCAAAAAATAGCTTTAAAAATGTTATTCCAGAACAAAGTTTGAATAATAATGCTGAAAGTTGCTACATATTTACTTAATGATTCACTGCTCCTTGAAAAAGACTTTTTGATCATCAGATAATTATGTATTCATCAGCTGGCATGTTCCAACCTATCATATAAATACATAAAGTTTTCAAAATGCACAGTTTTCAGCAGAGTAGACATGTACAGGACCTGGTGTTTATTAAAATGCAGAGTCTTGACATGATTGAACTCAGCACTTCTGTAGACTGTTATTATCCACTGAAGGAATTTTGCCTTCTCTAAGGTAAGGATCAACTAGGTATGTGCAATTCCTTCCAAGTCATTATGCTATTTTCAGCTTATAAAATCTTGAAACTGGAATTAGTGGATGCTGGACTTCTGTGAGAATTTGATTTGCTGTGTTGAATGTGCAATGAATCAGCCTTAAACAAAAATAATTTGATTGCTTTACATGCTGTCCAATGTTGTTCTGAGGGAACTAACTGTTGTCTAAGAGCACCCCAAAATGTTTGTGGTGGAAATGGCTTAGAAGACAAAGTAAGCACAGGGATTTATGCTCCAAGGGCCAGATTCTGCCAAACTCAAGGGTGTTTGCACAAGCACCCTTCATATTTAAAAGACAAAAATCCCCTCCACCTGGTAGAATGGGTGTACACTATGCACGGACATCAAAACACACAAAGAGCTTGAGGAAACAAATTTGGGGTGGTATCTAGAGCAAAGAGAGTAATGAAATTTATAAGATCTTTGTGACTATAGCAGGGAGGTCCTGGTGTTTGGATGAGAAATAGAGAGGGATAGGTCAAAGTTTGAGATGGGAAGATGATTTTCTTTCCCAATGCCCAGCAAAGAGGAAGCTGTGAAGCTTCTGTGGAGGAACTGTTGGCAGGCACACTGTGACTATATGGATACCTACAACTGGCATAGGTCTGAGCAGTCTACTTTTCCCACATTTTCCTGTTTCCCAGGAGAAATAGAGGAGAACATTTTAAGATTAATTAACTAATGATGATAGGCAGGAATTCTCTTCTGCAAGTTTGATGCTAGAATGGGTGCACTCGTGCACACATTTCACTCTTTTCTTTGTTTATTTGCCTGAAGTTGATACAGTCTTTCATAGAGCAAGCTTTTATTGAATGGGTCCCCAGTAAATGTGCAGGAAGATGAGTTTTAATGTGATTCAAATTAGTAATATCCAAATGTCAATCAGTAATATCAAATCAGTAGTTGTCAAAATGCTGTGCATTTTTATTTCTCAAGGCTAATATACTACATCTATTTTTAATTACCAGCTGTAACTGGAGGTGTGATTGATTTTCCTCTACTGGTGTAGCATTTCTGTATTCAATTGTCCATGTTTGAATAACCTTCTATTTAGAGTGACGATGTTCCACCTCAGAGTGGTAATTTCAACTCAATAATTTTGAAATTATTCAATATTGAAATAACTTACTTTTAATTCCCAGAATGGATGTGTCACTTTACTTTCCTCACTTGTGTTCCAGGAGGTGTAACATAAAGTTGATCCAGCAAAATGCATGAGGGAACCTCTCTTTGTGTTTGTTTAGGTAGGTAGACCCACCTCAGCTGGGCAAGGACAAAAATACAAAGTGCTGAGAGATGGTGTAATTTCCTTAGGACTAAGATGATCAGTTTCTAATGTGCGTGTTTATAATGCTCTCTGAGTAGGACAAGTAGTTGTACAGTGAAAACTGAACTTCTGCCAGTCACTGGTACTTGTACTGGCTCCCCTCTGGCTTCTGTCTTTGCTGTGTGGCTTTGACTCTCACCCTGAAGGATTTTTAGATTTAAACACAAAGAGATGCTTTCTTTGGTCTTTTGGAATTCATAAGAAGGTGGTGGTTATGCCACTGTGCAGTGCAGTGGAAGGTCTGGAGAGCAGAACTGTGGGTGCTGAGGACACTGTACCCATCCCAAGGGTTCATGCTACCATCCCAAGTCTGATCCCAAGGACTGAATGGCTGTTATTGTGTGGAACATTGCATGTGCTCCAGAAGTGTGCTCTGCTGTTAAATCCAAATCCATTTGGTCCACTCCTGAATTATTTTGTACTGCAAAACAAAGTACAAGATCTACTTTCATCAGATCACAGGGTGATTTGCTTCAGAAATGAGCTCCTGACTTTTCGGCAGTGATTAATATGGATTTATCCAATATGTGTTCCTTGCTGGTGGGTTCCTCTGACACTTAAAACAGCACTACTCATCTCTGGCCCTTCTGTCTTCATAATGAAATGGTGAAGGCTATGAATGGAGGAAAGGGAGGAAGGCAGTTTCCCTGCTTGTGGGCATGGGTATATCAAGTGCATTCCTCTGTAGTCTGCATAATGAGGATGAAGAACCAGCCCCTGTTTTGTTGTCCCACATTATTCTAATGGCTAGAAATGTTTTATATCCCTAAGATTTGGGCCGTTTCAGGTCTAATGGAATTCTGGAATTCTATTTAAATCTTTTATTTTTCTTATTTTGAATGTAAGACCTATACCCCACTATGGCTGGAAACAGGGTCCCTCAAGGTTAAAGCCTCTTCCACAGCATTATAGTATTTTGGGTTGCAGTCTGCGCTTAATTTGTCTGAGTTAACAGAAGTTCATGCCCATTGATTTTGATATCTTGAACAGAACATTAGAGGGCACTTTGTAACTCCTTATATTTCTTAAAAAAAATGCCACCACTTCAGTTTATCAGCAGAAATTATTGCCTCTCTTTTCAGATTCCTAATGTTTGTAGTGTTATCCATTACACAATAACCCAAAAAATCAACAAGGTTCATAAACACACTTGAAACTTACTTGACTTAGTTTACTCTGAATGTTTTGCTCACTATAGGAAAATCAGCAAATAAAAATGAAAGAGAGCATAATAGTGCTGTTTTTTAATGTTAAGTTAATATCGGCTGTTACAAAACATGGGAAAAAATGAATAGTCTTCCAACATTTTCTTTAAAAAGCCAGTAGCATTCTTTCATCCAGAACTTTACCACTGCTGACCTTCAGTGCTACAAGGAGCTGTGTAGCTGCTGGGTAGAGGATTAAAATGCCAGTGGTGCTTCCTCTCATCAGGCTGGGTTGGGTTGTGACCTAATGGTCAGGTTGGACGGGTTGGGTTGTGACCTAATGGTACAACAGGGTTTGTGCTGTGGGCAGCAGGAGACGGGGGTTCTGCCCCTCTGCCCTGCTCAGGTGAGACCCCAACTGCAGAGCTGCCCCAGCCCTGGGATACCAGCGCAGGAAGGACATGGAGCTGCTAGAGTGAGTCAAGAGGAGGCTCCAAAATGATCATAGGGCTGGAGCAGCTCTGCTGTGAGGAAACCCTGAGAGAAATGGGATTGCTCAGCTTCAAGAAGAGAAGCTGTGGGGTTCCCTTGCCTGAAGGGAACCTGCAAGAAAGGTGGAGAGAGACTACAAGGCCCTGGTGTCACAGGACAAGGAAAAAAAGGCTTAATACTGAGACAGTGGGTTTAGATTAGATGCTAGGAATAAATTCCTGGCTGTGGGGGTGGTGAGGCCCTGGCATAGTTTGCCCAGAGATGCTGTGGCTGCTGCATCCCTGGAAGTGTCCAGACCAAGCTGGATGGGGGTCTGAGCAACCTGGGTAGTGGAAGGTGTCCCTGCCCATGGGATAGGGTGGAACAAGATGATCTTTGAGGTCCCTTCCAACCCAAACCATTCTGTGATTCTATGATAAGTGACTGGTTTTTACCCAGCAATTCCTCAGTTGCTGCAGGTATAGCTGATTTATACAGTTCTTGCCTGATACACAGTCGTGATTTCCTGCTGCCAGCATGTGTCTCAATGGCATGACGCTCTTTCTCCACTGTAAAATAGTCTGCAGAGAAACACATGGCTATATCACAGAATTAATGGAGAGCTGTGGATGCTGTGGGATTGGTGTGTAGTGGGGTGCTTGTGGAGTAACAAATATTTCTTTGAAACTTGTGAGGTACAAGGTGTAAAGGTACGATGTGTAAAGGTACATTCTCCAGTGTTCCTTTTACTGCAACTACAGTGGAAATGGAGGGTGGCCATTGTGTTAGTCTCAAAGTGACAAGAAGAGTAGGTTCTGGAACAACCAGTCTTTATCCAGGGGAATCAGTGACATGCAAAGATGTCGAGAAGCCCTGGCAAGAAAAAAATACATAGCAGCTACTTGTTTGTGGGCCATAATGTTTGGAACTATTTCTGCAGGTTACAGAAAAAAAAATGTTAAGCTCTGAAACGGTAGCTCAACATGTTAGCCAATCTCTATTTTATGTCATGTGGGGTGTTGGTTCCAGCTGTCATAAACTTCTTGATGGACAGATGCTTTTGTCATATTAAGAAACTGATGTCAAAATTATTTTCTGTTTTAGTTCTTATGGCATCAGTCATAGGAGTGTTTCTATAATAAGTTGAATATGGAGAATTTGAAGGCACAGATTGCTCAGTTTGTAAGACAGAATTGCAGAATTGTTATTTCACAATAAATCATACTGTTTCTGGCACTTCATTTTTCATTGGGATTGTGGTACCTGAAAGAGCCATGAAACATTTTTTCAGTACAGTGCTCCACTCAGATACAGGATCATAAAGAGAGGACTCCCTGTATGGAGATAGAGGTGACAGTTTAAGTTCTTTTTTTAGCTGCCAGGAAGCACCAGAAGATGGCATGGTTTGTACAGATGCGTGCTGGAAAGTGAATGAGTGAGCTTGTGAAACTGCTATTAATAATCTTGGGTGGAGTGTTTAACACTGTCATAAAGAAAAGCAGCAACGTGCAGTATTTTAGTCCTTATTTCTTCTTTCTGCCGGTAAGGGATAGCAGTAAAGTCCAACTTATCTCTCTGTGAATCTCTCTGTGAATCTCTCTGTGAATCTCTCTGTGAATCTCTCTGTGAATCTCTCTGTGAATCTATCTATCTATCTATCTATCTATCTATCTATCTGTCTGTCTGTCTGTCTGTCTGTCTATCATCTGCCTGTCTTTCTATCCGTCTCTGAGTTTGGATGGCACAGAAAATGGGAGGGGAAAAGTGAAAAGAAAGTGTGATGTAACCTTGGTGCAACATACACTGAAGGGTCAGCCTGACAAAAAGGGGTCTTGATGATAACTGAAAAAGATGACACCTTCCCTTAATAATTTTGATGAAAAACTTTTTATCGCCTCTGTGTCTGTGAGTTCAAGCCTGAGAGCCCAGACTTATCCCTCTTACTTTACTGTTCTCCCCTCTCGGTACCCAGAAAAAATGTGATGACCACAGAGTATTAAGATACTGTTTTACCCTGTGAACTGGAGTGCCAGAGTCTGCTAGCTTTGGAGGTTCAGGGTTTAAAGATATTTCATCTTAACATTTCTGATGTTGAAAGAAGTAGGAGTGTATTTTAAAGCTCTTTTTGTGGGATTCTGCAGGACCAGCAGGCTCTGGTCCTCCCATCGTTTACTGAATCCAGATTTCTTTCACGCAGGTGAAACAGGTGAAGGTTTTTATCAGTTAATGAAAGGGTGCCTCAGTTTGAGATTGTGAACTAACTGGTTAATATTTCTCTAGCCTTCTGAAAGCGTAAACAACTACAAAAATGTTAAAAATTATTTGTTAAAAAAAAGTTAGTGCAGGGGAAGAACCAGTTGAAACTATGTCCCCTATCATAATTGTGTCAGCATGTGACATGCCAAATTTGGCTGGTAATCATAAAATCATAGAACCTAAGAATGACTTAGGTTGGAAAACAGCTCTGAGATTATCGTGTCCAATTGTGGACTTGTCAACACCACCATGGCATCAAGTGCCACATTCAGTCATTTTTTGTTCACTGACACTGCGTTGTAAAATTCACAGAACTGTGTGGTTAGGGTTTATAGCACACAGTTGCTTTGATTTTTGTTTTTGTTTTTGTTTTGTTTTTGTGTTTTTGTTTTTTCATTGACTATCCAGGCACTGGTGCTCTCTTTTTAAGGACATGTTGAATTTAGCTCTGTGACCTGGTCTTTTATGAATTTTTGGGGCAAAGAGCTTAATACAGAGACTGATTTTGATGTATGGCAGGAATAACTCTGCAGAAGTTGCCCTTTGCCATCCTGTAATCTTTTTTTACCAATGGGACATCTGAATCCACGAGGGCATTTTAGGGATGGGTCATATTTTCTGTGTGTTTAAAATGTTGAGAAATCTGTACATTTATGCTCATGGAGAACTTGGCTCAGTATGAGTACAGGTGGGATTTTAACAGAACTCAGTTCACTTCTTTCACTTCTGAAAAAACTGAAGGAAGGTTTGCTTTTTTGCAGACTTTTTTTTTTAATCTGATTTTATTAGACTAGTTAGTAGTTAGAAGTAAACACTCTGTTCAGTCATTTTGGAATTTTTAATCTGTGCAGTACGATGTTAATCGCCTTGGAGACGGGATGCTTCCAAGTATAAAGAGTCAATAGATGATGCAACAAAATGAATTTTCAAGCTGAAACTGCACTAACCACAGCAGGGGGTGGTAAATGCTGTGCATGTATAAAGCTAACATTACATGATTACAGTCAGAACCTTGTAAGGAATACAGGGCGTCAGGGTTTCAGTGCAGTTCTACATCTGTAGGTGCCTTGGCTCTCCAGTGTGCTCATTGCTGGGTTCCTTGTGGCATAAGGAGCAGTTCTGTGAAGTGCAGCTCTGCTCAGGGAAGTGTCAGCCACACTTTCCTGGCTCAACACATCTGCATTTTGCTGTGGAGCAAATGATGCAGAATTGGATTTTCAAAAGCTTTTGACTGTCCCAGTGTTCCTGACAAACATGTCTGTAACTAAAGTCCCATGAGGGTGTTGTCGCAGGAGGGACTGATCACAGCAGCATGTCTGGTCCCTGTCCCCAGGTTCTTAATCAGGGAAGTTCCTGTCTACAGGGCTGGCCTTAGTCCAGAAGGCCCTAGGGTTAGTTCTCACTGCCTTCATTGGGCTACAGATCAGTCCTTGACCACTGAGACAGTGTAGGTTTAAAATGGAACAATATGTTTGCATCCAGTCTCAGAGATCCTTAAACATACAATAGAGTTTCACTCAGATGAAGAAAACCCCCAATGGTAAAGCCAAAGGTCAAGTAGTGACCTGTAAAGTTCCAGATGAGGGTGAAACATTGGTGCTGCAAAGCAAAGGAAAGCAAAGAGATGTTTCATTTGATTGGGAACCTGGAGGAAGTCAGAACTAATTCTGCAAACAGATATTTCTAAGGCCAAGTTATACAAGTGTGGAAATTGAATTATGAGTTGTTTTGCTCTTTTTTTACAGAAATTGCTGGAAATTTTTATTTATTGTTGACTTTCAAAATATTTTAGAAACATGGCTCAGTTAAGTTAAGCTACCAAAATGGTGTGGGTGTCAACTTGCTACAAATGCACAGTAGCTGATATTTAGGCCTTCTATTCCTGTGGCATTTTATACATTTATATATTGCTCTGTGAGCGTAAACATTGTGAACACTAGAGTTTGATGGGTTTGTGCCTTATATTGGTGCTTAAGGAAGAAGCACGCTCTGGTTAAGTGTTTTGCAGAGGTAGGGGCATACAAAAGTATTCTCAAATATTAATTCTATAGAGCCTGTTGAGAAGTTGTCTGTGGTGCCCGACCTTCAGTTAGTCCAAATAGTGAACCTCTCATTTTTGTGAAGCTTGCTGATCATATCCTCAGGATATAAATTCTTCTGTCCAGTTTAGTTGAAATTGCACAGAAGGTTCTAAGTAGCACACAAAGGTATTGTAAAACTTCATTTTGCATTTTAAACTGTAATTAGCACAGGGTGACAACATTTTGCAACAAAGCAGGTTTTTAAATTCCCCCTGGGATATGGGTAACGGGAACCCCCTCATCTGGGCCAAGCACCCTGCTTTCCTCCCTTCCAAAGCTCCAGGTTGACTTTGCTTTTTGGAGGAAGCCACTCTGAGAACCTCCTGAAGGAAGCAAATGTTTTCTGTAACCTGCAGGGTTTTGGTTTGGTGTTATTATTTACATGCAAAGTGATTTGCCAGCCAAAGTCAAGGCCACATGCTGCAGATAGAGGTCTAAAAGACTGTTCTTCATCAAGTTTACTATCTATGTCCTCCATCTAGCTACTAACTCTGAGTAAAGACAGCAGACTAATTGACTACTTGGTAGCTATGCAAAACCTTGATTTAATTGTGACAGTGACAAAGAAAGGGAGGAACAAGGTATACAAAGGTCCCAGTGTTGATATGACTTGGAAAGAATATTCTAGTTGTGGACTTGTTGACTTGGATCTCTGGAGATGTAAGATCTCTTCATTGTTTTGGTGGTCTCATGCTATGTGTACTTCAGGTGGTTGACTAAGGCAACATCTCATTTTTTCTCATTTTTAAATGGATGAGCCAGCTTAGGGAGCTGAGTCACCCAAAGCTAACTTCACAGAAAGAAGTTATTTGTTCCCTCAGGCTATGGATTGGCAAATCAGAGCCCTGTGCAGGATAAGGGCTTTCATTCATCTCAGACAATTCTTCAGGAAAGCAGAACTGGGCACTATTATTTTGCAGCATAAGGTGCACAGATCAGCAGTGTCCCACGCAATGCAATGGCAGCTTTGTTACAACCAGCAAACATCTGACATCCGGATAAGTTTACAGCATGCTGCTGAATGGATAAATCCCACAGATCTGTCATGTTAAATCTTTCCATTTGGTTGCTTTCTTTCACACAATGTTCTGTAGCAGTTAACTATTTATAACTGTTTTAGTAACTAATATTAAATTGCACTTGAATTTTTACAGGAATAATCTGAAAAAAAATCAATTTAGGAGTATTACCCATATTCTGTGCCCCCAAAATAGGGATTTTTATGTATACATGGGTGCAATCAGTGTGGTAATTTACAATAGCAAAGGCCTTCAGCAAGTCATGCAAAATCCATGGGGTATCTATTGATGCTGGAGTATCTATTGATGGTGAAGTCTGATAGAGCTGACAGATGTGTGCGATGCAAGCTCTTGTTCCTTCCCACACAGTTTCTTTGTACCCACTCATCTGTGAACTCTCATCCACAGCTTTGGTTCCTCCTAAAAGCCAGAATAGCTCCAGTTGTTTCTCACACCTTAGGTTAATCTCATTCCTAATGGAATGCATGATTGTCCACCAGATAAAATTTGGTTTTGTTTGGTTTTTTTTTGTTTGGCTCTGATTTACATAGTTGAAAGAGTCCCTTGATAAACCTCTTGAATCTCAACTCTTCATTCTTAGGTGGTGTTAAATATAGAATCTGTGTAAAAAATACTAGTTATCTGGAAGTTATGTGATTTGCTCGAGTGTAATATTGCTGTTGTGGCTTATTTCATAGACTTTATTTGATTGTGGTGGGCTGGAAGCAGGGACTATGTGTCCAAATGAAGTCCTGGGAAGTTTTATCTGTACCTCAATAGTTCTGGCACTGGTAATTGGGTCTGTGGCACTGACCACACACCCAAGTGCCTCTCTGAGCTTCAGTTCCTTCCTAACTGTATTCTTCGTAGCACAAGAAATTTTCTGCTTCCTAGCTGGAGCCAGCAGCTAAGTACAATTGCAGTGTTGAGCTGTACACTCAACTAATGGGACACATTAGAAAGACTTCAAATACATACACCCCACATCTCCAAATGGCTGTTTCCCTGGAACTCCAAAGGGCAGGATAGATCTGTCCATTGCCCCAGGTTTGATGTTGTCCATGTCAAGCATCGAGAAGATGATCACATCCTCATACTTCTGTGGGCTGCAGGGAGGTGGACCTCTTAGGAAGTGCCCACAGAAGCCCTACAGCTTATCAGCAGTTTCTGCTCTGTTCAGTGCCAGTGCCTCTCAAGTACACTCAGGCTTCCTCAGAGATTTCACATCCCAAAACAACAGTTTTAAATTACAGTAGTTTCACGATTATAAGCCGCACCTGATTATAAGCTGCACATCTGTCGACAACTGTCTTGGGTTACAATACAGAGTGTGATAAAAGGTATCTGTTCTATCACCATCTGTTGAGGATGGGAGCAGTGAGCCTTATCTCTGTGGAAGATGTTCTGCTAATGGGCCATCCATTGAAACCAGGCAGGGCATTGTTCTTTATCTTTTCACAACCCATCCTTCCTCCAGCGAGTCATTTTCTGCTAATGGCCATTGAGTCCCACTGTGTGACTGATAAAATTACTGCATCCCATTGGAAGTTGCTCCAGCCAGAGAGAAGAGCCCAACATTTCTTACCAAGATAAAAACAGAGGTTTTGGGACACTAAGGGAGCCCCTTTCTCCACTGGACTCCAGAGGAAAACCGGATTTCTCCACATCACCACTGGACCTCCAGAGGGAAACTGCACCTTGTACAGGAGCACTGCTCCAACTGAATCACATCTGTCACTGCAGGAGGATGCAGCCACCATTTAATGGGACTGCTACCAACACCCTGCCTGACGGGGTGTCAGGTTGTACTCTGACTTTGTCAGGGTTTGGGGTTTGTTTCTTTGTAGTACTGTATTTCTATTTTGATTTCCCTAGAAAAGAACTGTTATTCCTAATTCCCATATCTTTGCCTGAAAGCCCCTTGATTTCCAAATTATAATAATTTGGAGGGAGGGGGTTTACATTCTCCATTTCAAAGAGAAGTTCCTGCCTTTCTCAGCAGACACCTGTCCTCCAAACTAAAACAGCAACTTTTCATTCTTTGTCCATTTATAAGCCACACCTGATTACAAGCCGCACTTCCAGGTTCGGACCAAAATTTTAGTCAAAATGGTGCGGCTTATGAATAGATCAGGCTGTGATTTCTGGGCATAGTGAGGTCTTCTTAAGAAGGTCAGATTTTTAAAAAATTTTATTACTATATTGAATGAATTTTCATCATCTTGTCTGAATTTTAAATCTCTATGATTACTGTTTGCTTGAGTAGCCTGAAGGTGCTGCTTTTTGTATGTGGAAAACCTGGCAGTTATGAATGTTTACTGCTAATGAGTTGCCTTGTGTGAAAGTGCATTGATTTCTAGATCAGCACCATAATTTTAAATGGCCTTTGTATACTCTGTTACAAGTAGCTGTTAGCAAAGTTCAAAGTCTAAAAATTAATTAAAATCTGAACCCCTTTTTGGTATAAAATATTTAGTTTTCTTTCTTTTTTGTTAGGAATGTCAGATGTTTGTGCTAAGCTGGCAGCTAATGGTAGCTGCAAGTTAATTTGGTTATTGTTTTTTAGGGACTGCTAAATATCAAAATCCTGTTCCATTGTTACATTAACTGTGGTATTTCTGGATTTGAATTTGTGCAAATAGTGGCTAAGGTTTTGGAGCTGGACTGGTTGACAGAATTTTGAGGACTTATTTCTGTTGTGACGAGACAAAGTACTAGCTGTTGGTTTTCCCTCAGAAAGCAGTTGGCTGCATACATGGAAGTATAAATAAAGGAAAAGTCTTAGAGTCTGATCTTTCAGGACTCTTAAACATTTCCAAGGCCTATATTGGTAATTTGGGGAATAAACTCCAAACTTATGTCAGTGTTCAGTGTGTGCCTATAGCAAGTTTTCCTCTGTATTATACAGGACTCTGGGTGGAATAGTCAAGTTCAGTCCAACAGCATCTGTACTCTGGAACTGCCTCTTCACCTGCCTGAAACTCCTTTCCAGAGCACACAGATCCCTGGCACACGTAAAAGTCTCTAGTAGAAGGGAACTTATTCAAAATTTATAGAATGGTGCAAATTTTAAAGGAAGAGGTTTCATTACTTCCTCTTTTTTCTGTGTGAAAGAAAATCATATATTTGCAAATGTAATTACAGTTTTGGAAACCACATGCCAATTATTTTCTATTAAAGGAGCTTCCAGATACGTCTTTGGAATCTCTTGGTGTTAACCCAGGCACAGAAATGCAGGGGAGAACTTCTATTGAAGAGCTTTCAATTCCACTTCCACAGTGTGGCAGCTGAGGCTCAGGGGTATTTAGCAAGGCAACCGAGGTTGTGCTGGAAAGTTTGCAGCAGAGCTGGAAACTGAATCCAAGACTTCTGTGTCTAGTTTATCAGTTTACCCACATGGGCATCCTGTAAAGGTGCTGCTCTTCTGCACTTCTTCTGGGAGGAATGTGAGCATGCTCTGTCTCCTAAATGAAAACATTCAGAGTGCCAAATAGTCTTCCTGATGGCATTTTCTAATAGTTTTGTTGCAGTGTGAAATAAATGAAAAAAAGGCCACTGGTCTCTCCAAACAGCCATAACAACAATAACAACAACCAAAAAAACCCCCACAAACAAACAAAAAACCCCACCAAAAAACCAAAACAACAACAAAAAAAAACCAACAAGAACAACAAAAAAAAAAACAACCCAAAGCTTCATTTTTTATCCTTGATGAAATATTTATTTGGAAGCAGCACAAGTTGGAATAGTTTGATTTGATTAGCAAGTCTAAATGTATTAGCAGCAAGACAGAAACTATATTACAATTAGTGATAATTAGTTGCACTGATTACTTCAGACTGCAATACTCTTTGACAGATGCGTTTCTGTGGTGCGCTGTTGAAAGAGGAGCATGCTTTACCCTTTTGGTGGTTCTTGGCTTTCCTACTCATGATATCTTTGTCTTGTCATTGTTTGAAGTTGAAGTCTCCACTGTGGCTACTGCAATTTGTGGCTTGGCAAATACAAATACTCTCTTAAAAGTAAAGTTTAGACGGGGAAATAGTGATGCATGTGCTCATACTGGTGGCTTGACAGTTCTAGAGAAGGCTTCCTGTTCTCTGTGTTAATGGTCACAGCCCAGCCCATCATCCCTGCTACTGCCCATCAGCCCTGTCCTTCAAGTCTGATCCAAATCCTCATGAAATACCACAAGAGCTGTTTCTATGACTGGAGAAGAAAGACTTTGGATCAGATGCCTTCACTGGACAGAGGAATCTGGCTTCCCTGCCTGCTCAGCCCTTGGTCTCTGTAACACACAACAGGGACTACTAGTGTCAGGATTTGTACCAAGAGGCTCCTTGGGATCAGATTAGGGGGAATAAAACCCTTTGGGGGAACTGCATCCCACAGGGAAGAAACAACCTCTGCTGGCTCACCTGTGGCAGGGAAACATGGAAACCTAATTGCTGTTGCCTGACTGAGGAGCAAGCAGGAAGGAGAACAAACATTCTGGAGCTACAGTTCATGGTCTATAACCCACCTCAGCTCTACTGCTCTGTTAATCTCATGGTCCTGAAACATCCCTGTGAATTGCAGGTGCTGCTTCGAAGAGAATCACTTCTCAGATTGGGTGTCCCTTTTACAGACAGTTGCTCTGTGGAATGCTGACTGTGGATCATTTTACACAATCATATTCTCCAGGAAGTATATCAAGCTAACCTCACTGGCTCAGCCTCTTGTTGATAAACCCATTAAGCCCTGACAATCATTCTGTTTCTTAGGAATAAATGGATGCAATTTTGGATGTCTTGCTTTTGGTGTATGAGCAATAATCCCATTATCAGTCATCCAGAATAAAGTGCATTATGATATGCGTTAATATAGACTGTCTTCGAGCAATTTGGGGACAGATAAGGTAGAAATATGAATTTGTGCAAGCCAAATGTTTTCCATGTTTCTCCAAAACATGCATCATATGTTACAGTGTGTGTGTTTTGCTTGTTGCTTCAAAATTGTGGTTCAGACTACAAAGTGCTTCTGTCACTAGGCAGACGTGATAGGTCAAAGAAAAAGTGATCATTTAAATGTGTGACATAATTACTTGTTAGTATGGCAGAAAAAGCCAGAGGTTAAACATTTGGTGTTGCCCATGGAAAACATTTGCAGAGTTTCAGACAGTTAACTGTCTAAGAAAGGTCTTGGGTGCTAATACTACATGAGTGGACACTTCATGACTATCAACTCTTCTAGAAATACGTGCATATTTCCAGCTGGACGAAGTTATGAGGCAAACTTTAAATCAGAAGGATAAAATGTAGAGTCTGTCTTATTGTTCTAGAGATGAAATGCTTATGTCGTTTGCCAATAAGTCTGTATTTCTGGATGTTTCTTTTGGCAGATCAGCTATCCTTAGTCACTGCTCTGATAATACTGGGCACTGAAGGGTTTTCCTGTATTGTGACGTCCTGGGGATCTCTGTATTACTCGTATCTTGTACGGTTCTTAGGGTTTGTTTTAAGCCTGCAGTGTAAAATCAGGGTAAACTATAATAGTAATACTCTGGGCAACCTGGGTTGGTGCTTATTGGCTTTTCTGGCTGTGCAGCATTTCCCAGGGGAGCCCAGCACATGTCAGGACAGAGCCCAGAGCTTGCAGTGAGTAGAGGTCAGGAGAACAATCACAGAGGTTGGGGCAAATGAAATAAATCTGAGGAATACATAGGAAAGAGAGAATGGGGAACTGTGCGGAAGGCAGAAATGGAGGAGGCTGAGTACTTACAAGCCTGATAGCAACTCCACTGTGGCTCTGCCTCCCACAGGTACTGCCTCCCTCTGAGCACCCTTTCCTAGCTGGGAGCCCTCCTTCAGGATTAAGAAGGTATCCCACTTCTTGTCATCCAACTTCCTTTTATTAAAAGACTTTGCTTTTGTATTTCCCTCTCTTCCTCAGCTCTCCAAGCAATTAATAAGCATAAATTAATACCAAACTCCCAAGCCCTTGTTGCAGATAAGGCTTGTGCCCTTTTCCTATGTTCACATATGGGTGAGGAAAAGTACAGGGCTTAAGTGGTGTGACAAAAGTCACAATAAGCATTTGTGGTGGGAGTGGGAAGAGATCTTACTGGTGTGCAGACTCACAGAAACTTTTTGCTGTTAATAGCTCCTTGAAATCAAAAGCTTATAGATATGTTTATGGATCTGGACCTTATTCTGAACAGCTGCACTGTCTTTGTGGTATCTACCTAGTCAGCAGAAGACATTTCACTGAAATAATTATGCCCATGTGGTTTTGCAGCTGTAGCAAAAAGGAATTGCACAGTATCTCTTTAAATAGTATATGAGGTCTGCATGTTCCCAGTGCAAATGGAATACTTTTCTCTAGCTTGAGCCTCACAAGCTTGTAAAATGAGCTGGTTATCATAATGAGTGGAAAGCCATCTGTGAATGCATGGCTTCCTCCGCGCATTTGTATGTAAACTACAATGTCATGACAACAGTCCATAGAAAGCTTCCTTTACTGACTGGAATTATAGAAGGTGGCAAATTTACTGGTCAGCTGAAACAGGAAATTTAAGTGAAGGAAAAAAAGAGTAGGTGAAATTAGTCATGCTATGAAGAGCTTTGAATATGGAAAAATTGGATTTTCAGAAATAAATGTAATTTTTAAAAAGCCTTTAGAAGAGACATAAGGTAACCTTCTGGCTGCCATGCTCAATTTGTCTTGATTTTTGGCAGGTCACCTGCATAGGCCATTAAATTGATTACCTTGGGATATATGCTAGAGTAAACTACCTAATATTAATTTAAGAAAAGGTGATAATGGTATCATGCTGACAGGGTACATTTATAGTGATCAATGCTGGCAACTGTTTCTTTGAAAGCTATGAAACCTAAGACCATGAATTTTCATTAATGAAACAAAAATTAGAGACATGCCTAAAAATTAAATTAGGACACCTTTATACCAAGCTGTTAAAAACTGTGTTTTTAGAAACCATTACTTGGCTTCTTGCACTGATCAGGATGTTGCATTAAGGGCCTGTCATGACTTGCTGTACTTGTTGCAGAAATCTGTCAGAAAGCCTGGAGAAACCAAATCAGCTCAGAGACCAACTTCACAGCAACATCTTTTCTTAGTTACTTTGCCAAATGACAGTACCTCTGTCACTCAGGATGGTATCTTAACAACCAAACTCTGAAGTTGGATTGTACTTTGTAGTTTGATTATTAATTTCTGTGTATACACATATTTGTGTATTGGTAAGTAATCTCTATATGTATATAGTTTCAGCATGAGTGCAACAGAGCCTTAGCATCCCTGCAAATTTTTGTCTTTGAACCTGTCTTACAGAATATCCTTAAAATAGAGACCCCAACTGGGTTATTTTAAAATATGTAATTTTGAAATATAAAAGCTTTATTCTACATCCCCACTGATGCTTCTAACTCTTTTGCGAAGAGAAAGTAAATGGATATGAGCATAACTACCCCAGATAGCTGTTGCCTGAGACAAATAATCAAAAGCAAAACTCTCAACCCATCTAGACTAAAGCTGCTGTCAAGTGTACAACAAAGCTCACTTTAAAAAGGAAGTTTTCCCGTTGCTGCTGTAGCTCAGTTATAACAGTTGCTCACCATTTGTACCCATGATAGATACAGCAATCTCACTGTTTTTGCAACTGATAATGTTTCTTTAACTACAGTATTACAGGTCACACTGTCTCTTATACAGCTGGTCACCCTCAATAAATCTGTTTTGAAAAAATCATGTGGTGGTTGTGAAATATATGACAAGTGTCTTATTGGATCTAATCTTTACATAAAATGTACTTAGTGGTGTTCACTATATGATACTTGCCCTGTTGAATTTCAGTTACTATCATAGTTAGGAAAGTCTGATTTAAAGTACCCTTCTAGGTGGAATGGGATGTTGCCTGTATTTAAAGGGTCGGTTTTCTTTCTCTTGCACTTTCTAGTAATGTTAGATACCCACTAGGTATCACACCCTGTGTGGTATGACAGACCAAATGACCACGGGCATAAAGGAGTGCAGCCAGGTACCTTATGGTGCCTGTGTGCAGCTGTATTAGGAAATTGAAAGGAGCTTGTAATCAATGCAGCTTTGTCTATGTATTTGCAAATGAAAAATTCCCTGCAAGTTCCTGACCTTCCCTCTTGGAGTAGACATTTGTTACTGTTCAGGGATAGGGATTACCAATGGTGATTGTTTTTTTGGAACTTGTAACTGCTGTGCTTAGAATTATGTGCCCAAAGTCATTGGAAATAATGCAGTTGTGTTTTAGCACTTGAATGTCCAACTACATACCCCAAAGATTTGTCTATATAAAAATGGTAGCAAAATATAACTGTGTTTTTATGTAATACATCTGAGCAGTTCCTTTCTGGATGTTGTGGGCTGGAAAGTTCTGCAAAATCCCTCTCCTTTTGCAGGAGAGTCTGTCTGCTGACTTACTTTCTTAGCACAGTGTAGCCACATAAAGCATCACTGGCTTCAATTTCCTCCTGAACCTCTTTAACTTTAATCTTTCAACCTCCTGCCCTCTCTAGTACTGCTTCCCAGTTATCAGGCAAGAGCAGGGGGTCATCAGGGTTTTCAGAATTTGATTAGCGCCATTTTTATGAATAATTCAGATTGTTTGGTACCAGCACAAGTAATACAAGTAGCAATTTGAAAGATCTGATTTAGGACTTAATATCTCTGAAAAAAAAAATTAATTAGTGCTGCTGATGAGAGCTCTTGACTTTGTCCATTCATATTGATGAACTTAGTGCTGGTGAAAAGCACGATTGAAACAATCCAGCAAAAACAAGTGTTTCTGTGGCAGAGCCCATATTCTGTTACAAACACCCAGGGTGCACGTGCTTTTTCCTCCCTGTTCCAGTCCAGCTCTGTCACTGTATGCCCTTTTCCTTCTGAAGAGCAAGTTCCTGAAAATCCATGCAGATGTAGTAACACACTGCTGTCAGTAATGGAAGGTGTTCTTCAAGTGATCATGTACCCATTATATAGTTTTTTGTGATTCTACTAAACATTAGTTGACAGAACATTCTGCTTCCTTTGTTCTGTGAGAAATTGGAAGTGCAGCAATTCACATTTGCGAGCAGAGCCTAGTTAATGACAGTGGGTTTGCCTTATCAGTGGGAACCCTTGGCCACTCTGGAAGATGAAGCTTCGTTTCAGAATCAAGCACAGCACCCTTTGCCTTGAGTCCCAGAATAACCTCACACAGGTGAACCAGTGTCAGTCTGCTGTGACTGAGTACACCCTGGAAGCTTTCATGGTATAAAAATCTACCAAAGTCCAATTGGTAGGTCTTTCCAATAAAATAAGAACCTGCACTTCAGGTTGCAGCATCTGGCTGCTGTCTGTGTATTGTCTCAGATCTTCTGAGGCAGCATTAGCTGTAAGTGCAATCTGATAGGGGCCCATCCTCAAAGGGTCCCTGATTCCCACCTGGAAGAACCCCAGACATGTTGGAGCCTCAGCTTGAATTCTGTTGAGTGGGGCAGCCACAAGACAATTTCTAGCTTTGCAGAGGCAGCAGTGTTTTGCACAGTGCCCGTTTGCTGTGCCCCTCTTTGCTCCATTGCCAGTCACACTGGCAGCAGCTGAGGAGCCCTCTGTCCTGGCTGGTGTTGGTCAGACATTCCCTTGGCATTGTGCACACCCAGCAATGTGCCAGGCTCTATCCCTGTCAGCTGTATGCAAATCCTCGGCGCTGATCTTAATGCCAGTTTGGTTTTTATAGCCTGGTGACAGCAACAGCCCTCAATATTAAACACAAGTACACGTACACAGTTACGGCAGTGATTACTCTAGATGTTCAGCTAGTCATAATATTTGCACTTGGCATAATAAGGAGCTTTGAATGATAATAGCGCTATAGTAGAAGCTTGTTAAAGTGACAGTAACCCTGGTGTCAATATGGAGTGGTGCACTGGCGTGCGCATTCCTACAGCTTTCCCACAGACTGGATCTCCGTTTGCTGTATGCAATGTGTTGAAAGAGAAAGTGCTTGAGGATCCTGTGTGAAACCCTCTAAACTTATTTCAGAGTTTCATCTGCTCTAAGGCAGCACTGAGACATGAAGAGGAGTGTAGTCATTAGGGACCTTTTTCTATCTGAGTCTTACTTCATTAAAATAATGCAGTCCTGATGTAGGGTAATAGTCTCAATAGATACTGCTTTTATTTACTGACAGCAGAGAGGCTCTCAGCTCCTATTCTGCTTCTTTGACTGGTACCAGCTGCAAAGGGGAGCAAGTAAGAGCCATGCTGTCATGTCATGGCAGGATTTTGTGTTTTGTCTTTTTGTTTTAGCTGAAGTGAAAATTTAGCAGAGGAGTAACAGCAACCATCCCAAACCCTGTGTCTTTTTCCAAAATGTAACCATGTGGACTGGCTTTTATTTTAGGAATTCAGTTGTGTCAGTAAGACCCAGGATATTTCTGCTGTCAAGAGAGCAGAGGCCAGCTCCTCGAATTTGCTGGCAAGGTTAGTGCTTGGGTGCCATTGCACCCATTAGTGTCATTCAGTAAACCTGAGCCAACAATCCTCCACTTCCCAAAGTGGCATGGGCTAGTCAGAGTTCTTCTGGTGCTCTAGGTTCTTTGTCAGCTTCCAGAACTCTGAATGCCTTGTTAATGCATTGGGTTGTCTTTATGCAGTCACTGTTACAGCCAAGTCTGTCAGCACCTGAATGCTCCTATTCTCAAGTATTTCTTTGTGTGCGCAGCTGCAAAAACTTGGTCTGTGCTGTACTTTGGAAACATTCAACCCATGATAGTGTCTACTGGCTCTTTGGATTTTGGAAAGGGATGAAATGAAGTATGCTTCAGTGGCTGAAATATTGTAATAGCTGTGTTATTGCCTTCAGGTCCTGCCAGCAGCATGGCGTGAGGATGATCTGCAGAAGCATTGGGTTCTAGTAGCCCCAACTTTTGCAGTCATGCACCATTCCTGTCTAGTGGGCATAAGGGAGACTGAGTGCAGTGCTGGGGAACAGGAAGTGTAGAGAGAGCTCCTTAGGAAAAAAATTAAATATATGCCTGAAAACATGTAAATAAGTACAAAAACACTAAAAATATATATTTATGTAAGTAGATGGAAGAATGATAAATGAATGCACTTGATTTTTTTAAAATGCTTTTTTATATCCAAGAGGCTTTTCTGGTAAGTAACAGGTCCTTTTGAATTAATCTTTAATTTGACCCATCTTCAGGAAAGCTCTTCCCATGTGTTAATGGAACCCCATGGATCACCCAAGCCATTTGTCAGGGATTGTAAACCCCACGTCTCCTCTTCCACAGCTGCCTTTCTGATGCTATTAGGAATAAGAGGGATGCAGGAATCACAGGACATAGCCCAGAACAAACACTAATGAAACAAATCTAGTGCTTTCAAATGGATTTCTTGTTAAAGCTGATGTTCTACAAGTAATAATCACATTTGGAGCAGGCTGTATTGGCAGATAATGTGCCTTTAATGCCATCGTATGACTTTGTCTTCTTTTCATCACCAATAACTGAGATTAGAGCCCATTATTTGGCCAGGAAACCCACAGAAGTCCCCTCAGGTGACTAAATGTAGTTACCTGAGTATCCTTACCCAGGAGATAAAGTTTCTCCTTTGAAGCCATTTTGTTGAACATTTAGTGTGCATTTTTATTCCAATTCTGTGTTTTATATGCAGTATTTAAGTTTCCATATATTTTGTATATATTCTTTTTAAAGTTTGGAACAGCTCTTTTAAAAATTGAGTTTCAATTTTGTTTTGCTTTTGAAAAAATCGATGGACATTAAGCAATTCATTTATGTTAAAAAGAGTATGTGAGAGGTTTGAATAATGTGACAAAAGGAAAAATATTCTGATTTGAGACTATAATGTGCATAGTTTGTTGTAAATTCAAAAAAACATGAAGCAGTTAAACTCTGAGCCAGCAGATATTTCTTTTTCTAGACAAAAATCAAATGAGGCACTGACAATATACTTGTTTTATCATCCTTTACTATCTTGAGTGCATGTGTACTGCTACTTAACTAATGCAAGAGGTTGAGGGTGTCTATAAAATGTCACAAAGTTCAGTGTGTTCATGCAGATTAATTATGTTAGTGTTTTGCAGTCCAAGTTCATATATGTTATAATATTGTGCTTAATTCAAAATCACTAAAGCATGATTGAAATTATCCCAGAAATAGCTATTATGTATATACAGAAATAGAGTTAAAATATTAAGTTTGGAAGTGTATCAAGCCCATCTTAATATGGAATTGCAACATTTAGCCACATTTAACTCTGTATTCAAGCCATGTCTGGCCTTAGCCATCCAGCTGGGATTTCTAGTTTCCTGTTTGCAGCACTAGTTTTGATTGATCTAGTTTGCTTTAAAACACAGGAGGGCTTTTGTCCTTTCTTATTTTTTATTTGTGTTTTTGCTATTCAGTTCAGGAGAGAATAAAGGTGACTTGATTTTTTGTGACACACCATGCTAAAATGTACAAGAGAGGTTGTACCACCTGCAATAACATTGGCTGTAGCATTTTAAGACAAATAATGGGAGCAGAAAATCACTACTTCATTTTTGTAACTTCCTAGGAATTGTCACAATTTCTATGGATGTCAGTCACAGCTCAAGATTCTTTCTCCTGCCTTTTATAGAAATGCAGATCAGAAAAGGATTTATCCAGTCCCAAGATCTTACAGTCTGAGTTACCTTAATTTAAGATAAAAATCAGCATGCAGGGCTATTATAGTCTGAAATAATACAACAAGGTAATTTTAGAAGGAACTGACTTCTAGACAAGTGCGTTAATATTTTTGTATGAATAATAAAATTGATTTTAAATTAAGGAAAGTGAACTGTGTTATTTGCAGTTGTGAAATGCCAGTACTGAAACTCCAGTAAAGCCTCGATATGCTGGTTTTGGTAATTGATTTTTGGGGAAGAGGAAAAACGCCGGTTTTCCACAGAAGTGATTTTTCTGTGAGGAGTGCCAGCAACATCCTCCGTGCCTAGCAAGACCAAGAGCTGGTTAGCTGTGAGGATGGGCGCACTGCTGAGCCAGTTAGAAAGGCTGGGTATGCCTCTGTGAGTCCTATTTAAGAACGAAAAAATTGCGGGAAGTTTTTTTCCCCTGCCTCGGCAGCGTAACCCCAGGCTGAACGTGGCAGCTGAGATCCTGCTGCTGAGCCTACAGACAAACCTACAGACACCAATTCTCTCCCAAATCAGGGAAAAGAAAAAGGTGAAGACACGTGAGGAGAACAACATGGAAACACCAAGTCAGTGGATGGAAAGGGAGGAGGAAGAGAAGATGCTCTAGGCCTTGGAGCTGAAATTCTTCTGCAAACCATGGTGAAGACTACAGTACACCAGACTGTTTCCCTGTAATTCATAAAGTTTGTAGGGGGATGCAGCATTCACCCACATCCCTGAGAACTGGAGAATGTAGATGCTAAAAAAGCTGTGATCTGACTTGAACAGAGAGAGAGGAAGAGAGAACTTTTCCTTTCAGAGGTAGAAGAAGAGGACTGTGCTTCTATGACAGAAAGCTCATCCTTAAAAATTGTACCCCATAATCCAGAATGACCACGAATGGTAGTTGTGGGAAGGAAAAAACAGAATGCTGTCATTTCTGTGCCTCTCCAGTTACAGCGTGCCTTCAAGTCTGTTGTTCTGCCTATGCACCATCTCCCCTGGCTTTTGTTACTAAGGAGTGCCTTGGGACAATGGACTGCCTGGTGCTAAGGTTGTGCAGCATCTCTGATGTGGGGCTTGGTCTCAGTTGAGGTCTCCTAGATACAATGTGTGGGGCCACCTCCAGGCTCAGGCGTAGCTCCACAGACCCTCCTTGTCCTGGCAGGAGCTGGCACAGTGGTGGCACAGGAATGCTCATTAGGACAACATCCTTCAGAGCATGCTTTAAGTATTGGTCAGCCCTGAAGTAGTCAGGTAGTTGAACTAGATTACTGTGAAAGGCTCCTTTGAACCGAAAAAAAAAATTCTATTCTATTCTATTCTATTCTATTCTATTCTATTCTATTCTATTCTATTCTATTCTATTCTATTCTGTTCTGTTCTGTTCTGTTCTGTTCTGTTCCGTTCCGTTCCGTTCCGTTCCGTGCTGTTGAATAACCCCTTATTCTGTGGAACACAGAGTAAGACAAGATGCTGATTTCACATACATCATTACTAGACAGGTCATGCTCAAATTTTGTGAGGAAAGCTTATGTTAATCTTCTGCTTAAGTATGAAGACAAATCTGTACCATATGTATGTGAAAGGTGGGGCTTTCCAGTAACTCTTGTGGTTTAAAGAATACCACAAGCAAAATACTGTACAGCCAAATACTGTGTCCAACTTTCATTTTCTCTTCAGCAGCTGTGGGCAAATTATTACATGTCTCAGGCCTCCATATTCCTCCATTTGCTGCTGAGGATAGTGGAGCTCTGCTTTAATGTGATAGTGTGCAAATTCTTTGAGATGTTTGCATAGGAAAGGCTTCTACCCAACTTGTTTCCCTTTAAATATGGGACATGCCTAGTGTATCACAAGTTTTTCTGGGCACACCTTTTTTGTGGGTAGTCAATTCCATGTCTTATACAAAAGAAGAGAAATAAAGGATGAAGAACATGTTATGGCTGGGAATCTATTGATTGAAAGAGGAGCTAGGTCAGAGCACTTATGCTTTTATTAATGATCCTGACAGTTCAGTATGAATGGAGAATGGCTGGTAATTAGGTTTGCAACTGCTATTGATTGTTGTCATTTTCAGTATTGATTATCTTACTACTTGGGAAAAAAGTCTGGAAGCTGCTCAGGAATGCTGAACAGAGCCTCTGGCCTGCCCTTCTGCAGGGAAGATCGAGCTGCTTCTCATGATGAAATGGAGCCCTGTCAGCTGTGTGGGCTGGGCTTTTAGTTCAGTGTTTCTGACTGTGCTCTCCACCTCCTGCATGGCATTCAGTTCATTGGCTGTCATTCCAGAAAGGATACACCCATTTTTTTTCTGAACTGCTTCCCAATATAAATTTCTGAAAGAGACGGGGCTAAATCCCTGTCTTAGATGAAGAGTCAAGATTAATAGTTATTATTTGTCAGCTGATAACCACTGAAAAGAAAACATATTTATCATTCATCCCTACAATCAATGTAGTATAAAGCCGTGCATATAATGACTTGGAACAAATAATGGTATGGGCTAACAGAACTGAAATATAAAATACACAAAACTCCTTTCAAAAGTCTCTGTGATTTCAACAGCTGGCAGTATTGATCACTCAAATGCATCTGTAAGATCAAGGTTGTTTACAAAAAGATTGGGGAGCAAAGGAAAGACGTGTTTTAAAAACCACAGCAAAGTCCAAGTCACTCTTCATTGTGGTGATATTACTCGTGAAGGAATTTTGTGGGTGGCTGTTTCAGAGCAGAAAGCCCGTGTGATTTGTGTTTGCTGAAGTCACTGCACCTCCTTCAGCACCCTGGGGGAGCAAAGCTGCTGGGGAGCACTGGCTTTGGAGGTTTAGAGGGCATTCCAGTGGCCAGGCAGTATTGTTCCTTTGTCTCCTGCATTCAAAACAAAACAATAAGGTTCCTGGAGAAGAAAAGAATTCCTCAAATGCCTGGGATTTTTTTCAGAGCCTTTTGCAACAAGGGCATTTTGCTGAAGTGGTGCTGAGTATTGAATTTTTGCCTAATGGAAGTTTCCTTGAATCCAAGAAGATAAAGTGTTTCCAGTAAATAACAAGAGAGACAAAAGCAAGCCATTTTTTCCCCTTGGTCAACTTCTGCTAGATATTAAGGTTTTGGTTTTTCCACCATTTCTGTTTTGATTAGTATGGAACATCTCATTTCATAGTGGATTTTTTTTTTTTTTAAGAACAAAGACCCCCTCTGACCTGGATTTGGATGCATCTGTGACAGCTGACTTCACTGGCTGCCAGCTGAGCATAGTGCATTTAATTGATGAAATAATAATGATGTACCGTGCCTGAACTTGCTTTGACGACTACTTGAAGCAGAAGCCAGAGTAAATCAGGCCAGTGCTGCAGCATCCCAGTAGTCATGGTCCATCCACTGACTTGGTGCATGGAAGATACCAGCTTCCCAATCACATCCCCACAGACTTGCTTCATTCTCATCTAATACTCTGCTCTCCTTCCTTTAATTAATAGCCAAATTAAAAGAATCTCTAGCTCATTTTTAAAGACCAACATTTTTATGCATCCTCTTAGCTGCCCAGAGCATTAGGATTTTTAAAAGAGAGCTTTCCTTTTCTGAACTGTCTCAATGGAGAGGCAGGCTAGGGTAGAACTGCTAAATAGATTCACTGGCAGAGCAATCTATCTGTCCAGGCAGTTCTTTAGTCTGATTACTGGGGCATGTTCCCTCTAACTTCCAAACTGCATTTTCATTCATAACTGAGGCTCCAGCCTCAATTTTAACATGGGGAGAATTTCAGCAAACTGTATCAAGACTCAGCCTTTTTGTGTACATTCATAAAGATCAGTGGAACACACCAAGGGTTGTTTTTTGTAGTGGTTTGATGAGGGGAATAGATTTGGAGGGGATTTTTGTATGGCTTAATTAATATTACACATTGGTTTAATGTTGTGAAAGGGCACTTCAAAAAGATAAATAGTTTGCCTCTAAAGCCCCCCTACCCCTACCCCTCCTTTGCTTTGAAAATCGGGGTTTCTTTGCAGGACCAGTGTGGAAAGAATAAGTACAGGATGTGGAAAAAGAAATGGTTTTCTGAGGCCTTTGTTAGAATTTCAGGCTGTTTGTCTTTTGGTTTTGATTCCTCCCTTCCCCCCGCCCCCCACCCCTTCCTGCTCAGACATGACAAAATTTATCAATTAACTGCAGCAAAGAGATCAAAGCAGTTCTTACTTTGCAAAAAGGAATATTTATGCTCAAATAGTGTCTTTTAGAGCTGATAGTTTCTTTATAGAAGTACTGTAATGTCTTTTTTTCTAGTCTTTTAAGAAAATACTTGATCTCATCTACTGGTGATAATTCAATGAGCAAATTAAGCTTGAGAAATAAATTTTTTTTTCAACGCAACACACTTGGTAAATTTCATGAAGTAAGACAACTATGTACAAGCATCACTAACAATTACCATTGTTGGGTGTGCAGTTTATTCTAAGCAGACTGGTAGTTGAAGGACTTGAGCAGATATACTGGAGACCTTGATACGTTATCATGATACTCAACTGCTGCAGGAATCTTGCAAGCATTGTGAGGTGTGGTGTTCCAGGAGCTGGTGATCACTTAGAAGCCCATTTGATTTTCTTGAGACTGTTTTGGGATCAATAACCTTAACTTTACAAATTCTGTTCCACAGATATTATTTTCCCTTAGTCAACTCATATAAAAGTAACTTCTTAAATGTCAAGGAAACACAACCATGAGGTTGAAAGATGAGGACTTTGCTGTGAATTTTGATTGTGCAATGTTTTGCTGTTAACAGATTTTACCTTCACTCTAACCAGGATTTGTGCTTGTAGACCTGCAGCTGGAATGCTTTAAATATTCTGTTCACAATTGCTTATGGAAAATGCTTTTTAAGCAGTGCAGTATGGGGTGGGAACCAGGACTCTTGGATTTTTCCTGCAGTTTTGTGTGTTTTTCACTGTGGTCATTGCCTGGTTCTTGGAGAAGGCATTCTCTTAATCTTCAGCAAGAAGTCATGCATGGCTTTGACTGAATCATTCTGTTTACTGGCATTTTTAAAGGAGGATCCCAAGTGCTGAAAGCACTAATTTCTATTTCTGAGAGATCAAAGATATGAGAAATAAGGGGTTCCCTAGAACAGTGTGTCACAGTAGTTAGTGTTTTCTGCATTTTCTGCCTCTCAGAACTGAGGTGTGCTGCTCCACTCAGTAGATGTTTTGGTTAAGGCACTCAGGTAATCACATCAGCAACTTGGAAGTCGTGACTTGTCTGTGTTTCAAATGTGGTAAAGCTGTTGGTGTGTTGGCTGAGATACTTAGGCAAATAAAAGCCCAGCTGTGCTCTTGTGAATACCTGTAACAACTGAGTAACTTCTGGACTTTCAAGATCTCAAAGTCACCTGTCAAAGGTCAGTGCAGATCTTCAGGAGCTCTTCAGTGGCATCAGCAATTATAATATACATATATTATATATATGTATATATATATTTTATAAATATAAATACATACCAGAATGATTTCATGAATTTTAACAATTAGGAGCTGGCTTTGTCTTTTTTTGCAGTTTGCCACTCACCATATGTGACCTCTTCGCTGTTTAACCACAGTTTTCTTAGGATCACAGAATGTATGGTTCTGGTTTCAATTTTATTGAATCAGGAATGGCCCTATTGACTACAGTAATTTTACCCATGCAAACCAAATGCTAGGGGAGAAAATTTGGGTCAGCAATCTCAGAATTCCTTCTTGAGCTGTGTAAGTCCTCAAATATAGGCATGAGTGAGATGGAGGTAGGCATTACTCAAATTATTTCAAAGTGATCGAATGTTTGGGGTTTGCCCTTTTTGTTATATCATGATCTTTTGGAACTGAAATGTTACTAACTGCCAGAATTGGCATGTGCTCACATGGCTTTAGTGCACTGTTCCAGTGTCCAGCAGCATTATTACAGCATGTCAGTAACTGGAAATTCATGTCTGTGCTTGAACTGAGTGAAATAGAAGCAAATGGTAGGAAGAATTAATATTATTGACTTAAAATTGATTTCTTATTGGCCTTCTTATCTTAGTGTATTAGGATGAGGCATTCCCCTTAACCATAGCTTTCAGTTTACACTATTTGTTTTGCAAATGTAATCTTATATCACTAAGAAATACCTGTGTTACTCCATTACTTTTAGTTTCATACACATCCTGTAAAAATGCCAACAGCATCCCTAATAGGGACTAAGTCCCATCTGGTATCAAGTCTTGCCCTTCAGACAAACTCTCCAGCCTGTGCAATCTGCCTGCTAGGACATCCCTTATCAGAGCATCTTACTTGTTTATTATTCTCCACTCAGCACTGCACTTCTCTGAGACCACAGAAGGAAGTCAGAGGATTTTGAGATGCTGCCTCAAGACTGGCTGATTTTCTGTCAAGCTAAGGAATTGTAACAAAAATGTAGGTCACTTTGACACTCTGCTTCTCCCTGACTTTCAGGCTGTGGTGCAAGTTCAAGCAGCCTTCAGGCCACTGTCCCAGCTGGAAACTGAAAAAGGCACAGACTCTGCCTTGCTAAGTGTATGAATGAGCTGGAACTATGATGAAGTGCATTTTTCAAAATACACTAAGTTAGTATTTGATGGAAATATTACCTTAACAAGATCAATAACGCTTCCCATGTTTTCAGGTCTGAGAAGTCTGTTTTTAAATCAGTCAAAATAGAACTTTCAGATTTGGAAAAAGAGAGCATCTGGAAGGGAAAGACTGGCAGAGTTTTGACAATGGCCTTAGCATGGAGTTGAGCTATAGCTCTTACAAAAATGGACTGGATAGATGAGTAGGTGACAGGGGAGCAGAGGTTATAAGATGCTGCAGGAACCAGCAAGGTATAAACACCTCCTCACTGGAGAGGATCTTTGATGCTCAGGGAACCTCATGCCTCACCTTCTGATGGTATGAAATTGTCTGTCTGTAACTGAGGACCTTTGAAAGCCAATTTTTGAAGTTTCTGTTTAGTGTTCATGCTATATTGTTCAGTAATGGAGAATCAGGGAAAGCAACAAAATGTCTTTAAACCCCTTCTATGGTACCTGTGCGGATGTTCCCTGCTTTCCTTCATATTCAGCAAGGATTTGCCTCTCCAGTGACTGATCAGGTTCTAAAAATGTACAGCCTGCCTTAGAATGCCGGAAGGATGACAAAAGTACAGAGAAACAGATAGAAAAACTTTAGTGAGATTGAAATAACATAGGAGGCGCTGGGGTGGGTGGGGGGTGGGGCACGGGGGAAGAAAAGGAAAGCACCTACTAAAATTGTACCTTAAATGTGAAGAAATGGTTCTTATATGAAGTGACAAGGGATCCATATCCACAAGTTACAATAATCCAGTTTTTAAATTGAATTTTTGTTGCAGACCAGCTGAATAAAATTGCGAAGCTGTGCTTCAGTTGTGTGGTAAGTGGTGCATGTGGTGTGAAAGACAAGCTGCAGTGTGATAACAGACTATCTCCTCCATGCACAAAGAGTTCTGTATTCTGATAAACTCAACAGCTGGTGATGGTAAATATTGGTCCAAGCTACTTGAGCGTTAGAATTTTATGTCTTGGTTAATCATATTGAGTTCAGTCATTCTTTCTACTGAATTTATTGGTTTGCTTTTGGAGACACTGCTGTGGAATTACTACCCTGTGTCCTGTTAGCATGAGTTGCAGAATTACTGGGGATTCTGATGAGATATAAGAGCATGAGTGAGAAGATGGTGTTGATGAGAACAGAATCAGCTTTTGCTTCTTTCTGGACTTTCAGGGTCAGTTCCAGAAGTGAGCATCTCTAATCTGAGTTTTTGGCAGGACTATGAACAGAACAAATTCTGCCATAGTTCACTGATCACTCCAAATTAATCTGGGGAAATTTTGGCTTGTGTTTGTCACAGGGATGGTACCTCATGACTCCTCTCACCACCTCTCCCGCCCCGCCTTCTGTGGCAGAACTGCCCAGCTACAAAGGGGCAGCATGACTTCAAGATTAGCTGCTGGAGTGACTGGGCAGTGGTGCTGCTGGGGTTTTTGCTGTGCACACCCAAAGCACTGCCTTTCATTTTCAGATATTTGCCCCATGGTTTTTCCTACTATAGTTTACAGACATCAATATGACATTCTGGGTTGTTTTACTTTTTTTTCCTTCAATTTTGTTTTCATTGTAAGGTCTCTTGGTTGTTGAAGTGAATTAGTGGAAAAGTCACATTTACTTTGGGCATGGCTTTATGTCCAACAAGTATTCTGTCCTGGGCTGACATGAACTCAGGAATCCTGTTATTGCAATTCCAAGAGTTGCTTGGAGAGATGCTCCAAGTTGTCCCACTATATGTTTTGGGTGATATGGTTTAGTGATTCAGGGGTTACAGTGGCAGTAATGGGTTAGTCACTGGGGACTGGATGGTCACAAAGGTCCCTTCTAACCTTGATGATTCTGTGATTCTCTGTTGACAAACAGGGATTAGAACGAGATAAAACTAAGATTTTACTGCTTTTAATTTAACCCAAGTGTCATACCCAGACCAAACCCCTTATTTAAAATGCTGGGACTCTGAGGTTTTTGTTGCTGGAAGCCATCATGGTTTTAGCACAGATCTTACAGTAGTGAATACTTTTCAGATTAAGGCTCAGCTTTTCTCAGCAAACATTAAACTTTCTTTTTAAACAAAAGTTTTTAACTCATCAGATGGTGGAGAGAAGCTCAAAAACAATTCCTTTACAGGAGCCATCCTGTATGTATTTTGCTCACATCTTACAGTTTTCAAGCTCATTTCTGTTCCTGTGTGTGTGGGATGGGGCTTGGTCTTACATTCTGAATGTTTGGAGCTGCCAGTGTTGCTTTTTATATACCACTGCAAGACTGTAATCTGAGGTTTTTAGACTTTTAACTCTCAATGAAATCAAAGAAAGGACAAGCACCTTTCAAAATTTCATCTCAATCTTCATACCAGCTTGTGCCTTCACAGCCCATGATGATTCTTTTGAAAGCAGTGTAAGGGGTAAGATTCTTTCAAAGGGAAAAAAAAAGTTTCTAAAATCCCTGAAAGAATTTAGAATTATCTATGTTGTCTATTCTAAACGCTTCCCTGAAATGGAAGTTAGTGAGAAGACATGACTGAAGCTCTTTATTTTCAAACTGCAGTCACAGCCACAGCAATTTACTACATCCAGCTCGCTATTTTTGCCTGTGATGTTTGGAGAGATAAACTCCTTTTAAGATGTCATTTCCAGAGCACTCTTTGTAGTATCTGTAGTGATTCTGGCTCTGGAAATGATAGAAAATATTGGAAAGTCCAAAGTTAGGCATTCTTTCTGGTGCCAGTCAGGTGGGAACTTTGTCAGAGTTCATCATGTCCCTGCCAAGTTGGTAGTTTTTATTCTGGTGATGGTACCTTGAGGATGAAATTCCTCACTTTATACTGGTGCTGACTTCTTAAACACAAAACTGTTCATAAGAATTTGAGAGTGAGTGGCCCATAACAGGTACAGGGGAAAGGCATTAGAGCAGGGCAGGGAGACAGGGAAACTCCACTCAACCTCCCACAATTTGTGGCTCAGGGACTTCCTGAGCCAGAGGAGGTCTCTCTTTAACATCTCTTTACTAGTCCTTAGCAATGCCTTTATTTAAGATAAAAGTAATAATTTGCCTACTTGGACTTGAAATAATTTTGCAGGTATATTTATATTGAAGGCCAGGGATAACTCAGAACATATTTCTAAGTGTAAATCACCACAGGTAGCATATTGAGTTGTGCTCAGAAACATGAATCTGTATCTGTTGCCTTCATTATAGTATTACACTTGAGGGGAGAAAGTGAGATGAAGAAATTAAACCCCACAGCCAATTAATGAAATAAAAGGAGTGAACTATGGATTTACAGCCAGATTTTCCAAACCACTCAATACTCAGAGCTCATACTGAAGAGAACAGTTAGATTGTCCAAGCAGCTCAGTGCCCACTTGTGAAGCCTTTTAAAAAATCTGCCTTAGACCCTTAATGAGGGGTTTCTGCAGGCTTAGGTTTTCAGGTTGAGGAGCCCTGGCAGATGCACAGGAGTAATTTCTTGTGTTCTTTGGCCTCTTCCAATGAGTCCCATGTTCTGGTGGTGTGTGTAGGTGGTGGGTGGCAGAGCGGGGCACAGCAGGTGGAGGCAGCTGAAGGCAGATGAAGTAAAGCTTGTGTGGGATTGACCCACACAGGGCATGAGACCTCTCACCGGGTGAGGGGGTCACTGCCACTGGTTTTCTTCACGCCCTCATGCTTTTCCCAACCAAAGGGACACTTCTGCTTGGAGACCTGTGCTCTCCTCTCAGTGGGGCTTTTCTTGTTATCTGTTGCTAGGAGCTTGGAAGAGCTAGTTGACACATTAAAGCTCACCATCCTCAAAGCACTCTTTTGCCCAACTATTTTCACATCTCCTACACTTCCGTGCCACATTCATGGACTTGCTGAGGGATTTTCCAACCATCTGCAAAGCATGAGTGCATCTTGGAGCAGTTTGAGGTGACAGAATGGCCAGAGGCACAGTGAATGTCAACATAAAAAAAACCTGTGGGCCAGCACCAGGTCAGGTTGGAAACGCAGACATGAGAAATGTAGAGCAAACCCTTGCTAAATCATCACTTGAGTGAAGCTTCTATCCAGCAGGTGTGGTGCACCTGCCTCTTCTCGTGGCCATGATCAGATGGAAGGAGGAGTGGGGTTTTCCTGGGTCACCCGGGGTGCTCAGGGAGCAGAGCTGGTGCATTGTGATTTACTGCTGCCATAGATCAGCAGCAAATTACTCACAGCAAAGGAGAGGCTGAGGTTTGATTCTCTTCCAACACTGATGCTGAGGAGTATCCACAGTGCTTGGGGCAAAGATCCAATCTGGCTCTCCATTGTTAGAACGGGGTTTTCCACATGGGATCATTAACACACGCATAAATGTAAACAGCAAACCCAGGATTTATAGAGACTCACATTCAAAGTGCAGGTAAATAAAAACTCATCTCTTAGCAGAAAGAAGGCTCTTCAGCTATGGGCACAATCTTATTTTTGAATAGCCACAAATATGAAATTACTCAACTCATTAATTGACTGTTCAGCTTTATGAGGATAAGCAGATGGCTATGAAATCTCTTTCTCTCTTCTTCTGCCGTACCGCCTCCCCCCTGCTTTGTGTTTGGACCTGGAAATTCAATGCACCATAAAAACAATTAGAATTCTCTGGCGTTGTGAACCATAAAATCTTTGTATTATCAAGCTTGTTATTCCACTATGTCAATTTAATAAAGATTAGAAATACTTTTAGTCTGGTTCAAAAATTTGAAGAGAGAAATTTCTAAATGAAGACCAGAAAAGTTTTCTGTTCGACACAAATGCCTATGACAGGACCAACGGATTGAAGGGATTGTGATGGAAAATGGAGACAAAATTTAAGAGATATTTTTGTTAAGTGTGCCTGTTTTTCAACCAGACCTTTACACATTAAACAGATAGCAAAGTATGATAACTGTGGGCTCTGCAATGACATATACAACACACAGATTTCCAAACAAGTATATGCAAACACATGATTAACAAAGCAGATTGTTACCCAAATTAATCCAAAAGCAGATTTTTCACTAAACCACTTATGAGAAACAAAAGTGCATTCAATAAAACTTTCTGTATTTGCACATGTTGTACTGTTGTCTTGGGGCTGAGCTGTTTCTGGCTGTGCAAGTGGGTAGAGGGGTTTTTTTGTGGGCTTGCGTCTGTGTTTGGAAGCCGTGGCTGCAGCCAGTGCTGGGGGGGGGGCAAGGAAGGAGGGATGTGTAGAGCACAGGAGGAGCCCTAAGTAGGGCAGTGCATTTTTCTGCAGGCAGAAATTCCCTGCAAACTAAGGAGTGGAAGAAGCCATCCAGAGGCATCCCTCTACAAAGCTGCCTTGGTTCCAAAACACAGATGAGATTCTGTAGCTTTCCATGGGGAGAAGGGCCAAAGTCTTTGTGCTCACCTGCTGATGCTCTGTTCCAACTTCCAGTTGGTTCCTGCTTGCCTCCCCCTCTCATGCAAATACTTCCTCACTCACCTCCTGGGGAGTCACTTTGATGCCAGTCTTCATACAAGCAAATATTCCTTTGAGCTGCGTGGTGATTAAGGCAGACTTGGCCCCCAGTTCCCTCTCAGCATGAGAGGGGATGAGAGATGGTTGAATACTCAGCCTAGTGATGCCTTTCCTTTCTAATTTCTGACCTTTAAGCAAAAGCTGAGCTGTCCATGGCAGGACAGTAATGAGGTCTCCTGTATTTCAGTAACTGCTGGTATATGGAGAAGCCCTATTTTTCAGCAGGAAGGGATTTCAATGTAAAGTCTCTTTCATCAGGGAGTTGAAGTGCATGTTTTTGTTCACCTCAAACAATGATAACAAAAAGCAAAAGATTGTAGCATGATCATTAAAAGGGAGCAGTAGCATTGCTGCGTGTTTTCTCCTCTAGAAACAGGGCAAAAATTATCTGTCTTCAGTTGATGAACTCTTGTGTGGTAAAAAAAGGCAGAAATGAATGTCACCAAAATGTTTCCGATTGGCCCCTTCTACCTGTGTAATGCCTTTTATGTAAATAAGCCAGCAAGGTTGAAGGAGTGGGAATTAACCCTGGATTGTCACTGCTATATCAGGTTCTCCCAAATCCAAATGTTCTGCACCACTAGCTAAGCAGTGGGTGCTCCTGGAAGAACAGAGGTGTCTCCATTACCTTACTGGTTCTTTGGAAACTCACATGGTCCTCTTGTGCATCTTCACTGATAGCGAGCACCCGGGCAACCAGGGAAAAGGAGCTGGCCCCTGGTGTTTAAAATCCACACATATGACTGAAAGCTACATGGACACTTTGCCTAATGAAGGAACCCTGTATCTTCTGAAGAGTCATAAAAACTGATAAATACTGATATTTCTGTCAGTAAATGATATTGTAAAGAGCTAAATCGCCACCTGCAATGAGTAAATTAAATATTGACTATTTCATTGACTGTTACATTTAGTCTGAAGCAATCATGCAGGAGGTATAATGGCACAGAAGATAAGTAACTATTTAATCTTGTCATCCCTCTTAAGTGCTGAATAATGAGAAAAATATCCACTTGACAGAATAAGGGAGTTGACTTCATCTTGGGTTTCCGTGTCAGGACTTCTACTTCATAAATTTATAACAAAGCTGTTGAGAACAGGTGTTGCAGGCTTGCCTCCCTGGTAACATGGCAGGATTTGGGTTCCTCAGTACTCTGTCTACATGATATCCAACCCAATTCTTTCCAGCAGAAATATTTGTACGAGCTAGCCAAGAGAATGAGTGCTTTTTCAGGAGCCCATGCTCTTCCACAGGACAGCTGTGCCCAGAGTGGATCTCCCATTAACCATATTGCCTTCTCAAGATTAGCTTAGGAAGTAACAGGCCCTATCGGCTTTCCTTGGGATAGTGTGTTTGTGATTTACACACAATGTCTTCTCTTCTTCCTTTCACTTCCTACTTTGCCAACTCCATTAAAACCCTCACCTCCTTAGCAGAAATCTTTGTTGTTTCTCAGGAACTGGTCTCTTACTTAAAAATGAAAAAGCCTAGCTCCCATGGATTTTTGAGCCTTTCAATAGTGAAATCAGTGGTATTTTAGGTGCTCAGCACTATTTAGCATCCAAACAAGCCATGTTCACAATCATTTCCCAGCTCTTGCTCTTTCAGAGTTGTTGGATTTCTAAAGGACAGCAAAGGACATTTTTTTACAAAAAATAGGTACTTGGTGTTTAAAGCCCAGAGATCAGATAGAATTTTAAATTTTTTTTAAACGGAACTTGTTTTTTAAAATCTTATCATACTTCTATTTGAATGGATATTTCTGGAGTGTGGAACAAACAAAGGTTTTTATGTGCATAACACTGACATTCTTCTCCCTTGCATTCACATTTCTTCATACAATAGATTGTCTCTCAGCACTGCATTCAAACTAGCAGCTCTCTGTAGGTGAATGCCATCATTACTTTGTATGATGAAGTCTGCTCTAAGATGGTTAAATTGAAAAAGCATCTGTCATGTACAGGCAAACACAGAAAGAACTGTTTAAAGGCAAACAATCATTTTATGCCTTCTGGGTTTTGAACTTTGCTGCAGTATTTAATTGCTTTCTCCTGCAAGTAAGATTTTCAGTTCTAGGTAGTCAACTCTGACATCTCTTTGCATGTTTCTGTAGCATTCCAATCTTCAGCAGAAAATACTGGGATTAATTTAATATAGTAAGTGAAGTCCCGTGCTAAACAACCTATGATCTGGTGTTGAATGTAATTACAGGTAGTCTGCATTGCTATACACCATCCAGAGGGTTTTAAGGCTAAGCCATTAGGTCTGTAGTATTTTTGCTATATGCTCTCAATCCACGAGAAATGACAGTGAAAGTAAAAGGTAGCTGGCTCTTGTGTGGACAGTGACACTGATATTCAGTGGACAAACTTGGTTGCCACTAGCCTCAGTTCCTACCTTTAATTCTGGTTTGTTTTTTGCAAAGGAATAGCTGCAGACTGATCTTTCATCTTCTCTTCATATATCCAACAAAGTGATCTGATATGAACAGTTCTCTACTTTGCTCTTTTGAGGGTAGGATCACCTGTGAGAGAGACAGGTAAAACCAAATTCCTTGTTGGGCTTTGCAGTCTGACTGTAGCTGCTCCCACCTGCCATCCCAACCTCTGTAAGAAACAAGGAGGTTCCTCCAGTCCCACTGCAGCACAGAAGGCTGATTTGTACAGTTTGCTGGTGGCAGACAGTGAGGGGCCCACTGGAACCAACATGTCCTCAAGTGGCTGGACCTGCTGGACTGAGCACAAGTAGGTTGCTGTAATCAAAGCAGCTATCTTGATCTTGTGGTCATGGTGTCCTGTGCATGGTGTCTCCCAAACAGGGAGTTCTACCTTGCAGAGACCCAAAGCTGTTTCATACAAGGCTCAGGCCAGGCAGGTCTGGTGCTTTGTTGGTACATTTTCCAGAGATCATATCTGCATCTGAGCTTCCAATTTTGCTTTTTCCAATAGCATTGAGTCTGGCCTTCAGGATGGCTTTGGGAAATGTTTTGCAACTGTGGCTCCATACTCCAGGGATGATCCTTAATGTACCACCCTGGCAACAACTTCAGCAGAATTGTGCCTGACTTAGGCAATGTTAAGGACCTCGAATTCAGGCCTTCCACGTCCTCTTTAGATTGAAATTTATACTTTAGGTGGTGGAGGAAGTGGCAAGCAGTGATTGTTCACCTGTGCTGGGCACAGGTGAAGCCATCCTGCAAATCCTGTGTTCAGGAGCTGGAGTGTGTCCAGAGAAGGGAATGGAGCTGGGGAAGGGTCTGAGCACCAGGAACAACTGAAGGAGTTGGGAGGGACTCAGCCTGGAGAAAAGAGGGTCAAGGGGGATCTTCTGGCACTCTACAACTCCCTGCCAAGTGGGGCAAGCCAGGTGGGGGTCAGGCTCTACTCACGGGGAGCAAGGGACAGGATGAGAGGAAATGGTCTCAAGTTGTGCCAGAGGAGACTCAGGTTGGACGCCAGGAGGAATTTCTTCATGAAAAGGCTTGTCGGGCATTTGCAAGGACGGCCCAGGAAGGTGGTGGAGTCCCCATCCCTGGAGGTGTCCAAGGAGTGACTGGACATGGCACTCAGTGCTCTGGCCTGAGTGACAAGGTCACAGGCTGGACTCAGGGACCTTGGAGGTATTTTCCAACACATATATTCTGTGACTATGTGATTTTGTGACATGCTGCTAGTTCAAACAGCGAAATATTTAACATTATCTCCTTCTAACAATTAAACTAATATGTTCATCATGGAGGTACCGTAAAACTGTAAAGTTTTGTGTGTTCCAATAAGTGTCCAGTGTGGGAACTCCATCCCAGTCGATGAGCAAAGGTGCCAAATGAAGCCTGTACTTCTGCTTTCCCTGGCTTTGCTCACCCACGTGGGTTATGAAATAACGAATGTGAATCTGAGATCTTCAAATAACTGTCATCCATGTGGTGTGCTTTCTGTTTTGCTGATTTGCTCCTGGCAAATAAGCCCAGAGAGGAAAAAAGTTTGAAAAGCCCCAGTAGAGAATTTGCTAATTAAATTAATTATGTTTGCAAAGGTAGGCATTAGAAATGACAGCTCCAATTTAAATGGAACTTAGTGACGACTGCAGGAATAAAATAGAAAGACAGCTCACAAGTGTAATAGGTAAATAATTAATTCATGTATCTGTGAAAAGATGGCTCAGACTGTCCCTCTACCCCATACTTAGCAGCTCTAAGTAAATCTTCAGGACTTTAGAGTTTGACCACAATGCTACAATTTAGATTTTTTTCAACATGATAATCCACCTTCTGTAGAGAAAACAGTAGCTTGAAAATTGAGTGGCTACAAAAATAATATGGTAATCTAGAATATGACTTCCTTGTCTAGAATAGGTAATATCTATGAAACAATGAAAACCAATTTCAAAAGCAGCCATTCTGAGACTTAGTGATGCCTGAGAATGAAAAGATCTACTATAACAGCAATTCAGCCACTGGCTGACAAGAAACAAAGTGCAACCCTGCCAAATCTCTGTTTGTAGTGTAAGTAAGAGCTCTGCAGGCTCTGATTTGGAGCAGCAAATTGAAAAGCTTTGAAAATGTAGAACTGTGCATGCTGCTGTAAGAGGTTTGTTTTTGTTGGTCCATTTGTGATCTTGGATAAAAAAATGTCCCCATTTTAATGAAGGCAGGGTTGGGCCTTCTGGTTGCTGCAGTCTATGAATGTGCTGGTAGCCACAGGTCAGCTGAAGAGTTGTGCTCTGACAATTGCATCTGAAGCTCCTTTACTACCTGTTGACTCATGATAGGGAAGCCAGACACAAAACAAATGTACCTAGTGCATGACTAGTGCATCTTTATTTCATATTTTGTTTTCTTTCCCTTCTGTACTTCACAACTCAATCCCGATGTTTATTATTTTACAACTGGGACCCAAACCTACTGTTTGTGGCATAATCTGAACTCTGTTGGTAAATGTGATATTACAGTCTTCTGCTGTAGTGATGGGTCTCTCAAAAGTCAGTGTTTTTGTCTGGATAAATGCTCATGATCTTTTTAAAGTTTCATTTGATCATGGTCACTCAGTTTAGTTAACCTAATGATATTTGCTTCATTTATCTTTAACACAGGCCTCAAATCCCGCACTTAATCTCCATTTGAGATAGAATTTGAGGGCTGGAAGTGGACTGACATAGTGGAGCAGGTTGAGCGCGGGCCTCTCGCATGTGCTGAATTTCACTCTTTCCTTATTTATGTGGAATCCCTTTGAAATCCTTGAGAATTTGAGTGCAAATTGAGAAGGAAACAATGGACTGAGAACTTCGGGGAACAAGTTCAGTGAAAGAGTTACTCAATGGCTGAGTAAAGATTTTAGAATTTTGTCTTGCCCAGAAAAGAGCTTCTGTATGGAAAAGTATCAGCAAACAAAATTACCCATCACTAAGACTGTTCTTCTCTGGGTTACATTGCTCCAAATTGTTCAGCAATTCCCAGAGGGAAGATTTACTCCATTTGAGAAACATTCTCTCCAGAAAGCCTTCAGGGGTTTTAATTGCATTAAATGAAATTCACTGTGGCTGCATTATGTTTCAAGACTACTGATAAATTAAAAAAATTAGATCCGCTGAAAAAGAAATGGAAGCAAATATGGAAAAAGAAAAAAAGCACTAAAAACATGAACTTAGAACACATGAAATTAGAACACAATGAAATACACTTACTGCCTTAATTTGCACAAAGTAAGACTGCTAAGTTTTGTCATTAGTCTGAAATACATGGATTGTGGTGAAATACATGAAAGGTGATGACAAACAGTTCAATCCTTGGGTGCAGCTAGTTTCTAATGTCCACAACTGAGGAGGAGAATTTCTGGCAGAATGAGAGAACCTCAGTTCAGAGTGCATCAATAGCCAAGTAAGCCAAAACTCTGGGTCCCACTCTTCAGGAAGCAGAGTCTGTCTCTTCCAGCTCTGACTGCAGGATAAGGTGGTGTGTTTGGGATTAAGTCTGGGGGCAGATCAGGGGGTGGGTACAAACAATTGACCAATAAAGGGTCCTTAGGGGAGAGTGGAGGACAGGGTTTTACAGGGTTACAGCCAATGAGGAAAGCAGTGGGAGGAGAAAGGGTCACATGGACCAATGGGGCCTCGAGTTTCCAAAGGAGTGGAACAACTAGGGATTAGCCCAGGGAAGACTGACATGGAAGATGCTGGAAAAAGGGGTGGGGTTACAATGATAGGCAAGGAAGGTGCTGGAACAAGGGGCAGGGTTACAATGATAGGCAAGGAAGGTACTGGAACAAGGGGCAGGGTTACAATGATAGACAAGGAAGGTACTGGAACAAGGGGCAGGGTTACAATGATGGACAAGGAAGGTACTGGAACAAGGGGTGGGGTTACAATGATGGACAAGGAAGGTACTGGAACAAGGGGTGGGGTTACAATGATGGACAAGGAAGGTACTGGAACAAGGGGTGGGGTTACAATGATGGACAAGGAAGGTACTGGAACAAGGGGCGGGGTTACAATGATGGACAAGGAAGGTACTGGAACAAGGGGCGGGGTTACAATGATGGACAAGGAAGGTACTGGAACAAGGGGCACGGTTACAATGATGGACAAGGAAGGTACTGGAACAAGGGGTGGGGAATGCTAAACAAGGTAGTTTCAGGCATGAATACGACTTGGGGACAGACGAACTGGGGAAAACATGAGGAACATAGGAACAAACCATTATAACTATAAAATTAATGAAATAAAATAAACATGGGCTGAAACAGTTTGGGATTTTTTTTGTTTTGTTTTTTCTTTTTTTTTTTCCCCATGTTGTATTCCATCTGTGTAATCATAGTGAGAATTAAATGACAATTTGAGATCTCAAAACTGATGATTCTTGAAGCATAGAAAGTATTTCCATATATGTGAGTTAGGAGTGAGCAGACAGCACAACTAGTTGTAAGACTCAACGCAAAATCTTAGTCATGGTTTGAGAGGTAGTTACCAGAATGGTGAAATGTCAGGAGCATAATGCTCTAAAAGGGTGTATACTGAATAGTTCTCATGATAAATGATGACTCAGGATAGAAATGCAAATAAAGAGATACTTGAAGTACAGTTACTTGTGGATTAGATATTCAGGACTGGCTTCTCAGCTCTGTTACTCTGGAGTAAGATGATAAGACACACAGTTTCAAAAGCATTGTATAAGCATGGAGCTAGTGTGAAGGGTGGGAGCCAATGCCTTGTGCTCTTAGAAGGGCTGCCAGCTGCAGCAGTAGGGTAAGGTAACCTCACACGCCATGAAACACTGATCATTTTCAATCTGGTACCCATAAAATGCCTCAATTGTTCCCATTGGCTTCGAGGGCAAATGAGTGCTCAGGATACAACTGCAAGAGGCTTGATCTCAGCCTCCACAGGCTGGGCTTATGCCTGTCTTAAGCTTAAGGGTCTGATGCCACTCTCCCTGTCTGCATTCCCAAAGTCATTACTGCAACAGCTATTGTGTGAAAAGGCTGCAGGATGAGCCCCCATCTCCTTCATTCTCCAGTTGCTAATTTTTAACATATGCTCAAGGAAAAAAAATGTGACTAATTAATTCTACTTTTTTCCCTTGCAGCTCTTTACATGTAAGGTCAGATCTGTAATGAGAATTTCCATTGAGAATTACTCAGGGAAAATCCAGCCCAACAGCTTTTCTCCACTATAAGATTCCTCTTAGATGAAACATTAGAAACAATTAAAATGTTTAAAAAGTTAATAAAGACCACTCCGAACTGGGAAAAGGAAAACCATGCTCATTTATTGAAGTGTTCAGATAGAATTGTTCTTATAGTATCTTCCAAGTGTCCTTTAATATTAATATAATTAAGAGTGGAATTTTTCACCAATACATTCTGGGAGAGTTGTTTGCTGAGATTTTTTGTCTTGTACTTCCCTTCATGCATTTTATCCTTCGTCAACCCAGAGAATGAACTCTCAGGCTGGACAACTCTAGCAGGAATAAAGTGAAGAGAAAGGGGATGCATAAGGGGGGAAAGGAAAACTGCTGGTTGTGTTGCTGCTGCAGCAGAGCCCCAGTGGTGGGTGGGAATTTGCTGCCTGGGATTTCTTCACCAGAACAAGGCCAGGCTGCTTTGTTAAGGGGATGCCTTCTTGACCCCTTCACCTTCCTCATGGCTGCACATGCATACAGATACGTGTGAGTATGTACAGGGATTTTCTCCTTCATTTCACTCTCTCCTTAAGGATTACTGGAGGATGACTCAAAGAAAGGAAAGGCTGGAAGGTTCCACAGATGGTTTTAGGGAGGGGTCACTAAGGGGGCTCTGTATGTCCTTGCTCACAAAATACCAGCCTGCAAAGAGATTCACCAAGCACATTCTGGCAGATGGACTTCTGTTCCCAATCACCAAGGGCAATTCTACACTACAAATCCACAAGCAGTTGTCATTTAGGAACTGCACTGTGCTCATAATCAAAAAGAAAAGTCCCCTAAATGACACTCTCCTTGCCCTCATGTAGATAGAACTCTCAATTTCATCTGTGTTGCCTGGAACTTCTTAAAAGATAAATGCATTTCATGGTGCAAAATGTCAACTCTCAAACAGCAGGAGTTTTAGCTGTGTTCTTCAAACACACATTGGGAACATGACTTTCCATCTGATTCAGAAGAGCTTATTCTGGAACACTACAGACTGGAACTCTTGCTGAACTCAAATTGTGAAGCATCTTAGAGGTAGTCAAGGACTGTCTGTATATATTTTCACAGCCCTGGGTCTAAGTATGGTGCCAGGGAAGTGATTTACGGCTCAAACAGGTAAGACTTTGGGCTCTAAAGAAGCTCAGCATGCATTGCATGTGCAGTAATACCAAATTTATTGGTGCATCCACCAGGTTCTTCTTATATTGAACTCAGCAAGAGCAGCCCTACCTGCTAATCACAATCATATCTTACACTTGCAGTAAAACTGTAGCAGACAGTACCTTGAAATGTGAAAACAGTAGTTCATTCACTTATTGCTTATGTTGACACCTGTGTTGCAGTCTGCTGTGTATTTAGGACTCACTTGCTATTGTTTTCTTTTTCTTTTTTATTGAAAGTTGACATTTTCCCACTTAGTCAGTAGCTATCAGGAAACTTTGCCAGACTACCTGTGAAGTTCATAGCTGGGTTGGTTTAAGGAAATTCTCATTTATGGCCTCAAAGCAAGTGTTTATTTTGCAAGTAGTAATATCTCTTTTTAAGCATGTGTTTGGAAAGCCTTGGAGTAAGACTGAGATTTAAAGAAAGGGTATTTCTTAATCAGAGTGAATTACATATTCTATGTACTAAATGCTGTAAAAAGAAATGTAAATTTGCTGTAATTCCCACATAAGTTAAAGTCATCATGGCAATCATAGAGAAGTTTCTGTGGCTGTGGTGTTTCACATGTGGATTGCAGGCTTGTCTTCAAGGGAGCATAAACAAACAAAATTATCTTTTTCTGATAAGGACACTGCATTTTTTGGTATGAATCTTTTTAATCCCTTTAGCTGCCCTTCCTAGGACAAGGTGTTCATGGAGAAGTGAGAGTTTCACTAAGATCTCTTGCAAGTTCTTCCTTTGTTTTTCACAATGTTTTGTGTCTTCCTTGTTCTTGGTGATAGTATATCTGTGTTGTGCCTCCCTGGCTCATCCCTAAGTCTTTCATATTGTTTCAGTTGCTTTGAAGGCTGTTTGGACCAAGACTTGCTTTTGTGTTCTGGTGTGGACCTATGTGTCCTCCTTGACCAACCCCTCAAGAGCATGGAATTAATTCTTGTCCTCAGTCAGGTACAAAAACAATAGTTGTAAAACCAGCAGCAGTGTTTTGTTGTTAAATTCATGTCACTGAAATGTTATGCCAATCTGGAAATAGTCTTGGCCACCACATGAGAATATGATGACAGAAATTAAATGTGATCCTCCTCAGTGTGACTGTACACTGAGTGTGTGTGTCCCATTCTGCTAAATTGCCAAATGCAATTTTTTGTTCATACATCAAAATTCGGGTGGCTACCATTTTGTCTATTAGGACAAAGACCTAAAAAAAATCCAGAAAGAGTAAAAAGAAAAGCCAGAGGAGTAAATAGCTATGGTACATTGATATTAGAGTTCCTTTCATCCTCAACATGCTTTGTAAACTTTACTTAATGATCAGATCCTTGAAGAGCAGCAAGACAGCAGAGTATGTTAAGCATTCAAGACACATGCCAGCTACAAATTCTGCAGCTCTTGGAATTAGAGCTGGGAGGTGTGGGGGTGGGGGGGACATTCTTGGAACCTGTCTTGCACTGGAAGGAATCTTGGGAAAGATACAGCGCCTGAGAGGAGGAAGAAGAGAGGCCAGTGGAAAGAGGTAATGTGGCTGATGGGAAGAGCTATTCATCTGTAAGGGTGTCCTAGAGCTTGTTGAGAAAGCCTTGCATTTTCTGAATATGGCGGTCAAAAAATATTCCCACGAGAGAGGTGAGAACCTTGATCGAGGAGCAAGACCCACTTCTGAACCCAGAGACATTGTGTGTGCTCACACCTCCTGTCTACCTCCCTCCCCAGGACACAAAGCCTAATCTCTCCATGAAAAGACCCATCTGTCCAGGCTATTCAAGTGACATTTACATTTCAGCAGTCTCTGATCATCACTGTTCCTTGACTTCCTGTATATTATGGAGAAAGAGGTATAAAATTAGTTTTTCAGCAATCACCTCCAATTTCCTGGTAAGAAATTATTTGGAGGCCTAGGGAGAGTGGAGCAATGTTTCACAGAAATGTCTTCTTCCTCACAGATGACATCGTGAAGAAAAGGACTTTCTAATCTGGCTGTTTTCTGATATCCTCCAGATCAAAAAGCATTTTTCCTCAAACTCAGGTCACTCCTACTAAGGGGACTGGCTTCATGTCAGGAAACTTGAGTTCTGGCTTTTGCCTAGGAATTAGCACTGGAAACTTTCGAATGTCATTCATTCTACACACATCTTCAGCCACTGCTCAGATGCCTTTAGCTGATTGTGAATGATTAGGATGGAAGGGGAGTCATCTCAATCTTTTATCACCACAAAATTTACCAATCTGCAGGTTTTATGTTGAAAATAAAGGACTAATTTCTTAGCATGCCTATTGACATAAATAAACATTAAGTTCTTCAGGCACCTGAAAACCTAAAGTGAAAGAAAGGAGGGAAAAAAAGGTTGCAAATGGAAAGTGAAGGTTTTGTTTCCATCCATGTTTCAATAGAAGTAAAAATTAGCACTAATCACAATATCCCTAAGATGTTTAAATATAGTTGCATTTTAACATTTTCACGCTATGACTGTAGTGCAACAATGGCATTTCATCACTAATAACATAACAGCTGCCTGGGGAAAACTGTCATGTAAACAAAACACTGTTTGTTAGCTTTATTTTGACATGTGTGCTGTTCATTAACAAATGAAAACTTTATTCAAACCTATTACTTCTTTACTTTCTGGGAACAGTAGCACCAACAATGTTGCATTTTGCAGTTTGCACTTGTCTCTGTAGCCTGGCCTACACACAAATAGTATTGGTTGAAATAAATTGGCTTCTAAATCAATTTAATAAACTCATTGCAATCCTGTTGTGCAGACATTCTTTAAACTGAATGAAGCTAACATGATATTAGCTATTCTTAAACCAATCTATGTGTTCTCGCTTGGAAGCTGCTCCAATTTACCTAAATTGAATTAGAAACTGATTTAGTTAAATAGATGTCATTTCTCTGTATGTGGACCAGACAAACATTCATTATAAATTACTGAAAGTACATGTTGATCTAGTCAGCATGCATTATCCAATGTTCATGGTTGTGAGGATAAAACAGGATCAGAGGCTAGAATTATAGGTGAGAAGTTTTTGTGACATAATTGATCAAAAAAGAATGAACAGGGCACCGACAGGCATAAATAAATGTAACAGTGGAGTTGCACTGGTTTATTCAAGTTGAGGGCAGTAGCAAGGGGCTACTCCAAGTATCCTTAAATGCTGATAATGTGATTCTGTTCTCTGATAGCATGTCTGACTTTGTACAAGTCAGATCTTATACCCTTACTTTGTCATGGCTACAGATGTGTCTATCCCATCTGAGGATACAAAGAACAAGAGATCTGTGTTTCTTGTGCTTGATTTTGAGGTGTTCATGCACCAAAATATGCTGAAGGGGAAGAGAGTTGTTAGGTTTTGAGAAATTCAGTGTTCAAATAAAATCTCATTATACAAGCAGTCTGGCAGCGATGTTTTACCTTATCAACCAATGAAGAGCAGGGTCAGATATCTATTGTTGGGTAGCCATCACTCAAAAGTAGAAATTATACAGCAGGATAGGAAAGCCTCCTTTCCAAACCTTAATTTCATAGGAAGATGATTACCTTGTCAGACACTTCATAGCATTCTCTGTTTATTTTAGATTAAAACAGTTGTTGACCCTTATTTTATTTGATAAGAAGAAATGTGATTCTGCATACCAGTAGTCTGAAATAAGAATCCAGTAATACTTTCCTCATGAAAGTTGTACAATTAATGAAATTGGAGTAGCCACTTATTTGTGTCACTTAGGAAAACAGTTTACATATAACTGTGATTTTTACTAATTTCATTATGGAACATGTATTTAGTTGTAGCACAAGTGGACCTCGCTGCAGTGGTATGATCAATATTTATGAGCCCAGTCATTCAGACCAAGGCAAGTTCTCAATGGCAGTCAGGAGTTCTTCATTTCAAAAAAGTTAGAGTGATCAGAAATAGTGTTTTCGTTAGATCCATGTTTGCTAAAGCCCTTGTCTATGAGAATGTGTACAGACTCCTGCCTATCATTGATACCACAGCTGAGCTCTACCCCACTTTCTGCATGTTCGCGCCTTGGTTTATTGTGATATTGAGCCAGGCTAACTGTGAGCAAAGAGGAGGTTTTATAGCACAGCCTTGAATCCAATGCAAATATGGACCTGATGGGCTTGACCAGGATGTTAAGAATTTGACTTCTAACTTCTTATGACCTTGCTAACTGCACACCTGGTGCTTTTCACATTAGAAACAAAACCCAAGAGAGGCACTTAGATTTTCCTGCAACATTATGCTCTTTGGCAGGAAAACTTACAGATCCATAGATTCTGTTGTGACTTTTTCCTCAAAAGCAGCTTTTCATCATATTAAAAAAGTGTTCTTTTCATGAAAAGAGTGGGGAATTAATTTGTATATTCTCCTTAAGATCTTTTGTCTCTGTTGGAACAGAGTTTTTTTTCTCTTTTGGGGGAAAGTCTTTTTTAAGAAAGAACAAATTTAGTATTAAATGCACTTAATGTCAAGACTTAATAGAATGAGTAAATCATAATCTAATGCAATAATATCTTAGGCTAGTTGGAAAAATTGTCAGAACACAAAGTAAGCATTGATATAGCTAAATCCCAGCAGAGCACATCCAACATGAGAAGCTGACTAATAAAATTCCTAATTTGGCTAATAATTTTTCAAAGGATTAGTACTACATCTAGTGTGTGGAGTCTTCCACTGTTAGCATCATGAATTATTTGGACTCTGAAAACACATTGTAAGAAAGTTATAAATGTGAGTGTGTTCACAAGGATCTTTATGTTTCCTTTCATTACAATGAAAAATTTCATATAATTAAGAACCCGACTTCTACTGCCAAAGAGGAATAATGGTTAAAGGTGGATACGAAAAATGATGCTGAGTGTGTAAACATGGAAACATGCTTTGAGATAAATCTTACTTCTAAATCTACCCTGTCAACCACCATCTGAATTCATATTGCACTAAGAGGATATATCAAATGCTGCATCCATCTCCCTGGAAAGCAGAGAATATAATGTACAAGCAACCCCAAACCTCACTAGCTATTACAATTTCTTCTGAAGGCATGTAGTTCACAGTGTCTTAGGAAAGTGCATTATCTGTCAGGCTTTTTGAATGCCTCATAATAAAAGTGTCAGCTGCCAACAAGCCTCTCCTCCCCCTCCTCAGCACACAGGCTTTACAGCTGCTAGCAGGTTTTATTTAATATTCCAATTTAACTAGCAGAAATTAACGTGGCTAAGTTTTGAAAGTCTGACAGTGGGAATCAAAGAGGTCAGCATGTGCTGCTGTGTCTTTGGCTCCAAACATGAAACAGTGAGTGTAGCCATAGAGCCTCTCAAAGACACTCAGGGCAATGTAGCTACACTTTTTAGGCAGTAAGGAGCAAGTAGGAAAAACAGCTTTAAAATCATGCAAGATATTTTACTTTTTTTAAAATGGCTGTGCAGGTATTATTTCAATTGTAATCTTGAACATCTAAAGTAAATGATCCTCCACTGGTGTTGCTTTGCTTATAACTATTATGGGCAGTAAATTTACTTGATCTTGTTTTGGCTGAAGAAAGCACTCCTTTTCCAAGCTCATTTGTCTTTCCAGTGATGTTGATAGGAGCTGCTTTGTAATGCATGTGAACAAGAACAGTAATTCACACACTTGTATTTCCAACTAGAGTCCAAAATAATCTCTGATTTGGCATAACAGGAGGAAAATCAGCTTTCACTCATTAGCCTTCCTGACTTCAGGCAAGGAAAGCACAAATATTTCAAGATCCTTCTGGGGCAATATGTAAATACCTGTAAAGTGTCTAGAAAAGTTTGAGTGAATTTCAGTTTACTTCTTCTGATCCTTTGCCTTATAGTTAAGATACACTGGCAGAATTTATCCCACCTGAGATTTATTAAAATTATAGAATCAAAGAATATCCTGAGCCGCAAGCGACCCATCAAAATCATTGAGTCTGGTTCCTGGGCCAGCCTAGGATACCCCAACAACCCCACTCTGTGCCTAAGAGCTTTGTCCAAATGCTCCTGGAGCCCTGGCAGCCTTGGGGTTGTGACCATTCTGGAGAGCCTGTTCAGTGTCCCAGCAACCACTGGGGAAAGAATCTTTCCCGATATCCAGACTAAACCTCCTCCGACACAGCTCCAGCCATTCACTTACCTTGAAGAGTTTTGTAATTCCCAAATCAGAATCTATGAGTGAAAAAGTCTTGCAAAAGTATCCTTAGTTCAATGTTTTCCACTGGATATGGGTTTTCCAGATCCATTTTCTGTAGGGTATGTCATATAATTTAACTTCTCAGTATTCTTGGCTCAGTTCCTGCCTCTGATACCAAAGTTTTCTACTAGGCTGGAGAACATATGTATGGCTACACAGAGCCAAATCCTGCTTGATCCCAGTAGCTATTCAGGACATGGTTTGTCTAGGATATACACCTTAGCCTGTGCATTGTCTCTGTTGATATTCCCAAACCTGGTTCTCTGTGTCATCTACAGAAGTAACAATCATACTAATATCTAGGTACTTCATAAAGAAAGAGATGTGATTTATTTCATTAGTGGTTCAGGAATTCTTTGGGATTCCAGGAAGAAATGGGCATCATTAGGACTCAGTTTATTACTAGTGCTTTATGGGGACCAGTGCTTCTCTATCTCCATGGAAAAGAACATAACTAGAACAGTGGTTTCAGGATGACCTGAGGGGTCTGTGAGAGGTAACAAAAGGCTCAGAAGGTCTGAGGAAGTCATATTACTGCTGTGCTCAAATTTATAGTCCTGATTTTCACAGCTGCATGGGAAAACTGCACAAATAGGAAAAGCTCTGTTTCTTTGAATTAAGGTTTTAAGAGCATGTAGTGGTCTTGTAGGCATTGTTAGTTAAAACTGGGCACTTAGAAAAGATGTTTCTTCTATAAAAAAGGCTGCTTTACACCCCTCTGTAAATTATCACAGAGATCTTCAAACACTGTTAAAAGATTGTTACATTGCAGGTAGGTCAAGCCTATTTTTCATCCTCAAAGCGAATTCCATCAATTTTCGGTCCACGAAATTTTCAGCCACGGGTAAGTTTTGGGAGCTTCCTGAGACCAGGTGGCTCAGTCTTCAGTGAGATTTCTCAAGGATGAGACAGAAATTCTCTGAGCCAATCCAAGTGGCACCTGGGTAAGCAATAGACTTTGCAACAGACTTTACTACACAGAGCCCTGCTGCTTTACTGCCATCCTTATTGCCTCCAGGCGTGTCCCACTGGGTTTTTGTGTGCCTGGGCCCTTGGCGCAGGCAGAACAAAGAGTGACATGATGTGGGAAAAGAAAGAGGAATATATCAGGGGAAGACAGTGCAGTGTAAATGTTCAACAGCAGTGTCCATGTGACTCCCTAGTGACAATTGGAGGACAAGAACCCATAAAACCACCCGACATAACAGGCAACCAAAGTGCCAGTGAAAATCAAACTGATTTGGAAGATGCTTTTTTAGTGTTATTTGTGAATAATGATTCGAAAGTTCTGTGTACTTTTTCTTTGTGTTCTTTGTACTCCTTTTGTTTGCATGAGCTGGAATATTATACACATGTAAATTTTCTCCCTCTATTATTTCTTTACAGATGAGAATAGTAAAGTGGTTTAAATCTTGAAAGCACGTATAAGTAATCTTGAAGTCACAATACTTCTTTTAGAAAACAAGACCAATAAAACTGAGAAATCCAAGATCAGCTCAAAGAATACCTAAAGCTTTATTTAGTTACAGAGATGCCCAATTGAAGCATGTCAAAACAGCCTTACCTCATCCCTCCCATTCAGTAATTGATATTAACAGAGTGCATGGGGACAAATGAAATTTTGCAGGCTGATATTTTCCCCTAGTTTTTCCTCCTTTACCAGAGGTCAATTTTCTAGTCTCCTGTACTGAGCTTCCTTTCTTGGAAGTTGGCTGCAACATAGATGGTTCCTAAAGGCAGTACCCATGGTTAGTCCAGGATGAGGCCCCAGGCACGACTTGTGTAAAGCTGCTTTAGTGACTGATTATTTCCAGTGTTGGAAATCACTTCAGTGAGGACTGAGGCAGGGTCAGGACAAGCGAGTAGGTATGTTTTTATCCAGTGTTCCCTGTCCCCAGAGGTGGCTGGGTCACCTTGAGTTCTACGGGGGAGAATAGAAGTGGAGGCATTGTTCTTAAGGTGTCTACAACTCAGAGGCTCTGCAGAAGCTCTCTGTTCCCTCCCAGTTCAAGTAGGCCTGTCATCAAAGGCATTTCTCTCTTGTTTACAATGGAGGACTTGGCCAGTTCCTTTTCACAAGTTCTCTTCTTTCCTCTTTGAAGGATGGTCTTATTGTTATGTGTCCTCTCAAGGCTGCCTTTGATCTGTGCTGTGTACAGTGAGATGCATGAGTGCTCACTGAGTAGATGTTACACCTACCAATCACTGCAGCATTCTTAATAATTTTGTTCCTTCAAATCCACTACCCAGCACTGACAAATTAAAACATTTTTTCTCTTGGTAGGCTGTATTTTACTCATGTGAAGTATAATTTTATCCTGTTCCTCTTCCCTACTGTAGAGGTTTTTAACTTTATGGATTTAAAAACTAGTCATGATGTAACTTTTTTCAGAGAGATGGGAGATGTAATGAAAGGAGCTTGCCAAGGAAAAAAAGGAGCAAAATTACCTGATCCTGTTTGTTTTAGGAAGACTATTAACAATTCACTAAGACAAGTTTAGCCATGGATTAACTGTGTTATAATATTAAGATTCTCCCTGCAGTTAGACTCTGCTGATTTGTGCCAGAATTATATTACATTTCCCTTACTGCATTTTCATACCATAAGGCTTTATTGTCACAAATTCCAAAAGTACTTTATGTTTTCTCTTCCATATGACTTCATTATCTGTTGGGTTTGGGAGCACCTAAAAACTCTTGTGTCTCTTGAGTGGTATGCAGACCACTCCAAAGGCTGTCTAAGAGCAGGGAGCTGAAGGATATAGAGTGTGTCTTATTTATTTTAGTGGAACTCTAGTCTCTATGTTTAATCCAAATTTGTTGATCTTTCTCTTTCTTTTTCTTTCTTTCTTTCTTTCTTTCTTTCTTTCTTTCTTTCTTTCTTTCTTTATTTCTTTCTTTCTTTCTTTCTTTCCTTCCTTCCTTCCTTTCTTTCTTTCTTTCTTTCTTTTTCTTTCTTTCTTCCTTTCTTCCTTTCTTCCTTTCTTTCTTTCTTTCTTTCTTTCTTTCTTTCTTTCTTTCTTTCTTTCTTTCTTTCTTTCTTTCTTTCTTTCTTTCTTTCTTTCTTTCTTTCTTTCTTTCTTTCTTTCTTTCTTTCTTTCTTTCTTTCTTTCTTTCTTTCTTTTCTTTTCTTTTCTTTTCTTTCCTCCAGCTCAGGTTCTTTGTTGCGTGATCAGAAAATCTCAGTATTTTCAGAGATCTGCCTATGTAAACCCCAGATTAGTTCTCAAGTGTCCCCAACTACTAGAAAACCTTAAATTTAACTTGAAATATATTCTCACCCTACTCAGACCTTCTGTTATCCTCCAGTTTTGTTACTCTAGTTTATTAACATTTGAAGGTCTGAAAAGAATGAAGTGAGAAAACAGCCTTTAATGTGATGACTCAGATGCAGACACAGCAGGCAGAGCTTCAGGAGATTAGAAATGGTAATACTTGTAATTAGAAATTCTGCAGTTGAGTAATGTTAGTTAGGAGCTCGCAAGCAGAATTTAAGTACTCAGATTAATCTATATGTTGTGAAAATAATTATGCCAAGCCAAGTGTTTCCACATCAGGCTATCTGGGATCAGTCCCTTGCATGAATCTTCATTTTGAATTCTAGCAATGCAGACACAGAGTGTGAGGCATCAGTGAGCCAGGTGTAGGTGTGACACTAAATTCAGTGTGTAACTGCTCTCCTCCACAATTGTAAGTGACAAGAATTTACCAACTTTGGGTTTATGGGGGTGCATTTCCTGTAATCCATGCTCAAAATGCTGCAGAATTGAAAAAGCACTGGGCTGGGCAGAGGAAAGTTTTACAAATGAATGTGCATTTTTTTCCCAGCAGACTGGTAAATTCCATTACCATTACATAATTACGTTTTAATTTTCTTCAGTGCTGTGTACTTGTATTTCTTCTCCCTGTTTCCAGGAGAGTTGTGAGCATTGAACAGCTTGTTTACTATTTCTCTCTTAGGGAATTTGTCATTGTAAAAAGCAGTAAGCATCAATTTTGTAAGGATCACAGAAGCATTTATCTTTTAACTAGATTTAGAAATATACAGGTTTTGGCAAAATAATGAATATAGTAATTTCACAATTATAAGCTGCACCTGATTATAAGCCGCACTTCCGGGTGTCAGCAACTTTTTGTTCTTTGTCCATGTATAAGCTGAAATGGGAAATCAGGGATACCAGTTCAGAAGTTGAGGTGAAAAAAGTGGTGGATTTTTTTAAAATGAGCATTTAAAAGCCTCAGAGCACCTACTGGGAATGTCTGGATATACTAGAATGGATCTGAGCCTGCCTGGAGTGAGATGACTGCCCAAGATCCCCGGGACCCAAAATTGTTGTGCTTCTATTTCTTTATTTGCATAAAGAATGTAATTGGAGCTGAAAACTGTATTGGAATAGATCCAGAATATTGGGTTATATCCTTGTTTCACTTCCACTGTAGATGATTATATTTTTAATACTATAATTTACATAATTAGAAATATTGATTCCTTTACAAATAAAGCAATTTAACTGCAAATGTGCCAAGATGCCAAAAAGTAATCAATCTGTTGTTATCTTGCATGTGTGAGTGAATTGTGATCCACAGCCAGCAGGGTTTTTTTTTTTTTTTTCATTCTTTGGTTTGCATCAGATGCCACTAATTTAGTATTGTCCCCAACTCATGTACTTTTTTGATTACTTGGTGTCAAAGTGATGCTAAAAGGCATAAAATTAGTGTGTTAAAATAGTCTCTGATTAGAGGAACACAGCATATTCAAATTGTGAAACAATTTCCAGTTCTAGTTCAGGTTTCTCCAGTGGGATATCAGATAGTGAGATTTAAGTGTGAGTATCATCTGGGCCCTGGAGCACAGATCAGAGTGACATTCTGCATGAGAAGAGAAAATTAGAATTTGCATAAATTTTTCTCTAAATAAGGCTGAAAAGTGAAGTCTTCATATTGCATCATTTGCTAAACACACTGTCTCACTAGATGCATGTTTCTGAAACAATAAACGTGAATAATGCAAACAGGAAATCATGGTCTCCAGAGTGAGAGGAACAGATTCAATCTAGAACTTAAAAAAATCCACGAGGAATCTTTTAATCAGTATATCAATTACTGAATTCTCTGTTTGTACCTCTAGCACAGTGGTGTGATTTCTGTTTTTCCCCCTCTCATAAAGCTTTAGGAAAGTTCCTCAATGACATTTCTATGTAGTATTTGAAATGAGTAGAAGACTCAGCCATTGCAGCTCTGTGTCTCCCTGGACAAAATGCCCAATGAATTCATTCTGACAGGGAAAACCTAGTTGTTTCTTTCAGGAGAAATGAAATTGTAAAAGTAATCTTTAATTATGTTTCACATTGTAAGATTTTTTTTTCCTTGGTTAGCTACAAATATGAAACTGTTTTCCAACTTTCTACAGATTATCAGTAAAACATGTTATTCTTTCTAAAATACAGACTTAGAGGAAAGCAGAATATTTAGTCCCACTTGGCCATGAGTTGGCTTCATGCGCAACTCCTGCTATTAATGTAAGTTCTGTGAAAGCTGTTTGAAACTGATTGTATATTTGGATTTATGGCTCAACAAAAGTTCAGTGTGGACTCTCAAATGAGCTTGTGCCTTTTCATGGAGTAAAGCTTAGAAAAATAGATGAATGCTGAAGGAGGAAGGCAAAGGAACTTGTGTGTGACTGCCCTGACATTGCAACTGCCCTTGCAAAACTGTTGTACATGAACTTGGTATTTTTCTTGGACATTTGGAGGCTACTTTTCTCCCTTTCCCTCCCCTTTCTCACTATATTTACATGAATATATGGCCAAAGAGAGATATAAAAGAGCACAGGGACACTCCATCATTCTTTAAAATCAATCCCTTTAGATACACTAGCAGTAGTATCCAAAGGAAGAATGGGATGTATAATGACGTACTGCATTTCCTATTTTATGCCAGTTTTTTTCCTGAATTGGAATATTTGTATGATTCAAATGTTCAGTCCACTTTTGAAACAGTGTATAAGATCTGAATCAGATACAACACATAAGTTGGGCCCTTTATAAACGTAGTAGCTTGGCAAAGAGGAAAGTCAAGAGTTTGACTATTTTTTTTTTTTTCTTTTTTTTTTTTTTTTTTTTTTTTTGTGATCATCTTGTGATTATCATACATAGAAATACGAAATTCTCCTCCGTGAATCTCACTGGTTTATTCCATGGATCCAAACATTGTACTTCTGGAAGAATAAACTAGGAAAAAAAAAAGGTTTTATTTGAAGACCAAGTTTTTGTTTGCTTTCAGTTTCCTTTCATATGACTGCTATTTAAAGTTCTTGTGTGAGAAATTAATACCAGCCAAAGACAAACTGAGGAGATATTTGTCGAGGAACTGGTGCAGTTATCACCTAATTACTGAAATGAAACTTAACATGGCAAGGTCCATTGTACAAATTGCTTGTAATATAGTAGAATAATAATAAATAAATAGTAATAATAAATAATAGTAGAATAATAATTAATAAAAAAACAATCACTGTCATAGTACACATCAGTCAAGTAATTCATTTTAACATTTAATTTTATATATATACATATGTACACCTAAGTATATAAAAATTTGTATGGTCTCATATATATGTTTGTGTAGTTGTCTCCTTGATTTTATTTTTGGTGTCTATTACATCTTGTGTACACATGTATAAGTAAATAAGGACATAAATTTTAGTTGTCCCAGATAGCTAGAGTGGTTACCAGCATAGCCAAGTCTTTCGTATCCAGGAGAGATGTTATGAGAAACTTTCAAACGTTCCCATTTATTTCTGTCCTTTCACTTTCTGGAAATCATTTTACCTCACAGGTATGTGCTGATGTTTGATGTGACTACATCAGATAAGCACAGCAGATGCTGCCAACTTGTCTCTTCATGGCTGCTAATGATACTGTTGCCTAAACCCACATGATTTTGAGAGTATTTAACAATCAACCAACACTCTAGGGATAATATCCATTTGCTGTTTCATGTGGAACATTCAAACATAATAAAAATTTATTTATTAACTTTTTAGCGGAGTAAAGACCCTGAAGTGTTACATTTTTAACCACCATGGTGCAAAATAGCTAAACCTGGTCTAATGACCATTGAATGATCACATGTATCACTCTATGTGAGAAAAAAATGCATGTAACTGTGGCAGTTTCCTATCTGATCACAGTTATTGATTGAATTCTGACTTCAGCAGAAGTCAAACATTGCAGTTGTCTCTGAGCCTAATATAATTTGTTTAAATCTGTGCAGGAGTGCGGGGGCTTTTGGGTTCTTGACACTCTTGCTGCATTCAATCAAGTAGAATGTTGCTTGCATTCACCAGGGGGAAAAAAAAAAAGAGAGAGGAAAATTGGAGAATTCAAAGCTAGACATTGTGTAGGAAATGTTACCATTTCCTGTGTAGTTACAAAATTACCACATTCCACTTGCTCTGTATTATTTAATCCCAATTTAAATGAGGAAGATATTTGATCCCCCGAATTCATAGTCCTGGAAGGACATGTAGTTCATTTGTTCTCAAAGACTAAGTGAACAGCTCACAACATTTTTCACTTCAGTTTCTACCAGTCAAATAGGAGAGAATACATTGACCCCAGTGAGGCTGCAGAAGATGCAGAATGGCTTCAAAATTTTTGCCAGCTTACAGCTACTTTCACACGCTCGGTTCAGAAAGCACATGCTGGGAAAACAGGTCAGTCCCCTGCCAGACTCTTTTGCTGTTTTAAATTTTCTGCAGCTCTGTTCACTGAGGTTAGGCTGAAAGCAGGACAGTGACCAATAAGATAAAATATAGATAACTCAGCATTTGCATGAAAGGGAAAGATTTTTCAAAGGCAATTATATTAATTAGAAAATAAAAGTTTTCCTTAAAGAGAAAATGATTAATTGATTTTTTTTCCTGATTGACCATAATCAGAAATAAGCATTTCTGAAAATTGCAATTGTTGCAATTGTTGTTCTGTTGACTCCTAAAATATTTTTGATTTTAGTTTTTCATCACCACCAAGGACTGAACTCTCCTTTCTCCTCATACAACTTTCAAATACTCACATTTTAATACTTGGAAAATGATTGAGAGTAATTGGCACCAGGAACTCTCCTACTTACCTACCTCTCACTGATTCAAAATCGGGTTTGCATTTGAAAAAAATGGTGCTCTTAAACATTATGACCTCAAAGCCATCCTGCTTTCTGTAAACCAAGTTCTTATCAATTACATATCATTCACAAAAATAAAATTAAAAGCCAAAGACCTGATTACTATTACCTAATAATGGTTGTCCTGGGTCAGACTGGATGTCCATCAGCATTTGTGGCTGTGTTAGCAGTCAGAAACTAAATTAAAAAGAGCTACATGGGATGTTTTATCAAAGGCTCTTCTGACAGCAATTTCATCTCAGGTTTCCTGATCCAAATATAGTCTCCATGTATTTAGATACCCTTGGTGGTATTCTTTTCCATGAAGATCCCTGGTCTTCCCATGGTCCCATGAGAGCTTTCATCCCCCTCAGTGTCCTTCTGAAAGACTCTTTTGTTTTGAACTTGGTTTCCACCAGTTTAATTGGATTGCCTTTGCTCTTACTAGATGAGACATAAAAAACTGATCTCCACCTACTTTGTCTGAGCCCTGTAAGATTTAGCAAACCTCTCTCACATTCTGTCAATTCCATGTGAATCTGAAGCAACATAATTCTAATAATTATTTTTGTATGAGGTTTTCCTTGTCTTTGGTCATCATTTGAAGCTATTTCAGTACCTTATGAACATCTGGAGCTTTTCCTGGTCTAACAGTAAACTTTTCCAATGGTGGGATCAAAAAGGTGCTCAGGGTGCAGAATGTCAGGACTGGCTTCTCTGATATATATTCCCCATCATTTGTGTTTGGCCATCTAAGAAAGAATGACACGGATTACAACAGAACCTTCTCTTTTGTAATTTTTCTATTGAAAAATATAACACCCCACCAGTCAGAAAATACGGTGAACTTTAGGATTGAAATTGTGGGATTTAGAAGAAGAAAGATGGATTCAGGCCTCCCTAGGAAGAAAGGGGAGGAGAAAGGCACAGTAGAAGGGGTGAATAAAGGACAAGCAGACTGCAGATGATTTACTGTTGCATTACGATTACTGTGTTACAATATATTGTTTCTCTTTCCTCCTTGCAACACTTACATTTGGAATGGAACCAGTCTTTAGAAACTGTTTTTCTTGAAGTTCCTTTAAATCTCTTTCACCTTAACCTTTTTCTTAATGTGGAGGAACCTTTTTTATCTAGATATTCAGAAACTGGGATCTGTAGTTTTTCTCCTAGTATGCATCTTTAGAAAGCAGATTAATTGCTCATTAGGTGATATGAAATTTAGAAAGTTAGAGTATGAACGATTCGTTAAAAAAAGGAGGAAAGCTGAAAAAAACCTTCATCATGCTGAAATTGTTAATACACACCCAGGTGGACTCAGTGAAAGAAGGAAACAAATGAAAAAGTGCTTCAGCTGTGCACAGGCATGAAGCCTGGGCATATCAGGATTCTCCAAGGAATCTGTTACAGCACAGCTCCCTAGAGTAAAGCTGTGGCTCTGCACTGTGAAAAGAAACCATATAACCAAATCTCCCAATAAGTGGGTAAGTGACCAAAGATAAAGACATGCTTTTAGTTTGGTCTTGCTGAACTTATTATTTTTCAATTCCACTCTCTGTCCTCATTTGACATATTTGTAATGTGAGACGTTCCTCCTGATGTCTGACCTTCCCTGCCAAGTTTTCAGAATTAAGACTACAGTTAGAAGCCATAGAAATAATCTCAGGAGATCCACAGATCCTATCTGGAGCAGAGATTGGGCAATCTAAATTATCCACTCTGCTTTAATTTATTTTGTACTTGTCTAGGTTTTTTCTGAAAAGTGTTGAGAACCTATAATTTGAACCAAAACCTCCCTGTGCTATTTATTAACTGATTCAACCTTTCTCGTAAAGCCTGGTCTTGTGCACTGAGACTGGCTATTCAGCACTGAAGCTGTTTTCTTTAGAGCAGTTCTTGGAGGGCTCCCAACAGAAGCAGTGCAACCCCTTTCCCAGATTTTATAGTTCAGGAGCTGTTTTTGATAAGTGTGAAGCTGAGACGGAAAATCTAGAACCCAAAATATTATTGAACCAGATATAGCGAGACTTTCACTCCTCTACCCTGATTCCATCATCCAACTACCTTTTCAGATCTGATATTGTGAGAGATCTGGTCTGATCCGCTGTGTTCCCGACCCCCAAATCTGATTTGATGTTCAGAACTTAACAGTGGACTCCCAAAGGTCTTTTCCAACCTTATGGATTATATGAGTCTGTGGTGTAGGGGAACTTCAGTCCCAACAATTGTTCCTGCTGGCTGGAAGATACACAGAAAAAGATTCCAGCAGTCATGTCCTCTGAAAGGACAATTTGAGTGCTAAAATTCACCAGTATACTGATATAATTTAAGAATATCAATTAATTTAATCTAGAGCCTTTGGATATAGTGAGGAGAAAAGAGAGAGCTTGAAAATTGTTTCCAGTCTGCTGTAAGCAGTCATCATTAACTACTATTAAAAAAAAAAAAAAAAAAAAAGAAAAAGAAACCAACAACAAAAAAACAACAAACAAAACAAAATACAGGAGACTGTAGAGTGACCTGAAGTTGTCTGAAAGACAGTGCTCATATTTCCTATTGATTTGCATTTATGTGTGAAGTGTATTGTGAGGCAGCCCAGTGCTTTCAAATATTTCATTACAGACCAATCATTAAGACAGAAAGAGCTACATGGATGCCATCAAGGACACTTATTAGACATATGTTTGGGTGTGCTTGTGTTAGCAATGGACTATAAATAATGAAATGAAATGAAAAGAAATGAAAAGAAATGAAATGAAATAAAATAATAAAATAAAATAAAATAAAATAAAATAAAATAAAATAAAATAAAATAAAATAACAGGAACAAACCAGATACTTTCCTACTTGGCGTCTCCAAGTTCCCTGCTGTGGATGTTAGCTGTGGATGTTATTGTTTTCTTGGAGAAGAATTTTAAAAACTGTTGGGTATTATTTCCGAGCTCTGCTGCAGTTAGCAAAACCCTGTCAAACATAAAATCTGGCAATATTGTATCTCTGTAAGCAACAGGTCATTACTGCCTATGTTTTCTTTTATTGTTGCAGTTTTGTTCAAACAAACAAGTAAAACCCCCTCAAGTAAATAACTGTACCTCTGTGTCACTCTGAGCTTCTGGTGCAGTGCTGTGTGGGTGTCTCATAGCAAAGAGGTGATTTAAACTGAGGGTTTTTTTAAATACATAATATAAGTATTTTATAACAGCACTAAAACGTAATTGTCTGTATTAAGCACTATAAAAAAACTTGGGTCCAGAGTCACAAAAGCACTTAGGACTTTGGCATTTCAGATGCCCTCAGTGTGAATCCAGAACACAGTGTCCTTGGCATAAACTGACAAACATTGCCAAGATAGTTTCCAAAATCACAAGTAGTGTATGAATATTGATTCTTAGGAGGTGCAAAATTGGCTTCAGTGTGCTGAATTCACCTGAATATTCACATTTATACCCAGTCCTTAACCGTTGTGCAGAGTTCTTCAAACATGGGTGTGATAATGATGATTCAGAGGAACATTGATGCTTTGTCACTGCTTACAGTAATTGAAGTTCTGGCCTGGTTTGATATACAAATGTTAGAAACTTGAAAAGCTTGTGACTCACCAAGAATGAGTAAGGACTGAAATGTGAGCTTTCAAAGCAGCATAAGGTAAAATGGTCCTGGAAAATTTCTTTTCATTGCCCAGTTTGAATTTATAGCATATAAATGGAGCACCACCAACACTAGCAGGGATATTGTGTGTCATACAGTGCTTGATTTTATTTTTAAAGCCCTAGCTGCAGGAATCATGTAATTGCATAAATTCACCACTTTAATTTGTACAAATAATTGTATTTCTAGTGATTATTTCTGGAAGTTTGACCGCACCACTCCTGCACAATTATTAAAGGAGACAAACCTCCACAATTTATTGCTTTTATAAAGTCCCATATTTTTAAGTTGTTTCTGTGATTAGTTGGGATACAACATTTGAATACATTACTTCTGTCAATATTCTGAATGTAAATGGTAAAAAGTTTTTTTAGTTTGATTAGTTTTTAAATGTTGTTCATTTGCATTCAGTGACCTGTTCAGAAATATTTGAACACTGTGGTGTGTAAAAGTAAAAAGTTAGAGACAAGGCCAACATAAAGGTATCTTAAGGTGAGATAAATGGGTGGAAGGCAGGCTATGAATTACTTTCTCAGCCCTCTTTGGTGAGGAATGATGCAGCTGTAGGTCCCACACCATAGTTTCCACTATAGCTCTGGAGTCATGGTAGCACAGCAGTGGGAAGGCATCTCACAGGAACAACAGATTTTCCAGCTGTTCCAGGAACAATTGAAGTAATTCCATTTACCCATTGAAATATCTGCATCAGATAATCTGATTGTGCAACTCAGTCTCCTCTGCCTTAAGTTCTCAAAAACAGTCATCTGTTTATCCAGGTTAGGGCAGAATTTTGATTACAGTAATTTCGTGCATATAAGGCGCACCCTTTTGACTAAAATTTTGATCCAAACCCAGAAGTGCGCCTTATACCCCGGAGCACCTTATATATGGACAAAGTTCGGAAATTTGCTAACCTGGAAGTGCTAGCCTGCAGAAGCCCCGAGCCGAGCCCGCCTGGCCCCGAGCCAAGCCAGTAAGCCCTGCGATCGTGTGATTCCGTTACTAATTCATTACTTTGTTGTGCATGGATCCTCACTGCAAAAAAAAAAAAAGTGTGCCTTATATGCTGGTGCGCCTTATATATGGACAAAGTTCGGAAATTTGCTAACACCTAGAAGTCTGCCTTATACTCCGGTGTGCCTTATACCCGTGAAATTACTGTATTTGTTGAATAATTTCCCTGGCTCATATTTTCATGCATGCAAAACATGGGGCCAGGAATGCAGCAGGGCTCATCTTTTCTGCAGAAGACCAGTCAGGTAATAATTCAGGATGTTGATCTCTCAGACTGAAAAAAATGGTTATTCACAGTGAGGGTTGAACACTGGGCATGTTTTTAAAATCTTGTTATTTTTTGAGAAAGAATTTGATTTGGTCATCATAACTGACACCAAAACTGATTTAAACATGTACAGTGGGAGAAAAAGAGGCGAAAAACTCTGTGGACCTTGAAAAGGCAAATAAATTTTGGTTCCCATCCCTCTGGAGAACCCCAGCTTATTTAAAGGCTGAAGTGAACTGTGGGACTGCTTAGCTTGTTTTTGACTTCAGAGAGCTGGAAGAAGCATTGAAGGAGTAGGATTTCTCTGTGTAGCAATGAGCCATATGGGGAGTTTGTGTAATACTCCTTGAGGGGAAAGGAATGAAACAGTCATAATTCTCTGCTTCTTCTTTGGACAGTCCCTCATTACAGGACTTGTGCTCCTGGAAAAGACTCCACCCTCTGACATGTAGAATCAACCACTGTAGTGATAGCAGATACTCTGTTGTAACACATACACACACAATGCATGACTCCGTGCCAGGCTGTAATTTGTTTTTGTCATCTATCTACTGACTAATGTGACAACCCACACAAGTATTTATTTCCAGAAGGAGGAATGCAAAATGAGAGCTGTAGCTGTCCCAAGTCCTGAAAAGCTGTTTAGTGAAAAGGAGGGGGAAAGAGCAGCCTCCCACTCTTCCTCCCAAATGACAGGTTTTTAAAAGCCCAAGCACCAAATTCAACAACTTTGAAGTTGGCCTTATGCATTTTTTTAGCTGCCATTTTCTCTCTGCTGTAGCTTCAGAGAAGCTGGTATTTGTTCTTTGTTGGGCTGGGAGTATTTGGGGACTTCAAGTGAGATGTTGCCAGAATGTGAATGGTTGGGAGCTGGGAAGGCGAAAGACTGGATTGCATGCTGCCTTGCACATGAATGACACATGCTCCTGCACACTCAGCCCACTTTGGCTCCCCAAATCAGATTAAAATACAAAAATCCTAGAACAGTGAGGTGCCCATCAGAAATTCTGTCTATGTCAGAGGCCCTTGCAAGCCTGGTTACAGCTGCAGGTGAAACTCCTGAGCAATTCAAGTCACAAAACAGGCTTATATTCTACCCCAAGCTTAGTGCCCACAGTAGGTATGGAGAAAACCAGAATCACTGTCCCTATCTTTCAGGAAAGGAGCATCTGAGTCAGCAGGCAGCTATTCTGTGTAGCTGGGAAAAAGGTGTTAAGTGGCTGGAAGCTAAAGCTGGAAATAAGACAGGGATTTTCAAGATTGAAAGCCATGAACCTAGTAAAATAGCAGATGCTAATGCTTGAGATACTTAAATCAAGGTTTCACTTTGGTTTCAGAATGGCTTCCAGGAAGAAATTATAAACTTCATGCAAGCATTCCTGAATTAAGTTTTCTGAATGGCACAATGTGATCCAGTAGTCGCATAATCCTAAAGTTGCCTTAAAACATTTAGCTCTGCAGATAGTCATGTCCTGACCATTCCGTGATAGCCAGCAGGCTGTGACAGCTGTGGGATGGATACCAGTGGTTGTCCAAAGGAACTTTGATGTATCCCTGCGAAGATTTTCTGGTAGTCCTGAATTACTGTGCATGTCTGGTTGAGCAGCTGCGGGTTGGAACTTGATTCACATCCTATGGCTTGAGGCACTGATGGAACTGCCCTACAGGTCTGACAGGCTTCCTCTAGCAGTCATCACAAATGCTTTTTCAGAGGAACCTGTCCACAGAAAAATGGAACCAGGTTTGGAATTCTTGAACCAGTCTCCAAAGTAAATGCAATCTCTTTTCAGGGACAGAAATTCGTCAAGGTGCTAGGGAGGATGTGCTGCTCTCATTTGTTCTTGCCCATGTGTGAAGAAACAGCAAAAGACCAAGGAAAATACAAATGCTCTTGTAGCATTCTATTGTTGGAAGTCAGGAATGGTGGCAGTCAGTAGTTAAATACATCCCTTTTCCTGCTGATGCTGTGGAAAGTTTGTAATTGCTCTTGAAGGGCTTGTCTTTTTCATTAATAATGTATTTTTCATGGTTTCTTGTGGCTCAACTGACACATCCCTCTTGGTATTTTTATAGAACACACTGTAGAGAGGTTGTCCTAAAACTCACAATTTTTTCCCTGTACTGTCCTATCAGTTAGTGATATTATCAGATCCTGTCCTTTCAGTTATTGGCCATTTGAAAGAAGCCAGGCATTGTGATTTTTTTTTTTTTTATTTTTTTATTTCAACATGAAATGGTTTAAAAGTCACTTTAAAAGTATTTATGGATGAAATGGTAGGAAATTTTCATTCCTTTTGCCAGCCCTTAAAAAAATCACGAGTGATTTTAAAAAATGGAGATGTCTAATTATAGTTTAGTCACGATGCTATGAGAGCAGATTTCTACTGCCATGAGTCAACTTTTGCTTGTTCTTGTGCTCTTTGCCAAGATGCTGAGTTTGTCCAGGTCATTCTGCTTTATCTCCTGCATAGTTGCAAAAATCCTTGTTGATAAGGTCACATCCAAGCTTCATTGCTCAGCATGAGCAATCTTAACAGTATCAACCCCCTTTCTAACCAAAACTACTCTTAAATTACATTGCAGTCTCTCAAGGAAAGCCAGAACTTTCCAAGGCAGGAGGACTTCTGTGCAAGGCTGTGCCAAAAAGACTCTGTGTGTTGCCAGTGTACCAAAGAGAGCATGAGTTAGGAGCTGGTTTTAATTTAAAAGCAGGAACAACTAACTGGCAGTCTTGGAAAGGGGGAAGGTGAGGTAATGTGTACCTGCTTTGGAGAATGCTGTCTAGCCAGCAGCCTATCCCTGGGTGGAAGATGGCTGCTACAGGTGCATGGTGACAGCACATCCTGTTTAGGGATGGCAGTATATTTTGTCAAATGGCAAGTTGTGACCATCCTGACTGTGTCTGTCTGAGTCCTGGACAACTGGAGGGAGATGCCTCTACTAAAATGGACTGGTCCTGTGATCAATACACAAATGCTCCTTCTTGTGTTATTCAGACTTAACATTCTTAACATGTTTGAAACCAAATTAAATGCTAACAGTAGCTGTACAGGCGTTCTCTCTGAACATCAGATGTTCAAGGTCTAAGGCATAAAGGCCTGGCCTAAAGCAAGGTGAGCTCATTTTGCGGTTTAGGAATGTAATTCCTGCAGCTCACCCATCACTCTTATCCCACTGTCCTAAATCTGGGATAACTCCCTACTGAGACATTGCAATTTTATACAAACACATGTTTCAAGATAAAGAACAGTGCACTTGCATGACTAAACATTTCACTGTTTAATTTTCTGGATTAGACTTCTCCAAATTTTGTCACTCAGTAGGGATATTTAATTTTTAAGTCAACATGCCCATTGGCAGTGGAAACAAACCACCTCAGAGGAGAGTCCACCTTTCCATGTAAAGGTACCAGTAGGATGTTCCCAGGGAGACTGTAGGGCCCCCACAAGGTGAGTGAAGATCCTCATGCTTTGATTCATTTGAGCTAGTTCTGGCAATCGACATTAGAGATAACACCATGGAGCTGGTCTGGTCTGGCTTACTTGTCTTTACTCTGTATGAAAATTAGAGCAGAGAGAAAGTAGCAGAATCATTTAAATACATTTCACTGGATTTCATCCTGCTCTTTCACTAGTTTGAACCAAGACTAATTCTGCTGAAGCTGATAGGTATTGTAATAGCTGATAGGTCTGCTGTAGGAGAGAAGAATAAAGTTCAGTGAGTACATAAACTAAAGGAGAAGTGTTGGGGGATAGGATTTTTTTTGTTCCATTCTCTCCTGGAATTTTGTCCCATCTGTTGCTAAGAGACAATAACAACTGGTACTAAAGAACAGAAGAAATTAACAAGGCAGAGGAAGGGTGCAGTTGGCGACTCTCTTACCTGTGGGAATTTATCTTTGGAAGGGCAAAGATACTGCAAGGTTTTGGGGGAGGCTGAGCAGCTGGCCTGGGCCAGGCTCCTCTTGGTCTCTCTCTCTCTTGACATAGGAGGGGAGACAGACTAAAGTTGCTGTGGGAAGAATTTGCCACCACTGCTGGGTTCCATCTCCTTCTGTCTTCTACTGTGAGTGAAGCTCTGCTTGTAACCGTGGCCATTGGACTGGGACCTTATGAGCAGCTTACCTCACTAGGAAGGACCCTCACCATCTACTCTGGTGCCTCAGGGAAAAGCCAGGACTCCAAGCCCCTCGAGGGAGCCTCTCCTGGCCGTGTTAGAGAGCCCAAGGGCTGCTGCCCAACCCCACCATTTCTCTGCCACGGCTCTGGGTTTTTCACTACACTGTAACTCCACATCCCCTGCCTGCCGGGACACCCGCAGCTGCTGCTGCAGCTGCTGAGTTTCTGATACATTTTGTTCCCTGCTTCGGGGTCTGCTCACCACTGCCATTCCAGCCACCACTCTGAGTTCCTGCTGCAGCCCACCTCATTATACAGAGGGGCACTGGGGCCTGCTGGCCCTGTGGATTTGCAGAGGAAGTGCCTTTTCCATCCTGCCCACCGTTACCCGCATGCAGTGAGGCTGCAAAGCCTGTGCCACAGCGCCCCCTGCAGGCGTGGGGGACTCATTGCACCTGCCCTGTCCGGCTGGGAGCCAGCAGCGCCCCTGCTGGCTGTGAGCGGAACTGCACCAAGGGGAAAGTGAGGGGCTGGGACTGGGATTTGGTTCTGTTTGTTTGCCTTGTTACACACACATACTAGTGAAGAACTGTTGCTTCTTTTCCTGTATCTTTGCCTGAAAGTCTGAAAGCCCCTTAATTTCAAAGTTATAATAATTCCATGGGAAGGGGGTCATACTCCCCATTCCATGGGAGGTTCCTGCCTTCCTTGTATTTCAAACCAAGACAAGAAGTTGCTTCTGACTCCATAGCCCAGAAGTGCCCTGAGCTGGAGGTGTGCCAGTTATAGATCTGCAGTTACTGAATTCAGCAAATGGGGAACTAGAGAGGCATAAATCATGGAAGATGAGTACATATGTCAAAATCTCAAGGTCTGTTTTCTTCTTCTTGGCCCAACAGCCATCTTACTCTGAGAGTGGGCACCTCAACTCCCTGTTATGCCAGCAGCGAGGCTCATCTGGACATGTACATGTACCAGTCTAAAACAGTTGAGTTGAGTTTTGTTATCTTCAGACCTAGAGTTACTCTTGGAACAGCGTAAGAACTGCACTGCCTGCTCTGAATTTACATGTGTCAGCATCAAAAGCCTGTGTTTCCTCCCCCCACCATATTCCAGTCACTCCAAACTGACTTGCCCTGTGTTCTGCAGCTGATGCATAGGTGGCATTTCAAGTCCTATTACACTCACAGTCTACATGGTACGCAGCAAACTCTCTTAGGAAATGGATCACAAGCCTTAGAGCACATAAAAAACCAATAAACTAAATCTCTCAGCTGAGAACATTTGTGCCTTGTTTCAACATATGTACCATCTTCTGTTCATCCACAATACCCCCAGATAAAAAATCAACTAATACACTTCTATCATGTTGTAGAGAGGAAATGCTAATAAGCTCAGAAGAGCAATGATGTTAATGGATGATATAATGAATAGCAGGAGATTCAGGCATGCTCATTGCTAAAATACTCAGGAGCTTTACTTTTGTTCCAGCTTTGAAAAGTTTCCGTTTACAGATTGCTTAGCCCATCTATAGACTTAGTTACTGCTGAATTCAGCAGTCTTTGTCTCTTTTCTGTGATGTTGTAGTTACTTCTTCCTTAAACTTTTAGGTAAGAAAACTGAATGCATCTGCCTTTACCACAGCACTGCATTCCAGCTCAGCCTGCTTTTGGTTTTTAGAAAGAGTACTGTCAAGAAAAATGAAATTTCAAATACCTTTCTCTCAATGTCCTGTTTCTCCCTTACCTCCTCTCTCCGTCTGCATTTGACTGATGTATTTTTTAATAATTTTTGTTGAGTTACTTTTTTGATGATTCCTATTCCTGTGATTTATTTCTTATTCACCATGTCAGCAAAAGACTGGGAGCAGTGTCTGGTAGGTGGATGTGCCTATGTGGGGATGTTAGTGTCTATTTAGATGAGATGAGCATAAGCTCTTTTGGTGAAGGTTGTTTGTAGGAAAAAAATTTTACTAGATTTTTTAAGTATAAAAATATAATAATTTTTGTAATAAAGAGGTTTATTTTCCTTGAAATGGCTGTTGAATATACAGAACATATTCCTTGATGAGCTATATATGCTTTAAGGCAGATCAGATTTTAGATCTAAATGACTTGACAAAGACCTATAATTTGAGGGTTCAGAGGGTAATTTATTCATTGTGTCCATGCAGCCTTTGGCCTCTCTGCTGAGTCTACATATTATCATTGGCAGCAGTCTGCTGGAAATGGACATGTTTCCACACAGGCTACTCAACACACAACTGGAAAAAGTGAGTGTTGATTACTACTGGAAGTACTATTGGTAAACTTGTTGGCCTAGCATGAAAGACACAGTGGTTCTGTACTTGTTTCCTTTGGCCACAGTACATTGTCCTCATAGGCTCTTGCATATGTTCCTTCCTTTATTCTTTAATCCCTTCTTTTCTGTTTCCCACTTTCCTCACAATTTGTTGTGAAATTGCCAAGCCTGTGCCCATTGCTGCCCAAACACCATGCCAGCACTCTCCTGAAATTATGTTTTTCCCTCCTCTTTTCCCCTTCCTCCCCAGTGCTTCTACCACCTAGCCCTGCTATTTTTGAAGCAAGGGTGTGATCTGAAGTGGGAAATCCATCTGTATTAAAAGCAAGGGGTTTTTTTTCCCTTGATAAGTTAACTTTAATTAATAGAACTACTGGTTTATTGCACAGCTATCTGAATGCTGGCACAGTCACGTTAGTCGGTGTGTCACAGGAGGAGAATTAAGGGATTAGGAGATGGATTTCTTTGGAAGAACTGGGAATTCATATTGGCATACCATGCTCTGTAAAATATGCCCTGTTTCCCTCACCTCCTATGAGGGAGAAGGCCCTCATTACTGAAGTTTATTTTACTTTTCCACAATTCCTTTTCAAGGCTTCAATCCTTCAGGAAAAAAAACAAAACAAAAAAACCAAACCAAACCAAACCAAACCAAAACAAACCCCCCCACACAAAACAAAATAACAACAACAAAAACAAACCAACAAAAAGTGGGGAAAAGCAGGAGTGACATGATAGGGGGCTGGCTGTAGTCACGGTATCTATAGAGCAGGTGTGTAGAGAGCTACTGTTTCCACACTGAGTGTTGCTAATGCCTCCTGCTCAGCTGGAATCCACTGGAATGAGCAAACTTGATATTGCCACTTACTTGTCCCATTCTGTTTCTAAATTGTGTCATTATAGTTCCCACAGTTGTGGCCCAATCTTATTCCAAGTTGGGAGTTACACCACAGGTGATTTTTGAACTTGAACAAGGACTTCTTTTTACATTCTTATCTATTACTTGTGCTGTATTTGAGCTCAAATCATTGGGGGCTACTGCACAAACCTGCCACCTAATCCTTGCCTTGTGCTCTGAAGTGTGTTCCGCTCTTGCAGATGAAAAGGTTAACTCAGATGGGAAAACATGTGGTGCACTACAGAACTGGAGAGCAAGAGAATCAGTTCTTTCTGACCACCTTGTCATTTTTTGTATTCAGTGTCTTTGCAAAATTACTTTTATCAGAAGAAAAGTCGGGATAAATGGGAAAAGCTGGGATAAATGTTCCAGACAAAGCATCTGTTTGACTGATGGAGGCTAGTATTTAAGTTCTTGTGATGTTTTGCATTCAATAGGAAATGTTTATTCTGATTCTGAGATGTAAAAATCATAGGGGAAAAGTTTGCTGAAGCTTCTCTCGATTTCTTCTCACCATTCTTCTGTGTCCTTGAATCCTTTCTGAGTATACACACAGATCAGTACCACTCTCCAGTTCCCTGTAGAGTTCTCATGGACGAAGTATCCAAGTGCTTGCCACTACAATAGCAAAACTCAACATACAAACATCTTTTTCTCTCTTTTGCAAAAGGTGGCTTTTGCAAAAAACCTGTTCATGGAGTAGTTTAGAAATTAGTTCAGACACAAAACTGAAGACTACAGACTAAATTTTGCAGATAATTTCCATTTTATATGTGCATTAAATAATCATTTCCATCTTGATGGAAAAGCACCAAGAAAGCAATGTGAAAGCAATAGCAATGTTGTGTGTCATTGCCTTCTCCTTAGCCACTGAGCTCCTCTCCTGTTGTTGTTGTTGTTGTTTTGAAATGGGCCCAGTCTGTTCTATCACGTTCTACATTCCATCTTATTTACTGTCATTGGCACAATCTATGTTATTTATTGCTTGTTACCGTCTTTTTGGCCTCAACAATAATGGTTGTGTAACTGTCTTAGTTTCAAGGATCTACAAAGTCCTTCATTAGCAGCTCTTTTATCTCTTTAATGTTCTTTCCCAACACTGCTGTATACCTTTCTTTCTCTTTAAGCATTGTCTTATCATTTGCATTTCCATTAAGTTAGAATGAAAGCATGTAATTCCCTTTTTTCTTAAATTTACACATTATTTTCTACATCTGCTAATGTATTTGTGCAATTCAGTCATTCTAAATAGTTTCTTCATGCATTCTCTGAAGTCTCATTAACAGAAAAATATTACATGCTGTGTCCTCATCTTATTATGAATGATCAATTATCTGTATCTAGTCAAGTGGCGTTCCTTGGGATTCTCAAACTGTCTAAGTTGGCTTTTGATTTCTCGCATGTGTGTACTCACACAGCATTCTTTGTTGGGGGAAGGCGGGGAGGACTAGGGAGGGGAAGTTAATTTTTAAAAAATCTATCTAAACGACCCATGTCCCTAGAGCAACTAGGCCATTATATTGAAAAAAAAAAAGGGTGATGTTATAATTGTTCAGGTGGTATTCATTCAGCCAGGTTTTGAACATTACCTTATGTTTTTGGTAAGACATTAAGACATTATTTGATAGCCTACCTCTTTGAACACTCCCTGCTTGAAAGGCAGAAAACCCCTGCAGTTCTGTTGCTTCCTGAGTTCTGTGGCAGCCAGCCTGCCTGCACAGTCAGCCCTCAGGTTGGATAAAGAGAGGACTGTGATCATTCACAGTTATGTTTTTTGATACTCCTCATGGCAAATGAAGTGGTGCAACCGAGGGAAAAATTAAATGAGGAGTGAAGGTGCTCTCAATAGCTAAAGTTTTGTGTTCGTGATATGGAGCTTCAGTTTCCAACTTTTACTTCCTGTGACTTCAGTTTTAGCTGTTGCAGCTTCCTTCCACATGTATACTTAGAGTTCCTACCTCTTGAGGCGTTTCAGTGGTTCATAGGCATTCCTTTGAATGATGTACAGATGCTCAGACATCCTGGGAAGGAACAGAGAAATTATTGAGGTTGTCATCCTCTATATATTGTATGAGAAAGTAGGAAGTCGTGAGATAGAAGTCCATTGTCAACTCATCCTTCTGCTCCCTTTACTTCTGCAACACCCACATAACTGTTCATCATTCTCATTCCATAGTTTGTAATAAACAGTTTTATTTTATGATGCAGGAGGAAAATCTCTCAGAGGTTTTCTACTTCAACTGTTTTCTCTCCATTGACAGCAGAATTGCAAGAGTGCTGTTGTGAGAAATATATTTCTGTGTCTTTCTGCCATTCCTTCCAGTTTCTTTGAACACTTTTTTTCTTCAGATCTGTAGCATCTCTTTTTAGAGGTGTGTTTCCCATCTCTGGTCATGGACTTTACCACATTTTTTGGTCTGTAGATTGCTTTTTATGCAAACTGTGGAAAGGAAAATACATGAAATTAAGTTTCTGCCATCTGCATAGTTCTTTTCATGGCCAAGTCCGCATACACACAGGAAAAGGGTTGGACTTGTTAAGTATCGTCATCATCTCCACAAGGTTTCCTTTGGAGGACATGTGAAAATATTTCAGGCACAATAAGATAAACAGGGTGATAGTTCACTACCTTTAATTTGACAGCCATAATCCTGTGGGATAAAGATAAAATCATATGATTTGTCTTTAAAATATAAATAAACAGCATTTGATGGATGCTAACAAGTTCATTTTCACAATACCTCGACTAGGAAAACATGTTACGAAGTTGGAAAACTAAGGCAAAGGGATTTATCTAGATCTTGAAAGACAGCTCTGATTCCACCTCAGTCCTGGTTTGCTTAGCCAGATGCAGACTCAGAGGCTGGGGTAGAAGGACCCTGCTCTTTGTGCTGCCAAGACACAGGGTTTTTCATTAGTAAAGTGTGCCAACAACTGATGGCTTTTGCAAAATACCTGTTCATAAATTTGCCTTCACCAAAACTGTGCTTGGGGGTGATGGAAAATTGAAAGGTGGCTCCGAGCATTTTCATGTGTACCATGCAAACATGCCTGTACTTGAAAAACACTAATCATTTTGGAGTCATGCTAAAAGCTCATGCTGTTGGGTTGAAATATGTGTATGTAGAATTGCTGGAGAATTGTCTACACCAGGCCTGGAGAGGAAACAGGGATTTTTTTCTTTTCTTTGCAACTTACCCAGAATTTCTGATGGGAATACTTCACCACTGAAGATCTGCCTTCCCTTGGGAGAAATGCAACCATTTAATTTCTCTCTTCTTTCTGTGTATGCTGAGGAACTGATGGTTTGATCCCATGGGAAGTCTGTATCTGTTCAGTTACATTTGTTCATTTCAGGAGGATTCTGTGTTATCTAGGAAAAAAAGGAGGGGGAGCATTTGGCTTGGTTTATTGTACTGCTGGCTCTTCCTGCCACTCCAAAGAAGATGTGCATTTCCAAATTTGATTTTAGGCTGGGGTGAAGGAGGGAAAAAATCAAAGAAATGTTGGGGTAGGCTTTGGGTTGGGTCTGTTGGGAGGAATGGGGAATAGGGAATGTGAATTAGGAGGCAGCAGCTTTGAAACTGGATACAATGAATTAATTTATTCTTAGCTTTTCTGATTGCATGCAGTTGTATCTCTTTTTGCAGTGCTTGGTCATAGGAAGCAGTGCCCTTTTAAACAAAAATGAGAAGCCCCTGAGTTCTAGACACATGGAATACAAACTTTAATGACGTTCATGGAGAGGAGAAGAAAAGAGGCAGAGTACTGAAAGAAAGAGAGGCAGATTATCAAGAAATGTGAGCTTGATACCATTTAGAAAGGATCTGGATCCCATGAATAATCTAAAAAAGTCAAGATACCACTCTAGAAATGCAAATGTCTGCCCTGCATCTTATAACTATAGTGAATGAGCTTCACAAAATGGAAACATTCAACTTGTTCTAGGGCACTTGCTCAGTCTCCATACACTGGCTGCATGTTTCCAGCCTTTAATCACTATGCCTTTGTTTTCTCAAAACTTGAATTAGAAATATATCAGTGTTTATATGGTGTCCACCCGGGGTGTCTTTGTGTGTTTGTTTGTAGAGAGTTGGATTTGTTTTTCACCACCAATTAAGCCGTATGAACACAGTCCTCTTGAATGCATGGGATGAGGCAAATAATGAGAAACTGAAGCTGGCAACAGCAAAAGTGTAAATTTTGAGCTGTGAATAGAAGGTTGGACTCTGGTTTTGGGGCTATAGGAGAACCTGTGTTACACCACAGGGAGCCCTCCTCTGACCTGCCAACAGGATGCTTGTGTGCTTTCTGCTTTATTCATAGTGAGATCAAGCTGAAGGTTTCCTCTGTGGTAAGTTTGGGTATAAAAAAAGCATGTTGGAGCCTTGCAGACCTGCTCCAGAACACAGTGCTCCCTATCTAAAGGCTGTCATTACTGTGGGCTTCAGCACTGGCTGTGTCTTACTATTAGCAGCTCATTGTATGTTTTTAATTTGGGATTAAGGAAAAGAATAGAGATCCACCCATCAAATACAATGGAAAAACAACTACTCTTGCATGGAAGATTTTTTGAGCGGTGTTTATCCCACACACATAATAATTAATTTTCTGGATGCATCTATGCAGCATGTGTGTGAGTGGGCACACATGTAACTCTGTAGCAAGTTTTAAAAGCTCTGTTTCTGACAGAAAACTTGTCTAATTAATAGGAGTAGGAGACAAAATGCCAGCTTGTAGATTTGTTTCCTCGGCAGAAATCAGCCCCCCCTCCCTGTGACACGGCTCCTTCTTGATCTGATGTAACAAGAAGAGAGAGTCAGCTGTGAATCAACCGCCTTGTTCTCATTTCCTTGATCATTGGCATGGTTTGAGAGAGAGAAAGGAGGAGGGATTATTTGTGAGGTTATTAAAAACCCCCAACCCTAGTTACCCCTCCTCCTCTCCCTTCAAGATGCACAGGCACTACCAGAATGTTCCATGGCATCAATCTGACTTTTCTCATTAAATAGCATCCCCTTCCTCCCTACTCCATGCTAGTTAAAAAGTGATGTTTATACGTCACTAAGCAGCTAATTCCAAGCTTTGACAAGTGGATTGTCAGTTAGCAATACCATTTAAAACACATTGGTTTTTGCAGTCAGCAAGATGTTTAATGGGTTCAAAAATTAAAGGCTAATTGCATTTGACTGAGTATGTGTATTTCTAAGCCTGCAGTTACCACTGTTGGAGCATTTCCAGTTTGGAAAATTCTCTCTTTACATAAATCTGTTAATTCTTTATTGCTGCCCTGTCCTGGAGAGCAGACACATTGAGAGTTTGGTCGCTCACACTGACAAGCTGGGGTAGGGGTTTTTTGATGCAGCTTTAATCATTGTCTGTCGTCACATTTCTGTGTGATGGTTTTGCTTGGAGGATTGAACAAATGTGTTCATGTAACATTCAGGTTGTATATGATCCCTTGTGAAAGAAAATGGCATGTTGGTATTCTCATTATGATACCAAGGAGACAAGGAGCTTGACTGTCTTTGGAGAATAGGAGACAAATACAAGGGTAGAATTAGAAGCAGAAAAAGTTTAGCTGTCGTGCGTTGCAGTATATAAAATTGCTGATTTGCAGAAGAGCTTGTGAATGCTTCTAAACCGGATTTTTAATACCAATAATATTAATGGAAGCCTTTCCTGGAGAATGTGGCAGGTTAGAAAATCAAAAGCCATTTTGCACCTTAATAGAAAGACTGTTTCAGTATTTCCCGGCATGTGCTTTCCTTCTAATTAATGTCATACACAGAAGGGGTAATCATTCTGCCACCTTTCCAGCTTTAAAAGAGTCAAAGAATAAAAACCAAACAATTACACAATGTAATTAATTGAAGAAGGGTTTTTGAGGGGCATGTCCAGGGGTGTTGGTGGTGTTGTGCGCTGCTCCCCTTTTCTGTTTCAGGCAGTGTTTGTCATTCTTTTTGTCATTTGTCATTTAGGCAGGAGTGACTAATTTATTGTCTGACTATCATATCTGGATTCATACAGGGTGGCTTTCAACCCCTCCCCCCACCCCCTCTGCCCCAAACTCTTCTGATGTGCTGTGTATTTGTTTGGGAGGGGAGTGAGGAGGGGGAAAGGGAGAAGGTTATATGCTTCTGACCTGCTTTACTGCTTTCCAACTGAAGTAAATTAATGCACACACTAGCTTCCCCTCTGCTGTGCTGATTGGATCCTTGTGCCGACTAAATATTTCACACTGATAGAGGGATGCTGAAAGCACTCAGCTGGTAATGCAGTATGTACATCAGTGATACAATAACTGACTCTCAGGTTAAAGTCAAACAAAACCCCCAGTTTGCCGCATTTTTGATTAGAATGAGTTTCACTTTGAATTTAAATCTTTGAACCTGCTACAGTGATGGCTAATTAACTAAGATCTGATAGAGACAAAGAAATACATTCTTATTTCTAAGACAGGCAGGCAGGAAGTTGTGAAAAAAAAAAGAGAAAGAAAAAAAGAAAGAAAAAGAGAAAAAGAGAAAGAAAAAAAGAAAAAAGAAAAAAAGAAAAAGAAAAATAACAAGAACAAGAAAAAGAAAAAGGAGAAGAAACTAACAGACAAAAGAAGCTGTAAAAAAAACCCCAACCAACTAATGCTGAGATTGTATTTCAGCATACGTAAACATTCCTGCCTGTGTTTCATACTCATCTTCCTTTGGCTGACAGTCTGCCCCTGGGAAGCCTGTTTCCATTGAGTCCCAGATTTTCTTCAGCTACTTTTAAAGTTCTTCTAACACTTGAATTGTACCTAGTTGGGCAGTCGCTACCTCCTTGTTTATTAATTGTGCTTTTGGGTGCTTCCTTTAGGAAAGGGCAAGGGGACAGGAGCAGCATAGTGGGAGGAGGATGGGAGGAGAAGGAGGAGGAGGAGGAAGGCTGCCTGCGTCCAGGTACCTCATATCAGCCTGTGCCATGGTGACCTCTCCCTGGGGGTCATTAAAAATACCTCTGTCGAGTAATTTCTTCTCTCTCCCCTCCTTTCTCCCCACCCTGCCTCCACCCAAGCTGGGGCGTTGCAGGGAGAGCGTTTGCATCAAAATGACAGGTCATTTACTGGGCAATTGGCAGGAGGAACTACCCCAACCTTCTTTGAAAACCTTCTTCTCCACCTCCTCTTCCTCCTTCTCCTCCTCCCCCTTGGTTGCACATCTTGAGCATTTTTACATGAAATACAGCATTTTCGGAGACAGCGCATAAAGCGCATGTAGCAGTCTTTATCTTTGTTTGTAGGAGAGCCTTCTTTTAATGTCTTCTCTTTGGGCACAGGTAACCTGATGCCCAAGGCCTGTATGCAGGGAGTTCAGGGATGAAATACAGACTATGAAGCTTTTTGACTTCATAAGCGTCCACTGAATGCCTCTGGGCGTCTGTGTGAACACATGTGCTTGGCTGAAGCCCTGCTCGTTTCTTTGTTGTAGTGTGTGAAGTTATGAGGATGATTGGCTCATGACTGAGGGTTCAGATCAGGCAAGATCAGCCATGTGTATGAGCAGCAACTTGGAAATATAGGAGAAATATATGGAAATTCATGGGATTGAATCAAAATCCCAAGAATCCTAAGACAGTGTACATAGTGCCATAGCTGGTGACTGTGTTTACAGTGCATTTACGTGCTGTCAGTCTCTGCATATTACATATTCTGTTGTTCAAGAGACTTTTATTTTGACTATTGGGTCAATGAAGAGAGGCCATGGCTCTCACTGCTGGAGATGTCTGTTCAGCTGGTTTGCATGCATACCATTAGATTAGTGCGGAATGTTGTATTATTAATTGACAAAGATATCATTTTGATTTGAAAGTGGATTGCCAGTGTTCTGGAAGCTAAATAAACTCTCAAGGCTATGCCAAGTGTTTCCTCATAGCCATGGGGAGCCACTAAGGAAAAACCTGATATTGCTTTGTAAACAGTTGCAGTTTTTCACAACCCAACTATTTTGTCAGATCATCATTTTAAAGATTGATGGAGTGAGGTCTCTATCTACAGTGTGTAGGTGTTATAAATGTGATGGACAGTGAATTTTAGGTCCTTTTTAAACAGATCTCATATTTTACTAGGAAAACATGAAGGTTTGCTGAAAAGGCAAATGCCTGTATTAAATCACTGCTATGGCAGACAGCAGCCAGAAGCTGAGAATTCCTCCTTTGTAGAGCATGACCATGGTCTTATTAGAGATGCATGTGTGAAGTAATGTTGGCATCACATCAGTAAGGATTTGAAGACATGATGTAAACTGCAGCAGAGTGACAATGAAGGAGCCAAAGCCTTGCACCAGAAGCAGAGTTGTGTATGTGGAGCCTGGCTGGAGCCTGCATATGTGCATACATATGCCCCATTCCTCAGTGTGTGGATCACAACGGAACAGCCACTTGCAAATACTTTCTCCCTTTGCTCTTTCCCTTGCTTTATTCACTAAACAGAATGATTTGTGGTTTGTGATAGCAGAAGTAGCATTTGAGTAATCAAATTTGAGGCTAAAACTGTTGGACGGCTGCCTTCTTACCTGCAAGCCTTCACAACACAGACCTCACTAGGAAGCTTACATGTACTAATGAATATAAAGGCCAGAGTTATTTTTATACATATGGAAAAAAAAACCAACCAACAACTCTGTTTTAAATAGCTGAGACCGTGCCACATACAAGATGGGAAATCACAAACAAGTGGCAGATTTCCAGCACATTGTGGCGTGCTTGCGTGTGACCAGCATACATATTTCAAACTCTGGACTGCCTATGGCATCCTGCAGTGAAAATGAAAGTCGTGTTGCTATTGAAAAGGCGCTGTTTCAAAATTGGTGTATTGTGTGTGCTATTATGCTGTGGATGAGAAGCAGAGACCTGCTTTCCAGCATTTAAAACCAATATTTTTTTTCTTTTCCTCTCTTTTGGCTCTTCCATTGTATTAGCACATGTTTTCTGCTGCAGTGTCCAAAGCTTGCTTAGTGTCTTATTGTTCATCATTCCAAAAGTATCTGATAATATGTTATGCTGGCTGATTCTCAAAATGCAGATTTTCTTTCTCTTTAAAAACTAAGATTATTCTTTTAATTAATCTAGCAGAAATAGAATACAGCAGATGTAGATTTTGTTGAGGATTATTTTAATCTCTCATATCATAACCTTTGTTTCTTGCCACACTCCTTTACCAACGTCCTCTCAGGATTGTAATGTAAAAATGGCTGTTACAAAGAAAAAAAACACAAAGAAATTAGAATAGCTCATCACTTAATTAACATAGTTTGAATAAAGGGGCTATTTTAAAAGTTTTGATAGGTACAGTTTAGAAAATTAATAAAAGAGACATGGAAGAATTGCTGCTGATGCTTTTTGCTAAATAGACAGTTTTTCTGTACCTATATTTTGGAAACTAATCTTGAGCATCTGATCCTTTGTATATATTTCCATATTTAGTTTCTAAAATTTTCGGTTATTTAAATAAACTTAATATAACATTGTACTCTCAGGGGGTGATAGACATGGGCCAGTTGGTCTTTGCACGCCTATCCCAAGGACATAAAGTTTTCCCTGTATTTACTTAGAAAAGCCACAAAACCTATATTCAAATGAAAGTTTTCCAGTTTTACAAGCATTTAATATTTATCAAAAGTTAGACTGAAACAAGCAGTAATCTTTATTTCCTTAGCTCTTTTGGTTGTATAGATATGAATAGATAGGGTTGTGACGTTATTAGGAAAAACGTTAACTATGCAGCACATGCAAAGACCCAAAACTGACTCACTGTAAATGCTTCTAGAGAGAACAAGCGGGTAAGGGATGGATGGTAGTTTGAGTAGTGAATTTTTTTGTTCATTTACAGAATTTCTGCTTTTCTACTTATCAGCTAATTTGCTCCTTTGAAACAAGACAAAAAGCAATTAGTTGCTTTTGAAGTTTGTCAAAAAAGTCACAGTCTACTTCTACTTAATTCACTTGTTCTTTCCACTGAGCTATCAAGGATTGTCTATCTTTTGGAGTCAAGAAGTTTTATTTGCTTAGATGTTTTCTGTTGCTGAACTGAGAACAAAGTGAAGCTGTACTAACACCACTAGAATATTGCTTATTAGAAATTTAAGCGAAATACGAAATCAGAGTAATGCTTCTGTAAGTGTTTCTGTAAGAAATTTTTCATTCAGTAACCTGCACATTCATGTCTGAGGACAAGCATTAAAAGACACTTCATCGCTACAGTGATCTATCAGGAATAGCAAATGCTCCTAAGGTCACAAAAGAGAATTCCCACTCAATGCTACTGATGTCAGCAGGAAACCTCTGGTTGTCTGCAGCACTAACTCCAGCTAGGCAATGGATTTCTAGCACTGTAACAAAGTACAGCATTTTCAGACAGTCTGTGAGCTGGCAGTTTTCATAGGACATAAAGCAAAACTACAGCCACAGGGCTGAACTCTTAGTCTGAGAGCTTTATGTCAGTGTAGGGGTTAATAAGGTGCTTTGAAAATAAGGAAATATTCTGTAGAGCAGGAGGGGAGACAGTCAGCTCTCCCACATGCTGTCCCAATTCTCTTTGGCATCTGCAGCAGCATACCATGGGGCATGGAATCAGTGCAAGGAACCCCAGTGGAAAACTGTGCTACAACAAACCAGAGAAATAGGATTTTATAGAATTTTTTCATAAGCAACTTTTCCTCCCTACATAAAAGACATACATGACCTTCTTGTCTTTCACTTGAGCACTCTTAAACTGTCAGACAGGTATATTTCTGTTTTGAAGAGAAAGGTCTTTTCTCTTCAAAACTTCTCTGACACACACACAGCATAGAGAATAAAGAGAATATTGCCTATGCTTCCTTGTGATGATTGCCAGGATAATGGAGAATGAAAACTAAAGATAAAAATGAAGAAAGCTCAAAACAATTTATAGAAAGTCACAATTACTAGAGTAGTACTGACATTAGAAACACAGAACCACAGACTCAGTAAGGTTGGAAAAGACCTCAAAGATCACTGAGTCCAATCTTTGACCAAAAAGAAGTAATTTCTGTATATTAAAATCTGAAGCAAGTATCTCTGGTAAAGCGCATGGTTGTGAAGTAAAGCACATGCTTGTGATTTCATATAAACACAAAAACTACAGTTCCCAGAGCAAACATGTATTTCCAGTAAGCCTTTCCAGTCTTAAAGTGTATGATGGGTTTAAGAAGGGATGTATTTTCCTAGAAGTTTTGTGCTACAAGACTTCTACTTTATGCCCAGTAGGAAGGTTTTCAGCCTTTATTCTGGAAAGAACTGAGAATGTCTGTAACTTTATACACATGCACACTTCTATACACACGTATTTTAAACGAAGTTGCCTACCAAATTCTTATGGGCTTTAACAGTAGAACAGCAGTTTCCAAAGGCTGTACGTTACATGTAATTGCATTGGAGTCCAAAGTTATGGTCAGTGTATAAAGTTAGACACAGGCTGAACTGTTTGCAGGATTAAGTGCCTTTGATGTCAACTGCAGTTGACAAGATGTTTAACAACTAAAGGTATCAAAAGAGTCTTGAACTGGCATATTTTTCCACATGTATCTAACTTGCCTAAATAGAATGAATAAGAAAAGCTCCCAAGATTACTCAAAGCGCAACAACTTTATAAAAGTTTCTTCTCCTTTTCAGAAGTGAGCATTTTATGCGCACACTGTTATTTACCGTATGCTTCTTCACAGTACCTACAGAATTCTCAAATACAAATCTTGTCAGAGATCCTAGAAAAAGGTCATAATCTAAACATTTCTATTATACATTATGGAATAGCCACTCTGTAGCAATATAAAAGAACAGCCGTTAAGAAAAACAGAAAACTGTGAGTTAAGAGGGTGCTATGGAAAAAAGTTAGCTTGGATGATGATGATAATAGATAGTAATATATAAATATTATCATTATTATAATTATCACCACTGGAAAAATAGCAGGAGGAAAAGAAAACTTTAAAGGGAACGTAGCAAACCGACTCCTGAGTCAATCACAGTGAAAGAACACAGGAGGTCGCCAAGCACTGGGGTGCCATGGGCACTTGGAATGGAAGTTCAGACCAATGGAAGAGAAAGTTGAAAATACCATTCTTTAAGCCTTTTATTATCAATTGAAGCTGCAGTATTAGCTAGATTTATATCACAATCATTTATACTAGGCAAAAAATCAAACGCAAACCCCAACTTAGGAAGCCAAGAGTGCAACCCACGAATTCCCGAGCAAAGAGGGGGAAACCAGCCCTTCCCCTGTCAGGAAGAAAACCGTAAACCCTACCAAACGAAAAGGAAACTACCCCAAATCCGTTCTGCCTGAGGGCCGGGGGGCCGTGCGCTCTGCAGCCCCGCGGTGACGATGCCGCTCCTCTCTCCCCCTCTCCCGGCAGAAGCTGGCGGTGCTGGTGCACAGCGCCAAGCCCGGCGTTGTCCCGGCGCTCCTCAAGGCTCCGGGCGGCGGCAGCCCCGGGCACAACCCGCCCATCCCCGGGCACAACCCGCCCATCCCCGGGCACAGCCTGCCCATCCCCGCGCTGCCGGCCCGGGCGCCCACCGCCATGGTCACGGCCAGCCTGCCCGGAGGGATGGGCGCGGAGCCCCCGCAGAGCACGGCCAGGGCTGTGGGTGCCCGCCGGCCGCCCGAGCTCGGCTCCGGCACCCAGGTAGGGCCGGGAGGGAGGGAGGGGAGGTGGGGTCCGGCAGGAGCGAGGCGGTGCTGCGGGCTCCGCCGCGGACGGGGCGCGAGTGGGTGGCGCTGGGAGCGGGGGTGAGGGGGCTCCGGGCCGGGGGAGGTGCCGGCGGGGCGGGGGAGACCTGTGCCTCCATTCCAGTGCTGCCGGGGTGCAGGAGCAAGGAGAGATGTGTCCCTCTGTCCCGGAGCCGTAGGGGTGCGGTGCTCGCCCCACCGGGCTGCGGTGGGAGTGTTTCCTGCTCTGGGAATCTCGTGTTGCTGGTCCTCAGTTGCCCCACCTTCTGTCGCCACGTCTCTGACTCAGAAGCCGCTCTTCAACCTCACGAAGTTTATGCAGAGAAATGCTTGCGGGGTGGCGGGGCTCCTGGCTGTGCTGGCGTTTCAGGTCCCCGCAGTACGGACCTGGAACCTGCCCTTGCTTAGGCACAGGGGAACTGGTAGACTGTTGCCTCCAGGTCCGTATTGATGTGCATGGTAACTAAAATATCAAACGATTGGATTTAGTGAAAGGAGATTAGAAGGGAAAGGGGTGCTGGTTGTTTGCTGCACAGCATGTTTTGTGCAGTCCATTAACAGAGAAGATTGGACTCCAGTCATGCTGTGTGTCAGGAGAGGGACGTGATGCTGATGAAGTTGAAATGTGAAGGAAGTGACAATGCCTTTCCAAAACTTTGTAGAAGAGGGTGTAATGTATAATTGCTCACATGGGAAATGTGGATTTCTTTTCTGCTTTCTGCACATAGGATCTGTGTTAGTCTGGAGTTTTTTGGGGTTTTTTTGTACTCTTATTCCCCTTCACAGGCTCATGATATGAATGTCTAATAATCAGGAAAGGAGAATCTGGTATGGATAAAGGCAACAGGCAAACTATACCTGAAGATTCTTGTAAGTCAAGTTCTTGTAAGTCAAGGTTATGTTGGAATGCATGAGGAATTTTAATATCCCTTCCTAAACTCTATGATCACCTACTGCATCCACTAAAAAATAGAAAGCACATCCAACCACTTTGGAAACCAAATTGTCCTGTCTCTTTTTCTGAAAAAACTGTGTTCTGTTTCGCTGTTATGCTAAAGTATCTGTCTGGGGAATTGGATTTTGAATATCCATTTTGTATTTCATGTTGGGTAATTTCCTTTTTAGAAGGTGCTGTTTATGCTTTACTGAAAATATACTTGATGACATCCTAGTAGATATTTCTTAGAATACTGGAAAATAACTATATAAATGATAATAATATGAAAGACAAAAGTTTCAATTTGCAACAGTCTGTCATTTTGTGAAGAACTATGTCTTACTGTCACTGTCAGGAGCCACTGGAAGAAAAGAATCGAAGAAGTGAGGGAAGAAGCTTGAAATAAAATTTAATGTGTTTAGGCCAAATAGTGAAGCAACAGTTTCAGGTGCTGGAGAGCAATGTGAGTTAGGACATTTGGCTGCAAACTTTTCACTTCTTCAGGTGTTGTTGGAGGAAGACTTTCTAACCTGTTGTGGTGTTGAATAATCCATGCTCCTTCCCATTTTTCCTTTCAAAAGGGCAAATGGGTCCCAGTCTCACCTTCCACATCCCCAAGCATGCTGGGCTCAGTGATGTATTGCAGCCTGCTGGAGCCAAGCACTGATGCTCCTGCAGATTTCTATTTATATGCTCTCAAACCTGAAACAGTATTTGTCCTAACATTGTAACTTTTACTTCAAGGAGCAGCTTCATTTCAAGCAGGGCTTGCTGTTGTTGGAATATCATGGGAATGTTGACCAGCATTTGTGGTTTGCCTTGCTTTTGCTAGAATAAAAGATCTAGTGTTTTTATTTAGAGATGTCTTCACATTGCAAGTTTTCAACAGCTGTAGTTTTGTGATTTAATATCTCTGATTGTTTGCAATTTATGAAGAAAGAAGGTGAGGAGTGGCAAGTTTCTAAACCAGAGGACTGTAGTAGTTTTAGGTTTTTGAGAATTGTCAGCAAGCATGGATAGAAACAATAAGAAATATTGAATTACAAAATTACAAAATGCAAGCTGACCATTGGTCCTAAACTGTCATCAAGTTTAGTCCTGGACTGCATGTTATTTATCACTCCTCCACCCAAATTAAACTTGTTTTGCAAGATTTCTTTTTCTGGGAAAATTTAAAAAAAAATCTATTCTTGCTTCATGCTCAGTATTCTTGATTGTTCCTGGAGTGTTAATCATGAATCAATATAGTAACACCTTAGCTCCAAGCACTGTAGTGTCAGAGGGAAATTTCATTGCTGACGTTTATTTATACGCATTTACTATAACTTCTTTTTGGGTTCTTTTGTAGTGTTGGTATTGCTCAGTAAAGCTGTTTTGGAATTTTTCTACAGAAATGTATGTAGTCTGTAAGATGGAGGAGAATAGATCTCTACAAATCGGGCTAAGATGGCAAGCTGACAATTGTAAATGAGATTACTAATGTAGTGTAGCCTCTTCCTCTGTATCTGCATCTGCATCTGCAAAGTGAGGGAAAGGGTGAGAGCATGAAATGTAATATTACCAGTGTCTGAACAGTGGTTTCTGCTTGAAAGTATTTAGAGGATCAAGATGTGTATATGGTCATCTCATGTGGTATCTAGCAAGAAGAATGAAATGCTAAATGAAACTCAGCAGAAAAAAATAGTGCATCAATCATTATCTAAATACAGAACTTTCAAATGCAGGTAGGATTAAATGTAAATTTATTACAAAAATTTCATTTGAGCAGCTGCAAGTCAGCACTTTTATTTTAGGCTGTTGTTTACTCAGCAGATTTTTAAAGTGATTTTGAAATGTTGGCTTAATGGAAGCCATATCTGCATTGGAAAAAGTATCTAAATAAATAAATGCATAACAGATGCTAAAGGATTGTTTGGATATGTATCACTTGGTTTATTAGAAGCAAGATATATTGTGAGATTAAAAAGGATTGAAATGTGGAAGCACTGGAAATGGTGAGCTGAGGAATTAGTGCTGGGTCTATGCTATTCCCTGGCAGCCTTTCAGTGTCAATCCCATGTGTGAAGACATGACTGATGGAGCTACACGGATGCAAGTGTACAGACGGAGATCATGAGTGGTGCTCTCACTCCCACTTTGAGAAATGAAGCTTAGAGCTTCATTTGGATGATCTGGAGCAAGATATGTTGGCTAAAGCAGAATTTTGCTGGCATAAACTGAATTTTGCTGGCATATGATGTATACATGATAGGTGTGATTTGCCTTCAGAGAATTACTAGTGCTGTTGTGTAGAGAGAATGCCCTAGAGCTACTGGATAGTCAGTGGTATGCCTGTACCTACAACATACTTTGGTATAAAGAGATTTTGATATAAGCTTCTCACATGTTCATTGTAATGATATTTATGTGATATTTACACTTTCCTATCCTCACCACCGTTTCCTGACTGAAAGCAAGATCTGAAGTTGCTTTGCTGAAGGACAAAGTCCCATCTGCTGTGCTGGAACAATGTACCTTGTAAAGAAAATGCCTCTCTGCTGCCTCCTCATTCTCTTCTAACTAGCACAACTAGTTAGGCCAGGAGTCATCCCAGGGTCTAGTTTGAAATCAGAAAAAAAATAAATCAGAAAGCCTTTTGGCTGTTGGGAAGTCAGTTGGATCAGGCAGTATTGGGAGCACAAGCAGAAGGGGGAACATGGCTGTCAGACCCCTTGGCTGCTTTTCAAGATCTGTAGTGAAAGACAGAAGTGTTGAGAGGGTATGTCAGCACTGGGCCATGCCATGGAGCACCAGGCCAGAGTGTGTAGAACTCACTGGGATCTTTGTCTCCTGTTACTCTCTGCAACTCTTACAAAACACCTTAGCAAGGCCCTGACTCCCTTTCCATCATGACTCCACAACAGCATCAAACCTACCTCTATGTACTTCCCTTCTCACACATTTATTCCCTGGGTCAGCTGGAGAAAATTTGGCAGCTTCCCCATGCATATGTGCTCTTATGTCTCGGGGCTTTTCTGTACAGAGGGGTTCTTTCAAAGCAAAATACAGTGTGAGGATTTATAGTGCTATAAATTCTTGACAAGATAGTAAACTGTTGTCCACAAATGCTTCCTTAACTCCACAGCCCACCGAACTACTTGTGTCCCTGTTTAGACTGAGCAGACAACACTGGTATCCATTATTTTTCTCAGGAAACGTAGCTTTATACATGTAGGAGGATGCTCATATGTACCTGTTTCTGTATATTCAATTTACCAGAAAAAAAAAAAAGCGTCCCAGAACTTTAGGAACATGCTTTTGCTTATGATAGCCATTTTGCAGAATAATGTATTTGTGGAATGATTTATTGCCTTTCTCTTCACCATCCTACTTTATGTGCTTCACTGTGCTCTTTGTAAAAGCACTTCCTCCATAACTGGAAATCCACCTGTGCGTATGACTAAGTCTTTTTGGTGTTTATTTATTATTTGTATTGTACAGTACTTACAGGTTTTATTTATAGTGGTATTTACCTGTATTGCTTATGGGGCTATAAATAACTGGGTTTTTTTCTAAATCCATGTTACTACAGTGCCTGAAAACATGGAGATAGTTAATTTATCCCCACAATATGGAGTTAGTATGACTAAGGCATTATTATTCCGTGTTTTACTGTGGTAAACTGAGAAATAAAGGATCCACTAATGCTGATCCCTTTGTGCTTCCCTATAGGAAGATCACAAGGGCTGCCTTAGACAGGATCCCTGTTTCTTAGCCACACTTCAGGCCTTTTTGTAATTTTGAGAATGCCTCAGACATGTCCATGCTGCACATGGCATTCCTGGGAATGAGAACTGTCCAACAAGTCCTTGGATTATGCTACAGTCCCTTTTAGCCTTTTTAGCCTTTGCTGTAGCTCTTTGCACATCCACCTCATACTTCTTCCTCATCCATGGAGATCCATGTGCTGACATGCAGGTGGGAATGAGCACAAGTAAGGACAAAGGAAAAAATCCAGAGGCTCCACACAGATGTAGGGGAGGGGAAAAATAAAGACATTTTTCTATGGATTATGACAGCCTTGGTCACGTTGGCCATGATCATCACTGGCATCAGAGATGTGCCAGCTTGTCTGTGATTGCCAAGAATCGTCTTTCTGGAGTCCGTGGCTCCTGCTCTTACTGTGTGTTACAACTGGTGTTCAGCTGTATTTTTCTTCAGATCTGCATTGGTCAGTGACGGTGATGAATTTCAAGATGATGAAGGGATTTGTTGGAGGCTTACTTTGACTTTATCAGTCACTGTATTGGTTTCTGGTTGTCTGTCCTGCAGGAACAGAACAATGATTGCTCCGTGTGGGTAACAGTTCCTATTGACTTTGCCTAAATTATTCTGTTTTTTATGGTTTCCTCAAATGTGGAACAGAGGCTGGGGTCTAATAAAGGCTCTGAGCTTTCTGCTTCTGCTGGTCCGTGAGACCGACCTGGCGTGGTAACAGGGTTCTGTTCAAAATAACAACAGAGGAGAAAACGCCACAAAAAGCCAGTTGAGTAGAGATTTTGAACAGATCGGTACTGACCATGCTATCATGGCCACAGTTTCATACACCAGAGTTGTTGTAAACAGAGGAATTCTGAAGTATGGTCCCATTAGAATGTACCTTCAGGAGATATATGAAAGTGTAGAATAGGAGTGGTGACTTGGGCCAAAACAAATTAAGAATAATAATAAAGAAAAGCACTCAGAGAGTAGGAATCCCAAGGATTCACCACTCCACTCACCATTCAGTGATCCATTGTTGGCATTTGGGCTTAAGTTTTAACTCTAGTGTTAGAATGTTGTAAAGAGCATAGCAATTTTAGGAAATGGGTTATAGACTGTGTGTGACAGATCCTGCTCACATCTGCACCCTCTTAGTTGCAGGCTTATTAAAGCAGTTGCATGAATTTACTCCATATGTAAATATGGGTATCTAAGAGCAGGATTTGGGCCTTACTACTCTGATGTATACAGTGTAAATGCACTTTAATATTTGTATTTCTTGCTAAGTAGCATAAAATGACATCCTTTCAGGTTAATTAAACCATTTCTCAATGCTGGTTGCTGTTGATGGTATATTTAAATGTCAGATTCACAATAAGCACTTATGCTTCCTGATGATAAATGTCTTCCTTTTAAATATCCCACATATACGTATATGGTCAATGCATCTAAAGCACATGGATTTCTGCTCTGCTCAATCTGCATTTCCATTTGGTCTACATTAGGATTCAGACACCCAAAGACTTAATAAAGACTCTCAGGAACTGAATAAAACGCCCTATATGGTATTCCTTACACAGCCAAAAATTTCCAGTGTAGCAGCAGAATATTCAGCAGGAATGGATAAGTAAAAGTGGACTTACACTGACTATCTGATATTTTGTCATAAAAATCTAAGAGCAACTTTTCCAAATTTGTTTCTGTGGGACCTGGCAAACAAACATCCTGCTGGAAGAAAATGAATGACCAGGGAATAATTGTAAGTCCCATTTTTTGGAGACCAGACCATGGTTGTTGTCTTCAGCATTTGTGTCACTGAACATCCCATCTGCAGGTCCATGTGCACTCGTGTGGTGTGTATGAATGGATATGCTGCTTAAGTATTTATGGGATGGACTTTCTTCCTGTGAGTGTCTGGGAGGTGTCTCTATGAGGAACACAAGCAGAAGGAGATTAGCTGAAAACTACTTTAGTTTTGTCAGTGATTCCTGGTCCTGCAGAAGAATGATGGAGCTGTCAGCACATTTGCATGTCTGGACCTTACAGCCAGAAATACTTCATTGTCCTGTCCATAGAGAACCAAAGAGACCAGGTTAAAGGAGGGAAATGCAAGGGAGGGGGTGTTCTGCCCTTCTGCCTCGCTCAGGTGAGACCCCACCCACAGAGCTGCCCCCAGCACGGGAAGGAGAGGGAGTTTCTGGAGTGACTCCAGAGGAGGCACCAATGTGATCAGAGGGATGGAGCAGCTCTGCTGTGAGGAAACACTGGGAGAATTCAGAGTGGTCAGGCTGGAGAAGAGAAGCTTTGAGGTGATTTAATTGTCTGAAGGACCCAAGAAGGAAGGTGAAGACAGAGTTTGGACAAGAGTCTGGAGTGACAGGACAAGGGAGAATGGCTTCAAACTGTTGGAGAGCAGGGTTAGATGAAATATTGGGAAGAAACTTTTCCCTGTAAGGGTGGGTGAGACACTGGCCCAGGTTGCCCAGAGCAGCTGTGGCTGCCACATCCCTGGAAATGTCCGAGGCCAGGCTGGATGGGACTTGAAGCAACCTGGTCTCAGGGAAGGTGTCCCTGCCCATGGCAGGAAGTAGGATGGGATGAGCTTTAAGGTCCTTTCCAACCTAAGCCTTTCTAGAATTCTGTGATTCTATGAATATATAGGCAGTCCCCTTATGGAAGTTTCTGTGATATTTTTGTAGATCCGTATATATTATCCATACAAACAAAGTTCTGAATCCCTTGTTCTAATGCTGAGAGTTTTTAGTACATTACTGTTTTGACATTAATCAGAGTAACTCCCATGGAGAACTTTGATTTACTTCAGAAAAGCAAAGAGTGCTATAAAAATGACACTGTAGCTGTTTCACTGTAATTGGAGGCTGACTGTACTTCACAGAAATTATCAGGCAAGCATTCCTGAAAACATCAGTATTTTCAAGTTAGTTCTATTTAAAATGGGGGAACAAAAAATGTGAGGGTATGGATTGAGGGCTGTATGATTCAAACTTGAATTGCAGTTTGTAATAGTCAAAGATGATCAACTGTTGGGCTGGAGAAATAATTTCCTAGGTCTTTTTCTAAATTATAGGATGCATAAACAGGTCTACTGATTCTACATGTGTTGTAACTTTAGTAAAAGGCACCACTTTAGGAAATGAAAGGTTTTGGAATATTGCCAAACATCTTAGTTCTATTTATTGTCTAAAGGTGGGGTTTTCTCATTATCTACAGAGTTTGTGGGATAATTGAATAATTTGCAGGAATCTGTTTGATACCAGATTGCAAACTGTATTTATCTTCTTTCAATGTTCATATTGCAAATACAGGCATGATAAGATCTCCTGTTGGTGTTCTAACTGTATGAGGATTTGGCAATTGGTCTGCTACTAATCTCACAATGTGCATTTGTGTCTGTATTGAAACTGATTGGAAAACTGTATCAGGAAATATTGATCTTCAACTATTTTATGTATAAATATGGAGGGGTTGGTGAGAGAGATGGGAGAGAGAGTAGATGCTGTAAAACACAGTGCTGATGATACTCAAGTAGTAAATAGAAATATCTTAGAAATCATAAAGACAGTAATAAACGCAGCAATTTTATTTCATCTGTGGATAATAAATTTGTTTCACATTGCAATATAAGTGGTGTTTATGTTATGTTAATATCTATTAGTACTTATTGATGTTAGGGTTTAGTTGTTCTCTTTTCCTCACATCACAGCCATTTTATAAAAATTCAAGTTGAATTGCCACACAATAAACAATTAAAAGTGTTTGTGTCTGCAAAAGAGATGAAAGTATTCTCTGTGTGGAGATATTCCTGTGGAGAAGGACAGACCCTCCCTGATCAGTAATCTAAAGAGCTGTGCTTCAAGTGATGGAGTTCTGTTTGCACTAGTTAAAGATTTGGCTCCTTGAATGCATATTTCAACCCACAGGCACTGTTTTGCTGTTCGTATCAGCATGGTTTGCATGGGTTTCCTGTCTTTTAGTGGGGTGCTTTTGTATGTCCCTTGCTTTGACTGTGGGCAGTGCCTCTTCAGGAATGAGACTGTGCACTATGTTCAGTGGCCTTTTTGTGTGACATGTGGAGGATTTCCAGCTTGGAGGATAATGTGAGTCAGAAAGTGCCTGGTCCAAATTTAACCAAATTTGTTCATCACTAAATTTAGAGAATAGCTGAATGGCAAGACAGATATGTTTCAATTTCCATCAGTGACAAGGACAGAGTGTTGGCGGATGCCTGTTAACAGCTATAGTGTGTGTTTTTGATACTCATAAATGTGTGTATGGGTGGGAAAAGACTAGTTACTTTTAGTTATCATGAGCCTGTTTCTTCTTTGACTGCTTTTAAATCACTCTTGGACTTGATGTTTCTTCTGTGCAGATAATTCTTGTGCAGACGATGCGCTGTAGTCTTGAGTCATATTTTTTCCCTCTTGAGTAGAAAGGCTTGCACTGGAATTGGATTTTTATCATTATGAGAACTGAAATATAAACCCTTTTAAAATAAGGCAGGCACCAGGCAAGGTAAGACAAACCAAAATTATTTTTGTTGATCTTACAATCAGGTTTCAATATCAATAATTTCAGAAAATGGCTTCAAGTTTATCTTCCATTTGAGCATAATCCTGAGTTAACAAATACATAATTCACATGTCTTCAACAGGATTAATCATATCCATGTGTCAGTTTGTATTTACCTGCTTTTCTGTGCTGGGGTCTTAATCCTTTTTACTGTTCTAATTCTTTGGCCAAATATTTTCCTTGGAGATTTGACCAGTGAAAGCAAGACCATGTCCCCACTGCTGTTGTGCAAGACATTTCGTTAATGGGTATGTCTGTTTGTTTGGGGGGTTTTCTTCATGAGATATTTATTACAGACTTCTGTTCAACCTCTTGTTTTATTTTATTAGGACCCCAGTTCAGTGACTTGCGTCATCAAGTTTACACGTGTAGTGATGGATTGTGATATTACAAACAATTTAATTGTTGCATCCCTCACTGAATCAAATGATAAGACTGGCTGTGTGGGAGATATGTTCATATTTATTTACAGGATCACTGCACTAACAGTAACTGAATAGGTAATACCAGAATGTGCATGACAGCTTTGATAGGATTTAAGCAACATTGTGCTTCCTGTAGTTTGCTGAACTGGTAATAATGATTTAAGGGTCCTACCTCAATATTTACCATCCTTCTGGGAATGAAATAAACCCTCAAGTCATTGTTTAATTTAATGTAATATTAATTTTTCTTTCAATAATATCTTAGAATACTAAGATATTTTTAAAAGAAAGATATTGTAGCATAGTAGTAATAAGAATACTGTAGAAATCTGGCAGGGATATTACAGGGATACTATGATTTTGGAAGACTGTATATGGTAATTAGTTAACATTTGCTCTAATGAAAACCCACAACCCAATTTGCTGAGTTGACATTTTCTTTAGGGTAAAGCACTACTGTATTAATTTCCCCTCACGCTTGTCTTTTCAAAATACAAGCCAGTCCTCTATATTCTGTCGACAGGGTAATTTTTAACCTTTCCTGTAATATGGGAAATTAGATATTGCATTTGTTATTATTGCTAGAAAAGGACAGCCCAACCTCCCTAGTAAGTATGAGAAGATAAAAAGCTTCAGGTTTCTGTTACATCTGTGTTCTTAAGTGGGTTTTCAAAGCCAGAGTAAGTGGCTTTGAACCATCACTATGATGGCTCAGAATTGTCAAGTCTTGAGGAATATGAGCTCTAACTCTCATTCTTCTAGCCCGAATCCAGAAACTGGTTTTGAATTTAGAAGTTATTACATAGAACCAGAATTAATTTACATATGGATGTATCATGATGTGTTTATGCCTCAGTAAGTTAAAATTTATAAGTCTTAATAACAAAGTATTTCTCAGCAAATTCTATGAGCGTTGTCAAATGTGCGAGTTTGAAATATCTCCAGGGAAGTCAGGTCTAGAGAAGAAATGTCTTTAACTATTTTCCAAATGATGATACAACAGGCTTGACAAGATATTAGTGATTTCTGTTGTTGTTATTATTACTATTACATTATAAATTTTTACATTTTTTCAATTTGCAGTATGAGGGTGTAGAGTGCACAGAACTTTCATATCAGCATGCACGAGATAACTAACTTCCCTTACCAACATTCAGCTTTTGCAACCAATGATATGGATGCATTAATGGCATGATATAAATAACCCTGTTTGAGTGAGAGCAACTCAGTCTAAAAAATTATTAGCCACTTCATGCTGTAAGAGTTCTCTTTATAGCCGCCTGGCAATTACAGTAATTTCACGATTATAAGCCGCACCATTTTGACTAAAATGTTGGTCCAAACCCAAAGTGCAGCTTATAATCAGGTGCGGCTTATATACGGACAAAGAACAAAAAGTTGCTGTTTTAGTTTGGAGGACAGGTGTCTGCTGAGAAAGGCAGGAGCTTGTCTTTGAAATGGAGAATGTAAACCCCCTCCCTCCAAATTATTATAATTTTGAAATCAAGGGGCTTTCAGGCAAAAATATGGGAATTAGAAATAACAGTTCTTTTCTAGGGAAATTAAAATAGAAATACAGTACTACAAAGAAACAAACTCCAAACCCTGACAAAGTCAGAGTACAACCTGACACCCTGTCAGGCAGGGTGTTGGTAGCAGTCCCATTAAATGGTGGCTGCATCCTCCTGCAGTGACAGATGTGATTCAGTTGGAGCAGTGCTCCTGTACAAGGTGCAGTTTCCCTCTAAAGGTCCAGTGGTGATGTGGAGAAATCCGGTTTTCCTCTGGAGTCCAGTGGAGAAAGGGGCTCCCTTAGCGTCCCAAAACCTCTGTTTTTATCTTGGTAAGAAATGTTGGGCTCTTCCCCCTGGCTGGAGCAACTTCCAATGGGATGCAGTAATTTTATCAGTGCCACAGTGGGGCTCAATGGCCATGAGCAGAAAATGACTCGCTGGAGGAAGGATGGGTTGTGAAAAGATAAAGAACAATGCCCTGCCTGGTTTCAATGGATGGCCCATTAGCAGAATATCTGCCGTGGAGATAAGGATCACTGCCCCCACCCTCAACAGATGGTGATAGAATAGATACCTTTTATCACACTCTGTATTGTAACCCAAGACAGTTGCCGACACCCGGACCTGTGCCTTATAATCAGGTGCGGCTTATAATTGCGAAATTACTATTTTAGATTTAGGATATCTTTTTAAGAAAGATGGAGTGAAACTTTTTACAAGGTCATATAGTGACTAGACAAAGGAGGGCAACTTCAAACTGACAGAGGGTCCAAACCAAATCATTTTATGACTCTATGATTGTCCAATTAAAAAAAAAAATTCCTTTGTTTTATCTCTGGGAATGACATGGTTGAAGTCCTAATCTCTTCAATGGTACCCCTACAGATACACACTCAGACTTTCATTGGGCTAAGACTCATAAAGATCTATGGCTCATCTCCATGAAGGCTTTGTTGTTGCACCATCTGATTTACACAGTAGGCAAGCTCAAAACACATATTTTTTTATTTCTAGCAAAAGAGATTTAGACTAGATCTTTGGAAGAACTTCAGTGCTGAGGTGCATCTGGCTGCCTGGAGCTCAGTCATTCTCAATCTCTACTCAGTGGCATTCAGGCCTGGGCCCAGGTGAAATGTGGGGATGCCTCTATTTCTACCAGCCATATTCCAAAAAAATGCACTGGGGCATTGTTGGAGCTGCTGTCATGTTAACAAGGTGAACAATAAGGTGACCAGAGCATTGATTGAAATTGTTAGTTCTCTTTTCCCCCAAGTGTTCTCTAAGCCGCTGGGCTATGAAACCATGTCCTTTCTTCTGTCACTGACTAATTTAGCAGAAAAACTTGGAAGAAGAGTCTTTCTCCAAAGGATGCTCTGATTGTTAAATGATTCACAGAGCCATGTGTAAGTATAGGATCTGAAATCTTCCTAGCCTGGAGTAGGTGGTTAGACTCCCAAGAAAGTGGTTGAATAAAGACATGGGAAAGAGAAGGAGAGGAAAGCACAGCTTTCATGGAGTGTGTTTTTAATGAAACTGGTTAACCACAGATTGGTCTCCAGAACAGGGCTCAGGGAGGTGAAACTCAGTGGGAATGAAGCAGGTCTCCTCTTTCAGAGCAAAATAAAAAGACGTGGAATCAGTAGTGCAGCAAAACACATCAATATATCAAGCATCTCAGGAGGGAAAGGAGATTTTCTACTTACTAGTTCTAAAATTTCCTGGCTCTATTATTGAAGGGAAGCACTGGTGCTCACTTTGGTATATTATAACTCTGGAAAAGTATTATGTGCAATATATTGTGTTCTGAAATGTATGCTTATGTAGCCACATATATAAAAATAAATATATAGAGATATATAAAAACATGTCTGTATATATTTATGAATTTATTTATATAGGCATAAATTTACCAAATCCTTTTACTATCTGAACATAAAATAACAGCCTTTTCATTTGCATCATCAAAGAAACAATTACATTTGTAAATGAATACTATAGAGTTTATTACCCTCCAAAACTGAATATGACTCTTTTCTTTTACTAGAAGATAACACCTACATAGCAGTATCTGCAATGATTTTTCACAGCTGCAGTCCTAGAACTATGGAATAGCAAAGTTAGGAATTCAGTAGCAATGGTAATTCTACCATATTGTGCTAAAGCAATATTTTCCATTGGGTTTTGTTGAGGGGTAAGTAGCTTAATATTGCTGAGCAGTCTGCCTAAAAAGTATGTAATGCATGCTTATGGGATGTACTGCACATCCAAGTTAACATTTGCTGAGAAAACTGCTGCTTCCTTTCTTTTATCCTAGCAAACTACATTAACTGCATAATTTTAAAATCAGTCATATTTATACACACTTTATATGGAATACAAGCAAAATTTTATTGTACTTTCCTCAAGTTCTATTCTCAAGGAAGTAACTTTTGGTACCAACATCCAGTTATTTTGGCTGTACTGATACAATAACTTCTTTTGTTAAAAAGGGTTGGAATTGTCATTCCATTTTCTTGGTAGGTTTTGTCTTCCCCCCACCACTTTTCTCTCCCACCTTAGCTAAGAAACATTTTTTTCCCCCCTTGTCTTTATTCTGCTGCTTGTTGGATACTTTCCTAAGCAAATTCAACTTTCTTTTGCTTAACAAATTGGATTAGTTTAGCTCAGGCCTGACAAAAGGCACTGTCTGGCAGCAAGCAATTTTGTCGCCTCAGGTTGTCACTTCCCTCATGTTTTCCAGTTCTTCTGAGTGACAGAACACCTAACACTCAGAGCAAAGAGTACAAAAGCAGCTCTGAGCCCAGTGGGAGTTAAGGTGGAATCATATGGAATTCTAATTTTTCAGTAACTGCTAATTGGCTGCATGGGCCGTTCTGATAGGTGAGGATTCTAAATCACTAAGGGATGATGGTAATTTCCTCCTTTATTTTTCATCCCCTTGCCTTCCCTTTTCGTACTGTAATCTTCATATCCTGCAGCTGTGGTAGGACAGTGGTGCTTTAGCAGCTGCTGGGTCTGTTGAAGATTTTCACTCCTGCCTGAGCTCTCTTGAGGCAGAGGCATGAAACTGCTTTGTGTGACACTATTCATGCATTTTCCCTTTACTCAGGAATATTTCTGCAAACTGTGAACACAGACTAAGTAATTTGAAAACATTAGTCATTAAAAACCACATCAACCTGGAACAGTTGAGTAGTTAAACAGCGAACCTTTTATGAATCATCTGAGCAAGAGACTATAGGTGTGATCACAGCTGCTGAGTCTTGCTGCAAATCATTGACATTATGCTCATTTGTGCAGGAGGTGGAGACTTAATTAGTTAAATATGGTTTGTGAATAAGGCTACAAATCACAGAACAGGTATGTACATTCTAATGCACTTGGCACATCGAAACTTTCTTTTTGTTTTTCATTTTCTTTTGATTCAGAAATTTAGAGTGTGATCTAATGCCTGTGGAAAAAATCCTAAGAAAAATAATTGTATCTATCTCATATAAAATTTATTTTATAATATATGTAGAAATAATTTATAGTTATTTTGATTTAAAAAATGTTACATTAAAAAAACTGTTGGCTAGTATATTACACGGTGCAAATTATGTTTAGGATAGGCATTTGGCACCTGTCTCCTTGTGAAAGTAATCAGTGGGATTTCTGAAACTGGGAAAAATGTGGACTGTATTCATTGTGTTTTCCCTTTGCCAGAATACATACCTAGAGTGTGTTCAGAGTTAGTATTTTTCAGTGCACCCAGATGGCAATGTGCAAGTGGCAAGAAGTAGAGATAGTGGTCTGAAAATCCTGTGGTAAAAGCAGAGATAAATCGGGTGGTGCTCTGAAAAGTCTGAGACCCACAGGAAAAGCAGAACATTGCTTGCTTGTCTCTGCATATTCTCTTCTGATACCTGCATGAGCTGTTATACCACTTGGGTTTCCTTGCAAATGAATGGTGATGAAAGGGATGAGTACAAAAACCTCAGCAGCAACTAAGAATTTGGTTTTCAAAGCAGGTGTGGAATTTAAGGTGTGGCTACCCTCATGCAGAGAGAGTTGTTCCAGGACAAAAGTCCAAGTCATTGTTAATTTGCTATAAGGAGAGTTGGTATAAATTGTAGTTTTGGTGGCCAAAGAAAGAGTGGTTTAAAAAGATATTGATATTTTGAAAAAGCAACAGGATGTGTATTTCCAGTTGTCTGCTTCATAACAATCATAAATTGCATATTAATTGCAAAACATGATTAAGGCATTCTGAGTTAAGGGGGAGGAACTGGGGAGAACAAACACGTTTAAAACATGTAAAAGAAACCTTTACATTTCTATGAAATTCCAATTGAATTACTGTTTACACAAAATATGTCTGAAATAACAGCCTCTTTAGAATACAATGAAATGTGAAACTGATAACTTATTCCATCAGTTTATTGGAAAAACCATACACAGTGATTTCACCATATTTTTGAAAATAGAGTGTTTTCCACCAATTTTTATGCAAGTTGGGTCTAGAAGGAAAGAAAAAATATGTATCTGAACATGTCTTACAGGAGCCTCAAAGTTATGTCTGAAGGCCTCATGCTTTTATTGATGGACTCCATGGAAAAATGATAGTATTCAGATGTTTAGGACAGCAGTTATTCAGGATTTGTGAGGGAGGGGGCAGCAAGTTTTAGGTCAAATCAACTTGGAGGCTGCATATAGTGCTTGGCATTTATATAAAGCAAGCTCAAGGTTGAATGCAGCATTCAAGTTGTAAAATGGATGTAGAATGGGTAAAAAACCCCTGCAATTACTTCAGCGACGATCCATTCAGGTTAAGAATTTTCATCTTTGCTGTTGCCATAGCAATCTGTTCCCCTGTCACTACCACATTAAAAATCCATTCTGTAAAACTGTTGTTGCCAATATTGAACACATAACAGACAAAAACATTTTTTTTATAGCTTTGGTTCAACACAAAGAAGACCTAGATCTTAAAAAGATGCATATGTTCTCTAAAAAGAAGAAGATTAGTATTTCCATAATTCATTGCAGGAACACAATATTTGTGCTGCAGTGTTGATGTCGGTATAAAATAATTTGCAAATAATCCAGCAATGCAGTGTCATTTGAGCAAAAATAATTGAACTGTTCAACTGAGATACAACAAACCCATATGTTCCCATGTTAAACTCTCATTTTGGTAACATGCTGTAGAACTGTGTGTCTCTTTAACCTTCTGTTACTAGTTGAGTCTGATTCTCATCAGTGATTGACTGAAGTGATTTTGCTTATCCTGGTGTAACTCTGGAATGGGAGAACGGTTATGTCCCCTAACAACTTCACATCTGTGATTTAATCTTAAATTGCTCATGGACACAAGCTCTGCAATGAGTTTGTACAGATAGTAGCAATAGTTTGTACAATTGTAGCAATAAGTCCTTAAGCATTTGTTTGTTCATCTACTGGAGGGAGGTAAGCAATTTATAATTCAAAGCGAACATAGCAATGGTTTGATAAATGTATGCACCCAAAATGAGTAAAATGCAAGTATTTTTCAATAGAGATACAATATCTAGACACCTACATATGTATATATATGTGTGTGTGTGTGTGTGTGTGTGTTGGTTAGTCCTGTAGTTACAATGCAAGGCATTAATAGAAATGATAATAAGTGATCTTCTATTTTAGCTGCACCTGGCAATATCTCCTAAATGTTTCATCTTCTTTTGGTTGAATTGGAGGAACTGTGCTTTTTTTTTTTTTTTTGTCTTGTTTGGGGGCTTGAGTTGGTTTTCCTATTTTAAGTTATAACTATTCTCTTAGTGAATAAGCTGACCAGTGAAAAGGATGATTTCATTTGGATCCCTTCACCTGTTTTTGCAATTTGAAGTGTGACCCTTTGAAATACGCTGCTGGATTTACCCAACTGAGATCGCAGGTCCCCTCCACAGTGGGCCTGCTGCATTCCTGTCTGAGAGCATCTGTGGATTGCTCAACCTAAACCATATCCTTGACGTGCCAGATCCCTGTCTGTCTGTGGAGATTGTTGGAGACCAGGATAGGAAGTCTCTTGTGTCCTGGCCACATTATCCACTAACTCCTGCACTGAGGGATGCAGTGGTTGAGCTTTCTGTTCAAGTCCAGGGCTGGAGGCAAGAGTTAGCAAAAGATCAGAGCTCCCAAAATGCTTCTGGTTGTAAAGTTTAGTGAATTAGGCAGTAGGAAACACACCTGATGATTTTCTTCTTATTTGAAAAGAACCCAACTGTATCAAGTAGTAAGTCTGGTTTAAATGCATGCAATCAAACCTGAGGCCAACTGAAACTTGGCTCTTCACTTTTCCCCATCCCGTCACATTGTAGATGTTTCAGGGGGTTGCCAGAAAAGCCCAAGCAGCTTTAGACAGAGGAGAGATTCATAAATATCTTTGACTTTTATGGACCTTTTTCATTAAAATGCTTAGAGCTGTAAATGTAGAAATAAGAAACTCATTTAGCTTTACAAAAGTGCTGCTATTCAGCATTCAAAAATAATATTTTAAATTATTGTTTCTGCTTGTATCAGAATGCTTAAAGGTCATTGCCAGAAAAATGTCTTTTCAGCTTGTTAATTAGAGGTGTATAAGAATGTGCACCAGCTTGCTCTTCAGATAAACTGGAAAAGAAGGAGAAAAGAAAAAGGTCCCCATGGATAAAAATGATAGTGTGGAATTAGTGAGTACAAGTCTTTGATCCATCAGGCTCACCGTGGCCTGGACAGTCAGGGTATGAAAACAGGCAGCTCTGCTAACAGGAGAACAAAAATTTATTTTTCTGTTTGTTGGGGAGGTATCTTGATTAGTCACCCCCCGAAGCCCATGGGCTTGAGCTGAGGGCCCAACTTCATACAGCTGATGTGTGAAGGAGAGTGTGAGCAGGATTTGACGTGTCATGGGAAATTTGTCGTGTTCTCATTGTGTGGCCAAGGGCATCAGATAAGGACACTTATGTTTTTATTTCCCAGGCAAGTGGTTTTATCTTCTCATTTACATACAGCTTGTACAAGAACAAAGCAGTATAAATTGTACCCAAAGCCAAACTGCCCAACCACCTATTCTGGCACTTGCACCTCCTTCATTGCAGAGATTACAAGTGGGATTCCCTGTTTCATACTTCTTTCAGCCATAGTCTTGGAGACATCCTGGTCTGCCTAAAAATTAGGCCATTGAGATGGAGCTCTCCGTGCACAGATGATCAGTCAAATGAATCAGACACTGGAATTTCCATCTGCACAACATTCTAGCCCTGCCCATCATCATTTTAAAACTAAATCTAGACTTTTTTCATCACTGAAAGGGAGACAGTAATATTAACCTAGGCGAAGTACCCCGACATAACAGATGAAATGTGTTCCAGGAAAAGTACAGAGGTCATTGAACTAATGAATATCTTGAGCTATTAGTTGCCCAAGCTGGGAAATAGTAACAAACCATGTAAATAATGAAAAATAAAAGAGATTCTTAGATGTCTCTCTGTCTGAACATACTGTAGTGCTAATATTAACATGAGATTGAAGTTCTGATTTTTTCTTTGGCCGTATGATTTCTATACTGAGATTGTTTCCTTGAATATTAAATAACAGACTCTTACTATAAAACCATTGGTAAAAAGAAGGTTGCATCTTTGTCACTGAATATTTAATAACTTAGGAGTGCCATTATTTGGTTTTGTACTTTTGAGTTCACTGCTGAACTGCTACTTCAGGGAAATAAATCTGATTAAATTTTTGAAAGTGCAAGTGACAGAACTGATGGTAATTAATTTCTCCACTACCCACAGATTATTTATCATGGCTTTGCCTTTAAGTGAAGCTGAGGCAGTGTGCAGAGTAGTTTTGTGGTGTTTCTTGTTTGTTCTCTCATTCCCATTTCTTTTGACTCAATCATTCACTGTTTTAAAAGTTGAACCAGAATTGGTCCAGCAGTGCACCCAGGGGCCAACATGAGCGTCTTCTGCACAGGACAGAGTCATTCTGTTGTAGTTGCTTGGTTTTTATTCCCTGGAGATATTTGAAGTAATACAAGAGAAGAGCTTTGTTGCTCAGACATGGAGTTTTTGTGTGTCTTAACAATTGCTAGCTCCATCTTACTTAACATCTCAGTAATTTGATTCTTATCTTTATAATCAGTTCCAAATTTCATTCAGTGTCAGCACTTTGTATTTTAGTGGCATCACAGAATCATTAAGGTTGGAAAAGACATCCAAGATCATCAAGTCCAACCTTGGATTGAACACCACCATGCCAACCATCACGTACTTTGTTGTCCAGTTTGAAAATATTTGCAAATCTTTGTGTATCTGTAAGAATATTAGAATGTATGGTTGCAAGATCAGAGGCAGCAGCCTTTAAAGCACAACTTTCCAGAAGGAGGAACTTTTTCTGTAGAGGATATCTGTACAACCCAGGAGAAGTAGTGGTGCCCCTGATATTTCCTACAAAACCTTGGATTTCATTGTGAGGTGAAAGAAATCTCATTTGGGATAGTAAGAAAATATAGATCCTATTTGTGATAAGCTTTTGATAGCATGAGTTGGAAAGTTCACTTCAGTATTTACCCTAAAAAATCTGAATCTGGGCTGAATTGATTACACTTCATGCTAATATTGAACAGGAAATGATGATAAGTCTAATAAATGCCCATAGCAGCAGGTGGCAGCTCAATTTCTCTTTCTCCCCAGAGTGCAGTAGTTCATCATGTTATTCTTGCCAATGTGTGAGGCTGTGATAGGGTAGACAAGGCAATGAAGTTGTTCAGTCAGATCCTTCCTATTGTCTTTAGTCCATGTGTCACCCTATAAGGAAATTGTGGCAGAAATACCCCCTTCTGTTCCAGACCCTGCTGCCAGAACCTTATTTCTAAAGGAAGGTGTAACTTGCTTGTTTTATCATCCATGAATGGAAATGCTGCTCTCTCTGCCCCCTTTCCCTCTTATCTTGGCTTGAGACAGAATTTTAATGAAGTATATTTTTCCGTGAATAATCCAAGGTGCTGGTAATCTATGAGTACTCAAGAAAAATTGTCCTGCACGTTTATAACTGTTCCACTCCCCTTGTTGTTTTACTCAGGCAAATCTTCTTCAAATGTTAATCTTTGCTGGATGTGCAACATCACACCCCCAAATGTCTCTGACAGGAGTAGCAGAGGTAAAAATATAAATGCTGTAGAAGTTTATTAAGAATATTCTGCCTGAATACACTTGTTATTTCTTATCAAACACGGGAGACAGAATGAAATAAACTGTTTTGCCACTCTGTGGGTGAGTTCTGGGGAGAAAATATCAGCATGGATATGACACAGTTTCCTTGAGCTGATTATGTTATAATTCCTTTTTGACTGACAAATTTCATTACCATATTGGGGTAATAATAGCATATTTTATCTTACTGGCTGTGGTCCAAAATCTTGGTTTAGAGCAGAGTTAAATGTAGAGAAATTCGGTGGAATCTATATTTTTCCCCATGTTAGCTATTTCTAACAGCCTGATAAGATTTTGTGTTCAGTGACTAAGTGTCTCTTGCTTGTTGTAATGACAATCTGCTTGCTTATATTGCTGTGTCATCCCAACAGGAATAACCAACCAAGTGCTAGATAAAAGTTACATAGCCTTGCCTTCAGAATACTGGCCAGTTAAGCAAAGAATGAACTTTTGGTGAGAAACTGTGGCTTCCCCATCCCTGGAAATGTCCAAGGCCAGGTTGGACGGGGCTTGGAGCAGCTTGGTCTGGTGGGAAAGTGTCCCTGTCCGTGTTGGGAGGTGAAATTGGGTGATCTTTAAGGCCCCTTCCAATCCAAGCCATTCCATGTTTCTATGAACTGAAATCAAGGATGAAAGATGTGGAATGGAAAAGTTAGCTGTCTTGTTTACATATATGGTCCAATCACAAATTTATAAGCTATCCACTTATTCCATCCTATCTTAAATAAGATTTTAATAAACTTGGTATGCAACTAAGAAAAGGGTGAGTAACAAAAATAAACATAGATAGTAATAGATGCTGTGTTGGCCCAAATGAATGTCATCTTAGCTGAGTGTTGTGTGGCAATGTGCTGTAGTAGATTTATAGGCAGCTTTACATTTTAATAATTCAGTATTTACTATTTCCTGAGGCACAGTAAATATCTCTTTGTGACCCTGGCTACCATGAAATGCATCATTGTACCCCTGCACGTCACTGAGGTGCATTTCAGATCTCTTTTGAAAACAGTCTGCTGCCTAGAGAGCCTTCAGCCATGGCAGCTGGGAAGAGAAAAAGAGCTGGAAGGGAACTGCTGGCTTGGATAGGTTCTGTCTGGGAAAACTTTGCAATTGTTTTAAGCTGTGTTCAAATGTTTTCTTCCAACAGACTTTGGGAACGATCACTGCAGTGCCCATTAAGGTTCCTCAGGTCAGCTCCTTGCAGAGGTTGGCAGGACAAGGACCGGCAGTGCTACCTCAGGTATGAAATACAGTTTCAAAGATGGGATTGTGTCATCTTGTACATATTCTGTGCTCCTGTGTAGTGCCCAGGCCTGGGCGCATTGGCACACTGATTTTGCAGAGTTGTGTTTTTCTTCAGTCCATGAAAAAAATTATTCTGGGAGTTTACTCATAGCACAATGAAAAGCTATAAAATGTCATGTAGATTCATTGTGGAAGAACAAAATACATATGGTGGAATGTAAATTTATGCTTTAAAGTTGAATCACAAATCACAGAAGTGAAAGTATGTAATTCTGTAGTTAAAAGAGCCAGTGGAAATCTTAACCTTCCTGTTCAAGATTTAACCCCATGCTCCATTTCACTGACTTATTTGCCTTGTCCACCCCAATACAAAGTTTTGGCCCACCTAAACCCAGGTGCCAGACCAAGGAAAGATTCTCTGGGTAGGAGTGAAAGGAGAGTTGCACTCACTGGTTTTTAGAATGTTTCAAACTGTCTTCTTTTCTGAGCCTCCATCACTGTTTCTGTAACTATGCACTTTATTCCCCATTTCAACCCTCTTTCTCAAAATTTTTGGATGTAATTTTCAACAGGTGTTTTGCTGCAATTCTATGGTTTGCTCTTCACATTAATGGTTATTAAATATAAATATATTTGTCCCACTGTAGCTCTTAGAGCTCTATTTCTTATGTATGAATACTGGAAAAGTGCTGAAGTTGATGATATATATTCTTCCTGTTGTTTCTTTATTTTTTCCTAATTTCTTTTCAGTGGGAAAATCTAGTAGGATCTGTGAGCTAAATTTACTTGGAGGAAGAAGTATTTCCAATAGAAAGTTCTGAAATTCTCTCTTTAAATTACATTTTGTGGAAGGCAGAGTTGTGAACATAAAGTGAGGTTATAGTTTTCTTATCAAGTTCAAGACTTTGATTTTCAGTTGTTCTTACAACATAACAACATTTTGATTTCTGCCATTTCAGAGTGTCAAAGATGAGCAGATTGCTCCTGAAAATAGATTATGAGGTTCAAGAGCAGCTGAAAGACCTCTAACAGGGTCTAAATTATCATTTTGGTTATGTTTCAGCAATGATGATGGCCTTGCAAATGCTGCACTTAGGGAAGTGCCAATGCCCTATGCTTTTGTTAAATAGAAAAAATTTCATTCAGTCCTAGATTCAGTTTTGAGGAATTGAAAAAATTGGAGGAAGCTGTTTCCCTCAGCTTTTTGAAAAGAACACATCCTTTCTGTCTCGCTGTTTAGGTCATGGCAATATTTTTGTTCATATTCCACTTTGTTGTACTCCCTTCCTGGTACAGCTTCCATTTCAGAACTATTTATGCAGTCATACTTAATAGTAATGAACTACCAGCACTTTCTTGGCTGCTCTGAGCCTGAATTCACCAACTTTTCTATTTTGTGAATATTTCATATAGACAGAATGGGTGATAACTACCTAGCAATCTAATTTCTGAAAAACTAAAAATTAAATATATAACTGTATGTAAGACCATGTTATCAGGGTATGTGTAACGCCCTGAGTTTTTTCTCCCTTTTTCACAGGCTCACAATGGGCCAGCTTCTTCAGCAACAGCCTGTCTCATTTACATGCCAGTCCTCCTTCATGCTTCTTCGTGATCCATATATTCCTCTCCCCCTCCAAGCTCACAGAGAAGGTTACAATTTACATGTAGTTTCCTAGTGGGGAACTCCCTCCATCAAACATCCCTCCTTTGTACTCAGTGTCTTCAGAGATACCAGGTTTTCATCTACAGGTGGAAAGTTTGATTTCTAATTAACTAGTCAGATGTCTTGAAAATAGATTTAATATAGCCATGGACCAGAGTGGTGCAAAGCTGTCATTGCCCAGGTACAGCTGGATGCAGGTGACCTGGGAGGCCACTGCAAGTCTGCAGCACTGTGTCACTGTGAAAGCTGTCCTTTGTAAGAACTGTAGGGTGAGTGCATAGTCATCTCTGGTCCAGCAAAATTGGAAATTTCAGATGGAGATATAAAAATTCCAGGAAGCAAGGCCATATGATACCACGCAGGTGTTATGGTAAAAAACATCTCCTTCTTCCTTGTAGCACTATGAAAATAAGCACCTAGTTAACAATTATTTTGGAAATTAAGAGATGTGTATCATCTTCCAGTAGAAGCTGAAAATCTTGCAAAATTGAATCCTGTCACAGGTCATGTTCTCAGCTTTTTTCCATCAGACTTGGTCACAGACGAGGCTGTCCTACTTTTGTCCCTGTGGATGACAGGCAAAGCCCCATACCTTGCTCTGAGTTACTGGTACAATCCTGCCATTCTAGGACTGACTTTCAGAGATGCAAATTCCTGTCTCCCAAGCATACCAACAAGTTGAGTCCAACTGGGTTTGGTATCTGCTAAAACCTTTGCTTTGTCTGCCCATGTAGCAGTGAATTACTGGGACAGCAAAACCATATTCATCACTCCTCTACCAAGAATTTGGAGTATTTCACAGGGAATTACAGCAGTGTCCAGACTCGGATGTTATCTATGGTTCAGTCTTGTTTTGGAAGGGATGGAAAGTTCCCCGATCTCCATCTCTGCCAAGTCTAGCTGTGACAGTGAAGTGTGTAGAGCCCTGCAGTGATGAAAGCAGAGCAGCAAAGGCTTCTGTGCTCTGGTAGCTGTGTCCATTCACTCAAGCAGGTGAGTCCAGGTGTAGCTTGTGCAAGTGCAGTGGTAGCTGCAGTTGCACTCATCTAATCTTTTGGGCTGCATATGCTGCTTCTCTTCAGGTCTGTGGGGGAGTGGAAGGCCTGGGTTGGACCCCTTTTGGGATTCCTGCCATTTTAGGAACCTACAGTAATTTCACGATTATAAGCCACACCTGATTATAAGCCTCATGTTACAATACAGAGTGTGATAAAAGGTATCTGTTCTATCACCATCTGTTGAGGGCAGTGATCCTTGTCTCCACAGGAGATATTCTGCTAATGGGCCATCCATTGAAACCAGGCAGGGCATTGTTCTTTATCTTTTCACAACCCATCCTTCCTCCAGCCAGTCATTTTCTGCTAATGGCCATTGAGTCCCACTGTGGGACTGATAAAATTACTGCATCCCATTGGAAGTTGCTCCAGCCAGGGGGAAGAGCCCAACATTTCTTACCAAGATAAAAACAGAGGTTTTGGGACACTAAGGGAGCCCCTTTCTCCACTGGACTCCAGAGGAAAACCGGATTTCTCCACATCACCACTGGACCTCCGGAGGGAAACTGCACCTTGTACAGGAGCACTGCTCCAAACTGAGCCACATCTGTCACTGCAGGAGGATGCAGCCACCATGGAATGGGACTGCTACCAACACCCTGCCTGACAGGGTGTCAGGTTGTACTCTGACTTTGTCAGGGTTTGGAGTTTGTTTCTCTGTAGTACTGTATTTCTATTTTAATTTCCTAGTACAGAACTGTTATTCCTAATTCCCATATCTTTGCCTGAAAGCCCCTTGATTTCAAAATTATAATAATTTGGAGGGAGTGGGTTTACATTCTCCATTTCAAAGAGAAGCTCCTGCCTTTCTCAGCAGACACCTGTCCTCCAAACTAAAACAACAACTTTTCATTCTTTGTCCATATATAAGCCGCACCTGATTACAAGCCGCACTTTGGGGTCGAACCAAAATTTTAGTCAATACGGTGCGGCTTATAATCGTGAAATTACTGTACTTATCTATGAATCCTCTGGGAGCGGCTTTCCTTTAAGGTGGACAGATTGCACTTCTGTCTCAGGTGCATGTAGATAACTGGGCAAAATCCAAGTCAGTATCTGCATTCTGGGCAGCACACCAACTGCTCTCTGGCATTTCTCCTTTTGACCAGTCTCATTATTTCTTGGGATTTCAGATTCTCTTTAGATTTCCAGGTAGGCATAAATATTACCAGGCTGGATGGACAGAAAGAGGGGACTCCTCCATTTTGAGGGTACTCATCATGTCTAAGGGAGTTTGATGTATTTGACACTTTTGTGCTTCTCATCTTGACAGCCTCTTTTGATTTACGTTTTTGTGAAGCAAAAACATACCACACAAGTAAACTGAGGCATTTAACAAGAGTTACATAAAATAATGCATACATAATAGCTCCCTAATTTTCCACATTTGTACAAATATTCATCATTTGTTTTGTTCATTTGAACAGCTTTATGATATGACCCCCTGGGAGATCTTCCATCTGGGGAACAAAGTTTCAAAATTTGTTCAATCACAAATGGCAGCAGAATCCCATCACTTAGAACCGCTAATTAAGTGGTGAGCAAACAAACATTACTTACAAGTTCTTTGCACAATACAAACAATATTTTTAGGCATTCATTATTTGCCAAAACAAGCTTCTTTGGTGGATATTTGTTCTTTTTCTTTTTTTTTAATTTTCCTACAGTATGAAGTTGGTTTTGCTTTCATCAAATAAGTGACCTGTGATGTTTCAGAAGCTAATTCCAGATAGTCTTTCTGTTCTTAGTTTGGTCTTTGAGGTTTCCAGCTGAGTGAGATGCTTTGGAACTACAGATTCTCCACTGCACTCTAAGAAGAAAATCCTAGAGATCCTCTGCTTAAACACTGTGGTACTCCTGAGCTATTCTCTTCTTTATGGCACCATCTGCCCTAAGGAGGGGGTTGGCATTCAGCTGCAAAGCAAATATTCTGTCTATTTTGAACTGGTTTACAGACAAATATAAGTTGCACTGTAGCCACGTAAAGGTACATGTGAAATGTTATTTTCTGTTCTTCAACAGGAAGATTTTAAATGAACAGCTGATATAAGCTATTTCTTCTCCTTTCCTTTGGGAAGAAGCATATATAGCTGAGAGTTCTGCTTATGGTTCCTTTTGAACAACTGGCTTATTTTTAATGATCATGCTACATGCATGTCCCTACAGAAAATATTTAGTGTAGAAATTGAGGAGTGTGTTTGTAATTCTTAGAGAAGTTTGAGACAGCTGCCTCAGCCTTATTGTAGGGACTCCATGTCCCAGACATGCGTGGCCAGCTTGGCCTTTCACATTAAGTCTTTTTAGAGAGAGCTTTGAAGATTGGGATGGAAACATGATACTTTATTGAAAAGTCTGTGGGAGTCTCGGTTCCACACTAGTGAATGGGTTTGGTAGGTTGCCTGTGCTACTGAGAGAGGCAGTGGCTTGCTGTAGCACCTTCAAAGTATGTATTTTACACTGCTGCTGTGCAGCCAAGACAGGTGAAGGTGTGACTAAGGTGGTTCCATAAGAACATTTCTTGTGGATGGTAGCATGACAGAGCTTGGCAGTGACAACAAATCCAGTCTTCTGCAGTAAGGTCAAGGATGAATGTATAGGGTAGGTCAAGGAGGGCTAGGCTCAGATGCACCTTTTCCAAAGGACCTTCATTTCCTCTGACATTCTATCAGTGTCAGTTTTCACTTCTTAATCGATCCAGAGTGGTGAGGAAGGAGCAGCAACTCTAACCCCCACCCTACCCCCAACCTGTTATTGATACTTGAGACCTTCAGATCTGATCAGTGTTGTAAGCACTTTGAAAAAGACCTCTATAGAAGGCAGCTCTCCATGATAATCTGCACATAGAATTCTAAAGTATCCATGAAAACCTCAGAAAACATTCAAGCCATTTTTACATCTGGCATAGTACCCTTTCCCCAACTGAAACTCTTATGTTACTCCATGTCAAATGCTGCTTTGCAGAGTAGCAGCAAATGAGAGGGTAAGAAATTTCCCCTCTCTCCACTGATGCCATTTTTATCCATGCGAAAGTTGTGACTTCCGACCCATGTCTGGCCTAGATCTTGGCTATGCTATGTCTCTGAGCCTCAAGACCGGTTGTACAAGCTTGGATTAGAACTCTGGGTGAGTAACAGGTGGACAAGAGGGCTTGCTTTGTTTGCATGACTTCAGTAAAGGTAGGAGGAGCTAGCTATGCTGCTGTCTGATCATTTTCATCTCCTGGTGTCTCAACTTTTTGTGTGCTTCCATCTTGCTTATGCTGTCAGCAGACAAATTATTTTTGTCCTTACTTCTATCATTCTTTTTGTCTTTCTTTTTGGATTTTGGCTAGTAAATGATTAGGGACTGGTTGAATCATCATAATGTGATGTTATTATTGTCTAGAAGCAGGAACAGCTCTTAAAGTGATGGGCAGTACAAAGCAATGATATCCATGGTCTTCAATGTGACATCAAATTTTGAGTCCAGTGAATGCCAGCTGTGTGGATTAGTTCAGAGCTTGTCTAAGGAAGTATATGGACAGCAGGAAAGCAGACAGGTCTTCTCTCATTCTTGCCTAAAGGCTTCATGGACACTTTAAATTGATGGAAGTTAATCATAGATGAGTACCTGTGAGAGAAGCAAGCTAACTTGTTATGCTGAAAAGAGTGGAAATGAAAGTAAGTTATTTACTGGTGTGTATAATCACAGTCTATCTTTTATACTTCCACTGTAATCCTAAACAATAAGGATTTTTTTTTCCTCAGAAGCACAAAGATAACAGCATGTTCAAGGACAGAATTGTTGTGCAGAAGGTAAAATAACCCAGAAATCCTTGTCAACTTCAACCTCTATTTCTGAATTTTGAATAATAGTGATTTTTATTGGCAGATGGAAAAGAGCCACTTAATTAATCATCAATTCAATAGTGGCAGTGCCAAGCCAGATAATATAGGCAAAAAATACACAGTCCATTAGCAAAAGTCAGTCAAGTTCCTGTGAAAATGCAGTTTTGAGTTTGTTGGGGCTTGACACTGGCTAGAAGCCATGCCACCCACGAAAAACTGTTCACTCAATCTTCTCTGCTATAGTTGTCAGAGAAGGGGGAAAGAAAAACCAAAAGGCTTTTGGTTTTGAGGTGAGATAAGGATTAGGTGAAAACACTTCAAGGGCAAAACAGGCTCAAAACTTAAAAGGTACAAAGAAAAATTTATTAACAGAATTAAAAGAGGATAATGACAACTAAAATAAACCTTTAGAACACCTTTTTCCCCCACCCCAAGCCCTTCTTTTCTTCCTACCAACAGTGCAAGGAGACAAAACACGGGGTTTTTAGTCAGTTTGTCACTTCTAAAAATCTTCAGTTTGCTTAGGGAGAGGAGGTTCTTCTGTTTTTTCATGGGCTCCTTCTTATGGGACACAGTTCTCTGTGAATTTCTCCAATGTGCTTCTAATTTTCCTGCCTGACCTGCTGTATCCTGAGACCCTCCCACAGGCAAAGTAGTTTTCCTGAACTACATGGCATAGGTCATTTTAGTTCATGGCATGTCATTTTTTTAAGGATGAGTTAGTCTAATTTGGAAGCAATGATACTCTTTCTGTATGTTCTCTCTCTGTTCAAGTTTCCCACTCAATTACATCTTTTCAGCATCCATTTGCTCCAGCGTTAGCACCTTTTCTCATGGGCTGCAGGTGAGGACCTCTGCATCCCTCATGCACTTCATGAATTACAGGGAAGCAATTTGTTGTATTATAGTCCCCACCATGGCTTTCAGAAGATCTCAGCTCTGACACTCGGAGCACCTCCTCCCCCTCCCTCTTTTCACTGACCCACATGTGTCATCATGTTGTTCTCATCTTCTCATGTGTCCTCATTTTTTCCTTTTCTCTGACTTCGGAGAAAGTTGGCATCTGTGGGTTCGTTTGTTTCCAAGATATCTTAGCTGAAAGGGTCTTATAGAGTTTTGCAGCGCTGAAAGTTTGATTCCATCTGAGCTCCACACTGGGGAGTCGCTGGCTGCCTGTCACATGGGTAGCTCCATTCGAAGGAAAATTGTGTTCTGGCTAAAAGCAGCTGAGCAAGCAGAATTCACCATGATCTGTGCTGAGATGGCGTGGCTGTTCCAAGGCCCTGGCTGCATGGCGGCTCCTGGTGCCAGGATGGCCCTGGCAGCCACCTCCCCACCCTACAAAAGAAAAAAAGAGGAATTATGCATGCTCTTTCTTTCTTAAATATGTTGTCACAGAGGCGTTACTCACTATGTTAATTGGCTTAGCAGCATGTCTATTTTCAGACCCAGCCTGCAATTGGCTTTGCTAGGTGTGGAGGAGCTTCTAGCAGCTCCCAGCACAAAAATCACTTCTGTGGCTGGCTTCTTCCCTACTCACCAAAAAATCAAACCATGCAAAACCAACATAGTGTTCAAAACATTAATAACATTTTAAATAAAGAACTCCCACCTGACTGCCTTATGCCAACATCCATAAAAAGCAGAGCTGGCAGATTCCCACTCAGACATCCCTCTCAACAAAACTTCAATTTCTGTAGTATCAAGCAAAGCTGAAGGAGAAAAATGAAATGAAATTATTTTACCTTCTTAAAAAATGCCCAGGAATTTTATTAGCTGCATGTCACCTTTACACTAAAGTTAGCTGTCCATGACTAACAATTGAAATGCCAAATCATGGCAGATACACAGCACCTAGGAGATGCCTGATGGAGTGTATGCAATTTGAAAATGTGTGAAACACATGTGAACACTGCTGAGTGACTCCTGGGTTATGTTGTGTGTAAACTGAAAGACCAGGGTTTGTTTCGAGGGGCTTGTCGCAGTTCTGGCCTTGCTGAAGTCTGCTCAGTTTTGCTATTGGTTTGGATCAGATTAAGGTTTCTTCCCTGGTCTGCTCCTTCCCGAGTACCAGGATTGAAAATGAGGGCTGGAGCAGCTCCTTGAGTTTTGCCCTGCATTTCACACCATCCTGTAAGTTCACAGGCTAATATTCCAGGGATGTGCTGAAGAGTGGGCTGTGTTGTATATCAATATGGGATTCACTGATTGTGGGTCATCTTGCCTGGGCTTTCTGCTATGAAGAGGAAGCTCTTTTTTGTGTAGGCTGATCACAGGGGAAGAAAAGAAAGAAATCTTCCCTATGGGAGGAAAATAAACTATGTTTATTTTGACAGTGGTCTTACACCAGACTGAAGATAATTGGAGCTTATTGGGAAAGGAACTAAAAATTAACCAAGATGCAAATACTTGTATTTGAGTGAGTGGGGCAACCTGGATGTCAGGGAGTGTCACTGCTGTAAAATTAAGCAGAATTTTTTTTTTTGCCTAATTTTTACTGATTAAAAAAGAAGAGGGTGGGAGTCAGTCCTTAGCTGGCATAAATAGGCACAGCTTTACTGAAGTCAGTGTACATCTGTTCATTCTGATGCAGGAGATGATTACCCCATAGTGCACTCATTTTATCAGCCATTGCTAATGTTTTCTGTGTAATCATCTAAAGTTTTTGAGAATGAAAGCTCTGGCTGCTGCTCCCAGCACTTTGCCTATGTGACATACGAATTGTGCCAAATCCATTTTGAGTTTTTGTTTTTAAGCTCTGAGCACAAGGGTGAAGTGAAAATGAAGTGTGAATAATGGTCTTTCTCTCAAAGGCAATGTGATATTGCACTAAGCTGAAAAAACTTACTTTCATACAGATCAGCCCTGCTAGTATGAAGGGCTGATGGATGCTGAGCATGATCCAGCTGATATGATACAGGGGAAGGGGAGGGCTCTTCAGTGTTGCTGACAAAACTATAACAAAATCAAGGGACTGGAAGCTGAAGGTAGGCAAATTCAACCTTGCAAAAAATGCCAGTCATGAGCATAAAAAAGCTCATCATTAAGGAGTCTTTAGTATTATTCCTTTTAAAATCAGTCTTCAGTTTCTGGGAGAAATTATATGGCCAGCCTGTGAGCTGGAGGATCACAGGGATTCCTTTTGTATTTGTAACTGAAGTACATTGTGTTAACTTCCCTTCTTTCCTAGGCCTGAAGGAGAACACATTTACCAGAAATGCCATTACCAGTTCTTGTAACACCTGCAGATCTTCACAGATGCAACTGTTCTAATTAAATCCCACCCTTTAGGACTATATAGGATTGCCCACAGAGATTGGAGAAACTGTGTGATTTTCTTCCCTTCTCTGTTCTCCTTATACTTGTTTGGGTTGGATCTTGAGGACTTCTTTTGTAAGAGGTTTTCTTTATTACCTTATTTTGCTTTACTACAGCAGGTGAGTGGATCAGCTGTTGGGGTGTGCCTCAGATAATAGATTGACCATGATCACGTTTTCCTTAGTCAGTGGTGACACACATCAGGCTCTCCCACCTCCACCACTCAGCAATTCATTTCCCTCTGCAGTATTCAGCAATTTATGCTCTTGAGAGCTTGAATAATGTTTTGGTGTTCATTTCACCAAACCTTTCATTTAGCCTTTGAGTTTCATATAGGGACAACTGGATGGAGCTTATTAATATGGGATATACAAGAAGTCATGTTAATCACAGGACCTGATTCTTTCCTGATCTGAAAGTCTTTAAGATATATTAAATAAAGGGCTCTCTGTAGGTCTCACAGGATTGGGTCCTCTCTTATTTCCATGTCTGAAAAGCAGACAGCCCCCACCTAGTGAATGCTCAGATTTGAGAATATCTCCTTGAAAAAAGTGGTCACCTGAGACCTGAGAAGTACCAGTCTGAACATTGCCACAAGAAATGAAATGTTTCTATTGTCGTGGATATCGAAGAAACTCACGAACAACACAGGTTTAGGAAATCATTATATTGAAGAAGCAGCTCTCTCTTTTTGAGCCCTGGTAGTATCACATTCTGTTTTGACAGCTGGAAGATACTTGTGGAAAGAAGGGTCGAGCTACAGGAGAACTGTTACTTGCAACACTTTCCAAGAGTTGAAGTGTTCTTTTGGTAATGTACATGCTGTCTCTGTTTCTTTCTCTTCTTCTGTTTTGCTCAACTTTGGGGCCTTTTATTTCTGAAACCCTTGTTACAGGGTCTGGTGTCGTCCAACCTGTGCTACCTTCAGCAGAAAATTACTTTTTGATACTCTGTCTGCAGTGTAGTCCCTGTCCTTAGTTTTATTCTACCTCTTCTTCAGTGATTGCCAGCTTCCAAACTTTTGCTAGTGTCATTGTCCTCCTTTCATCTCCCAAATTTAAGCTACAGTTTTGCTGTGAAGGAAAGGAATTTATGCTACCCTTTTTCTTATTTTTTTTCTCTTTCTGGTTGACACCATTTATCTTCACAAATAACTGTAGCAGTTTGGAGTTTTAGGTGACATTCTTCCAAAGTCCTTTCATGTAGCTGTTTATTAAATATTTAAGCTTAGTGGTTTTGTTCTGAGGGGAACGTTCATAGGTGTTAGATCACAAGGGGCTTCTATGTTTGCTTTCTGTTTTGGATTCACACTTGCAGGCCCTAGAAGTAAATGCAATTTTCACTTCAAATTATTGTAACTTTAACTCAGGAGCACCTGAAACTTTTGTTTCTGTATTCACCTATTTTTATTGTTCTGTAATTGCAAATAAAAATGGTCTCCCAGAGTGAGGTAAACTCTACAGGGAATTTGCAGAGGCTTTGCTCATGAAAACAGCTATTCCTCTTCTTTATCACACGGTGGCAGAAAGTGCCCAGCATATGCTCTGTGCTTTACCAGTTTGATAAGTCCTATCAGATAATTTCAGTATGCAACACTTCAGAAAGAATTTCGTATTTTGGAAAATTAAGTTGTTTTAATTATCTGTGCAGGAAGAGCTTGTTTTACAGTGAGGTAGCATGTGTTCATCTACAACTTGCAGGATGTGTATTAACAGTGTGTAGGATTCACTGAGGTATTACATCATGTAGTAGAAAAGAATTATATAGCTGGAATATACATACACATTTAGTTTTAATCAGGCTTTTGATTAAATATAAAAGTGCAATTAAGAGTGACAGATACAGTGCATGACTACATGACTACATGCCAGTTTTTGTCTAGAAGAACTCCTGAACTGATGGGTTTAAACAAATGCTTTGTGCACTACTTTTAAAAATAAGACCATTAACTAATTAGGGATATGAAGCTAATTACAGAGTCCTCCCTTAAACTACTTGACCAAGGTGTTTGTCTGGTATCTTAACTAAGCCAGTTAGATAATTGTTACACAAAATGATTGCATAAAGAAAATGAGCGAAGAACCCTTCAGGTACTGTCAGGGTATTTTGACTATGGTTCGTTGGAGTTCTGTATAGTGTTGCTTCACTTCCCAGCAGGTCTCTGAGGTTTTCCAGTGTTACCCTGAAACTGTGAGCTGAGCACAGTGACTTCCTGGCTCTGCACGAGCCTGCAGGACCTTGGGCAAACCTCCTCTTTACCTTTCCATCTACCATGACTGCTGGATGTGTCCTGAGCAGGACTGTGCCCCTGACACCAGTTTTGCACTGCTTGTGTGTCCTATTGACATTTGAGGGACAAGTTACCAAGACACAAAGAGCTTGCAATAGCAAGTGTTGCTGCACTTAATGCTTGTTGTGGGGACCAAAGGGTGTGGTTCCTTCTTGACATGATAGGGGATGATGGCCAGCCTTGAGAGATGGTTTTCTACACACCAGTAAATCCCTGCCTTTTCGTTAAATTGCTTACTTAGGCTCAAGATTGAAGTTGGCACCATTTGAAGGGCTCATGTAGACTCCAGCATGGTGACACAGGCAGCTGTTTCCTGTGTTTGTCTGTTAGAACTTGTCATTTTGTTTCACAGTATGGAAGGTGCATGAAGTGACAGGACTAAATAAGCACAGAGGGAACTGACTGTTTCATCTGGCTGTGTTAACGAATAAGCTGGGAGTGAAGTTAACTCCATGTGAAGTAGTTTAAATTATTTATTTTCAATCCTGGAACTGTACTTAAAATGTTGTTAAGGCAGAGCCATATTGACAGGGTGGCATTAATTACACCACTGGAAACACATCGCATTAGCTGAAAATAATTGATTGCAGGTAACATTCATGGCTCTGGGTACAGTGCCAGCTGTTGCAAAGCTGGGCAAAGTGTCTTCTTCCATTCATGGAAGTTCCTCCTGCATCCTGCATCCTCCCACAGCTGCAAATTAGCTCTTTAATTACTGCAACAAAATATGATGTTTGGTGGTTGTGGGTTTCTTGTAGCCCTCTCTTAATTTATTTTTTGTGAGCTAGGTGATTGTGTGGCTGATCTTCTCTCATTGCATGGCATGTCTTAAACATGTGAGGATGTTCATTGACCAATCCACCAGTATAAAAGCATATGCTTTACTGTCCCTGTAAATGCTTTCCCACAACTCCCTTAATGATTCATCTCCCTCTCCTTAATTCATAGCAAAAGTGTTGTGTCCTTCAGAAAAGGAAATTTTTGCACCTGGGTTTTCCATTCTCTGCAAAGGCTTTGGCTTACTCCTCCCTACTGAGAACTGAATGTGATTTAACTAGCATTGGTAAGGATGTGTGCTAATCAAAATAAGGATTTTAGTTTCTTTTCACTTATTGTTTACCATTGCAGTGAGTTGAGAACTTCAAAATTACCCAGTTGAGAAGTGCTGGGAATGTATCTACAAGTAAATTAATGGCTGGCTTCTTGCAGTTGCTATATTCTGTTTCTCTAGATGCTCCTGGTCCAGGGTTAATGAAATTAGAGATTCTACTTGGAGAATGCATGTGTGCAGTGTCTGTTCATGTGCCTGACTCTCTTTTTGCAGGTTAGGCCAAAGACTCTGATTCCAGACAGCCTCCCAATCTCCCCGTGCAGAGACCAGCCTTCCAAGCAGCCTCCCACCTTCCAGAAGGCAACCATAGTGAGCATCAAAAACCCTAGCCCTGCCCTCCCGACTGCCAACAACACCGTCAGCCATGTACAGACCCACAACAGCCAGTCACAAAGTGTCACTGAGCCTGCAGCCCTCTCGTCCCCTCTGAGTGGTGCCGGCGTGGCCTACGCCATCATTTCCACCTCCCCCAGCAATGCAGCTCCGATCAGCACCAGCGCCGCTGTCTCCGTGGTCAACGACAGCATCAAAGTGCAGCCGCTTCTCATCAGTGCCGACAGCAAGGTGAGTTCCCTGGGCTGCAAATGCAGGAGTTGTGTGCAGGTATGAGCAGAATATTGCCTGGGAGTGCACACCTGTGCAGTGCTGTCAATAGTTCTGATGGTTCCTTTGAATAAAAACCAAACAAACCACTTTTATCCAATTATTCACATGTCTCTGTACCAGTCCCGAGGCTTCTTGGGCTCTGATACCTTCTGGACTGCAGCTGGGCCCCTTTGGAGTGCTGGCAAGGTTGGGGGAGCAGGAGCTGGGTGTTCTTCCAGTCCAGGGGTTTTACAGATGCCTTGAGCTCCCATCTGGGGTGCCAGAACTGATGCCTGGAAAGGCTGACCTAGAACAGAGACTAGACAGAGCAAAAGGAATAAAACAGGTATTTATTGAAAGGATGCATCTTGGGCAGTGCAAGAGCCTGGCCGGGGTTACACCCAAGTCGAATCCAAGATGGATCCCAGTCATGAGTTTTTACACTTTTACAAGTTTTGGTTCATCTACATATTGGGCTTAATTGCCCAATCACAGCTTCAGATTATGAAGTCTCAACCCTCAAGGCACTGATTCTCAAATTAATCAGAAAGCAATGGGAAAATTCTTCCCATTGTACCAAAAAAATGGGACACATAGAGGCTAGTAGACTTTTATCTATGTACAATCCCGTATTTTCCTGGGAACAAAACACATCATCATGTAGACTGACATTAACCGGACCATATGAACTTCTCTTTCCTTAAGCCAGTCCTCACTAATAAAATCCCTGAATTCTGTACAGGCTCAGATTTCCTATGGACTCCCTCTTCAACGATGCAGTGATACTAGATTTGTTGACTGATCCCAGGGAGTACATAAAAGAATCAGAGATTCCCTTCTGCTCTTCCAGGGGAAGACCAAATGGAATGAAAGCTCAGGGTTTCAGAACTGACCAGGAGATGAGTCAGTAGAAAGAAAAAATTCAAGCTATGAATTACTCATTTCGTCTTTACACTGCTTTTCAGCATTGGAATGCAAGAACTTCACCACTATTATACCAGAGACAGATTCCATACAGGCTGCTAATGTACCCAGCAGACATACACTGTAATTTACTACTGGGATTTTGCTACTTTTGGTCGTGTTGGTAGCACAGATTCCATTACGGTGCTAAAAAAATATATAGGATGTAGGATGGCTTTTGAGGTAAATAAAAGCAGACATCTCTTCCCCATTTCTTTGACATAAATTATTTTTCTCTTACTTAAAATGACTGCTGGCTCAGAAAACCATCCCTTTTAATGCTCTAGAATCTTCTAGAATGACTGAGTTGAAATAATGTATCTAACACTTAAACGGCATTGATTGAAAATTAGCAATGAAGTAGATGGAAAATGCCTACTGTTCAAATCTAATAATCTTTATCTAGAAGGTGATAGCCCTTGGAAGTGCTTTTGAAGCTCCCATGGTCCTTTCGATTATAGGTATGAAGTCATATGTGTAGTTCTGTGGACAGAAATTAATTCCTTTTAAATTAATAGCCTCCAGATAATGTGACCTATGTATATAAATCTTCATGTGGTAATTCAAATATGAGCAGCTGGATATACTACCATAAATGAGTGAATGAGATATGTGTCCTAATTCTTATAGGTTCTAAAAAAGACCTAATTTTGATTTAAAACACAAATAGTTTATTTAGTTTATGAAAAACTAGACATCCACTGCTTATGACATGTAAAGGCTGAGGACTGAAGTCTGATCTCAGTTGAATGAGTAGCACATTCTTTCCCATCCCCATGTATTTGCTCTGAAATAACACAGGTATGACTGAGATCAAACTGGGTTTGAAAGTTTAGTAATCCCATCTCTTCTACTTGCACACAAAATAAAATCAAAGGAAAGACCTTAAAATCACTAACTCCACAAAGCATGGCTTCCCAGTCCTTCACAAGTCCTCTAAACAGAAAATGTCCTAATTTTCAGAGGCACTGATCAAGTGACTTAGGCTGCAGCAGGTTTAAAATACACCAATAAGAATTTTTAGAAACTTAAGTATGGATTTAGGACCTTAACCTAGGTATCCTGTTGTTTTATGCTTTCGACTTGTGACTTACATTTCTTATTTGTAGGGTATCAAGTAACCCTTCAAAGGGTTTCCAGCAGAAAAATCTAGTTTCATATAGTGAATTCTCTTATTTGTACATTGTCTTTTAGGTTATCATTATTCAACCTCAAGTCCAAACCCAGACAGAAAGTAAAGTGGAGACAAAGAAACCTCCTGAAGACTCAGCTCAGGGACTGCCTGCTACCAAAAAGAAAAAGGAGGAAAATCCAGAGGTGATTTTTAAAAAATGTTTTATTTTACATAAATGAGCTACAATATGGTCAAGTTACAGTGGCCAAATCTAAACATTCTTCTGTGTACATATGCGATTACTTTATTTGTGGCTATGGTTTTGCCAGCTGTTCATTTCTCCTCTCAATCTCTGCAATCAGGGTAATTTCTCTGCCAGTAAGTGCCCTGAAAAATTTGGTTTACATTGCTCAAATATTCCACTGTCATAAAATGTAAGACTTGGAGGTCTCATAATACCTAGAGGTCTCACAATAATCTATGGAACCCATGACTGTAACTAAATTTCTTGTGAAAGGTGTATCCAAGCTTAAGATACTTTCTTTTATGATATCAAACATGTAGCATCAGATTTAGAAGCTGTGTATGAGGTGGAATTAACATTTCCTATGTAAGCTGAGTGTTTAACATCTTCTTTGTAATGAATCTTGCAATTTTTAGATGGCATTAATACTTTCCTGCATTTGCTGTGTACATATCTTCCCGCATGTACACAGATTCTAGTCTGAAATACAGTAATTTCGCGATTATAAACCGCACCGGATTATAAACCGCACTTCTGGGTGTTGGCAACTTTTCGTTCTTTGCCCATATATAAACCACACCAGATTATAAGCTGCACTTTCGTTCACAGCAAGGATGCTCACGCAACTTTCACAAAGTTGCCAATTAGTAACAGAATCACGGGATCACGGGGTTTACTGGCTCGGCTCGGGGCCGTGCGGGTTCAGCTCACAGCTGCCCCGCTGCCGGGGCCGGGTGGGCTCCAGCTCGGCTTGAGGCTGCTGTGGGCTCACACTTCTGGGTTGGCAAATTTCTGAACTTTATCCATATATTGGCCGCTCCTGAGTGTAAGCCGCACTTCCGGGTTGGGACCAAAATTTTAGTCAAAATTGTGCGGCTTATAATCGTGAAATTACTGTACATTAAAAATCCTTTGACTTGAGTAAGAGAATAAAAAGCAGGTAATGAGACTAAATCTCTTTTGTGAATTATACTTTTGATTTAAGCTAGAAATATAAACTGCAAGTCCTTGTAGAAATGGGGTGTCTCTAACAGACGTTTTGGGTTTTGACTAGATATATTCACATTAGATTGAGTGTAATTTTAGGGCAGTTTGAGAAGTTATACAGACTGGATCTACTTCTTTTGTGGAAATGCTCAGCTCCTATGAAATCTTGAACCTCACTAGTCTAATAAATCTGTAGCACAAAAGCATCCTTGGAGTTGTAGATTTAAGGGGATTATTATAATATAAATCTATGTTACTTGAGTCATGTAGGTGGTCATTTGTTTTACCATTTAAAGAGGTTTATATGGTTAAACAGTGTTAAGGATAAATATTTTATCCCAAAATATCACAGCTCTGTGTAGAAGCTCTGCAAAACTATGCTTGGGAAGCCTCCCAAGTTTAAAATCTGACCCTTATATGAATCTTAATTACCACTGAATGATGGGACTGTAGAGTCCTGTTTTGTTTAGGCAGGTATTTCCAAAACCTTATTTATTTTGTAACACCTTATGGACAGAAAGGCCAGTAGGTCCTTCTTAGAAAGAGAATACTAGGAAAAGACATCAATTTTTCTTTGCCTGTAACTTTTTCCCATGGAGAAAATGCTGAATAAAAGTCTTCCAGAAAGATGCAGGAGGAAGCAATTGGACTGGGCCCACACTTTTGGTATGGGATTAAAAAATGTAAGATTTTCATTACGTTGCTAACTAGAATATCTCAACAGCCTTTTTCTAACCACAGACACTGTTCCTACCCCATTTACTGGAGGTCTCAAAAACCTTAATTTTCTGGGTAGAGTGCTGACATTGTGCCCTTAAGTATGACTGTTCTTTTCATAGATTTGTTGCACAGCCATAAATAGGTAGGACTAGAGTTAATTTCTTTTGTTCTTTGAAAGTAAACTTTAGTTGATTATCATGTATTTATGCAATTAGTGTAATTAGAACTAACATCATAATTAGGATAAATACATGTAATGACATAAATAGAACATGTAATTACAAAACTAAATGCTTTTATGAAAATCTTTGTTTTGCTTCATGAGAGGCATACTGTGTATTTCTATAAGCACTCATGGCTTGTAAGCAGATGATTAAATTTAAAGCAAAAACAACATGGTATTTTTTAAAAGGAAATAGGCACTCAAGGCACTTCTCACTTTCATTTATCTTCAAAGCACAAAACTGAGGCAGGAACTCTAATATGGCTCTGTGTAGAACTTAGCTGGGAGAGACTTGGCTTTAACAAATTACACTGACAATTTGGAATAAGCTAACTAGAAATAACCAGACTTACCAGTAACCAGGATTCCCACATGCAGTTACCCGGTGTACATGGACAAACAGAGAAGAATGAGGATAATTGCTGTCTTTAGCTCCCAGCTTGGTCATTCTTCTCAGCTGGGAATGAACAACAATGATGATGGATCCGTGATGGGCCTTCTGCCACCAGGATGGCTTCTGTAAAGAAATGAAGGAATTACAAAAGGGAGCTGCTCCTCTAGGGAGAAAATGCCCTGGACATTGTTTTTTGGGTTTTTTTGTTCATTTGTTTGGGGTGAATTTTTTTGAGGAGAGGTAAAGGAGACGGGTTTATATTTTATTTTTTTCTTAAAGAGACCTAAGTTCAACATAGAAAGAAACAGAATTCTGCCAAAAACGTTTTGATCATTTAAAAAATTCATAATAGCAAACAATCTGACAACATTTTCATTCTAAAATGTTTTTATCTAAAAGAAAAATTACTGCCATAAATGCTGGTTATTTAGTTAATGGCATTCTAATCCTTCCTAAGTACAAGAGAGACACATGGCAATTGTAAATTAAATGCTAATATTAAGCCTGGATTGAAAATCTGGAGAAAATGAAGTCTTGGTTTTGCAGCTTCCTGTACAGAAGAGAAATAACAGACCCTGTGATATTTTAAAGGAAAATTTTGCAGTGGAAGTCAGATTTTGAGTTGAACCCAATGATCTACAGGGGTGTGAAATAGCAAAACCCATAAAAACAAATAGGCTAGTAATGTAATATGCTTGTTCAAAAGACTATGGCTTGTACTGGGATTTTTAAAAAGGAACCATCTTTCAAGTCCCTATAAAGCAAACTCTTCCTGTGTTTAATCATGAGTCCACTTGTGATGGCTCTTCATATTTAGATATGTATTCAAACAACTTCAGCATGAAGAGAGGAAATTATTTAACAAACACTCCAGTACACAAATTTCAGTTGAGGCATCAGAAAATGTGTGCTTTCCCTACGGTTTAATGTTGGGGTAATGCAGGAATTCTGCACTCCATTGAGAAAGCACACATTAACCATTCCAGCTTTCTGGTTCTCTCCCTAAGTATTGTTATTACTTTTGCTCACAGTGCTGAGAAGTATCCTGCCACCTTTACTTTTTAATGGGGCTGAGGTGAATCCTAATCAGTTGACTAATTTTCTTCTCAGATTTGAACAGTGGATCAAATATTCATCTTTTCCTTCAGATGTGGGGCCCCCACTGTGCCTGGCTGGTGTTTCAGGCATGTGAGGAGTGAACATTACTGAAATCAAGGTGTGACATGCAAATGAACATGTGTGTGTAATTACCATAGATATGGAAGGCAGAAATACAGTGAGAATATATATTTAAATTGCCAGTGAGGAAATTCTACACCACCATTTTTTAATTTACCTGGAGAGTTGGAATCTCCCAAGGTTGTGGAAAGGAAATATTCCTGTCTTACATGGGTGTTAGTTCACTTGTTTGACAAAGGTATTTTCACAGATGCATGAGCAATAGAGATGTTCAATCCTAACCTTCTGATTTTGATGAACCCACCCAATAGTTAGATCTTTTCATCTACAAAATAAGGATATTTTTGCTTTCACAGTTTCACTAAGTGGAAGTCAGAATTGCAAGGGAAATTGCAGTTCTGATGACTTACTAGTTGATTTTATCCTGAACTGAAATGTTGAATCATCAGGCTTTTCTCAAAACAAGATCAGACTAATTTTGACTTGGAAGTGTTGAAATGCGTTCTCCTAACACTCTTTGAATGAAACAGAATGTTTTGACCTTCTACTGCTCAAACACTGCGTTTTAGTAGGGCCTGAATCAAAACATTTTATTTGAGGTATAATAATTGCATCTTCCTATGGTCTTTGTACACTTCCTCAGACTTGGACTGTAGCTTTGCTTGCTTGGGTTTCCTAAGAGCTTGAATTTCATAGTCAGATTGTCTCTCCTGTGGAGAATCTGCTCTAATACTTGTCCTATCACTGCATCAGCATGTTCTGAAGATTTTTTAGTATGTGTATATGTTTTGTGCATGTATAGTTTACAAGAGTTGTGAGTAATATTTTAGATCAGATTCCTCACTGCAAAATGAGTTCACCAGTGTCAGTGGGAGATTTTTGTTCACTCCTCATTGAGAAAAAATGTTGGATCAGTATATGTCTTCACAATCCATGCACACGATGTTATTTTTATATCTTGGAAAGAAAAATTTCTAATTTTTTTGTTTTTTTAGTGGGAGGGGACTTTCTATACACTTCTGATGTGTTGTTTAGTGTTGTACAGTTCATATGTGTTTCACTTCATACAGCTTGCTCATATCCAATAAAAGCAGTGTGCCATGTCCAGATCGTAAAAATAATGCAAAATTACTTCACCAAAGAATGGAGTAACAATCCAGCGAGTAATGTGAAATTGAACTGATTGACTGAATATTGTTCATGTGCTGTGTAGGATCAGTAGTCATTTAGCATTGACTTCAGACATCTTTGAATTGCTAGAGTTTATGCAGTCATACTAGGAGAACCAGGAATATCTCAAGCAAATTTTCAGTTGAAGTTCTTTACATTGCTATGCATTCAAATAAGATACATTTCTAAGAGACTTTTATTCTGTCAATGCTAATTTTATTTATTTTCTTACCATGATTATTGTAGTAGAAAATCTTACTCATTTATTTTCTCCTTAGAAAATTGCCTTCATGGTAGCACTAGGACTGGTTACAACAGAACATTTGGAAGGTAAGACAGCATATGTTGATTTACAGCCCAGTTTTTGAATGAAATATTTTCTGTTGGCTTCTCTGCCAGAGAACATTACTGAGGATTGTGTTGAGATGGCTCTTGAATCTCTCCAGAGAAGGAGATTCCACAGCTTCTCTGGGCAATCTGCTCAGTGTTCTGTTACCCTTTTGGAAAAGAAGGCGGCGGCGCTTCCGCGAGCGGCGGCGCTTCGCGAGCGGCGGCGGCGCCTCCGCGAGCGGCGGCGCTTCGCGAGCGGCGGCGGCGCTTCGCTCGCGGCGGCGGCGCTTCCGCGAGCGGCGGCGGCGCTTCGCGAGCGCCGCTTTCGCTCGCCCCGCCGGCAGGGCTGCCGCCGCCGCCACCAGGCTCGCCGGCCACCCCCTCCCGTCTGCACCGCCGGCGCGTTTCCTCGCCCTGGCCGGCACTGCAGGCCCCCGCACCGCCGGGCTCCCCCACGCTGCTGGCCCCGATTATGCTGGGCTTCCCCCGCTGCCAGGCAGCCCCACCCGCCGGCCTTCCTGCTTCTGCCATGCTCCCCTGCACTGCTAGCCCCAGTTCTCCCGGGCTCCCCCGCCATGCTGGCTCAGGCTCTGCCGCCCTCCCTGCCCCGCCCTGCTGGCTCAGGCTCTGCCGCCCGCCCCCACACTGCTGGCCCCGCCTCTGCCAGGCTTTCCCACCTCTGCCGGGGCCGGCCGGGCTCCAGCTTGGCTTGGGGCTGCCGTGGGCTCTCACTTCCGTGTTGGCAGCTTTTAGAATTTTGTTAATAGATTAGCCGCCCCGGAATATTAGCCGCACTTCCGGGTTTCCACCAAATTTTTGGTCAAATTGGTGCGGCTTGTATTCGTGAAATTACTGTACTTTGAAGACTCTCTGATGATGTTAGCTGAATATGTGTCTGAAGAGATCATAATAAAATTCTTGTAGGGCAGCAGAAGTCTACCTTGAAGGAATTAAAAAATAAAAAATGCCTGTGAAAAATGGATAAGCTTATTAATGTCCAACCTTGAACTGCAGCAAATATCAATGCTGATGCAACCCAGTTACATCTTAGAAACTGAAACAGAGCACAAAACTCAAGGGGCTGAGGGTAAGATCATATTGCTTAACAAGTTATGTCTACATTTTTCCCTGATGAATGAGAAATACACAGTTCATATTCCTTTCCATGGTTACAGAAATCCAGAGCAAGCGTCAGGAAAGAAAGAGAAGAAGCACAGCAAATCCAACCTACAGTGGACTCTTGGAAACAGAGGTACTTTACCATTCACTTATTTTACCACAGTTCTATTTCATATCAATAAAAGGTCTAAGTGTTTCTTATTACAAAAATATATACGAATGCAGAACCACAGATACTTGTAAAGAGATACTGATGTAGAAAAGAAAGAAAAAAAAAATCTCAATGACTAAGCATCAGGTTTTCACCACACAACATCACTTGATCCAAACAAGAATTCATCTTAGTTTTAATAAAGGCCAAAAGGACTAAATTAATGTGGCACCTAATTACTCTTTTATCTACAAAGACAGTCCCTTTAGATCATAACTGGAGATCAGTTATGTGCATTGCTATTTCTCTTATCTTGTGCTAAATAATAAATTGAGATCTTTGCTTTTTTTATTAGTGACATTCATAAAAGGGGTGTGTTGGTTTAAGAATCAGTATGGTTTGCAAGGGGTGTAGAAGTCTGCATAATAAATATTATAATGCATTTTTAAAAGTAAAATGCTCTGGACAATCTCTATTGTCTGTTGTGCTTACACGGTTGCATTTACAGTAGTATCACAATTTGGTCCTGTGTAATATTGGATTGCAAACTTGGTGCAAAAGCAGCATATAACTTATTCTGAATTTTTTCTTTGTTTCTAGACTAACATAAATACATTTATTCAGCTAATTAAAAGTTCACCTTTAAATTTCAGCACAGTTTGGGTTTACTGGGTGGACTTTCTGAAATGAAATGAAACTGAAATTAAACTCAGTTGCAGCCAGCTCTCCGTTTAATCAAGGCTTCTCCGTGTTCCGAGTCCTCTAAGACTAAGGAAAATGATTGTTCTTTATTTGGGCATAAGTGATGCAGAATTTCTGGTATGCCAGTATTTCAGATTTCTGTCTTTGTTGGCAGATAGCAAACAGATGAGGCTAAGAAGAAACCCACTGCTGCAGTCAAACTACTGAGTCTCTTGACTGTTCTTTTTTTTGAAAGCATTGGAAATTTTTATACTCCAGAACAGCTCTGGGCACTTAAGTTCTTCAGAATTCCTCAACTATTTTCTTCAGTGCAAATACTGATGTCCATATGTGCAGTATTTAACATGGTAGGAACTTTAGCCTTGCTAGCATTAAATCTTTTCATCCTGATTATTAAAATACTTGCAGCAGAGTTTTGTAGTTGTAGCCAGATTGGTGTTTGTGACAAACTCTGTTACCTTGGAGCAGAGGTGGAAGATGGCCTGCTGCACCCCTAGTTCATACTTCTCATCATATCTATTCTCAAAAGCATATGCTGAAATGAAGGATGGCATGGAGAAAGAAATGTCTGTGAAAGACTTCTCTGGCTGATCAGCTGTGTCCTCATTAAGAGCTGTCATTAAGCACTGACCATGGGGAATGCCATTCAAGTAAAATGGAGGCAGATGGTTTTTCCCTGATCAATTAGCTGCTCAGACTGATTTGCTAATCAGTGAGTTGAGGTATTTGTGGCATTTCAGGCATTTTGGTGCAGTTTAATTTAGTCTACTGAATGGTCTTTAATTCATGATTGTTTAAATTGAAGTTGAATATAAATTAGACTTTTTATTTGCCAACACTTCTCAAAGTGGCAGGAGCTCAGCATTTGTAGTGTTGATACTAACTTCGATTGCAAAAATGTGTTCACGGTCTTATGTCTTCACTTGAATGGTGTGCTTTTTCTTTTCAAGGCTTTGTTCTTAAAAAAATGAGATAGAATTTTATTTTCCTACCCTCAGTAGCCTTTTTTTTTAGCAGAAAAGGCTTGTTTCAGGCTGGTTATTTTTTGAAGAAAGAAACATCTGTTCAAACATCTATTCATTAAGTGGCTGGCAGGCACCCATCTATAAGAGAATAGTTTGTTCACCACAGAATAAATAATTTAGTAGCAAAACCCCTCTAATTTTCTTCCAAGAAGAATCTAGCAACATCTAATGGAGGAAAATGGTGCTGTTTCCAGTCCTTCTGTACAAGTATTAGATGGCTCAGAGCAACAATTTGGATTGTCTAGACTATTAATGAAGCCTGGCTTGCTATTGACCACCGCTTCTACCCTCAGACCAGGCTGGCCATGGGCTGCATTAGATGAGTTAAATATCTCAGACAGGTTTGCAGTCCTCTCTGTAAGTTTGGTGATCTCAGCAGACTGAAATCACTGCCAGCTCTTCAAGGTCCTGCACATTCACTTCTGAAAAGGAATTATTTTGCCAAGGCACTCACTCATTGTTTGCAAATGCAACATGCTCCTCTGAACTGTAGGCAGGTGTCACAAAAGCAGTAGTGTTTTCCCTGCAGGTGAGAAATCCGTCACCATTTCTATATATGTAAATAAAGATGTCATCTCACAGCAATAATTTTCCCTTATGGATGTTGTCAAGCTTGGAATTGCCTTGCTCTTATCAGCCCATGCAACATATCCTGCAACCTCATCAATAACATTTACAATTTGTATTTCTCTCTTCTTAACAAAATCTAATGCACAGTAAACTGCTCTATGAAAATCTTGTTAGAAAGGTAAATCATGCAACTGTTTGTCTGACTGTGTCAGTGGTCAGTCTGAGCAGCTTTTGGAGAGCTGGTTAGGTATGAGCTAAACCCATGGAGATTGATAATCTGAAATGTAAGAGACAACCAGAGCACTTTGCAATGACACGTGGGTTGCTTTCTTTTCCCTTGTAGCGGAAACGCCTTGCATCGAATTATTTGAATAACCCCTTGTTCCTTTCAACAAGAGGTAAGCATATTTTCAAATGAATATAGTACTATTCTAACGACATATTAAAAATGTATTAGTAGAATTTCATTAGTTACTGTTAGAATACCATAGGGCATTACGTTGTGTAATATCCCTGGTTTTTTAATATGGAATGAAAATAGATGGTTTTCCTGCAAAAACAGTGGGAGGATAAGGCCAAAGATCACAATTGTATAGAAATGGATTCGAAGCCTCTGCAATCAGTGGGAAATCTGATCTCTGGCACTTTAAGCAACATGCAGTGAGAGAACTGATTGAAGAAAGTAGTGTTGCCAACTCCAAGTCCTCAAAAATATATATTGAAAAATAATTACTCTTTTAGGCTTTTAATTTGCCTCTTTCCACCAGCTTTAAGAAACTTCTCTCTGTCCTCAAGCACTAGAAATTTCCCACAACTTTTGCTTCAATAACAAGGGCTGAAAACCAGCCATAAATCTAGACCTGGTGAAGTTAAAGATGCCTTCCAGTCTTGTATTTATAGGAACTTCAAATTTGAAACTTAATAGTAAATACCTTGAGAATTGACAATTCAGAGGAACCTTTTGGGGATGCTGATGATTAACTCATGGGAAGGAACACATTTCAGGGAAAAAAGTGCAACACAGAGATGACAAAGAGTTGGGACATGTGAGGTGAAACACAAAGAATGTTGAGTATAGTTTAATTCTTCAGACAAGATCCATGTAGTGTTCTAAGGAAGAAAGTGAGAAACCTGTAGTTCAGAAGAGGAGACAAAGCTAGTAAAGAAATTTGATTCTGTCCTTGCCCTTGTTTTGCCTTTATAACTTATTCTCTACTCAGATGCATTGGAGGTAAGGGAAGAGACACCTTTTCGTAAGTTAAATATTATTTCAGTATTAGGAGCATTTGCAGGGATAATTACAATTGAGGCATGAAGTTTTGACAATTTTTCAGTATTTACTTGATCACCCTGTCAAGTGTCATGTTTAGTGCTTGAGATTCTTCTTTCTGCCTCTGCCTTGACTTCTTGCACCATAGGAGCACCACCTGAAAGGGACCGGTGCTTCTCTCTGCCTTCAAATATTTTAAGAAGTTTAAAACTTTGTAGCAATAGTAAGATGAAAAGAGAAATAAACAAACTAGAAAAATTCCCCATGATGTCCAGGAAACAGCTGTCATTTCTGGAAATACAGAACAGGACAATTCTTGCAAATTTTGATCAAAATGTTAATTAATCAGGATTCATTTATATTAAAATATCTTAACTGAAATGAGGTCACATTCCCTGACATGTATCATTTGTACAAAAGATTAATCAATTATCAAACCTCTCTTTATCTGAATAACATTTATATCCCCTGAGTAATCACGGTGTCATACAGTGGTGGATCTTTGTGTGTATGGTTTTGGGTATGAAGTAACATCTACACATTTTATAGGTCTGTGATTATTTATGGAACTCATTGCCAAAGTACAGTAGTTTCACGAATATAAGCCGCACCCCCGGTGCCTCGACAATGTTGCTGTCTTTGTCAATAGATAAGCCGCACCCCGAATATTAGCCGCACTTTCGTTCGTCGCGAGAATCCGTGCGCAGCTTTCACAAACTGGCCAATTAGTAACAGGATCGCGGCATAGCGGGCTTTACTGGCTCAGGGCGGGGCCAGGCAGGCTCGGCCCGCTCATGGTTGCTGACGGGGCCGGCCGGGTGGTGCTGCAGCCGCCGCCGGGCTCACTGGCCCCCCTCTCCCGTCAGCACCGCCCCGCCGCTGCGTTCACGTAGTCGCCCTGCCGGCGGGCCAGGCACTGCCGCCGCTGGCAGGCATGCCGGCCGCGTCGCCGCTGCGTTGTTTACGTAGTCGCCCTGCCGGCGGGCCAGGCACTGCCGCCGCTGCCAGGCATGCCGGCCGCCTCGCCGCTGCGTTGTTTACGTAGTCGCCCTGCCGGCGGGCCAGGCACTGCCGCCGCTGCCAGGCATGCCGGCCGCCTCGCCGCTGTGTTGTTTACGTAGTCGCCCTGCCGGCGGGCCAGGCGCTGCCGCCGCTGCCAGGCTCGCTGGCCGCCCCCTCCCATCTGCACCGCCGCCGCGTTTCCTCGCCCTGGCCGGCACTGCATGCCCACGCACCGCCGGGCTCCCCCATGCTGCTGGCCCCGATTCTGCTGGGCTTCCCCCGCTGCCAGGCAGCCCCACCCGCCGGCCTTCCTGCTTCTGCCATGCTCCCCTGCACTGCTAGCCCCAGTTCTCCCGGGCTCCCCCGCCATGCTGGCTCAGGCTCTGCCGCCCCCCTGCCCCGCCCTGCTGGCTCAGGCTCTGCCGCCCGCCCCCACACTGCAGGCCCCGCCTCTGCCAGGCTTTCCCATCTCAGCCGGGGCCGGCCGGGCTCCAGCTTGGCTTGGGGCTGCCGCGGGCTCTCACTTCCGTGTTGGCAGCTTTTAGAATTTTGTTAATAGATTAGCCGCCCCGGAATATTAGCCGCACTTCCGGGTTTCCACCAAAATTTTGGTCAAATTGGTGCGGCTTGTATTCGTGAAATTACTGTACACTACAATTCTTGGAAGAAGTAGAGAAATTTATGGAAGAAAAAAATCAATCAAAGCCAGTTAAATATAAAAAGGAAGATGCAAGCTCAGGGTTAGGGAAGCCTATAAACTGGCAGCATCAGAAGGATGCTTCTGGGTTTATTCAGTGTTTGCTTTGTTATTGCACTCTGCAGGAGTGGCAGCACTGTGTGCTGTTAGCAGAGGGCATGGGGATTTCTGAAAATTTCAAATACTATGACATTTTAGCATCAGACTTTTGAACATGGGATCCTGCAATGTACATTTTTAAATCTCAAATGCTAATTCCACTGCTTGCTGTTATATTCTTTCTTGCCTGCATAAATTTGGCAATGTCCTGATCTCCCATGCCACATCTTGATTAAAATTACGCCCAAAGCTGAGAACTAGCTACTACTGCAGCAATGTATTTTCCACTAATCTTCTTTCTGCCCTTCTTTTACATGCTAGCAAATGAGGATTCGTTCTGGAAGGTATGTGTGGCAAAGTTGGTGTATTAGCAGTGTCTTTCTCATCACTGTATATTCAGTGCTTGCTTCTAATTACTGTAGTCCCTTTCAAGGTATCTAATTGCAGTATTCTCTTCTCCCACTTAACTAAATCTTTGAGTTCTTCAACTAGAATTTCAAAGAGATGAATTCCTGGGCTTTCACATGCAAGACATGTTTAGTCCCTTTGTTTATTCCACTGACTGAGAAATTGCTAGTTCAGATTTATGAGTTTAATGAAAATTTTATAAGAAAAATGAGGAACCTCTTTACTTTGTAAAGATTAAATCTCTTTACATTGTGGTTAAGATTAAGATCCTTTGTGCACATAAAGACTAATATTTTGGAAAGTGATTTTTTTGACAGGACTGGTTTAGAATTAGAGTCTACCTAAAACTGCCATGAAATTTAATTACTAATAGTAGTTTAATAGTAATTTTTAATTAATTTTAGTAATTTAGTATTATAGTATTATATAATAGTAATTTAATTAATTTTAATAAATTCCTAAAAATGAAAACATGCTTGTGAAATTAAAAGTATATGAAATTACTATTCTACTTCCTGGAACGCCAGTAGGAAATTTTTGATTTTTTGAAATGATTCACAAGGTATGAGAGTTTCAATACCAGTGTCTCTTTTATTAAAAAGAGTAATTAATGTTGCCACTGGATTAGCACAGCAGTCTACTACATGACATTGTAACTTTGTTGATGAGTCGTAGTTCATGTTGTGTATTGCTTCAGACAAAGACCTAATCAGTCTTGTTGGAGAAAGGTTGCCAGGGCAAGTCTGAGCAAAGAACAATTAGTGCCAGGGAGAAAGAGGCCAGAGGAGTTCACAAAAGAGGATATATAGCCCAAGGCTGTGCTCCAGCCTCCTGTTTCCCCAGCTGCCTTTTGAGGCAATGGGCATGAAACACGGAACTGTGCTTCTGCCCCGGAACCCTCTTCTTGCTAACTTCCTTCTGCTTTGGGGATGAAGGACAAATGATCTCCGCATTAACTCTGATTGAGGACAGAGCCATGCATGGGGATACATGTGTTGTAGTAACACTGGAAAAGAAAATGTCACAATCTGGCTATATTCGTCAACTCTCTCGTGTTTGATTAGTTGGGTTTTATGTTTCTGTTTCAATTTATGAAACTTGCTTCTGGCCCATTTATTGTTTGTATTTGTTGCTATCATAAATCTATTATTTCTGTCTTCTGTGTCTGTCAGGGTCCTTTTGACAATTAGATTTCGTGTTTGAAGGAGCCTGTCTGCTGCGGTAGAGGCTTTGAATGCTGTATAGAGAGAAGTTCTCAATGGATTGACTTTACCCAGAGCACCCTTCTCTTGCAGAATGAGATCCATCATGATGAACACTGCACTGCTTGCAAGTGTGGAGTTAACTTGCAGCCCTGTGGCACATGTCCCAGAGCATATCACCTCAACTGCTTGGACCCACCCCTCAAAACTGCACCCAAAGGGCTCTGGGTCTGCCCAAAGTGCCAACAGAAGGTAAGCTACATGGAGCATGGTGTACCAAGAAAGGAAAATGGGACACACCTCGAATTTGTGTACCCCTAAACAAATCTAACCTATGGTTGTAGCTGAGTAGACTACATTAGACAAAGAAGTACTGAGAGGTTTTTAGTATAGTTTGCAGTGTTGATTTCTGGTATTTTTCACCATTCTAGAGTTAGAACATACAAGGAGTGCTGTAGCATGCCTGTAATTGCTAAGAATTGTCCTCTTAAAATTTCTCTTTGGTTCCTTCAGCTCCTTTCTTTGCAGTAATGCCACCAACATGTAGCCAGACAAAGAATGTAAATCTTAGAGATGAGGGAGGCAGTGTCAGAAGAAGACACTGTTCACCACTGGATTTGAAAGGTGTGAGGAGAAAAATTCCTTTTCTTTAAATCACGTTTGTTACACACAACTGTGTATCCCGGTTATGTGACATATGCTAAACTGTCTAGTTGCTGTGAATAATGCTGATTGCACAAGTAAGAAAAACATTACTAAAACACTAGAGTGTCACTAAAATGTAGATTCTGTGCCATAGAGTTCCTTGTGCTTAACCTTAAAACCACTTTTATGTTCTGAGACAAGGACACAAGACCCTGCCAAACTGCAAGGCTGGAACAAATATTAATGTGTGGTTTTTTTGTAATCCTAACCATTTATTGTTTCCTGGGCTTACAGGTGTTAAAGAAAGATGACAATGTGCCATGGACTGGAACTCTGGCTATTGTTCACTCCTACGTTACTCATAAAACAGGTAGGGATTAACTCAGCCACTGACAAGGGATTCCTTGTTCATGGTAGACAGTGCCATTTGAGTCCTTAGCTGTAGTACCAAAGTAGTGTTACAATGCTGCCAGGTCTGATGGTGTAGGTCATAGGGCCATAAGTGACTGGGGAGAGCGGATTTTTTCTCTCCTCTTTCCCTTGGTTTGCTTCTTTGCCATCTTCTCTCTGTAAGGAAGTTGAGAGGGATCTCTCAGGAACTTCACTCTCTGGAGGAAGCTGTCATTAAAGTGGTGCCTTCCCCAGAACAGTGCTGAAAACAGGATTTTGAGGCAGAATCATTGTGAGGCAGAGACAGGATGAGCAGAGCCATGTCATCGGGTGTGTAGCACAATGCCACACTAGTGTCCCAGACACCACAGCAATACCAGCTCCTAACTGTTTCAGTGTAGTATAGCAGCCACTTGAGTCACATGCTGTGTGACAACTGTGCATTGAGCATTATTCTTTTTTAATTCCCTGTTGCACTATTGCAATAGGCTACTTGGGACATCATATTTGTAAGGACCTTTATGAAGGTCTGACACAGTTGTAATTGTGCTTTTCTGCCAGGGTCACTAACTATTGCCATTCCAAGGGCTGGCCTCTTCCTAAATACCATTCACCTCTTTCTTGGAGACTTCCAGGATCACATGTGGTCTAAGGATACATTTTAATTCACCTTAAAGGTGCACTTTACCTTTTGGGTTGTGCTAACCATTGACATAGACACATGCACAGAATCCCAGAAGTATTTAGGTTGGAAAAGACCTCCAAGTTTATTGAGTCCAACCTGTAATTGATCCCACCTTTTCAACCAGCCCAGAGCACTGAGTGCCATGTCCAGTTGTTCCATGGGCACCTTCAGGGATGAGGACTCCACTACCTTCCTAGGCAGCCCCTTCCAATGCCCAATTTTAGTGAAGAAATGCCTGCAAACAGAAACTCCAGATTTCTTTGGCTGTGTCTGCTGACAAAAGGCTAATGAGACCTTAAACTCACTATGCAAAATACCTGCTTCTGCTTTCTGTCCTCAAGCACACACTACATCCTTTTCTTAATCTCTGCATCCTTAATCTTATTGTTCCACAGTCAAAGAAGAAGAGAAGCGAAAGTTATTAAAGAGAAGCAGTGAGCTGAAGAGTGAGCATAGACAGTTAGAAGAAAAAGATCGACTTCTCAACAGTGCAGTGAAGGTAGGACACCTGATGGGGACACAGAGTCTCCTGAAGAGATGTTTATAAAGAATTTAAGCCCAGAAAAATGGTACTTTGTGGCTAGAAAATTATTCAAGCTCCCAAGCAATAGATTTTCAAGTGTGAATGTATTTCTCTCTGAGGAAGTGCAAGTGCATTTTATTTATAAACAAAAACAAGCCACTCTGGCAGGCTGAGGAGGAGAAATCGCTTGAATTCCTGTGACAAAACACACACAAAACTCCACTAATAGCCATGGCTACCTTCCTTGTAGTTGCATCCATAGCTCTGAGCTTCTCAATGACTTCAAGGCATTTCCATCCTCTAGGGGAAAAGTTCAGCCACAAGCGTGGCCTCCAGTGGTAGCTGCTTGTCCATTAGCTCAAACCTCTTGATATTAAGTAGAAATAACCATTTTTTCTGAATGTTGTAGCATCACTCCATGACTGGACATGGACTATTTTGTCTTTCCAAACTAATTTCAAAGCTCAATGTTGTCTGGAGGTATCTTCCATACATGCTGTGCTGTGAGGAGCAGTCTCTGGCTGAATGGGCTGAATTCAAAGTCTAATTCCTACACTCCATGGCTGAAGGAATTATCTGGGGCTACCTCCCTCCTGAGAGATAGCTGTTAGTTTGCGTGGCAGCCTCAATAAATATTTGACACTTCCTTACCTTGAAAGAAAAATCAAAGTGGCAGCTGCAGAAGTAACTGGTCACTGCTGGTTTTACCATTGCAGTTATCCAGAGGAGGCATGTTAAAATATTTATCATGTAATAGAGTGGAAGGAAAAGCAATAACTTATTAAAAGACATCACTGTATATTCTCTGACCATGTGTATAGCACTAATGGAACCACATGTGTATGTAGTAGGTAGGAGAGTGCAGTGGGCTGAGGAATTTGGAAAGAAAAGCTGTCAGCTATCAGGTGTGTGTCATGGCTGCCAAAATCAGTAAGAATTTCTACCTAAGCAGAATCAAGTTATTTCAGTGGGCAACACTTATTTAAATAGTAATATCAACCAATGATTATATTTACTGGAAATGGATCCACTTGAAAGGAGAAAATAAAATAAAGGTGTCCCAGCATAGAACAATTTCATGCTGACATTTTAACAGAGATTTATGTGAAAGAGAACATTCTCATACACCCCACAGCTTCAGTGTTAAAAACAGAACATAATTTATCTTTCATCTGAAATTTCACGTCTCTAAACCAATCTCTGAGCAGCTCCACACAGTTGCTTTCCAAACAAGTTGATTTTCAAGTGAGCATTTCGCCATTCCCCGGGACTGGAGAATCCCCACCCCTGGGCAGTCTGTACCATAGACAAAGAGAAGCAATCTGCAGACAAGTAATTGGTTTGGTCAGAATTCTGGGCACACTGGGAGGAAGAAAACAGGTTTCAGGTATTAGAGGCCACTGTCCCCTTTCACCTTGCAGACAGACTCAGGGGGTGGGTCTGTCCCTCACAGAAGAATGGGGTTGCTGGATGCAGCATTCCAAGGGTTGGGAAGGGAAAGGAGAATTACTGATTCTTCCCGTCTCTTCTTGGAGAAATGGAGGATTTGGGATGCCTTTGTTTAGCTCCTGCCCTTGTGTCCATTTGATTGGAGGTTTTTATTTCAAACCATTCAATTTGGTCACCCTGAGGGACAAGAGTTTTCTTTTGAGTGCTCTGGTGTAACAGTTGTGTCTTGGAGTTTTCTGCCAGAAAAATGTTGATATCATGTTCAGTGAGATTAATGCATCTTCACAGTGCCTATTCCCTGAAAAGTGTGGCACATATGAAATGCATCCTGATGAGGTTAACCCACCAAACATCTATCAGGGTCCTTTGGTAAGAGTGAGAGACCTGAGTGGTGCCTTCTGTATTTTCAATAGCACAACTATTACACTCTCATGCCAGGCATCTCTGTGGAGTGCAGAAGGTATTCCTGCCAGGCTATCTACAGGATGGAGTTGGAAACACCCTCCAAATGCATTTCGCCTGGGAAGAATATTGTTCCCTCAGACAACTGATGCAATGTGTGCAGCACTGCTAATTACTCCGTTTGTTAAGCTGTGGTTTTGCTTTCCCCAAAGGAGAACATACTTCATTTGAGCAGAATGCGCACCCAAGGCACCAAAGGCTGTTTGGAGAGATGTTTTACACCACTTTGAATGCATTCTCAGTCTTTCCTTCTCTCTCCCCTTCTCTTTATTTGACAGAAATGCTTAGAGCTAAAAACCAACCTGATGGCCCAGCAGAAAGAGACTCAGTCATCACTGGAACGTCTCAAAACCCTCATTAGACTGATACAAAATGAGCAGATGATTCAGGTTACCATGACAACCACCACCACCACCTCCCTGCTATCCATCCCCTGGATCAAACCCTCTGCTGCCTCTGCTGCCATGCACAAAGCCTTGCAACCATCCCAGGGTAACAACTGACAGGAGTCGGCTGAGTGAGGTCTAAGGAAGGGGCGACAGGAAACTTTGTGCACGTGAGCAGAGGAGAGATGAAACTGGAATAAATGACAGAAGGGGCAGTCTCAGTTTTGATACACTGGCAGAGCAGTCAGCCCAGTTTGTAGGTCACTGTGGCAGCAGGTTCCCACAGAGTGGGTTGTGCTGCAGTTTCGTATTTGCCAAGACCTTCAGTGCTTATGACATTTTGTTTTGTTATGTTGGCCTTAATGTGTTTATGACTGAGGATGAACAGGAAAAGCATGGCTGATAGGAAACAGGATAGCCTTTTGTGGTGGCACACAGGCTTTCTGTTCTAAGGGGAGAGGAGTTAGTGAGGGATTAGAGAAGTAGTTGGGCTGAAAGCTATGTGTGTGGGGGGGAATCAGTGAGATAACCAGAAACTGAGCTATTAGCACTTGAAATGGATTGTTTTCAGAGGAACAAGTTTGGCTCCATTTTTTCAGGTGACTTGGAGATGGGGTCATTGTGACCAGAACAGCATCACGGACACTCACAGAGCCTTGGAAACAAAATATCTTTTTTTTCTGTATTATTAGACTTGAGAATTGCAAATATTTAAATAAAGAAACTGTATGAAGTTAGCATTTCTAGTAAAATATTGAAGTATTTTCATGCTGATGCTTCTGTATATGCGTTCCAAAATATTTTAAAAATACGACTGTAAAACTCCTTTTGCAGGTCCTTTTTACTTATTTTGCTATCAGTGTATTTTTCTCATGGAGTTTTTGTGCAAGGTTTAGCATCAACCATAACAGTGGATTTCTTCGACAGTTTGAGTTTCATTTTTAAAAATTATTATTTTGTGGTTTTCTGTCTTTTTGTTAATTTTGGATTCTTTTTAAAAGAAAAAAGCAAATAAATATTCTGGGTTTTGTTTCTTGTCAGTACAGATAATATGCCAAAAAATAACTTAACATTTTTGTACTGCATTTTTATTGTTAAAGACATGTAACTTTTTTGGTTTGGTTTGGTTTGGTTTGTTTTCTTTTGTTTGGGGGTTTTTGTTTGGTTGGTTGTTTTTTGGTTTTTTGGGGTTTTTTTTTTGTAGAAATGTCTGCTGAAATGGTACAGCAATTAAAAAAAAAACTGCCTCAAGGGGTTGTTTCTCGAACTGGAGACTCAAACTCAAGACTTCTGGGGAAGGGCCAGGGCATGGAAAATTAAAAGGGTTTGGGAGGATTTTGTTTTTGGAAACTTGATTCCTTTTTAACATTTTGTTGGATTTTAGCATATTTGGGAAGTGTTTAGTATTAGCCTGAGAAAATCCCAGTGCACTTGCTTGTTTTACTAGCTGGTCTTCCTGATTCTGCAAGCTCCTGCCTGGTCTCCTGCAGCTGCCTGGGAAGGTGGTGATGGACACCCCGTTTTTCTCAGCTCACAGTCCCCAGTGCCATTGTCTCTGTCATTATGAGTTCTCCATAAATTAGCACAACAGGTACTTATAGAAAGCCACAAGAGCAGGACACAAGGCTAGTCTCTCACATCAGCATATCACATGGTGCCGAATAGCCTTTTTTTGTTTTTAATTTTTAAAAAAATACACATGAGGGACTGGCTTTTTCTGCTGCCCATCACTAGGCAACACTTAGTCCCTTCAACCATTTTCACAACTCCGGGAGAAACTGTGCAGTATTATACAAATCTATTTTAATACACAACACTCGATTGAACAAGATTTTTATATTCTTTTATTGATGAACAAAGTGAACTAGGTAAAACACAGTTGTTATACATTGGTTAATGTATACAATTATGCATTCTGAGTGGCTTGCAATGTAGATGTTTTCAGGTTTCATGGTTTTTTTTCCTTCTCAGACAAATAAAAAAAAAAAAAGGAAAAATGCGGAAGGTTGAATATGTGGAGAATTTCTGAAAAACTGTTAAAAGTAGTTATTTTGAAAAGGGGGCTGTCCAGTGGATAGTGTGCATAGGAAAAAAAAAAAAGTGTTTGTCTTAAATATGCCAATGTAGTTTTACTTCTTTATGATGCATTAAACTTGACTGACAATTTCCTGGCGTTGTTGTGGTGGTCTCTGCTGCCGAGGGTCACAGCATGGCCTGCTCTGTCCCTGCTGAGGGCCCCCCTCCCCAGCCAGACTCTCTGGGAGGAAGAAAGTGCTGGTGCTGATTTCTCCGCCACTGTGTTCCATTTTCAAACTTAAGCGCTGCAAGAATGAGTACAATGCTTCCCCCTTGCTTTCTATCAGGTCCAGTCTCTTGCTTAGCTTCCCACCTCTTGGAATAATTGCCAATCTGCCAGACACCTGGGCTTTGCTTTCATACCTGCACTCTCAGGTGCTCTTCAAACATGTGGTGACTCTATTTTGTAAGTAATTTACAAATCCCTTTATAACTGTAGTAAAGAAATAGGGAGAGAGGGCCCTTACTGGGGCTGGCTGGTTTCTGGCCAGTGGAAAGGATGTAATTTCTTCCCAATAAAATTAATCAAATTAAAGCAAAACAGCTTACAGCTGCATAAAACCTGCCACAGTGGCTAGTGTTATGCAGAGCAGAAACAAGGTTGGGGTTTTCTTATCAGGGGTAGGGGAAAGGGTATTTTTTTGTCTGGGAGTGTGTTGCCTTGTCTTCACCTCCTGGAAGTATTACTGTTTGATTTCAGGCTGCAAGAGGCAAGGGAGCTCAGCATTTCAGTCATGCTTCCCCTAGAGCTCAGCTGCCCCCTCCTCCCTCTCAGCCCCTGCTACATGGAAGGCAGGCTGACTTTTCCTAACATTGCTTCCAGTATTAGAAGACACCTCTCCCCCATGCCAGAAAACTCTACAAATCATAAGTCATTGTCATCATCATCATCACCATCATCATTGTCTGCCACCACCCTAGCCTTTAAACTCAGTGCTGTGCTAACAGACAGGAGCCATTTACAGAGCTCTGCATGCTGCCTTAATAATTAATGCAGTTTCAAGAGAGTGCAGCCTGGAATCTTTGATAGTATATTAAATTGTGGTTTTGGTAGAGTTTCAAAGGAGTCACAGTAGCCTCCATGTCCCTTGCTGGCATACAGACATTGTCTTTGAAAGAAATCAGGACCTGCAACCAGTTTCCCCTCCCAGGTGAAACTTAATTTTACAGCTATGCCAGACTTCACAGCTTCAGGGCTCTTTATTTTACCATGACAAATTGTTTTCTGTGCACAGGACTTTTTCCCATGCCATAAGTCATCTTGCAGAGGATCTGCTCTGCAAATAGCCATTTGAATGAAGCATGTTGTCTCCAAGCCTGTCAGTTTTGTGTTTGCACCTCTTCAAATGTAATTTTGTGTTTGCACCTCTTCAAATGTAATTTCACCTATTCCTCCTCACTGTCTCTTGTCCCTCAGAAACGAGAGGAAAAGGAGCACTTCCCTCTGTTGGGAAATGATACAGAATGAGCAATTTTTGTGTCAGGATCTCAGGTGTTTCAAGGTTTCATATATTTTAGAGGGAGAAGTCACTAGGACCTAAACGCTCGGAAGTCAGGAAGCAAAGTCAAGACCACTCAATTTTTTTTTTTATTTAGTTTAGAATCACAGCAGCAATTTTTGCAAAATGTTGCAAGATTATTTCACAATAATGTCAGCCCAGCAAGCAGCTTCTCTCATGGCAGACTTCTGTGTAAGGATGGCAAGATAAATTACAGCAGCTATATCAGTTTATTCCACATGCCAAGCAGTTTTCTGGTAGTTTGGTGGCCTGTTAGGATCACTTAAATTTTAAGAAGAATGCATTAAAAACTGATATGCACTTTTTGTTCTGTCTTTTGCATGTCATCTGTAGTTGGAAATAAAGTCATTATGCTGAAATGAGTGGCAATAACCACATCAGATAAAACTCTACTCACTTTAATCAGGTTTTTTCAACTGCAGCCTATTTTGCTTAGAAAATGAAGCCTGACTTCTGAGATCAATCACTAGCGACTGACTGATGCAAACAGAAAATGCCAGACTCCCCTGCTGTAAGCCACTTTCAAGTTCACCATGGTGAAGATCATTAAAGCAAGAGTTGGGATTTTTTCCCTCCCTTAAAAAAGCAAACAAAAACTAAATTGTCATGACAGGAAAAAGTACTACAAAGCATACACAAACTTGCTATAATACATTCTAGCCAGGGAGAAAGAAAAACAAAAAAAAAGATGCCTCTGCCCTTTGAAGTTCTTGTTTGCATTTGCATTGGCAAATTGCAGATGATTCTTTGCAGTTTAAATGCAGCAGAAATACTGCACTCCAACCTTTGATTGAGCAGTTACCAGACAAATTTTAATTCGCTTTTGCATTTCATCTTTGGGCTTAAAGTGCTGCAATAAATCATCTTCCCCCTCAATATTCATGCTAGAAACACAGCTGACTGGCAGTCCAGTTGCAGTTGACATTCTTCCAATTGCTGAGGTGGAAACTTTGATCATCCCAGCACTGGTGCTATGTTGGCTCCACATGGGAGCATCACTGTTTCCCTGCTGATGTGTGGCCCTGTCCCCACTGTGCTGATGGTTACCCTGCTGAACAAGAGTGCTGCTGTGATGGCAGCTTAGGGAGAGGCTGCTGTGGCTCACTCCTTGAACTCTGGATCTCCACATTTCACTTACCTTTCTCTCAGAGAGATGGAAAGGAAATCTAAGCAAAGCACAGAGACCCAAGCTAGAACCATGGCCAAGGCCCTGAAAATCAGAGTGACACCAGATTCATTATTTTCCAGTGGAGGAGGATTAAAATAATAATTTAATGAGTGAGTCCATTATCTCTTTAAATACTACATTCCCTTTCCCCCTCTCATTTTCCAGTCTGGGGTACTTTGCTGCAGCAGCAGCAACAGGGAGAAAGAGACACAGGCTCAGGAGGTGACTTTTTGTCCCTGCATACAGGTGAGCAAAAGCTCCAAGACTAGAGTGACAAGTACCTGCGACAAGCCTTCCTCTCTCTGCAACCAAACATGGCAACCTCCAAGGTACCAAAGGAGTTGGGGGATCTTTACAATCTCTCCCCAACATGAGTGCCCTGCTGCCAATGTGCTCCACATTGCTGAAAACCCAGGGTCGTGTTTTAAGCTGTAGCTGCTGAAAAATAAGTTATGCATCCTTCACCCTGACAGGCTTTTGCATCCCTCACATGAGACCTTCCCAACTGTCTTCATCTGCGTCTTGGGGCCACTCCTGCTTTGCTTGGCCATGGAACTATTGTCTTCATTAAAACTCCAAGGAGAATTAAGAAGGGGTGACATTAGAAATAAATTCACAAAGCAGTGAATTGAGAAAAATGAAATTCTGGTGTAGATATTATGTTATGGTTTAAAGTGCACTTGCATAACTAAGGAATTTTCTAGTGGTTTGAAACTGCATAATAAAAAAATATGTGCTGAGCCACTGACTATGTGTTTCATTCTTCTTTCCTTCCTCCATTAAATCATAATTGAAAAAAAAAAAAAAAAAACCAAAAAATTAAACCAAATCCCATCCACATAGATGGGTATCACTTCATCTGGGGACTCATGCATTTGACTTTGCTGAGCTCTGAGACGTTTTAGGCTGATGGAAATGGCTGAACTCAAGGACTTTTCAGACAATATTAATCCTTCCATTTGTCCTAAGCTCTCCTGTGCTGGTTGCTTCTGCCCCAGCTGCCCTTCCCCTCTCCCTCTGTTGAGAGGCTCCAGGAGCCTCATCCAGACAGTGCTGTGTGGAAGAGACAGACACAACTAGTTAAGTGAAGGCTGTGCAAATTCATCTGGGTTGAGACTTGATTCAACACCAGCCATCTGGTGAAACAGTCTTGGCAGAGAGTGGCTGTAAAGCTGCTGGTTGGCAACAGCTGAACATGAGCCTAGGTTTATCCAGGTGAGCAGGAAGCCAAGGATACCTGGCCTGGATCAGGAAAAATGTGTCCAGTAGGATCAGAGCAGTGAATGCCCCTTGTGCTGGGCACTTTTGAGGCCACACCTTGAGTGCAGTGTCCAGTCCTGAGCCCCTTTAGCGCTTCCTTTGAGGCTTTTGGGGACATGGGTTAGTAGTGCCTTGGCAGTGTTGGGGGAACAGCTGGAGGCCCTTTCCAAGCTAAACAATTCTGTGATTCTGTGCTAATCAGGGAGCTTTAGCTTCCTTATCTGAATCATCCTTTTCTTCACTGGTGTCCTTCACAACTCTTGCAGGGAGGAGGAACCACTTCGTCTCTGCACTAGCCATCATCACAGTGCCATGGTACAGTGGGGTTTCCTATGGGGAAATCACTTGATTTCTAAGGCAGCCTCAAACAACTTGTCTACCAAGATGGTGCTTCCACAGCCAAGTCTGCAATGACAGCCATGGATGCAGGACATGCCATGACTATAGAAAATAAATAGAAAATAGACAATAGAAAATAAATAGAAAATAGAAAATACAGCTGTCACAATGGAAGTAGAGTCTTATTAACTTTCAAGTGGTAATTACATGGAGAAGTTGTGGTACTGTGACATGGAGAGAATGGGGTGTTTATCCAGGCTGGGTGTCAGGGCTTGTGACAGAGCTCTACAAAGCCTCTCTTCATTTTCATCCTCTCATTTATATTATTTCGTAAAAGCTCTTTTGGAGCATAAGGCATTGATATTGTATTACTGAATTTTATGTTATTTTGTAATGGAGTAAGTTTGTTTTGTCCTTGTGCTGTAGCCACTTACCATCAGGGATGGCACTCTGGACCATTTGCTGCAGCAATGTCTGAGACATCAGCCAAAACCCAAAGAATAAGAAAATAAAAATTTAATCAAGTTTCTGGATAGAATGTGAGAATAAGAATAGAATGTAGGAATGCTAATCCTTCTTAAAACGTGGAAGCCATTTGTGATAGTTCAACATCTTGTTTGTTATTTTGCAGCAGCATTAAGTGCTCCATGCAGATGAGACTGAAATAATTTGGTGGTCCATGGCTGCTGGTGTTTGGTAGCTCAGTAAGTGTGAAGGAGCTCCTGTACTGGGAGGGAAGGGGGGAAAGAAAAAGGACCCCTCTACATCCCCTAACCTACAGCAAGACAACCAAAGATACCAGCCCGTGCCTTCCTCAAGCTCTATGCATGTACTCAGAGTGGAGAGTGATGCAGCCTGATATGATTCTGTGTCTGTTCTGTGTCTGATTCTGTGCCTATTCTCGGTATAGATATTGAATACAGCATAAGCATTACTAGGCATCGGCTGGGGCTGCATTTCATCATGCACCAGTAGAGCAGGTTTCTCAAAGGACACATGCTGCTCTGGAATGCTGGGAGAACTGGGAAATGTGGAAAGAAAAAGATTGTCTAACTTCTTTTCCCCTTCATCACAACAACAGTTGGGTTATGGAGATATAAAAGCTCAATGAAGTTATCAAGAACATAACTATCTTTTTCCTTCAGAGAAAGGGGAAACTCTGTCTGGGGAATTCCACTCACTCAGACACTATAATTAGAAACTTACCTGCAACCACAAACCTCTCACAGTTTCAGTTCAGTTTATTCAGCAACAGAATAGTCCCGAGATCCTTAATCATTCCTATCCCATAAAATTCCATTGAGATTGTGTGCATAGGCTGCTGACAGGCTGCAGATGAAGAAGGATGCAGCTGGCAAGAGACAGAGGATGCAGTTTTGAAGGGAAGGGAAATACGTGGGAAAAGAAAAAAGAAAACCCTAGCAGGAGAAATGGGGAAGAACACGTTTCTTTGGACGCTTTTGAAACATAAAAGATAAATTCCTTACTATAGTTGTTAATATATTTAGACCTTTGGGTCAAGAAATTTTGGGTGAAGTGTCAAATATCCACCCATCCAAAGACTCTTCCATGGCTTGCTGCAGAAATCTAGTTCAGGTGCTAAAGATGGTGTAGTTTGGTGCATTTTACAGTTGCTTTTTATTGTCCCACTAATTAAAAGGAGCAGGAATATTTTTTTAAACAGTAAATTTTTAGTTTTTTCATTTGCCAAGTACTCTAGAGAGGAACAGCCAGGTCTATGGTCCTATTGTGTACAATTACCACAGCTCTCCCAGCACTAAAGTCAACGCTTAAGAGGAAACATGAGAACACTACAATCTCACTACAATCTTCCATCGCTCTCAGACGATGCTGGAGAACACTGGAATCCTTTGCAACATTCCATACACTGAAATGGCTTTCCAGGATGTGCATGGATAAAGACAAAAATCGAGCTCTTCAAATTGTGCAAATGGATATTGCTCCCCAGGAAAGGCACAACACCTTTCACACCCCAGCCATGCGTATTGAATATATGATTTACACACTTCTCACAGTCATACCTTTGACTTTGACGGGGTGTTCCTGCTCAAAACAGGGCATGTTTGCTTCTGACTTCTCTTTGTAATTGAAAGCCTCTCAGAAATGAGCAGGGTCTGAACAAGAGCACTACAAGCCAGTAGAGCTTTGGTTGAATGTTTCTCACATCAAAAATTCCAGGTGCTGCCAGTAACTCTCTCTCACCTTCTTCCCATATGATCCAACATCACCATGGCCTCTTGAAAAGTGAGAGTGTTGACTAACCTACATTTTCCACAGCTGGGAATACAAACCAGTCAGGAAATGAAAGGGGGGTTGTGTGATTGTACCATCAATCCCATTAAAAGTTCAACTTGCTACCTAAGTATGCATTGATCATGCGAATAATATATGGGGAGCTTTTTTATTATTGGTCTCCTCATGGGTGGATGAATATATTAAAGTTTATAAGGCTCTGAGAGATTATGTGATGAATGCCACTCAAGGATTGCAGCACACTCAGACAGATCATCTGCACACATGTAAGTGATATGCATTTATGGAAGTTTTTTGTAAGAACTGCAAAGGGCCCCCTTGGTTAATGACATTGTTCAATCTTCTTACATTTCTTCATAGATTTGGGGCAGAAAAGTACTCCCTTTCCCTTTCCCTTTTGGTGCTTGTTGCTAGAGGTATCCTAATAATCAGACTAATCTTGGGACCAATTTTCAATTCCTAGTAGCTCAGTAAACTAAAATGCTTGGGCAATTTATTCTCTATATATTGTCAGCTAGGTAACACTTGATTTTTCATTTTATGATGGCATTTTATTGTTTTCAACTGAAATCCAGCATGTGTGTTTTCAGCAGATAATCTCCATAATCACTTTCTTTTTGCTATGGAAATTATCTGAAAATTGTTCTTTGATACGAGAGAAGAGTTCACAAGGCCACACTGTACAAAGCTTGAATCGTGCAATTATCATTTGTAAAAAGAAACTGTTATCAAAGTAACTGCAGGGGACACCTCCAGGACTTCTCTTTGAGTCAGGAAATTTGAAACATACATTTCTCTAACATGAATTTCACTCCAAACCCTTCTGAATAATTCATGTGCCATCGTTAAGTCTGGCACTCAGGATTGAGATTGAGGGGTTCTGCCACAGATGGAAGATTTCACCAGTTCCTCTAGGGCTGGGGGCCAGAGCTGGGGTCTGATCACTAGTGATTTGTACAGGTGTGATCTGTTCTTTAAATAAAAAAGGTACCCTACCTTGACATGAGAGAGCACCATTTTGTTCACTAAAGAGAGGAGCTATAAACAGCTAGAAAATGGTAGATTTCCAAGCACTACCTGGAAGATGAGGTGTTTAGCATGTGACCAATACTGAAAGAGGGAGTCTGGTTTTATCATCTCAAGTGTCCACAGACAGGCAAATCAGCTGAAGGGATGCTTGCGGCTTATACTTCGTAAAAGTAAAAGGGTCAGAGACAACTGTGCTTGCAGCTGGCAAATTCCTGCTGTCTCCCAGCCTTAGGAGGAGTGGGAGAATTAAATTTATGTAGGAGCCCCTACCTACCTCTGGGGACATTTAGAGCAAAACTGACTTCCACAAACTCAGGATTTCAGCCCTCAGGGCTCTGGTCTGTTACTGTGCTAAAGCTGTCCAGGACTCACATTCCCATTACACAACACAGCCTGCAGACCAAATGCCACTTAGTGTTGGCTGGATTTTTTAAAAAGGACATAAGGAAATGGAAAACAACCCTTTTATAGGACTTACCAGTATTTAATCGCAGGGAATTTTTAATTAGCATTAACACCTTAATGCCAGGTGCTCCTTTTTTTTTTTTTAAGAGACATTGAAACTAACGCATCTGTATTTTGACCAGTCAGAGGGTGGCAAAATATTGTGGTTTTGTTAATTCCCAGAGGCCACATTCCTCCCCTATCAAAACAGGGTGCTGATGCACAGAACCTAGTTGCTGAGCAATGCTGAGCATAACTTTACATCATGCAGATGTAAAGCTGATGAGTTGCAATACAAAACCATGATAGCTTTGTCCTCCACAATCTCATCTTGCTGAACTGCAACAGTCCTGAATTCTTATTTATGCTCTGTGTAATATGCCATATTTAAATAGGAGTCAAAGGTAGTTATTACTTACAGATATTCAAAAGCCACATGTTGTTTTTATAACACTTGAGGAACAGGAGAAAACATGTAGCTGAGCCATCAGAAGCTGGTCCCAACCCACCTTGTCCTAAAGCCTCTACTTTTCAAATTTTAATCAGTGCCTAATGCTATAGATGACACCTACTGGGCAAAAAAAGGCCTGGCACATCCAGCATTCCACAGCCTTCTGAATATTTGGTTATTTCCCGAGATAAGAACAAATCCTCTTCACCCTCTGTGGCAAAATTTTGCTGCACTCTTCACACAGGCTGGCATTTTCCAACTGCCAAGAGGAAGGACAGAGGCGCAAGTCCTCAACTCACTAAAACTTGTGGGATAAAAAGTGGCTGTGTTTGTAGAGGAGAAGGTCCTCCTGAAACTATTCCTTTTACTGCAATTAAATATTCCCTCTGTTTCATTTTCTCTGTACAGAAGCAGGAAGGCCAGAGCAATAGGGAAAACACCACTTACCTTTTTTTGGGAGTACAGAAGCAGAGGGAGCTGGGGAGGGGCTCAGCCTGGAGTCCCGGGGGGACCTTCTCACTCTCTACAGCTCCTGACAGGAAGGTCCAGCCAGGTGGGAGGTCAGGCTCTTCTGCTATGTCCCAAGCAAAAGGACTAGAAGAAATGGCCTCAAGTTGTAACACTTAGTAAAAAAATTTTCACTGAAAGAATGGTCAGGCATAATAAGTTGCCCAGGGAGGTGGTAGAGTTGTCATCTCTGAAAGTGTTCCAGAGCTGTCTGGATGTGGCACTTGAGACATGGTTTAGGGGTGATTATGGTGATGCTGGGTTGATGGTGGGACTTGATCTTGAAGGTTACTTCCAGCCTTGATAATTCTGTGATTCATGGATACCACAGGAGTGAAGCAGCAGCTACACTACTTAATGAATTTAAACTGTGAAATACAGAGGGTAGGAGCAGCCAATTACTACTATGTTTTAAAAATATAGTGACATCACCGTCTCTGGTTTCTCAATTACAATGCTGAAAGGAATGCCACAAAACACTTTCTAAAGAATATTACTAGATATTAAAACACCTCCACAAACTGACTGAAATTTAAGTTTCTACAACCCACTGACAGCTACTTTGTGGATGTGCCAACTGCTTGCATCTTCTCTATGGGGTTTAGTCATCTGATCCTTCCCAACATGCCCCATCATCTCCAGCCACTTCCAAGGTTTAATTGAAGGTAATTACACTTTTCAATTGGACAAGTGGTTGAGACAGAACGATAATTCAGAGCACTTTATTACAGCTTGCATTTGGGTTTAAATTTACTCCTTTGGTTACAGCTTATGGACCCCAAACCTTGTCCATTTTCTAGTTGGTCCAGGTTTGGCAATTTGAATTCAGCAAGGTTGTGCAATGGTTCTTTCAGGAAAGACAACCATCCTTCCCCCCTGTCAGGCATGACTGCAGGGATAGAACTCAGCAGCAGGTAAGAAAAATGTAAGCCTCTACAGATAATCCTTTTTCTTTAACCTTAGACTGTCATGGAAAAATACAACTATAGTTTTCTACTAAATGATTTTTGGCTTCAGAACTGGGCACCTGTACCCTCAGAGTGCTTTGCCATGCAATCTTCTTTGCAATCAGACTTCTTTGAGCCCTTTAAGTTTGCGTGTGCATTGATAAATCTACTCCACTGCCAGTGCAATACAGGGCCTGTGCAACATGAGCACTTGTGCACACTCATCTCTGCTGTAATCAGCTGAGCTATCACGGACAGGTTTTACAGGCATTATTCAGGGACTAGCTGTGAAAAACAGGTCTTTGTTTTCTCTCTTGCTCCTGGTTGCTCATTTCTGCCAAGGGACCTCAATCCACTCCAGCTTCAAGAAGACCCTGCAAATTCTTCTCTAGCAGCCAAGTGGACTGTAAAGTAGAGACGGGCTGGCTGATTTATACCTTTCACCACTGGGTTCATTACTGGCAAAATCACTACTAATCTAAAGTTAAAGACCTTGGACCTATTTTTGAAATTCAAGTCTGTTATTTCATTTCTGTACAAGGTATGCTGTCTTGCTGTAGCACTCTCAGACTAGAAGGAACCAAGGTGGTTTAGATTGCATAGAAAATAGGGATTGTATTTTTCTTCTTTCACAAGCCTGTATCAAACTTGGAGTGTTCAAAACCTGTATCTAGTGATTACAATTCATCCCACTTCATGAAATTACTACAAGTACCTCTTGCACTACTCAAGGCTTAGTTCATGGAAGAATTAAATTGCCTTTTATATGTAAGGTTGATACTTGCAGGTAAAAACTAGGATTATTGTTAAAGTATGAATTGTGGAAGCTTGTGCAGCACACCAATCTGCAATGAATAGAAATCCCTAGCTCTGAGAATGCTTCATGTTCCCTTGACCTTTCCAAATGCAAATATTCCCTGAGACATTAAGGAAGAAAACCTATGGATCAGCAAAAATTGCAGTAGTATCACTTGATGTTGTGCTTGACATAATAAGACCTACTCAAAAATAATACTATATTCTGTTCCCAATTACAGAAAACACTGTGTGGCACTTTTGCACACCTCATTAACACATCAAGTGCTCAGCTCTTAAGAAGTGCATTAAGATGATGCATCTATTACTGGAATAATGTCACTTACACGATTCACAACATTGAGGACAGATATCGGTTGCTAAAATAATAGTAAATTACATGAGGATTTCCTTAATAGCTTTAGAGTTCAGCTAGGCAAGTAAATGAGCATGTGGGTATTATAGAAACTGCTGGTTGTATCGCTGTGTTTATCCTTTAATCTTGCTTTTTGCCAGTATTTTGACAGAAAAATGGATTAAATGCACTTGTTTCTGAAATACACTGCTAAATACACTGTTGGCTAAAATATGGCCAATGCGACTGTAGTCCAAGAAGAGCTACTGAGAGCCAATTATCTCACTGGTGAAAATCAGCATCATTCCCCAGACATGATTGCTGTGGTGGGTTCTTAGGGCTTTTGAAGGAAAGATCACTTGCTTTAGGCATCAGCTACACCATGACCCTTCATTTTAGGCACATTTTAGGCAGGTTTGAAAACCGTAGTCGGAAAAATATGATGCATGGGATAAAGCAGAAGGAAGGGAAATGTACAGCCCTGTGACTGCCTTTTTCTGCACAGCCAAACTATGCCACAAGGCTGAATGTAGAACAGTTCATAGTTGATGCTCCCCAAACCCTCACTCTCACAGGTTTTCCAGAAATGGGTTAAAAGAAATCAGCAAATCAAAAAGTAGGACAGAAGACATGTGATTTAATTTATACTGAAACATAAAATAAATCCTTGCAAAATCCTTGCATTCTAAGTTTTTCATTTAACACTTGTATATGAATGGCTATTTTAAAGATGTAATATGATTTTTTTTCTGATGGATATTCTAAAACTTATTAATATTACATAATTTTCTAAAATAACACCAATTTATTTGGTGTTTTAATTGCCCAAGATTTATACTTTAGGGAAAACAGGTGATTTCACCTGTGTTTTCTCCAGCATCTAAAATTATACAACCACCATTTTCATGTTTTCACTCCAAAATAAGAGAAAAATACCCCACAAAACTAAATTTTAAAAACCCACATGTTGTGAATGTGGAGTGGAAGAACAGAACTTGTAAATATACCTACTGTATGTTTCTATATATAAGTGAGAAAGACCAGATCTCTGGAAGACGAGAAAATTATTTTAGGACTGAGTTTAACACCAATTTGGAGAAAGATCTGATGATGCCAATCATGCCTAACCTAAAGCAGATCATTTTTGCTGACACTTTATCTGTTGCATTTCTCCTTCTCTCTCTGAGAGTTCTGCACAAGGATATGTGCACATGCACAAAATTGCAGCATGTTAAGTGTTTTTAAATCATGGAATTAAATGCATGAAGCTTTACTGTGAAAAATTGTGGTGACATTTTTCCTACTGCAAAACTACAAGTACCAATAAAACACACTGGTCTTTGTCTCAAGAACTATTTTTGTCAGCCTTCTGCAGATTAAATAATGAAGGAAGTGTAGCAATCCTGGGTAAAAGAAATCTTGCTTGCAAGTTTGCATGACCAAAGGTCATTAAACTTTTATAAACTTCTTTATGTTGGTAAACTTTTAATATAAGTTTGTAAACTTTTAATAAGTTTATTACATTTATCGTATTTATAAGTTTATTATAAGTTTATAAATTTATACTCCTATTATTATATACTTATATATGCTTATATATACTACATATGCATAGCTGTATATACTTTTATACTTAAACTTATAATCTTTTTATAAACATCAAGGTTTTATTTTTTATGTCTGTCACTTGGCTAATTTATTTTGCAGGTCCTATCCATAACACTTAAAAAATTAAAATGAGACTGTAGAGACAAAAGTTTCACTATCACTTCAGAAATACTGTATTTCTGGGTTTTCAGGTTAAGAGATGTGATATTTACATCACACACACTCACACATACACTCTTCCAGAAGACAGAATGAGAATTTTCAAATCATCCCAAGACAGCTGTCTGTGACCACACCTCTTCCAAGTTGCCTTCTGCACTGTATTCACCATGAAGGTACCATTGCTGTGGTCCAGCTTGGCTGTTGAGCTTAAGATCTTTTAAATTTGGGATATCACCACAGCATCAGTAAAATACAGCAGACATCACACTGCATGCACACAAGAAAGCCCAAGGAGTAATTCTTTCAAATTCCACTTTTCAAAATATTTTGTCAAAACTGAAAACACAAATAGACAACAATTACACAGGATGAATGTTTCACAGGCACTTTGCCAAGCAAAACCTCCTGGTGTTCCTAGACAATGCACTGCCCTCCGATTATTTTCAGACTTTTTCTCATTTTTTATCCTCTCACAAAGTAAAAATATCAAATCCAGAAATCAAGACAAGATTAATTCCCTAAAAATTAACAAAATTCACTAAAAATTCTTAAAATAAATTTATACATCCATTTTCCAAATTTCCCCTATTCTTATCAGTTTTGAATGACAATCCTTAATCCTTCAATTTCTACCACCTTCCTGTGAACAGCCCTGTTCTTCAGCATGCCCTGAGATACTGTGTGAACAGATGAATCCTTGATTCAGAAATGCATGCTTGTGACTGGAAGCCCTCTGGGTTCCCTGACAGCTTGACTATAGCCTGGATGGCAAAATCTCATTCCTTGTAAATAGGTACTAACTTCCAGATATTCTGGTGCCTCTGGTGTTCCAGCCCCACGTTTTAAAGGGCATTATAAACTGGCATTATAAACTCCTACTCCCTGACAAAGTCTGCATAATTAAAGTTTTATAATTCTTAGCTTTAGATCCTTTATTCCCCAGGATATTATCTTATGGGAATGGTTGCCCTGAAAAAACTGAACCAAACCAAACAAAAAAATCCACCACAAACAAACCCAAAACAAAACCCAAAGCAAACCAAACAAAAACAAACAAACAAACAAACAAACATACACACACACACACACACACACACTTACTGGGGATTTCAAGGATATGATCATAATAGTCAAATGTTAGCAATGGCTGAGGGAGTTCCCTAAAGAAAGTCTTCAAGATAACAGCAGGAGTATGGATATCAATGATAATCATCAAAATTCAGAGACTTGCCTAAAAGGAGAAGAAGCAAAAAGAACGTTCAATGATATGATTTAGTTTTTCTTCAAACTACTCCTGGAAAATTGTTTCATACAACATTTTGAACAGAAAATCTCTCAGCCTTCTGCTGCTGGTAATTTCTGATATTTTATTTTTTGTTTGTATAGAGTTTTATTAGTTTACCTAAAAGAGGTTCTCTCCATAAAGAGAATTCATAAGATGACTTCGCAGGGAAGTCTGTGACCTTCAAAATTACTTCACTACATTTCATAAATTATTAGGTAAAATTATATTTCTTTGCCATAATCAGAGGCAAGATGACACAGAGACTCTGTACTTTGTAACTACAGCAAAGTGCATAGACTCAATTTTCCTTTTTTTTGGTGAAAAATATACCTTTTTGACTCAAACCTCATTAGTTAGCTGTTACAGATTTTTTTACAGCTCTGGTGTGACATCAAGTGATTACTTGGTACTCATTAAGCATTAAATGCCTATTGCTATATCTCAGGTTCTCTACTAGTGCTCTTATTATTTTATGTTAGAAATTGATTTGATTAATTAATTGCAAGAAATCGCATTTCTTCTTCACCAACAAAACCAGGATGAACAAAGCACTTACATTGCTACTGACAATGGTATGATGACAGATCACCCTGATAGAGTTTCTGCACATCTTTGATAGTCTGGATGCTGGTTGACCTCCTGAAGAGGCCCTCTACTTGCAGTCCTGAAAAATAATTTAAAAATTAAACAGTTATAAAACAAATTTTATAAAGAAACTCTTTTAAGGTATTTTGGTGCAGACCATTGCACCTTCCACCCCTCTAGAAGCCATTGGGACTCAACTCTCTGCCTGCCCATGGTATTTTGAAATACCTGATTCTAGTCTTGAGGCACTTCTGAATTATTTTGTCATTAATCTGCTGAAAGATGTCTATCTAACTGAAATCTGACTTTATCTAGAGAAGAAAAATGTTGAAAAATGATCTTATTTGGACCTCAGTTTTCAAGCTCAATTATTTATCTCAATTATTATCCAAAATAGGATGGGGCCAAGAACTGCTACTTTTCTTGAGACTTGTGGTACTTCTTGCTTTTTGAGTTTGGTTAAACTCTCATTCCCCTCTCCCTTTCCTTCTTTGAAGTTTGTGCTGTTCCTCATACCCAGCATATAATGTAATTTTGCTCACAGGATGTCTGAATTGGAAATTTCTACTGGAAGCAGAGTAATCTAAAATATTAGCCTGTGTTGGTCTGACAAAACATAAAATTGCAGTTTTAAGAAGGTTGGCAGACTGCTCACAGTCTTAGAGGCACTACTTTCTTATTTTTCCATGCAGGTAAGTTGCCAGACTGAAACATTTGAGTATTTAAACTAAAGTACACATGGGTTTGTTTGCATGATCAAGAAAAATTGAGTCATACATTAATAAAAGATACTCAGTCATTCTTGAAAATTCACTCAGGTTGTGGATGTATTTCATACATGAGAAAAAAACAGTAAATAAAGCCAGAATTCCTTCAAGAACCCATCATCTAGTATTGTTCACAGGAATTTAGGTCAGTGTACTAAAAGAACTGATAGCATAACACTGAAGTACATTTTCATAGACAAGTTTCAGGGACTTTTGCCAAGGACCTCAAGCTCTGCTTGAAAGTGCTCCACTGACAAGATTTAGAGCTTTGTCTGGAGTTCAGCTGAATACAGCTCCTAGTTACTTCCTAGGAATATATGCTCTTGGCTGTTGAACTGTATATTAAAATTGTAGCCCTCAGTTCTGGAAGGAGTATGACATCTCAAACTACCATATCTAAGCTTCTTAACATGTGTGTTTACTAAAGGAGTCAAGTATGATACATTTCAGATTGTGCTTCACTTAAATAAGGTTACAGCAAATTACATCACTGTGGTAAACTGTTGCTCACTGTTGCATTAGATTTGTAGTATAATCTGTCTCAAAACACACTTTGGGAAGTGGCAGCTGGGAACTGCTAGCTTATCAAGGCATTGTCCTCAGCAATTGTTTCCTGAGAATTTGCAGAATTTTATGCTGGTTGTCAGTGGGTAGGAGATATTCTGCACAAACAACTCTTTCAGAAAATGGATATCCAAAAACACTTCCAATTTGGTTTGCAGGAATTGGGTTAATAATTAATGTTTTTATCCGACATGAATCTCGCTTTAAGGACTACAATGTAATAAATATCAATTATTAACAGGTTTGTGCCTTTGTTGGCTAAGCTTTTAAGAATCTTATTAAAGACATTTATTTGTGGCACAGATAACAGCTGTACTTGTCTGGCTCTGCATGCTATCAATGTAGCTGTTATGGAACATAACACTTAGCTATTGCTGGTTATGTTTTTGGAGAGGGAAAAGCAACTTTTATCTTCATCCGCAAAAAGTTGAGATACAGGCAATATTTGTGCTTCTTCTAGAACTCATTTACCAGGCCAGGCGGAACTGAATCCATGCACAGCAATTTGTTTGATCACAGGTGGCAACAAGACAACTGCCAAACTAAATATACCCAGTACTTTTTACATTTGTGGGCAACCCAGACAAATGACAGAACACATAATTAAGTGCAGATTAGTGCAATTCTTAGGGAAAAAGAAAAAGCCATATTCTCTCTCCTACAATAAATGAACCACAACAGCAAGAGTCATGTTTTTCTTTTCTTTCTCTTTTCTTTTCTTTTCTTTTCTTTTCTTTTCTTTTCTTTTCTTTTCTTTTCTTTTCTTTTCTTTTCTTTTCTTTTCTTTTCTTTTCTTTTCTTTTCTTTTCTTTTCTTTTCTTTTCTTTTCTTTTCTTTTCTTTTCTTTTTTCTTTTTTCTTTTATCTCTTCTCTTCTCTTCTCTTCTCTTCTCTTCTCTTCTCTTCTCTTCTCTTCTCTTCTCTTCTCTTCTCTTCTCTTCTCTTCTCTTCTCTTCTCTTCTCTTCTCTTCTCTTCTCTTCTCTTCTCTTCTCTTCTCTTCTCTTCTCTTCTCTTCTCTTCTCTTCTCTTCTCTTCTCTTCTCTTCTCTTCTCTTCTCTTCTCTCCAACCAGTAAACAAGAAATTAGAGCAATTCTTAAATCAATCTAGGGTTCTAACTTCAGTCTCTGTAAAACAGGAATATAAGTCAACAGCAATTATGCTCTCAATGGGTGAAAACAATGAGCCTAGGTACACAGATGAACTGGGACAAACACGGACTGAAAAGGACATTTTGCTTTAGAAGTTTGTAAATCTATTAATTGCTCTTAGTGCTCTCTGTGTTTAATTTGGTCAGAGGAAATCTGCCTAAATCCATGATTTGAGAGACAGCATTTCCCTTGTCACACAACGAGAACAGCATTAGCATATGCCCCCAACAAGTCACCCCAAGACAGGAAGAAAGAAAGGGACCTCTTCTAGATATTCCAATGTGATGGGTAAGTACACAGCTTTATAAGCCTGGAAATACCTTCTCCAACTCTGAAACTTCCTTTTCAGATACTGAGGAAAAATAACCCAGATCTTTGAACTACCATAATTAAGCCAACACAACTTACACAAACTAAAATAAAATTAATCACTGTGTCTTCCTTTTTGCAGACAAAATGCATGCTAAAACCACATGGGTCATAGGATGAGAAAACAAAATTGACTGACGGCAATCCTGATCATTACAACTCAAAGCATTCATTTTTGTCTTATCAAGAAATAATTTTGAAGTAGTCTATTTAATTTTTGTTAGCAGTGTTCTTTGATCAAATGCTGCTTACAGCATGACTCCTTATGGCTGTCTCTGTAAAAAGACTTTTTTTTCCTGTGTGTACAAGTTGAGCTATTTTGTCATCTATATTCAATCAAAAGTGATACTGCTATTGAGAATGCAACAGAGTAATTATTTAAATGTCAGTAATCATAAATGAAACCAGGCATTATTTCATTCCACATTGGAGTAAGATGGCTTTCACCAGAATAGACAAAATTTCACAGTGCCATGACAAAACTGTGTCACACTCTGCATTTATTTACTGTTGCTAAAAATGCTTAGCTCTCCTCCTACTTGCCCCCATCAGTTGTGCCACAAAAAAGACACAGAAAATCAAAACTGATAAAGATAAATTAAAGCAACACATGCTGTCATATTGCTGAAAACTTGTCAAGGAAAGGCAGACAAGAAAATTACATTATTTTTCTTTCAATCATTCCTTGATTTGAGGGTTGCTGGCTATCAGAAATCTTTGTTAATTTGTCTGCGTTCAGAAGGGAAATGGCAAAGAGTAAGCATCTGAATTCCTTTTGTCCCAAATTGACTTTGGAAATGTTTCTTACAACTGGGAGTCCTGCCAAGTCTTACAAAGTGTCCATTCTGCTTTGGAAGTGGTTTTCATTCCCACTAATACATGTCTAAACTACGACATTTTCTTTCAGATTTCCTAGTTCTAGTAAGATTTTTTTAAAATCAGTGCTAATTTATTTCTAATACAAGGACTGCTGATTTAATAAAGCATATTTGAATTGTCAGTGTTCCTTTAAATGCCCAGAGTAGCATTAACTTTCTTGTTCAAGACAATTTTTTATTTTTTAAATTTTTTTTTAAGCTAGGATAACAGTGCAACTTTGAGGAGGAGATTGCATGTCCTTCTTTTTCCTTGCATTCTGTGCAATGAATACAGAGCAAGTGAGTGGGATGTCTGCAACCCATAGAGGTGATTTACTGGTGATTTGCTTTTCAATAAAGTGCACAGTAGAGCAAGAGCAGGGAGCAAGGGCAGAGACAGTCCTGGCCCTACTGAAAAGCTGAGCAGCAGCAGAATCCAAAGCGTATTTGTGTCCTTGCAGTTTTGACCTGCACAGTCTATAGCATTTGTGTGTATGAAAGAATATTCTCAGTTCACACTTGGAATCTCTGAGGATAATTTATTTGCAATGCCTAATGTGCTGGTTTTTGGTGGAAAGGGAAGAAACCAGTCACTGAAGTGATTTTTCTGTGAGAAGCTGCTAGAAGCCTCCTCCGTGTCTGGCAAATCCAGTCCCTGGATGGCTCTGGGAACAGACATGCTGCTAAGCCAATTAGAGAAGTTGGTAACACCTCTGTGATTTAATGAATGATGGGGACCACGTGTCCAGAGGCGTGGGGCATGGCGAGCGATTCCCCAATAGCCCAGGTGACATCAATCTGTCACTGCTGTGAAACCCTGCAAGAAGAGCAAAAGATCCCACGAAAAAATTTTCTTATCATCCTAGAAAAGGAAATCATAGAAAAGGAAAAGGTCAGGACACGTGAGGTCAGTGAAAGGAAGGAGGGGGAGCTGAGATTCTTCTGCTCACTGTGGTGAGGACTATGATACAACAAAGTGTCTCACTGTGATTCATGAAGTGCATGGGGGGATGCACAGATCCACTCGCAGCTTGTGGGAAAAGGTGCTCATGCTGGAAAAGATAGATACTGAAAAGCTGGAATTTAGTGGGAGACCTGAAGACAGAGGGAAAGCCCTTGCTTCCAGAGAACTGCTCCCATGGGAAGGACCCCACAGCATTGCAGAAGAGACTCCTCTCCCTTAGCAAACTGAAAAAAAATTTTAAGTGAAAAACTGATCAAAACTCCCACACCCTGTCTCCCTGCACTGTCAGTAGGAAGGAAGGAGGGTCTAGGGTGGGGGGCAGGTGTTTTAAAGGTTTATTTTATTCCTCACTATCGTTCTCTGATTCTATTAATAATAAATTCACTTTGCAACCTTAGGTTGAGCCTGTTTTGCCCTTGAAGTGTTCCTCCTGGTCCTTAACTCATCTTCATTAATTTTTTTTCCCTCTCCTCTACATAGCTGTGGCAGGGAAGGGTGAGTGAGCAACTCTCATGGGTGCCTGGCATTGGGCCAATGTCAAACGATGACACCTGAGCACAAAAAATACAAACTGTGCTTATTCCAAAACTCATTTGTATTTGATGGCATACGAACCAGTCTTAGAATTTATCTCATCTCCATGAACCCTACTCACATCAAAACAAAAGAGCCAAGAACTTGGAAAATTCAAGTGGCCAATGTGAAGCTTTCCCAGCTTGCATTTTTAAAAGATACTTTTGGAAATTTTAATAATAACAATGGCAGGTTACTTTGCTTTTAATTTTTTTTTAAGGATGAATAAGTATGTTGTTTATACCTTTGAGGATACTCCCTAAAACATAAAATACATTAACAATAATAACCCTACTATTTCAAAGTTCTATTTTGCATAAAACCAGCTACAAATGACAGTGTATTAATGCTTGAAATAGGCTTGAGCGACATCCATGCCCTGTGTAACCTATTTGACATTTTACAGTCTCACTTTGGCAGAGAAGAGATTGTGAGGACACGTGGTGACATTAACCAGAGAAAGAAAATGAGCACTCTGTGGCTAAGTTTGGCTTCCTGGGGAAAAGGCCCTGTAAGTGAAGCATCAGGAGTTGTTCCTTGCCTAAGGTTAGAAACACTGATCTCTGCAAACAGGAAATTCCTTAGTCTCTGTGAAAGTATTGAGGGGCTTACTATCTGCATACAGTGAGAGCAATCTTGGTCAGAAAAAGCTATCTAGCTATGCAGTTAGATAAATGTAAATATCAGAAAAATGTAAACTGGGTCCAGGAAGGGGAGTTTTGGCTCATTTGTACAGGTGACAGTGCCTCCAGACTGAGAGGAGCTGCTGCAAATAGAGGTGCCTGGAACTGAGGCACAAAATTTAAATGTCAGGGAGGAAAACCATGACACCAAGAAGCTGTTGAAGGGACTGGAATCAGTAGGTGAAAAAGGTGAGGTGAACTTCAGGGACTGAGAGCTCCCTTAGCCTGGACACACCACTGAATAGTCTGAATAGCAGCACAGTTCCTCCACCAGAGCTACTCAAGAAATAAAAGTCTGAGCAGAGCAGAATGGACTTAAGGGATGCCACACGGTCACGGATATTTCAAGAAATCCCAGCTATGCTGATGAAGCAGGATTTTGCAGGAGCTTCTGTGATCTAACTCAGAGTTTCCAAAAGTGATTTCAAGTACACAGATGTGAAAATATAGCAATGGAAGACAGAGTGGAACTGCTGCATCTTGGGTGAAAACCAAATCCCACTCACTTCCTGTTAACTCCGCAAGGCTGATAACTCTGCCAAAATGAAATAAACAAGGCAATGACAGTGAATTTTTGTCACTTCCAGAAGATGAACTGAAGCTTTCACTCTGCTTATGGCCATGTTTGGAGTGGAAAGAATGCTGCCAGTCACCCTCCTGGGGCTGTCTGCAACCCACATGGCCAGCACTTGCTGGAGACAGTATAACTGAGATATTCCAGATTTACAGAAAGAGTTAAAATCACAGCAGGCAGCAGGTACAATGGATATCTGCACACCCACAATCAAGTACAAAAAAATGCATGTCTATCACCTACTACTTAGCAGTCTTGCCATGGCAGGTACTTGGTTTTCAAGCATCAGCTGGCTGAGAATGTCGAAAAACACTCTACCTGACAAAGAATCTCGCTTTAGAAATCTAGTTTGTAGAAATCTGCTTATGATAGGGAATATCACAGCTCTGAGCAAACCTGGGCTTGGCTGGAAAATAACAACATTGACAGAGCCCTGGTCGCTCCTTCCTGAGAGCACAGAAGGACTGAGAGCTGGGGAAGAAATCAGATAGTTCAGCTAAGAAGTGCTTGAACTGGACTATGTTTTGGTCAGCACTACTATGCCACTGATTTCTTGTTGCTTTGGGTGCCCGAGCCCCCTGAGAGAGACAGAGGGACGGGTGATTCTTTCGACCAGAAGCCTTTTATTGTTCTAACCAACTCTTTTTATAACCTCCTGAATGTTTCTCTCTAAGCTCCTGCCAGCTTGTACTGTGACAATTTCTGAAGATGCCCAAAGTCAGCCAAGAAGTCTCATGTCATCAGAGTCTATCCCTTCCAAGCTGTATTGATACTGCACTGAATAGACAAAATTTTAGCCAAAGGTGGACAAGGCTTGGAGAAAAGGATGATTACTGCTTTCAGAACGGCAAACATGTCATCTAGGTGAAATTGTGCAGTGACAAAGATGAGCCATCCCTGGAGTTTTTTAAACCATAGCCATCATAACTTGATTTTTCTCCCCTCTACTGCACATTTGGTCTTGCTGATCCAGATGACTGTGGGTGTCTGAGCTGACTCAGCAATTGTTGAGAGAAGAGTATAAAATTGGTGCAGCAGTGATGAGACATAACACCCAAAAAGAACAAAAGCAAGACAAAGGTTTTATGTTAGATCAGTGCAAGAATAACTAGTTATCCGTCACTAACACAACAGAATTATGTCCATAAACTTTGTTTTGTTAATGTCGAGATTGTTATTGGTTTAGGCCTTTAGAGAGGTAAGAGCAGTTGCTAGTTGCTTTAAAGAAGATTATTTGTAGAGGCACATCAGTCTCAAAGACAGAGAGTCCAAAATGACAAAGTCCACACTAAAAGTTTTCTGCATAGAGTCCCAAATAGTAGCAGGAGCAGCAATTCTCTGGTACAGAGTCTTGAGCAGAGGCAGGAGCAGCAGCTGCCTGGTGTGGAGTCCTGAGCACAGAAAGCAGCAGCAACTCTCTGGTGTTTCTTCTTCTGTTCTTATCTTTGTTTTTCCTCTTCTTCTTCTTCTCTTATGGGCTAGTAGTGATGATGATAATAGGTGTAAGAGGAAATATGTTAGTGCCACACTCATCCTCATTATAGCTCTCTTGACTCCTCTGATTAGTAAGGAAAAGGTATTTGCTTATTAGGATAAACTAAGTAAATGAAAGGATGATTGTTTCGTAACAGTTTAAAACACCCAAAAAATCTGGCTTTCATCTGCAGATGAAGCATGCACTGATATACTACACAAGCTCTAATTATCCTCTTACGATTATAATCACAGGAATGCCACTCACTTGTGTTCAACATTCTTAGTAGTGAACTATGTATATTCCCCTGTGTTCAACCATAATATTTGGTACAAGCTACCTCTGCAAAGTTTTCATTATCAGCACCAGTATGGAAACAGCACATCCAAAGACCTTTATGGGTCTGAGTGGAAATCCTGAATTTGGACCATGAGGTATCCAAAAAGGTCTATTAGGAACTCTTCACTTTTAACAGCAGAACTGGCCCCACTTGGCCTTGGGTACTGCAGGTATTTTGAAGTTAAATCAGCAATTTTTAGGGGCAAGGAGCCAGCTATTTTGTACACAAGCATCCCTACAGATGCTCCACTACTTGCACACTCTAAGGTGCAGTGGATAGTCTCTCATTCTTCCATTAATAAGGTTCACTTAAGGTATGAAATACGAAACAAAATAAAGTGGTAAGTTATTTAATGTTCTCATTTACCCTGAGTAAACTAAAACACAAAGGAGCATAGCCTAGCAGTGAGGGTAAATGTCAATCTAGTCTGCCCTCAATTAAATATATATTATCTCACACTGACCCAATGGAAGCCAGGATTTCTCTTGAAAATTAGCAGTAAAGCTGAGTAGCAATGTTCTTCTTGCCTGCCTCCTTTGTCTTCCCAATTTTGACACCTATTCAGTGCAAGGTTTTAAAAATGTTTGCAATTTATCTCTTAGGGTTTAAATAAACTCAAACTCAGACCAAACCCTGGTGGAAATGGTTAAAATGAACCCATATTAAGACACACATTGTTTGAATATTGAAAACAAAAACTAGAACACATTGATTTTTATAGGAGATCCTACTTAATTCAAACACTATTATATGATGCATATTTCAAGACACTCCTCAGATTCGCTGTTTCCTAACTAATCCCAAGAGGAAAAAAAAATAATGCTTGGTTTGGGTTTTTTAAATAAGACAGTATCAGATTTTTTTTAACCAGACAACCTGAAAATAACTATTTTCCATCCTCTCATGGCAGCACTCAATCACCACTTCAGTTCTCAGGATATAAACACATCCTGTGTAGTTATAATCTTTGCTGTATCAGGCACTGAGTGTAAAATAGTTACATACCATTGTTCTTAATTGTTCATATCACTGTTCAGAAAAACCCATCCTCTTTTGACACAGAGCTCACCTATACTTTTTAGATTGGATACCATTTCCTTCATTGAGGGGGGAATAGTTTGCCTTTATTTTTGTCCTTTATACTGTCAGGGAGAAAAAAAAAAGTAACATCCTTTCAATGTCGTTTATAGACAGACTCAAAAGACAGAACAATCTGAGCAAAAACCCAAGAGAAATCTGAGAGCACATATACGTTAAATTTCACAAATGAAGGCACCCGTACAAAAGAAGAGATTTCTTCAGAACTCTAACAGGCACTGAATGAAAAAGTTAAACAAGTGACTTGGATTTCTCTCCAAAGAGCCATTCCTACACACTTATTTCTTGCCAAGAATGCTGTATAACTGCCCCTGTTGCCAGAAATAAATAAGTGCTATTTGCTGGGCTGAAAGGGAAGCAAGGAAAGAGTAGCAGAATTATATTCCAAGCTAACTTTCTCCCTACTTGAGACTGCTTTTGCTTAATTTAGTTCCCCACCCTTGGCATATCCCAGATGAGCTGTGTTTAACCACAACAGGCTGATGGTGGATTTGGCTGGACATTGTTGGTGGAACAGGGTTTCCAGGCAGCTTAAAGACAGGCAAGGAAGGAGTTCACAGCAAATGCTTCATGTTAGGTCTTGATCAAAGTATGCTGCAAGTTTAGGAAACTTCTATCATGCAGATTTTTCTTTATCGTTTGTTTCTGTTTAAGCCACAGTGTATGTAAAAGAAAAAGTTTTGGCTGTTTGGGAAAATGAAAGATCAGTACCTGCTGAGCATTCTGCTACACTTCGTAGTAATCAAAATAATAGATCAGCCTCGGATTTTAAAGTAGACTTTGCGCTACCAGCTGAAATTGCACCTGCAGAAGACAATGATTCTTAAGGCCTTTTTCTCCTCCAAGTACTGTGATTTCTTCTCCCTTTCTAGGCTTACTAGTTATTTTATTGTTGTAAACGAACCCATAATAACTGGAGTTGTATTTGATACAACTTTTATAATGTCATTGCATGGAAAGAGCAATCCAGAATTACATTTTGGGTTTATACTACATGTAAAAACTACCTCAAAAGGAATGTTACAGCAACTAAGTCAGTACAGAGGAATAGGGAAATTTCCAGATCTCTCTCCCCCGTATTTGTTTTCCTTATGCTCGTCAAGAATTGGAAGATAAGTAGATCAGTTAACTTTGGGCCTCCATGCTCAAAGGATGGTCACTCCCATCTTATAAGTGGGAGGATCCTCCAACAGGAAGACTCAGAACAAGATACTGGATCATCCTGTATCCTTGCCTCTTTTACTTATAAACTGACATGGGAATTCACTTCATGCTATTTGGTTATTAAGCCATCAAACATTTTGATTCCATTCACTATTCCAAGGACACAATGCTGTCACCAACCATTACAGCCTCTCCCATTTACAGTTTCATTGCCCACCCAGTCCTACTCTTCCTCTTTCCCATTTTCACCATCCAACCTCTTCCCAGGCACTAAAGTCTATATCTCTATTATGTTATCCAGATTCTCCCATACTACATTTCCTGCATACAGAAAACACTCCAAGTTGTTATGTGATTGTAATAAACACATTGATACACTTCCCAGAGGGCTCTCTACTATTTCAAATATTAGACCACTCTGCTGTTCAAAAGAAAGCTGCAGAACTAATGAAGTTGTTCTTTGCTGGTATGGATTTCTATCCTACGTGCTATCTCTTTGTGCATCTTGGTAATCAAAGATTATTTCCTTACACAATCTACAACCTCATTCCCTTACAGAGTATTTTCATATCCTCCCCTCATTCCTTTGCCTCATATTTCCTCACAGGATAAAGAGTAGCTCATAACTAAACACTAACTGATGAACCAGCATACCAAAGATAAGAGAAAATTGAATTCCTGCTGCAGTTTCTACACTTTCAAGCAATGATTTTTAAAAGCTTGCGGTATTTAGGAAAGCTCTATTCCTCTGACAAGTTTGGATGACATCAGGCCAAAGCTCTTCTGTGAGCCTTATTAAAAAATCAATCCACTGACTGTTCTTTTTCAACAATATATCCATATCAGAATCTAAAGTGTATAAAATTCAATGACGAATTGTGTGGGTTAATACCACTTTGTGGACACTGCTGTATCTATATGTAACATGAACTGTTTAGGAATGGGGAATTTTTCTTGCTGTAAACAAATGCAGAAATTTTGCTTTAAAAATACAGCCAAATTTCACAAACCATGTTCACAATGTGGCAATCTCAAACATTTGGCCAAATAAATTCTACAATATATGCAATACACTTGCAGGAGAAAAAAATTAACAGTAAGGAATTAATTCAGATAATCCTGAAGTGTGTCTTTTATACATTAGAAATTATCATTGTTTGCTGCTGCTTGCAAGTATAATATTTAGATGAAACACACATTAATTTTAGCTTTTCTAAAAGGGGACTTCTAACATAGTCCTTGTGTGTCACAGGATTTTATTTCATGTATTCAAACCCTAAACACTTAGAGCAGCTTTTATTAAAATTATTCAAAAGCCTAACCCACTTAAATGGGAACATCATCAAGAATTTAATGTGCTTGGAAGCTGTTACATCTTTATTATTGACAATTTCAGCTCATGGAACCCATTTTCAGCCTCCTTAAAGTCACACTAATTGCATTTGCTTTCTTACAGCTGTTCGCTTCAGAGGAACCAAATAGCAACCCAGCAGCTATTTTTAAATGTTCTCTAATTATTATTGTTACCCATAAGTGTGTTTCCTGTTTCAGTGTATAAATAGCAAACTGATTATTTACAGTACTTGCACCTGTTGAGAACTAGTATATCTGTCAGAGAGGTAAAACAAATAACTAGGCTATAATTTGTGATAATAAACCCCACATATCACATTTCTCTTTTCTAGGGAACAAAGGTACAGCTGTACAGTTTCTGCATTTCTACTATTTTCTACAGGATTCCACTTTCTCTTGAAGTTCCCTTTACTGTTCTCAGTAAAATGAACAAGGTTTTCAAGAAAAATGGTGTTTTAAAATAGAATAGGCTATGTTTGATAGTGACATGCAAAGAACTGCTCTGTTTCTGCAGCACTGGGGTGAGCTGGGATGTGTATTTTCAGAGCATTTCACAGTGTGGGACACAGCTTTCTTTACTGGACCTAAGGTGACATAAAATGATTGGGACATTACTTCAGTTAATGTAAATCAGACCAGCTCAAAGCTCAATAACCTCTGTCCTCCCTTTCTGGATACTGCCAAGCAATCCATGTTTCTCTTCTTTGTCCAGGATGGTGGAATGAGCTGCTGTGCCTTATGATGGGCAACACAGTCATTGGGGATTAGACAGTGCTACAGGTAATTTGAAAACAGATATTTTCTTACTCTTTCTGCTTAAGCAATGAACAGAACAGAGCATTTCTGCAGCACTCAGTACAGCTTCTGGAAATGATTCACAGATCTCAATTGTATTGAGGCAATGTCAGCTGCCAGAGAGATCTATTATGGTGATCCCAGTGCCAGGGAGAAGAACTTCTCACTGAAGGATACGTGATCAATTATTGCAACATGTTACACACCCAATGACTCATTTCTAGACAGCAGATAGTTTCCCACACAAGGCCCTTACACATAGTACTGAAATGCCACTAGGTATTCTTGGCTGATAATCTTTCTCTCTCTTTGCTTTTCCTCTCCCTTTCATTTTCTCCCTGCTGAGGCTCGTGGAGGTTTGGTTTAGAATGCATTCCTCCTCCCTGGTCATGCATACACAGCATAAACAAGCAGAAAAATTATGAGCAAAAGGAAAGTACTCTAAAAAGCTTATGATAATTTAACAAACAAAAGCTGTACAGTTGTGGCAATTTTGAACACTTTCTTGGTCCCCTTTTCCCCATCCATGGCATTAGATAGGCAAAGAAAACATTTCCTGTTTTATCACCAAAGATGCTTAATTTTAGATTTAAAAACTAATCAGATAAAGCAGAACAATGTCAATACCTAGTAGAAGTCAGCTCTGTGTGCTGTACCAGAGCTCACCTGTGACCTTCTTTGATGAGAGAGGCAATTAGGTGCAGCACCAGGGGTTTATCAGAGCTTGCTGAACATACAGCACAGGACAATGGTGCTGCTTGGCCCATAGAGTCAATTATCAATTCCTTTGTTAGAATTTAGGACAGCTCATTCAAACATTTTAACTATTCTTACCTGATATACAAGAGCAGAGGGTCCCCTAAACTTTTCCTTGCCTTTTTAAACAAAATCTTTACTAATGGCTTTTAGAAGAAAAATCCAATTTTCACCCTGATATGCAAACTAAACTAGATAGATTCTGAATAGGTAATTCCTCCTGCTCTACATTTTTGTGTGTGAAGGAAAAGCAGGAAACTAGTCTTGCTGTATCAACACAATGCATGAACATTGTTTGAAATGTCTAGGTTTATGAAAGCACTAGTTACTGGTGAGTAACAAAGTAATTTCCATGGTACCGTGGTACTCTGCTCTCAAAGTCTCTGATCACTACAAGCGGGGCCTTACAGCCAAGGAGGAATCCTTCTGTGCCTACCTTATTTCAACTCTATTCCCTGCCATTTCCTCTGCTGAAGACTTGAGGTGAGGCTTGATTAATCGTTCAGCTACCTCACTGTGGGTGTTTCTTTCCTCACTATCTGCAGAGGAGCTTGAATTAGCCAGTTGGAGCAGGCCACAAGCAGCAAATGTGCAAAGCCATCCCACCCACTCTGTACGACACATTCATCAGCACATATCAAACCTGAGCGTGGATTCCCATTACACTGAAACCAAAACACTGAGTGTGAACATACCTTCTTCAGGAGGATTGCTTTGTCTGATATTTCCATGAAGATAAACATACATTTCGGTTATCTTATTTTATATTTTTAAGGAAATCCCACTGTTTTTAATTTGTTTGGCAACCAGGCAAGTCACATAAATGCTATAGAAAGAATGTCATTCAGCAAACTGGGCAAATCTGGTCTGTACCTGCAGGCATAAAAAATTAAAATAGGGTAATAGGTGACTTCTTTTGGTCCCCCATGCTTTATTACAAAGATATCCTATATGGCAACTTTGGATGATTTAAATGCCTTTATTCAGCTCACTTATTATTGCTGGAATTAGTGCAGTATCAGTGGAAGCTTCAGGACAACTTGCTGTCACATTGAAGTTCAAGCTGCAAAGACCAAATTGAGTCCTTACAGAAGTTCACAATGAGGAAGGCTTTCCACTTCACATCTGTGCCTAATACAAAGTACATGTTTAAATCCCAGACAAGAAAATGTAAGTTCAGCTGGATAGACACACAAGACGAAATCAAATTGTGTCTTTGTTTCTTCCTTTCCTCAAAGAGCTTAGGGTGACTCTTAGGGTCTAAAGACAGCAAATGCAGCCACTTTAAATTTTGATTTTGCATCTTGAGTGGATGGGGGTAACATAGGGAAGAAAAGGGTTTATTATCAAGTTAATTCAAAACCTCTGTTCACTCATAAATTAAACCAGATTCTGTATAGATTACAATTCCAAGAATTATACTCCCAGTTCTCACAGGCCCTCCATGATTTTTAAATGTCCAGTGGCTAACATAATTTTGAAAATCCAACTCTACAAAGTTAAAAATGTCATTGTGAGTTAAAAGATTCCTCCAAGTTGAGGTACTGGTCTTGAAAACTCATTGATTTATCACTGTCTGGATGGAAACTTCCTTCAGCTTTGCTTCACTGTCCTAATAAAACAGGATTCCCCCCTCTCATGTATTGGGTGAAAGTGAGCTATTTTGAACCAATGTTTAGGCACTTTCTGCTCTTATAGTTTTTAATTATAGTTCAGGAAAGCAAACGCATTAACCAACATAAATTGATGTTACAAGATTGTGTTGCCAGAGAGAGCATCAGCTGCTGCTTCTAGGGAGGCACGTTCCAAAGAAGGTGGCTTTACCACCTTCCAGAGCCAGACATCACTGGGATCTCATTTTCAAACATCTCCATTAAATCAGGCCACCTAGGAGGGCTTTAGAGGAAGCCCATTCACACATCTTTTTCTAACAGAATAGAAATCATCATCCCAGAAGTACTGAATATGATCTCAGGCCTATATGCATTATAATTTCAGTTCTTAAGCTAAAGAAAGACTCCACACAGAAACAGTCCTTTATTGACAGTAACTTTATCTGGTCAGCTTCCCCGATAGTGCAATTTTTACTAACTGTAATGAAATACACAGCTTATCTTCCCATAAGCTAATATAAAAATAAAATCAGTCCTCCTTTAGATGACTTTAGGGAAAGAGAAGAGCCTCTCAACCAGAAGAAGCTTTCAAACCTGCCCTGTGCAAAACAAAAAAGCTGTTTTGGTATCATTATAGAGAACATAAAAGGAGAGGGAATAAGCAGAAGCAATTCCTCAAGATGAAAGTAGATATGCCCTTCTTTTTGCTACAGATTTTAAAAGCTTTCAGCACCCATTATTTCCTCTTCTCCACTTTTATCTTCCTTTACATAGTAAAAATTATTTCTGATTTAGAAGCTACAGGGGATTTATTTATTTGGAATTTTAAGTGGTGATGCCACACCACCTCTTCTGAATAAAACACAGTATAAAACAGCGTCCTTCCTAATGGCCCAGTAGAGCTCACCTGAAAGGCATTCTCTGAACTAGGGAAGTGAGTTAGCCACGTTTCAAGTGTTAGGCTGAACCCTAAACAGTTCATAAATGCAAAAGTTAATCTCATAATAGCTCTTACAAAATAGATATCTATTGCACTAATTTCATGCCTTCTAGAAGGCTAATGCTTAACAATAAACTAGAGAAAAAAAATCTATTTTGTATCTCATTTTCAGCTGAATCATTAGAAGCAGAAAAGTAGACTGGGGTAGAAGGAGGTTTGAAAAAAAAAAGAAAATGCCTATACCAGATAGCCTAAATTGCCTTTTCTGAATGTGAACAATATTCTTTAGCTGTTTTTGAGAAGAATAGAAAGTTGACAAATTACTGTGGGTAGGAAACTAGGTTTGTGGTATTTTTTGATGTTTTTTTATGAAATTGAATTTTGCAAGTTCTAGTGCCATCCCATTCCTTGTATAAAGTAAGCAATTTTTTATACTACATACAGTGCTGCAATTGTATACAAACAGCTATCAGGGAATTTCTGGAAGGCCATTATTTTCTTCATTTCATAAAACATCAGAACAATGTGTGAGCAAGAAAAAAAACATGTATAAAGGCTCAAGCATCCATTGTAGCTTTATCCAAGCCCTGCGGAGCCTGAAGCTCTGTTCTGGCTTGGCTATCCATAATCTAAATATCTCTAAAACACTTTCAGACTGTCAGCATCCACCAGCAACATATCAGCTTGAAGCTCTGGCATATACAGGCCAACTTTTGTCCACCAGGAAAAGTTGTGCAACCATGATAGCATTGACTACACTAAAGATACTGTAACATGAAAATCAGTCAGGTCAGTGGGACTGTGAGACCTGTTCTGAATTCATTAACCCTATTGTCTGACCTCATAGTTTAATGGTTTTTAAAGGGAAGGAGAAACTAAACATATAACAAAAATTGTTTGCAGGAAATATGTCTGATGAATATGAATATTATAGAAAGCTACAGGGTACAGAAGTCTTGTATTTTAGGAATCTTATGGCTTACTATTGCAGGCTGACTCCAAATTGTTGGGTAGGCAGGGGTGGCCATGGTAGAGGAACCTTTACCACAGGTGGAAGTCTTCCCTTCTGTTTCCTCCAAAGATTTTCATCATGTCTGCTAAAAAAAATTCCATATCTCAGTGATATTCTGTGCACCGCAGATGACAGATTGCATATGTGAACAGCTACAAGTATAGCTCATGATGCTGATCTCCTGACAGCAGTGTATATGCTGCAGGTCCTACAGAACCCTGTCTTACAGAATTTCAGCATGAGGAATTTTTTAAGTAGTATTTGTGGTGGAATAATTGAGCAAGATCAAGAAGAGCCTTTTTGCTTCAGCCAGTGGAGCCAAGTAATAAATGTGTCCAAGAAACAGAATCACACTATAATTTAACAGCAAAGTTAAAACATTTTTGCTCCTCAAATTATAACTCTCTTTTCTTTGATGGCCATGCAATCCAATTTATAACCTCGGAGCTCTAAGGTATTTTCTGTTATCCCATATTCACGCAAAAGGTGTGTAAAAAGTTACCAGGCACCAGTAACAGTCATAATCAAAGCTTCCAATTACTTTCATTCAGCAGTGACATAAAATCACTTTCTGTCAGTACATCAAAGCATTTCCATGTAAAGCACCATGTTAGAAAGATTTATTGATACTAATACTGGTGCTTGGCTCTCCCAGCCCTGTGCAGTTCTTTTCATCTCCCACTCTCAAATACTTTCCCCAACACACACAAATACACACCACATAAACATAATGGACCCACTAACAACAGATACGTCCATAAAGTTTAAAATCAATCAACACTTTGCTGACTGGGAATGCTCTTCATTAAAGGAAGTCAATCTGTTGCAATACGTAAGGAAAGAGGTCAGGATTACAGTTTCACCCAAGAAAATTGTATGATAGTCATAAGCAGCAATGACATACAGATTGGTTTTGCTAATGCTCACACAGAAGTAGCAACAATATTAAGAAAATGCTCCATGACAGAGATAGTGTTTCCCCAAATCTGTAGAAAACTAAACACCTGATGGACTTCAGTACGTCTGTGGTGGCAATGCAGCTTTCAGAATTAATCCAACCCATCACAAACAGGCAAATTACACTTTTAATCACTGAAGAAATAGATTATTCTTGGAATACAGTGACCAGGATGCAACTCCACCTGAGAAAAAAGTGAGGCAGTGTATATTAAATTTGACTTCTTGATGGATATTTGAGATGTTTTCCCAGGACACCTAGATAGTTCAAGTAGATGATCTTTTTCCCAAAATTGAGGCTAAAAATTTTTTTTTTAAATCACAAAGTAGTATAAAAATTAGTATTAGAGGGATATTTATATAGGGTTTAGTTTCTAATTCTACAAAAATGTAAGTGCTGATGTAACTCAAAATTAGACTAATTGAAGCGCCAGGAGACAAAGATATATTTCATTCCATATAATTAAACACATACAGTGCATGCCTGAGAGTCTGATTTGAATAACTGACTTCCATCTGACTGTTTTGTGATGTTTTGTGCACAGATATGAAAAACATCCCTTTACAAGGCACTGGAAACTAGGTTTCACACAGCATTAGAAAGCTCACTAAAAGAACTGTTAAACTTGGAGAGAATGTTACCCAGCTATCAGAACAACATGTTTGTATTCTATAGCTATTCCACTCCACAAAAAGACAAAATAATGGGGATGTAGAAACAAACTATGGAGTAGTTAAACAACAGGTAAAATTTTCAAGGCATTGATAGTGCATACCCTTGAAGTGCTGGGCCATGATCTTTACCTGTTTTGAAAAGAACTGGACAGCCTCTAGTAAACACCAGGAATAATATTTCTTTCTACAAGTTGCATAAAACAGACTTCCAAATTTGAAGCTTCAAGTATTATTAGTTATGTCTTGAGTTTCAGACAGAATACATGACTATACGAGCTGAGGTGTTCAAACAAGGGTCAGGGACATGTTTATACATATTATCTGAAATAATGTCTTATTTTTCCACAATGCAAAACATCTGGATTGTAATGAAGTGTCAAGAAAAATAGTAGGTGATGATGGCAAAAAGTGTACTTTGCTGCAACTTACTTTCATAAAATAATCGGGGAAAATCTCTTTCATGGATGAGTTTATCCCTGGATTGTCCAATCTGCATGCACATGCTCCCTCTAGCGACACATTGAACAAACAGTCACTTCCCTAAATTTTGATAACAGGAATTTTGGGACACACGAGGAGTATCATTCCGTGCATGCACAGTTTCAGAGCTCTCCAGGGTGTCTTTTATCCAAAAAGAGCCACAACTTCCAAAATCTTTTCTGAGCCACAGTTGAGCACACAACTCTGTAATAGAGGACATGTCACAGAACCCAAAACATATTAAAATGTCATGAGCAATTAAATGCTGCTCCTTAAAAATGCTACATCACCACTGCTACCCAAATGCATATTTACATTTACAGTATTTTACAGTTCTGCTAGCTCATAGAAATATGATCATCCTACAGTTATCTTCCACTTTGGAAACAATACTCCTGACTTAACACATAACTTCTTGCTCGTTCCTT